>NC_056691.1:45223750-45892500 GCF_018350215.1 Panthera leo | reverse complement strand
CAGCATTTAAAATTCAGCTGCATTCACAGGTGTTTTACTGAACTCAAATGGCCTTTCCTGAATTCAATAGAAACACATTCAAGATTACAAGACAACAGTGATTCGATAGTTAAATATAATTTCAATGGTAACTGCACAAACCAAAGAGGTTTCCTCCTTGAAAGAAAATTAAATTTTATGGACGTTGAAAGTTTGGCTTCACTTTTCTTTTTTTTTTTTTTTTTTTTTTTTTTTTTATTTATTTTTGGGACAGAGAGAGACAGAGCATGAACGGGGGAGGGGCAGAGAGAGAGGGAGACACAGAATCGGAAACAGGCTCCAGGCTCCGAGCCATCAGCCCAGAGCCTGACGCGGGGCTCGAACTCACGGACCGCGAGATCGTGACCTGGCTGAAGTCGGACGCTTAACCGACTGCGCCACCCAGGCGCCCCTTGGCTTCACTTTTCAATGTAGAACAAACTGATATCTATCAAAACCCCATCTTTATTTTCCCTCAATAGATATTAATTAAAATTGGGACTTATGGTATAGTTAGTTTCTTTGCTTTAATAGTTTTTTAGTGTCAATAGAATCTTCCAATTTTCAGGACTGAGTCAATATAAATTAATGACACAGCCATAATTAGTGGTAGATACACTTCAATGGAAAAATTATGGTTTTGTATTATTGGCTTAGATGAAAAAAGTTTGCATTGCTATCAACTTCCAGCTAGAGGATCTCTTTAACATTTCATCAGTGTCAAAATTGAGTTAGAAAAGCAATAGTATTATTTAAAAATCAGTATGATTTCATATTTTTTTCAAAAGGGCCTCAAATTTTCAAGGAATATAAAGAGCCCTTAAAACATTACATTTTGATGGAACAGAAACCTTAAGGTCACTTTTCAGCTGAAAGTTAAAACAATGTTTGGAGTTTAATTTTTACTTCATTAATTGGTTAATGAAGTCTGTATCTTTTATTTATTTCAAAGATTTTCTTTGTAAGTAATCTCTACACCCAATGTGAAGCTTGAACTCACAACCCTGAGGTCAAGTGTAGCACACTCTATCCACTGAGCCAGCCAGGCGCCCCTTGTCTATATCTTTTAAATTGAGTATGTTGTATATGCAAAATACCACCCTCAGTGTTTTAGAAAACAATGAAGGACAAAGTAGACAGTCTAGTGAGCGTGTAATGTGGGGAAATAAAACATATACACAAATAGCCAGAATATTATTTGATGATTTAGACACAGAATTTTGTGAGTTCAGAGAAAGAAGGGATTCCTTTCAGGTGGGAGAATCAGGGAAGATTTCTTAAATGGAAAAGAGAGAATTTGAGCATAACATTTTGACTTGATTATAATTCAGACATGTCATTTCATGGAGAGCAATTGAAGGTGCTCATTGCCAGTGATCTTTTCCTACAAGTACCTTCACACATCAGCTCTTCTGGGCCTTGTCATCCTCTGCACAGACAGCCTACCGCTGAAATACCTTAAAATCTAATATTCTGTCTTCCCATATAATCTCCAGTTCACTGAGTGAGCTTCTGCCTTCGTTTTCATCACTGCTTTGCTGTCATTAATATCTCCAGGTGCTGGGGCGCCTGGGTGGCTCAGTTGGTTGAGTGGCCGACATCAGCTCAGGTCATGATCTCACCGCTTGTGAGTTCGAGCCCCACGTTGGGCTCTGTGCTGCCAGCTCAGAGCCTGGAGCCTGCTTCCAATTCTGTGTCTCCCTCTCTCCCTTCCCCTCCCCTGCTCGTGCTCTGTCTCTCTCCCTCAAAAATAAATAAACATTAAATATGCTAAACGGAACAACTTTGGAACTGAATGACTCAAAGTCTAAGCTCTACCACTTATCGCTGGAAGCCTCTGCTAGGTTACTTATTTATTCTGATCCTTGGCCTCCTCGATTTAAAAGTGGTGTTACTGACCATTCCGATATAACAGGCCAATTGAGCATGTCCAAGTAGATAACATAGAAGAAGATCACGCCACAGTAGCTGGGTTAAATGACAGTGTTAGCTCTCCTGCGTTAAAACTTTTATTGCTGTTTATCCCGGAATCAATGCTAGGGATTACCACATTTATTTTTTCAGCCCATTCCCCTCTTCTTGGCCAGACCATCTTTTCAACTGCTGATCCAACTTCTCCCCTTGTGTTCCAACAATGGCTAGTATTCATTCAGCCAACCAACAGTATTTATTGAGCGTTGGCTATGCCCTGTAAATCAAGTAGTCTAGGGGAGGTGCAGACATAAAACAGGCAATATCGTATCGTATGATCCATGCGACAATAGGGTAACTTTATGGGAGGGGGATAATTAACCAGTCTTGGGAACGGGGATCAGGGTCTCTAACTTTAACCCCATTCTGGCCCCTACCACAACCCTGGAACGTTAGGTGCTTAATAAACATATGTTGCCCTAAGTGGCATCAAAACTGGAATTTAAGGATGAACATGTATTATGAAGGGATTCAGAGACTAAGGGATTCGAAGACTAAGAACTGTATAAAGTTTTTTGAAGTCCCGTGGGACCATGGAATATATGTGTGAGCAGACGAGATACGTGAAGTTCCTGGCTGGCCCTGAGCATGGTGCCCTGGTGTGGTGTGTGTGGAATTTCAGTAAGACTCAAAGTAAGCAGAAGGTAAGTGTATTATATCTATGACTATGTAAGCTTTCTTTTCAAACCAGAATTTCCTCTGCGTGCAAAAAAAAAAAAAAAAAAAAAAAAATGGCAATAGTAGTCAAAGAAGCTCAAAAGAACCAAGGAACCTATCACATGCTTCCACACTCATGTTATTCCCAGGTATTAGCCCACCTGTGGTATACTAACATAGAAAAAAAGGGAAAGGTAGAGAAACCCATCGTTCCTTTTCTTGAAAGTCCTCCGTTACTTATCAATAAGCTGAAGCGAGAGAGTGTTGGTAGAATGTGTGTGTATCGAGGAGTAACATGAAACAGCTGAGTTCTTTTGGAGGCAATATTTTCACTGTTCTGGTAAGAAGGAAGTATGTAGGCATGGTCAAGTTAAATATTATCGTATTTACACTTCAGAGGTGTATTGCTCACTATAGAGATGAATTGCAAAATCCATGCTAATAATTTAAATTAATTTTTCTTTACTTAGAACAACAGTAAATAGGGGCGCCTGGGTGGCTTAGTCGGTAAAGCGTCCGACTTCGGCTCAGGTCATGATCTCGCGGTTTGGGAGTTCGGGTCCCACGTCAGGCTCTGTGCTGACAGCTCGGAGCCTGGAGCCTGCTTCAGATTCTGTGTCTCCCCCTCTCTCTGCCCCTCCCATGCTCATGCTCTGTCTCTGTCTCTCAGTAATAAATAAATGTTAAGAAAAAAAAAAGGAACAACAGTAAATAGCAAATAAAAGCAGCATAGCACGTGGAGAGGGAGACTTGGAGGGAAAAAAAATAACACTTTATATTTTAGTACCTTCAGTGGCACTTTTTCCTTTCTTTTGAATGGGGAGCTCTGCATTTCCCTTTTACACCGGGCCCTGCAAATTATGTAGCTAACCCTGCCCTCCGCTAATAAATAAATGGCCAAGCCACAAGTGGATCCTAAGTTTTCTGCATCTAAACGACGCACCAAACCACACTTCTTTCTGCGACACTCACTGCATAGTGTTACGTCAAGGAAGTCTGCGTGCCATTCACTCTTTCCAACGCAGTGGAAATGCCTCTTTGAGGGAAGAAACCACCCAAATTACCTGTTTGTGACCGAGACATTGACTGCCAGCTTATTGCTCCGTTCCTCCAGAGCTTTCCACAGGACCTTTGTTGCTATGAAATCACAGATCGACTTCTCCTTCTGCCCAATCCTGCTTGCTTCACTCAGGTCTCACAGATGTGACTCCCAAGGAAACCCCCAAGAAACTGCCAGCACAGAAAGTGCTGTCTCTGAGTCTCTTTGTCATGAGGGCCAACCTAGGACATCGCATTGGACACCGGATTTTAACAAATGTATCCTGCATTTTTCCAATCAACATTGTACAGTGTGTACATTCACTATATGTTTAGTTCTCTGCCTTACTTTTGCTGTAGTCATAGCTGTTTTACCTTTACTTTTCTCCACGCTGATGAAATTCTGTTAATGTTTTACCCTGCGGAGACCAGTTCTGTGTGCCTGCTGTCAGAGCTCTCACTAAAACCAGAGAAACTGCAATTCCTAAGCAAGCCATGAACTATTAGATCTATTCCAGAGTGAAGTTCTTACTCTTGTAAGCATTTTCCTCTCTCCAGGGGAGAAGTATCAAAGCCGATCCTTTAGGGTTGGATCAGTTATCTTCCTGCATGATTTCAAAGAATTTACTAAACGGTCATGTCTCTTTTTCACCTGTTTTGGAGTTAGATTTACTTTGAAGTGTTAAACATGAGCTTTAAATGACTATCCTTTAATGCAGACTGATTAAGGCACAGGTTAGCTATAAAAATCATTCTTACTCATGTTCTTTTAATTAAAAAAAAAAAACCACTAAATGCCTAAATGTCCCAGGCACAAGTTGGTACTGCCCCAGAGCACGTTTGCTGTATACAATGGTATTTCTTGTGAGTAAGTGTACATTCTGTAACTCATTTCAGAAGCATTTGGCTGACTCAACCCTAACTTTTGGAAGATAAAAATATGATAGCTTCTGAGTCCAGCTCATTGGTAAATATATTTTATAAAGAAGAGAGAACTGTCCATATAGAGGCCATTTGATCATTTTTTAAGCCTTGTAGACTTCCCCAGAGTCCAGATATATTCCTAGGTATTGGTAATTAGCAGAGGGCAAGTAGAACACAAAATTTAAAGAGCCAGCATCCAGTTAGCTAAACTGGAATTTAAAAAAAGAAAACCGAACACACAAGACTTGAAATGTAAAAAATTATCAATCAAAAAATGAAGACATAAAAAGTTGGCATCCTTTATTTTGTTTGATAATGGACGGCACCCTTTCTCTTTCTCCCCTCTCCTGGCTCACCTCCACCACACGTGGACGTGGGCGCACAGCTAAACTCTATTCCTCAATGGCATCTGTCAAAAAAGCTGTACTCTGGGTACTGAAGCAAACGCACAAAAACAAGCAAGCCCGCCTCATATCAAAAGGCAGCTCTGATTGCCCAAAGCGAAACCAGAACGATTGTTTATAACATGCTGAGCCCCAGCCCTCCTGTCTTCCTGAGAGCACGGTTGGCAGAGACCTGGCTGTTAATTGTGGTGCTGAGACCATCATTCTTGTCACACGTGAGCGCATGTGGCTGGGGACCCTTTATAGAGCAAAGAGACGCTCAGCCAGGACAGGAGCCCCGAGACCCGGAGTCACTCTATCCAGACTTGGCTAGGAAGAGACCAACGCAGCTCCAAGAGAATTCCATCTGCTTTAGTAAGTTAGCTACCAGGTTAACCCTTCAGTTATAGAGGTACAAAACAGAAAGCTGCCCCTTCAGATACCAGCTGCCCCTTCAGATACCAGTAGAGCAGGCCAGGGGTGAGAAGATGGGGGAGGAGAGGGTGTGGGCACCACAGAGCCTTGGAACCACACTGGGGGCAGCTGCTTCTCAGTGTTGGTGCCAGAAGGTGGTAATCAATGAACATCTAGTGTTGCTGAACCTTATATTTTTTTCTAAAGTTATTAGAAATCAGAATGTTTATCTACAATATCCTACCTTTTAAATGTTAGTGGATACTTGTTTCTTTTGAAACCAGTGGGCGAACTAACAGAACACATCTGCCAAATGTTCACCATAGCCCGGGTCTCTGACCTCCTTCCCACGCTGACCTCCTCCCCATAGCTTCTACTCTCCCCCCTCCCTTGCTCCCACCTGCCCTCTCACCCCCTCTGTCTGGCTCTTCCTTGATTGTGCAATGCACTCTCCAGTCTCAAGGGCTTTGTACTAGCACTTTCCTCCCATGGAAGACCCGTGCCCTAAACAGCTCGCAGCGTCACCTCCTTCGGATCTTGTTTTAAATGCCAGCTTCCCAGTGAGACCTTCCCATTTGGAACCACAGTCTCTTCCCACACTCCACACTTCTCTTTGCTGTTTGATTCTACTAAAAAATACTATTATCATCTAACAAATATATTTTTTTATTTGATTTTTTTCCCCATTTCTTCCCACAGTGGAATGTAAACTTTGTCAAGGCAGAGATTTTGGGTTATTTTCCTCATGGCTATATCCCCAGTGCCTAGAACAGAGTCTGGCACATAGTAGAAACTTGATAAATGTTTCTTGAATGAATTAATGTGCCGATGGATACATGTGCAGGCCATCTTTGCTTGTGGTCCAGGCTTCCAACTTGTTACTCCTGATTTATACTGGAAATCTCATGGTATAACCCAAAGGAAGGAGACATGAGAAGTTTGGGCAGTGAACATCTAAACTCTTTCTTTTCTTTTCTTTTTTAAGTTTACTTATTTACTTATTTTGAGAGAGAGAGAAAGAGAGAGAGTGAGTGAGTAGGGGAGGGGCAGAGGGAGAAGGAGAGAGAGAATCCCAAGCAGACTCCACACTGGCAGCACAGATCCCCATGTGGGGCTCAAACTCACAAACCGCTAGCTCGTGATCTGAGATCACGTGACATGACCATGAAACCAAGAGTCAGATGCTTAACTGACTGAGCCACCCCGGTGCCCCTCTAAACTCTTATTTTCTAAGAAAGTCAAGTAATCAAATGGCATCATCCACAATGTCACAGAGCATTTCTGTCAATTATAGTACCTTTCACATGCAAAAGTAAAGCATACCCAGCAATGCCAAATTTAGTGATCCCTTGATATTTTATTTGCCCCATTTTGATTAGATGCTTACCCAACAATGACAAAGTTTAGAGTTTAACCTACTCAGAATAGGTCACCTTGCCCACAGTGTTGAGCTTCAAGCGAGCAGTCTCTAAAATTAAGCATAGTTCCTTTCCTGTTTGGAAAATGAAAACGAAAATAAAATAAATATAAAGGAGACAGGAGGGAATAAAGATGAAGTCTGATCTTTGTGAAGGTAGGGACTTGGTTCACAGAAATGATATTTTCTCTCAATGTCTTACTTTCCCTCTTTACTCCAGCCTATATGATTCAAAGTTTGATTGATATTGTTAAGAACTCAGCTCATTTCTATCTTTCTCTCCTTATACTTTCTGCACAGAAAAAGTACAGACAAAGCCAACTAAATTAAAGAGCAAAATTCAGGTTGTATGTTTTGTTTATATTCTCTGATCTAAAAACAGAAGGCTTCCACCCAAACATGATCAATATCCGTAATGGGATGAAAGGCATAGGGAGAGATACATACATGTTTAATTAATATTACACCAGAGATGCCTTGACCTTGAAATATTTTTAATAGTAGCAAATGAGCAAAATTACTTTATGACTGGGTAAAACATTTTATAATTCCTTACCACAGAAGTAGTACACAATGAAGATACAAGAAACTCGAAAAAGTTGAACTCCTGATGGAAGTACCAGGAACTTTCACTTGGTATCTCAGCTGCTTGCAGAGCCCACATGGGTGAGTTCAGGAGGGCCCTCAGAAGTCACTGGCAAAACCTAGGTCCTGCTATCTGCCAAAGACGATGTGCCTCTGGCAACACCAGAGCAATAATGGTGCCTCCTCTTTCACCTTCCAAATCTCATGCAAGCAACTTCTGTCGGAAGACCTTAAGCCAAAGGATGGGTCTAGGAAATGTAGTCTTCAGCCTTCAGGGCCCCCGCTTCCAGGGGGGCATAGATCCATTCAGACAGGGCCAGACGGATCCAAGGCGACCCAGGATTTGAATTTCTGTTCTTATGCAAAGACCAGGCATTCTTGGAACCATCCATGGGTTTAACAACCTTTCCTTATGTTATTTTTATTCTCTAAGTAAGACAATCACACAAATGCTTGGGAATTCACGTTTCACTAACATTAATTGATTCCTTTAAAAAGTTAATTCTTCCAAAGGGTCTTGCTGTATGGGGACACTTCTCAATCGGCATTCTCCCACCAAGAATGGGGGCCGTGGGGACAGGTGTTGGAAATAAGGAAAGAACTAGTTTATTTACATGAGGCAGACTGCAAATTTTACCAGACCAGACCAAATTCATCTTAGTAAAATTTATATCGCAACGTAGACCAGCAATTTCCTCTCCCGCAACTCTAAAGCCTTCCTGTTGTGTGACTCAGTTTCCTACACTAAAGGGCTGTTGCCACAGTAGTCAGGGGAAGGAAATGCTTGCTCACCTTTGCTGTGTTTAGAATCAGCACTCCACATCAAAGAGGTGACTCATTCCGTCCACTTGCCAGCCCTGAACTTGCTTCCTACCTCCCACTACCCCTTGCTGGCTGTGCTGTTCTTGGCTGGAGAGACCTTCCACCAGCAAGTCCAGGTTTGTGGAGTCTGGCACGCTCACCTCCCTGAATGACGAGGCTTCCTGATGTGGGTTGCTCTGCAGGTTGGGGCACGAAGGTGACCACCAATTTGCCTGACCTGTGGTTCAAGGTGTGTGATTCAAAACCAAGAAGCCGGGCTTTTACCTCTGCCTTCTCAAACAGCACAGAGGGAAATGGGATTGTTTTTATTTCCCGACTCCTGTTAACAGTAAACAGCTAACCCGAAAAGGTATAGGTACCTATTTTCATGGGTTTGAGAAACATGCTGCTGCCAGAAATCCCAGAAGCCATCAGGTTCATTTTGTTGAGCTCAGCAGTGTTTGTTATAACGTGGGGCAGATGGTGAGTGCTCAGAAAATATTTATTCCTGGTGGATATGCTTCTGTCTGAATGGAAGCCATCTTAGAGTAATAACCTTGCCTTCGAGATTGTTAGAGAGGGAGAATCTGGACTTCCTTTAATAAAATCCGCCGCTGGATTCAATATTGAGGACAGTGTGGATATGGAAAAATAAAGTGTTTTATAATTTATAGAGATGGGTTTGAAATGAGGAATTCTGGGCAAATCCCTTAAGTTGTTTTCAAATACATATAACACGGTGCTAAAGGAATTTCCAGTCAGATCGGCCTGTGCTCGAGTCTCAGCAGACCACTTACAATTGCTGATTTACTTTTCTAATTTTCCATTTCCTCATGTAATAAATAGGATAATAGTAAAATTTTCTTCTTAAGCTTTTTTGAAAGGATTAAATACGATAACGCGATCAATGTTCTAAACGCAAAGCCTAGGACACATTAGCATTCAATATATTCTCTTCTCTGAAACTGTGTCCTCATTTGGAAAATGGGAAGAATGAAACATGCCATACTCTGCTTCAAAGGGATATTACAGATCAGATGAAGTTAATATGGAGAAAGTGCTTCCCAAGTGTGATTTATCAGTGTTCTCTAACTCCCTCTTGACAATGAGCCCATTCCTTTTTCTCCAGCGTCTGCATATAGGCTAGCTGCTGTTATCTTTTGGCACAATCCTAGGCTATTTACACATATATTTAACAGACCAGCACTCAGAAGGCTTACAGCACATGATTACTTCCATTAATAGTGAGTATGGCCATCCACATGTGTTTAAGGACCCTTATCCTCAGATATTTTGCCTTTGAATGTTCACATTGCCAGCTTTCTCTCCTGCTAGGATATTTAGGGGAACTGAGATTTACCATGGTTATATGGCTCAATCAATGCTGGGATGGTCCCAGGACTGACACTTATTAAAACCAGATCCTTCCAGGACTGGATTGGCAGAAGGACGACCTGCCTGTGTTAGAGCAGAGCTCCTCTCACCCCACCTTTTCCTTCAGGCAGCCAGTTAGCCTTTTCTAGCCTGCCCTGCTCGATAAAAAATGCCCTGGGATATTTGGAGAAGAGTTGGTGTGAATGGGTTTATATATTATCCAGATTGCCTCATCATTACTCATAGTCAATTGGAAAATTTCCAACCTTTTCTACTTGATCTCAGCTACCTAAGGGATTTGAACTGACATCTGCTATCAAAATCCATCTGGAAAGAGAATATATGAGTATTAGATTTCATTCAACAAACATTAAGTTGGAACCATTGGTAACAAGGGTGTGGTGTGAAGGAGAAGAAAGTCCTGGCTTCAGAAAAAGATTGACTGAAATTCAAATCCCAGCTGTGCCACCACCATCTATATGCCCCCCGACATGTTAATTTCAGAGCATCACTTACTGATCTATAAAATAAAATATAATATCTCTTTATAATGTTGTGAGGAGTAATAAAGATTTTTGCACATAAGACTCCCTAGCAGTAGTAAGTGTTCAATAAGTGACAGCTATTATTAATATTACTTTCTTAGTAGTCTGACTCTTCTGGTGAAAGGAAATGTTCAGAGAAATTGATCAACTCTGCTTCAGATGCCCCTATCACATAAGGTTACTGTATCAGATAGGGAAAATGGGTGGGCAAATATAAAGTTACTGTGGTTATTCAGAGAAAAGTCACTTGAGGTCCAAGGAACACTGAGGGCTATACCAAATAGAGTGACCTCTTTTTCTTTGTTAAACTATAGGACAAGAAGACAAGAAAGGAATTGAGATTCATAACTGAGATTCATTTTTTACATACTTCTTGGATTGGTCCATTTCTACCACGTGTAACTATAACATTTCTATAAGAAATTTTGTTTGGTGGTGTTTATTTATGTCTATCTGTGTGTGCATGTGTGTGTGTGCACGTTAAAGATTTTTATCTGGCTGAATAATTTTCTTTTTATTGATTCCTAAAGAAGGATTCGGACACAGAAGGGAAGAAGAACAAAGGCAGATTTTCCTCTTAATATGTTACTAAAAAATTTGTAGGGAAATCGACTAAAGCAACAGGGGAAAAATGAAGCTAAAAATATCTTAACATCATTAATTGGATGTATTTACACATTACACTCAAGATCTACAAGTCTTAGGAAATTGCTCACATTAATACCAAGTAATTCAATCTATTCTTCATCTCTGAGTAATGATTAACCGTTGTAAAAATTGGATTTATTTACTAATCTGGAAAAACCTACACTTATTTGGAGGGCATTCATTCTCAGTAAGCTCTCTTAATTAAAATTCCAGCACTGGAATTGGCTGTGGCAACATAGGCAATGTGACAAAGAGGTTAATAGATTACCTGGGTAATTTGGTCAGTAAAGATAGCTGATGTAGGCATGTAGGTAAGTCCTCCAAGTTTTGTGGTAAGCTTTATTTGCCTGCCTTGTCTGGGTAATTGCATCAAATTTCCACATTGCTTGGCTGTATAGACAAGATTTTTAGCAAATGCGCAAAGGGTTGAGAAAGCCTGGCTTGCATAATTGGTATTCTGCGTTTAAAACATCTTTCTATGAATGCTTAACCGAATAATTTGCCTGAACTTGCCTTTTGGAGTTTCTCAATGTGGGTTGATATTTGCCATCGTGACTATGGCACTTGGGGAGCCTACCTAGAAACATATATCCTCCTTAAATCTCTTCCTTTCCTCCCTCCCTGTCTTCCTTTCTTGTTTCCTTCCTTCCTTTTTTTTTCTTCTTCCAACTCTTTTTCATAAAATCATATAATGCTGGAATTTGGTGGAACTATAGCAACTGTAACTACTCTGTATTTCTCAAAATGCATTAATTCCCATACCACATTCATGGATTTTTCGTATATAATTATTTAACTTTTAAAAAATAGATTCTTCTTTTTAAAACAACTTACTTTTTCAGATGCACTTTTATTTTTTATTTTTTTTTAAGTTTTATTTATTTATTTGAGACAGACTGAGACAGTACGAGTTGGGGAGGGGCAGAGAGAGAGAGTGAGGGAGAGAGTCTTGCGTTGCAGGCATAGAGCCTGACGCAGGGCTGGAGCTCACAAAACCGTGAGATCATGACCTGAGTGGAAACTAAGAGTCAGACGCTTAACTAACAGAGCCACCCAGATGCCCCTCAGATGCACTTTTAAAAACTATATTCAAGACTAATAGATTTAGGGGCACCTGGGTGGCTCAGTTGGTTAGGCGTCTGACTTCAGCTCAGGTCATGATCTCAGAGTTTGTGGGTTCAAGCCCTGCGTCGGGCTCTGTGCTGACACCTCAGAGCCTGGAACCTGCTTCGGATTCTGTGTCTCCTTCTCTCTCTGCTCCTCCCTTGCTCATGCTCTCTCTGTCTCTCAAAAATAAATAAAGATTAAAAAATTAAAAAAAAAAGGGTAATAGATTTAGTATGCTGATTATTTTTTCCTGATAAAAAAGTAAAAGAGACAAACAAATAGACACATTTTGTACAGGTACAACCTAAAATCGTATCATTTAGCTTTGGGAAACACTGTTCTAGCCTGGCCTTCAAATGAGAGAGCTGAGACCCAGAGAATTACAGTGATGTTTTCTAGAGGCGGTTAGGAGCAGAACTAACAGTTGAAATCATGCTTCTGGACTCTTTAATCCAGGCCTTTCCTCCTACACTTCACTGACTTACAGTGTTAGTTACTTTAAGGCAGGGCTGTAAGAATCGCTAACAGAGTATAGAAAAGCCATCAATAGCCAAACCATGAAAACAGCCGTCTTCCTATTTATTGGTCCTTCAATAATTTTTCGATCACCAAGAGGTCACAGATGATTCGAGACAGTAGTTCTCAAACAAGAGTACTCATGTAGGGGTTTACAAGGATTCCAAGGACCCGGTAGTGCAAAAGATCTTTTCAGAGCCATGCTTTTCCTGTGAATTCTTGCCTAAAAAACGGTCTGTGGTTAAGGCATCACTGTTCATAACTGCTCCTTTGCCACCTTCCACAAGAAAGTCACACTTCTCATTTATAGCTTGCCCCTGGAGTGTCGTCAGCACATCAGCACTGACACCAAACTGAAACCCATGGACACCTGAAAACACCATAGCCTGCTGGCATAGGTGTGGGAGGGTGCAAGGATCTCATGTTTGGGTGACAAATCACAGGTGGTCTCCCATTCTTGGCTTTCCTCAAAAATGAAGGAGGGTTAAACAAATTTTCAGCCAATAGATCTTTAAAAATGATTTTGCACGACGGATGCATATGTAAGCTTTGACATAGGAGTTGTTTTAAAAAAAAATTTTTTTTAACGCTTATTTACTTTTGAGACAGAGAGAGACAGAGCATGAATGGGGGAGGGTCAGAGAGAGAGAGGGAGACACAGAATCTGAAACAGGCTCCAGGCTCTGAGCCGTCAGCGCAGAGCCCGACGCAGGGCTCAAACTCACGAACCGTGAGATTATGACCTGAGCTGAAGTCAGACGCTTAACCGACTGAGCCACCCAGGCACCCTGATGTAGGAGTTGTTTAAAGTTGTTTAGAGATCCAAGAATTAAGTGTTAATACTAACCCCCTAACTCATTCTGATACTAGGTAGTAAGTAATAACCATATACAGACCTGTGGGGAAAGGAAACTTGGATGGATCCATCTTCTTAATAGGTACACATCCAAAATGAGATATTTTTT
Organism: Panthera leo; assembly: GCF_018350215.1. NCBI lineage: Eukaryota > Metazoa > Chordata > Mammalia > Carnivora > Felidae > Panthera > Panthera leo. Next base: position 45,879,137 of record NC_056691.1, on the reverse strand, counting down.
TTACATATTACTTTTTATTACTTTTATTTCAATATATATTTATCAATATTTTAATATATTATTAAATATATACTTATATTAAATATTCTTCAATAATAGAACCTATTTTGTCAGCTTGGTTAGCAGTAGTAATTGTCATATTACTCAGGAGAAATTTTGAACATTTACAACCCATTTGGGGGTTAAAATATAAATTTAGCTTATATTTTTGTTGCAAAATATAATAAGGTCTTTAACAGAAGACTTTAATGAGTAAAGTTATGTGACTAGAATAAAACTCAGTGAGAAAGGGAAATAAAAAAACAAGTTCAGCAAATAAAAGGAAGATTTAGCATTTCTAATTGTTCAGAACCACTTATGATTGCTATTTTTTTAATTTTTTTAATGTTTATTTAATTTTGAGAGAGAGAGAGACAGAGTATGAGTGGTAGAGGGGAAGACAGAGAGGGAGACACAGAATCCGAAGCAGGCTCCAGGCTCCTAGCTGTCAGCACAGAGCCCCACATGAGGCCCGAACCCATGAACCGTGAGATCGTGATCTGAGCTGAAGTTGGACACTTAACCAACCGAGCCACCCAGGCACCCGTGTGATTGCTATTTTTTTAAATGGGGATGACAGGGGATCGAGTCACTTTGGTATTTATATTCCACGGGATGCATTTTAAAATTGTGTAACAGTTTTATTTTAAAAGATTAATACTTAAAATAAGTCGGAGAGTCCATAATTTGTGTTGTTTACATTTTGGAGAAATTTTAGATGTCACCTTAACGTTTTGCAAAGTGTTGCAGAGATTTCCCAACTCCTTTCTGAGTACACAAACAGGAAGCTTGAAGACCATTGCTGTCAGAGTTGGAATCGGTTGCCCAGCTGCAGAATGCTTCATGGAGAATCTTCTGCCTCCGACTGGATTCCCAGGAATGAAAACAGTAACCAAAGTTTACCAAAGGAGTACACTTGCGTCCAGTTGTGCCAGGACTCCTGGGGCCGGCTTTCAGATATCCAGGACCTATGGGAGCCTGGATGCTCTCAGCTTTGGTGCCTACTAGATTAGCATCTGCGGGAAACTCCAAAACCTGATAGAAGTTGCATTGGTCATAAAGAAATCTTCTCTAGCAACCCCCCACCTCCCCAATACCACTGTAGAATGCAACTTCTGTATTTACCAGATAAAATAAAATGGTTCTTTTTCACATTCTTACAAAAGTTCCAAAATTCCCACGTAGATAACAGGAATAGAAATCATTTGAATCAAAAAAGAGCGGCATGCATTAAAAACATGTGCGCATATATGTAAAACAAATGTGCACTTTTTAAAATGTGTAACTGTGCTATTGTTCAGTGATGAAAATTTTGAGGTTGAATTTAGGAGTGAAGTTCACGCTGAAGTTGTCTTTAAAGAGGGTTCCTGCAGACCATAGCTCCTCACTCTAGTAATGGATGTATGTAGTTCTTCTATCCCAGGAAAATACAAATTATTTACGCTCCATTCCAGCAACATCTTATGTTTCACATTACCAACAGCTTATAATTAGAGGGTATCCATGAAGTTTCCTTTCATTTTCTTTTCTAATTTCTATGCTGTTTTGTAAGAAATAAAAGAAAAAGAGAAAAAAGACAAAATTTCCCCCATATATTTACAATGGACTTTTAAATAACTACAAAAGTATAGAAATCACTAGAAATGACCTTGATCAAATTAATAATTTTCAATCAAGACTTCATAAGCATCTCAACACAATCGTAGGGTGGAGGCAGCCGTTGGCTTTAACTTCAAAGCATTAGGAAATGGAGATTTTATTCTGTTCTATTAACTCTTGATTATATTCGAAAGTGGCTGACCTCTCTTTCCCCAATAATGTTTGTCTTCATCTCGGGAGAAACAAAACAAAAAATAGTGAAACCTAGCACGTAATCACAATTTTGCTTTATGTCACTCATATTCCACTCCAAAATGCTGCAAAGGAGCCATGGAAACTATTATCATCAGGGAAAAATACTTCCATTTAAGAAAATTTGCTTCTGTGCTAGACTTGACTAAGAAGGGATTTATTATAAACACCACATTGCTCGGAAAATCAGAAACCTGAAAATCTTCCAAACAATTAGGAGAAGACATTATTCTTAAATATGAATGGCTTTTTCAAACTGAAATAACTCTTCAAATAATGTCGGTAAAGAAAATCGCCAGACAATTTCCAGTTGTTTCACTTACATTTTTTTTTAATGATTTTTTTTTTTTAATGAATCCAACATTTGTACTGGCATCACAATGGTAAAATACCACAAGATTTGTCCTGACCCATTTGGGGGGAAGAAAAAAAAAGCCCAGGGTTCATCCGAAGAATATAAGAGGATGATTTGACAGAGTAAATGGATAAGTAGGGTGACATATTTTGGATTTAATCGTGGGTGGGTGTAGCATGGTATTCAGGTCATTTGCTGAAGAGGAAGGAAATGATGAGTTACACCTCGCCTTTTTGATAAAAATCATGCAGCACTTCATGCTTCATTCACTGTTTAGTAAGTTTAGCTATGATGTTTACAATAACTGTGTTCCAAGTTGATTAAGGATTAATCACAACTGACTAAGCAAGTGCTCATGAAACAGAGAGAATAAGTCATAATTATTACTCTCGTGCATATCCTAACAATACTCACAAGGATTTAGAGGCTCGAATTTGTACCCTCTGCAGCTAGTTGGACCTTAGCTTTTCTGGAAGATTAACTTGAGGCGTATAGGGAAACTGAAAGTGCAGAAAATATTTATTTAATAGCCTTTCACGTGTTGTCTGGCACTCTGGTAAGTTTTCACACAGGTTAAGAAAGCTGTATTCCCCAAATATGTCAGGGAGAGCCGCTTTCTCTACCTCATACACATGTCCAGACCTAAGTCCCCTCAGAGCTTTGTGTTGAAGTTTCGGTCTGAGGTGAAAGCCCTTGTCCTAGGTGAATAGGGAGGAAAAGCAAGAGCTCTGTGCCTGACCTGTCCCTCTCTCTCCACATCTGGCCTGGAACAGAAGTGCCTGGCCCCCTTGGACGGCCAGGTAGAATCTTCTAAACTTTCTGCAGGTTTAGGCAAGCCTGATCTTCAGCCCATGGTTTGGCAAGCTGCGGGACAGGAGAATGTAACAAATCGAGCTCTTTTCCTTGGTAATGAAAGACTGTCTTTGAACACGAACAGGAGGTAGTTGACAGTCATTGGGACATTTTTAAGATGTAAAACTGAACATTTGTTTCAATATCTGTTTAAGTTTCATCAATAAAAATTTACAATCTCTAGCCTACAATATCTAGCAAGGAAAAGAAGAAACCAATCATTTCCTCTTTACATTTTGCTATTTCGGGCTAGATTTCCAACATCTTTGAGCAAAATGTTTTGTTGTTTCAAATATAATAAAATAAATGTCGCTTAGCTCCACAGTTTTGGAATAACTGAAGAGCGACCCTGAGATACATTCTGAATACACAATGGAATGTATGAGAACATTTGCATGAAAAACTTGCAGCCCAAAGCATACAGATACATGAGTTTTCTGTCAGGTCACTTGATGACTCCAAACTCCTAACTAAAAGAAATGGATTTACCAATAATGGAAAAAGGGGAAAGAAACAAAAATCACCTTTTCTAAAACAATAACAATCACAACAACTCCTAAGACTTTTATTGGTTTGGCCACAAGCTGTTTCACTTACGAAGCCAAGACTCGAGTAGTAATGAAGGAGAAAACCCAACTCCTTTAGAAACTGAAATCAAAGGTTGACAAAAAAGGGTTTTTTAAACTTACAAATATAAAGCTCACATTCCACTTTTCCTCCATCATATTTTTGGGGAGTTCTATAATTGTCACATTTGTGTCTCATATATTGAAAATGTGAATGATACTAAGTATCACATGATATTTAGCAAATGTCCGCATAAGGGTTTTCCAAAAGGGTGGTTGCCTCCCAAGTTCAGTTAGTTTTATGTTCAGCATTCACACACTTTTTAGTGTAGAAACAACTGTCCATTTGCCTGGAGCGTTGTTGCCCATGGTCATCCCTCGTTGGAAATGAATGTTCTACCTGGTTCACTCTTTCTGCCTTTCATTCCATCTTCCCACCCAGTGATCGCGTGAGAAATAGTTGGACAAGTCTCATACTTTCAATCCAAATACAAAGCGCTATACTACAAGCATCAAAGTGAAATAAAAACAAATTATTTCTAAAAGTTCTGCTATTTGCCAATTAAAAGAAGTGTGTTGGATTTGAAACCTCATGATGAGCAAGGTTTTTACCTAGTAATTTAAATAATAGGTGTGTTTATTATTATATTGTATACAAAAATCATCTGGTGACAGATGTACAGATGAGCAAACTGAAGCTGAAAGAGCTGGCTTGGTTTTGTAAAGGGGCATGAGTTTTGGACTCAGACAGAACCAGGCTTGAATTCTGTTTTAGCAACTGTGTGAACTTGGGTAAGTTACTTCAACTTTCTAAGCTTTGGTGTCCTCCTTTGTGGAATGGGGATAAGAATACTCACCTTCTAGGAATGCTATGACTTCCTATGAATCCTATGTAGCTATGGTTAAATTAAAATTGTGTATTTGGATGCCTGATGAGCAGTAGACACTGAGTACTTCTTGGTCCTCTTCCCTTTTAAGACGGTCAAGTAAATAAGTGACAGAAACCTGCTCTAGATTTCAAACAAAGCTGACTTCTATTTTGTGTTATTTCTATCACAACTGGCTAATGAGTCCCCAAGGAAGTTTCAGATTCTGGAATTGAAATCCCTCACCCCACCCCATTCACTACTTTTGCCAATGGGTGAGACACCTTTATCCAAGGCTGTATCCACTATAGTTTGTCCAAGCAGAGACAGAAGATGCAGAGATCATTTCCCAATTACTCACTTACCAGCTGCCAATGGGCTAAACCAAGGGCAAACATGACTGGATCATCAATGACAGTTTATCCATCACTAAGTGATATATTCTGGAGTTAATATCCAAACTTTCATTATGGACCCTGTTATCCCAGAGGTCTTCAACTCATGCCACTTTAAGGACATGTCCGCAAAAGATTCCCCTCACCCCACTTTTCTGATTCCAGCTCACCCCCATTTCCCTTCTCCACCAGATAATTTGGAGGCTACATTTACTTACCTTTTTAAAATCATAATTCATTTATAGATAATCTATTCCTATCTACTCTTCTAATGGTTCTTTTTATTTTTTTATTTATTATTTTATTTTATTTTATTTTTTTTTTATTTTTTAATATATGAAATTTACTGTCAAATTGGTTTCCATACAACACCCAGTGCTCATCCCAAAAGGTGCCCTCCTCAATACCCATCACCCACCCTGCCCTCCCTCCCACCCCCCATCAACCCTCAGCTAATGGTTCTTTTTATAGGCCTCTCAGAACTCAGTTTCCTTAGAATAAAAATCTCTCAATCCTCGAATGTTTTTTGGTTCCCTTCCAGTGTCTCTGTGCATAGAAACATCTCTTATCTTGTTACTCTAACCCAGAAGTCAGAAAACTATGGGCCTACAGGTTGAATCCAGCCTTTGCTTACCTGTGTATGGCCAATGAGAACAGTCTTAATGGTCTTAATACTCAGGCTGAAATTCTTTGCCAGGGAGGAGGAATTGCATTTGGACCCCACACTGACTACAGGAAACATTCATTTGAATCTTATGAAATCCAATATTTCTCATTCAGTCCAGTGGCTATTATCAACGTTTTTTTTTTGTTTTGTTTTGTTTTTTTTTTTTTTTTTTTTTATTTTTGGGACAGAGAGAGACAGAGCATGAATGGGGGAGGGGCAGAGAGAGAGGGAGACACAGAATCGGAAACAGGCTCCAGGCTCCGAGCCTGACGCGGGGCTCGAACTCACGGACAGCCCAGAGCCTGACGCGGGGCTCGAACTCACGGACCGCGAGATCAGTGGCTATTATCTAAAGTTCACCTCTAGGGCCTTTGCCTGAAGCTCCACCTATTCTTCATATTCTAGAACAAAATAAAATTCACAGGAGCTAACTTTAAGTCTAATTATCTATTGGATAAACAAGGAAATCCTTCTTATTTTTAGCTATTGAGTTTAATAAATATGCCCCCTCTTAAATAAAAGTTATACACAATAAGAAAAAATATATAAACAGAAAATAAGCAGTAGAGGAGAATGAAGACATGAACCATAAAAGTTAGCATAATAGCCATGATTACCTTTAAAATTAAACCCCGTTGCCCTGGCAGCTAAGACAAAAAGGGAATCATTTAGAAGTTGCATATTAGCACAGTACATCAAAATCCATTTAAGAGCTATCAAATAAGCTGACGTTATAAAGTTTGTCAGAAGAGAAAACATAAGAGAATATCTTTGTGGTTCAAAGATGCAGAAAATATTACCTATAAAAAAAGTAAATAGATTTCATCAAAATTACAAATTGTTCAAGACCGTTAAGAAGATGAAAAAAGCACACACTTGCAGAAATGTTCACATTACATATATCAGTCAAAAGATTTATAATCATAATATATAAAGAACTCACACTACTCAATAATGAAAAGCCAGCCAAATAGTCTAAAATGTCTGAAGTGGGTAAAAAAAACTTGAACACAAGGAAGATGCATGAATGGCCATGAAATACATGAAAAGGTGCTCAACATTCTTAGTCATCAGGGAATGGAAATTAAAATCGCAATGAGATACCATTGCCTACCCACCAGAGTGACCGAAATTTTAAAAACTGGTAACACAAAATGTTGGAGAGGATTAGAGGCTCTCCTATGTGTGTAAAAAGATACGGCCACTCGGAAAACATTCAATATGCCTACCCTTTGATCTTCTAAAGGACTTGGACAGGAATGTTCATATTAATTTTACTTAAATAACCCCAAACTGGAATCAACCAAAATATTCATCAGGAGGAGGACCGATAAACAAATTATAGTATAGTCATTCACTGGAAAGTTCCTCATAATGAAAAGAGGCACGGGTCAAAATGCATGATAAATCTGAAAAACATTATGCCTAACAAAGCAGAAGACACAAAAGAGTTTATACTATATGTTTCTATATGCATGAAGTTTTAGAACAAGAAAACTAATTTCGGGTTCACTAAATCAATATTTTTCCCTGACGGGAGGGAAGGGTGGGAGGTTAACTGGGAAGGAGCATGTGGGAACTTTCTGAAGTGATAGGGGTATGAATTACATGGGTGGGTGCATTTGTCAAAATTCATCAAACTGTACGCTTAAGAGTCATGCGTTTCATGCTATGTAATTAGAAAAGAGACAAAGTTTTTCCTTAGTTACTCAATTGCTGAAATAAACAATGCTCTCAACTACAGTTTGAAAGCAAATTATGGAGCAGATTTTATACGTCTGAGGCGCCACAGAGGTCCTACGCACCCCGACTAAGACATCTTTTTGTTTTCGTAATCTCTAGACATGTGATCTCAATTACATTTCTCCCTGTTTGACCACTGGTAGCCTTTTGTGGCTATGGACCAACAGCATCTGCATCCTCTGGGAGCTTGTTAGACAGAAATGTAAGTTCTCAGGGCCCCAGAATCCTTGGGCTGGGGTCCAGGAATGTACGTTTCACAAGCTCCCCAAGTGATTGTGATGCACGTGGCAGGATGAGAAGTTCGCTGTATTATAATCTGACACGGTGAATTAGGAAGAAGTTCTCTTGGGCAGCAGCAGACCTCCAGGAAGGTGTTTCGGCCTGGAGTGCCGAGTGACACGCAAGCCCTTGATGGGGAAGAACCATCTGGGAGCCAACTGGCAGCCCGGGTATACTGGGCACAGGGGCTCCACTGTGTGGCTGCCAGAGCCTCCCTCTTGGACAGGCACCAAGGCCGGCCAAGAAACAAATGCCATTTCTTCCACTTCCTTTTTCTTCTCTTTCCCGACCTAGTGGCACTGCTGACCTGCCCGCCAGATTTAATTACAGCCTGGGAGAGAAGAGCTCGTGTTTGGATTTGGTCCCCTAAGGAAAAAATGACTTACTTCAGCCGATGGGAGATACGCACTCAGAAGGGCAGAGGGACTGCATGGCAGGGAAGCCAAAATGATGGTTTTCTCTGTGAGAGCTTCCAGCTAGCCTCGAGGATAAGCAGAAAACAGAATGAGAAATCACCAAGGCATGTAGTTCACCTTGCCAGGATTTATGGCACAGCCCGGAATATTTGGAGGAGGCCTGGAAACCAGCTCGTGTCCTGCACCAGCCCACACATGCACTTGAACGGTTGTTGTGTCCTTACCCCACGGTGGTTAGCAACATATAAAATCTTTGTGTTATCTATACCAGGAGGATGTAGCAGGGCTTGTTCCTTCTGATAAAAGAGACTCTTATTTGGTTTCCAAAAAGGTTGTGCTTCACGTAACCAGAACAAATCACTGTCACATAGTTTGTAAAGAAAGTCAAGAGAGATACAAGGAAGCATATTTCCCTAAAATAACTGACCTGTCACTCAGCAGGCAAGGAAAAAGATCAAATTTCTGCTTTAAAGAGGTTTAAATGGAATACAAATTTATTTATCAATACTCTTCTCTTTAAATACTTTTCAATACACAATTTTGTGTGTTTATGCACTCTTTCATATCACGAAAGGTACTGGAGAGACCCCTGAAAAGATATTTGAACACCCGTGTTTGTTGTAGCATTATTCATAACAGCCAGCTGCTAGAAGGAACCCAGATGTCCATCGAGGGATGAATGGATAAGGAAAAAATGGCACGAACCTATTGTAGAATATTCCTCAGCCTTAAAAATGAAGGACATTTTGCTATCTGCCACAACATGGACGCAACCTGAAGACATGATACTAAGGGAAATAAGCCAGTCACAAAAAGACAAATACCTTTGGAATTCACTAACCCGAGGTATGTAAAGTAGTCAAACTTGTAGAAACAGAAGGTAAGATGATGGTTGTCAGGTGCTGGAGGGAAGGGGAACATTGTTCAATGGGTATAGAGTTTGAGTTTTTAAGATAAAAGGTTCTAGAGATCTGTGGTACAACAATGTGAATTTATATAACGCTACTGAACTGTATACTGAAAAATGGTTAAGATGGTAATCTTTATGTGGTTTTAAATTTATTTTTAAAAAAATTTTTTTAAATGTTTATTTATTTATTTATTATTTATTTATTTATTTTTTTTAACGTTTATTTATTTTTGAGACAGAGAGAGATAGAGCATGAACGGGGGAGGGGCAGAGAGAGAGGGAGACACAGAACCGGAAGCAGGCTCCAGGCTCTGGGCCATCAGCCCAGAGCCCGACGCGGGGCTCGAACCCACGGACCGGGAGATCGTGACCTGAGCTGAAGTCGGGCGCTTAACCGACTGAGCCACCCAGGCGCCCCAAATGTTTATTTATTTTTGAGAGAGAAAGAGGGAGAAACAGAAGGCGAGCAGGGGCAGAGAGAGAGGGAGACACAGAATCCGAAGCAGGCTCCAGGCTCTGAGCTGTCAGCATAGAGCCAGATGTGGGACTCGAACTCATGACCGCGAGATTATGACCTGAGCCTAAATCGGACGCCCAACCGACTGAGCCACCCAGGTGCCCCTATGTTATGTAGTTTTAATCACAATTTTAAAAATGTGTTCTTAAGAAATTCCATCTTTCTCTTCATTTGGAAAAGGTTTCTATCACAGAGAATTACAATGAGGCATGAAAAGCTAGTATTTTCACATACTCTTCTCCATGTTTACGATGAAAGAACCCAACGAAATGAACTTAATTTTTGAACGGAAAATTAACTAGAACCCAAAGACACAAGCAGTAAAAATCTCCTCGAAGTTCAGTTTGGCCTCTGCCATCGCTAGGAAAGAAAATGCTCATTTCCCACAATCCTGTCCAGACTGGAAACCAACTTGGATGAGTGACCTATTATGATAAGAAAAAGTGTCTGGTTACACCTCTCACAGAACGTCAATTTTCTTTCAACACAACAAGCATCACTTTTGACAGTCCTGCTCCAGAGAAGACAGAAGCCCTTACAAATTTGCTATCTCTCGATCGACCCCATTCTCTGCTAGAGGTTAGAGGTCCAGAGGTTAGAGAGCTGATGTGAATCTTTTGATGCTGTCCAGAGGGAGAACCCAGCCTTACCTGGAGAGAAGCGCTGTGAGAGAATTTACTGCTTTTGAATATTTTGGATAATTTGTTATTGTTCCCTATAGAAACACAATGGGACAACTGGTAGAGTGGGAAAAGTCTTGGCTATGACATTAGAAGTCATTAGTTCCAGATCTTCTCACTCATTTTCTAGGCCTGAATGAAGCACATAAAATGCTTGAGTTTTCGTGTCCTCATTCTATAAAGTAGGTCATCGCAAGATCCAGCATCACTTTTAGATCCTGCACTTTGAAGGCTTCTCCTGAAGTTGTGTCCTTCCCTGACAGCTAAGAGTCAGGAGGACCAAGGGAGTCTGAGCCCATTAAGACCCTATGCATCCCTCTTCTAGACTTCTGGACCATGGTCTCCTACACAGCTTTCCAGAATCCTCTATCTCAAATGGGCACAGCCCTACTCTAGGGCTACATAAACACGCTCCCCAGTTTTCCCGAAAGGGGTGCTGTGATGTTATTGGACCCTTTAGGCCTAAGAAGTGATCAAGTGGAGTCTATTTGCATGGGGTGTGGACAGGCCTTAGACATGTGGATGTGTCCACATCCAAGTTTCAAGCCCTTACGCTGTGGCATTGAGCAGGGAATGAGAAAAGAAAGGGGACAGAACATGAACTGGGAGTTTCCATTTGCATTTTCCCCTGGGGCTTCACAAATGTGATGGGCAGTTTCTCTTTTTATAGGGTTCATTACAAAATCAGGTACCGAACAGCCATATTTTGTCAGACATCATGATAGACTCCATTAACAGAGAGATAAGGAAGATTATGCTTTAGAAATGGTCACAGTCCAGAGGAGAGGTCTATATTATCAACACAATAGATAAAATCCCCACCCTGTCCTTACCTCAGCAGCTCAAATGACAATCGACGCCAGAGCCTGTTACATCCCTGGAACAAATGTCAATTAAGATCATGTTAGGTGGCCAAAGAATTCCATAGGAGGATTCTGCAATACAAATGAACGTCACTTTGTGTACATGACATAGGGTGCGTTTGTGTTCCTCATTCAGTATGGGGGTGATGACAAAGAGGTCAAAAGTCACCAGTCCTGACGTCAGAAAGGCAGGGTTTGAACCTCTCTTCTATCCACTATTTTTGTGACTTACGACTTAATAACTTACCTGAACTCAGTTTCTTAATTTGTAAAATGGAGACTAAAGCTCTCTTTCTCCCATGGAAAATGGAATTTCTGTGAGGATTATTAAAAGTAAAATTTGTAAAGTACTTAACACAGGATCGGATATTTTGTAAGCACTCAGTAAAAGATAGCTATTATTATTTTTAAAACCTGAGGAATTCAGCTGGACTTATGTCTCATTTATGTCTCATTTATGTCTCATTTATGTCTCATTTCTTCATATGTGTATCTAGTTTTAAACTCCAGTTTGCGTTTTCCAAGAGTCAGTGCAAAACAAACATTTAAGCTAAAGAAGCAGCTTCAAGCTTTTGATGTTCCTGCTTGATGTGAAACAATCTCTTTAGGTAGAGATTGAGTCTTACCTGTGTTTTGTTTTCATACCTGATAGGATCCCTGGCATTATATATTTTGGTTGAATGAATAAATGAATTCAAAAGAGAGGAAAAACACTTTTTTGAAAGTATATTCAATGTCTGTGACCACCTATATTCAACTGGAAACTAGGCGATAATTGGAAGTTCTCTGAAGGCAAATGAGGCAGGAACTTTACCCTCACCTCCCAAACTCTATACTTGTTAATAAAACCACAGCAATATACATCCTTAGCTGACCACTTCTTAGCTGACTCTCCTGCACTGTGAATTCTGATGAGGAAATTGGCGATAAAATCATTTCTGTGTATTGACTGGCTTTACATATTCAGCACCCAGGGAGTTAATGAGAATCCTCTAAGAAATAGCATTTAACTGCAATATCAGTGGCATATTGATTCAAAATATGACTAGATGACATACTTCTCACATTTTCTGAGACATAACATCGACACAAAAGACACCAAGATCAACAAAAAGCAAAGCTTCTTTTCAAGTGGTTGTTGTTTTTCCCTTCCCACTTCCTATGGGAACATTTCACTGAAAATATATTTAGAACAATGGGAAAAACAAAATCCAATGTTCAAAATTTCTTTCTATGCATAAAAATCCCTTGAATGATATATTTCAGATATGTTAAAAATCAGATTTTTTTTTTTTACACCCAGCTTGGTTTGTTTATAAAACTCTTGGGTCTAACTTTTATTTCTTTGAGAGAAATGTAATTGTCACAGTCTGATCTTTCGGAGTTGATATTTACACAGAGGAATCTGAAAATAACCTGATTTTAGCTCTTTTGACAGTGAGTTGCAATAGGTGTTTATTTCCCTGTTTAGATGCTTGTAGATTTTAGACAGTTGAAAATTTTTCACAATCTGTGCTGGCATTGGTTTTTTGGGTGTTATTTTTCACTGGATTAGTCTGTGATGTAAACGAATGTGCAGGGAACGTGAGTCAAAGCTGGAGGCCAGACAATGTATATGTACAGGAACAAGCTTGGGGAGGGTCCCACAGGTAGGGGAGGTATTTTTTTTTTAATTTTTTTAATGTTTTATTCATTTTTAAGACAGAGAGAGACAGAGCATGAGTGGGGCTGGGGCAGAGAGAGAGGAAGACACAGAATCTGAATCAGGCTCCAGGCTCTGAGCTGTCAGCACAGAGCTCGACACGGGGCTCGAACTCACGAACTGTGAGATCATGACCTGGGCCGAAGTCGGACGCTCAACCGACTGAACCACCCGGGCGCCCCTAGGGGAGGTATTCACTGTATTTCATTTTGTATGGGGCCTGGTACAAAGTAGTGGTGTAAATTCTAAGCTGTGACATGCTCTGAGACGAGAGCGAGAGCACCTGTGGCCACCAGGAAAATGACTGGGAACTGAGACCCCCGGAGAATCCCCCCATAGACAGGAGTCAGCAGGATGCAACCGGGGTGGAGCAGTGAATGTGAGTCTTAGGCCAGTGGGCATTGACCTATAAGGAAGCCTCGGTGGCGGCCTCTAGGCCCCAGTAATCGTTGGTGTCTGAAGAGTACTTGAATCCTATTCCCTGGGAGGTCTGGGTGGATATAAGAAATATGTGGAAGGCAGGGCAGATTTGTATTAACAGAAAAGTATAAGTTCGCTGAAACCAATGCCCTAAAAATTTTAGGTTTGTAGCCCCAGAATAATGCCAAACCCTATTGATTACCAAGGAGGGGCCCAGACCTCAGTGGTGCAACGTCAGCAAACGGCCAGGAGAAGAGGTGGGAAGAAGAGGATGAAAATCTTAGGGGGGGGAGTGGAACAGTGTGCCTGATTTTAACTGCTGCTTAGGCACAGGGTTCTGTGTTAGTATCTTTATGTGCCTTAATGCCTAATCAATCCTCACAACCCTTGTGTCAGATGAGGGTCATCATCCCATTTTCGGGGTTGAAAATAGGTTTGTTCGAGGTAAAACACTTGTGCAAATGTCGTGGCCCGGTACATGCTTATTTCTTGTCATTTACTGCTCTTGCTAAAGATATTTTCAGTTTTGGGTAGTTTCATTCCATTTCAGTGGATTTCTCTAGAAGAGATACAGGGGTCTCCTTATTTTGCCTTCTTCATAGATGTCTCCAGCAGACTTCTTTTCTGCAGTGTGTATAGTGAGGTTAGTCTAACCATCTAGAACAGCTGATCTTGGCCCTTAGTGTGCATAAGAAACACCCGGGGAGCATGTTAAAATTACAGACTCCATAGCGTTTCCCTAAGTTCCAGTAGGTCTGGGATGGAATCAAGGGGTCCACGTTTTAAACAAGCACCAGGGGTGCCTGGGTGGCTCAGTCGGTTAAGCGGCCGACTTCGGCTCAGGTCATGATCTCACGGTCCGTGAGTTCGAGCCCCGCATCGGGCTCTGTGCTGACAGCTCAGAGCCCAGAGCCTGTTTCAGATTCTGTGTCTCCCTCTCTCTGACCCTCCCCTGTTCATGCTCTATCTCTCCCTGTCTCAAAAATAAATAAAAAGTTAAAAAAAAAAAGTTAAACAAGCACCAGACTTGAATTCAGATGCAAATTGTCTACAGATTATGCATTGAGACAGACATAGTAAAACAGTATAGATCTGGAGTCGCATTCATCTCCACATTTAGCCTGTCCCTCCAGCACCGCTTTTATTGAAAAGTCAAAGAAGGGGCGCCTGGGTGGCGTAGTCGGTTAAGCGTCCGACTTCAGCCAGGTCACGATCTCGCGGTCTGTGAGTTCGAGCCCCGCGTCGGGCTCTGGGCTGATGGCTCGGAGCCTGGAGCCTGTTTCCGATTCTGTGTCTCCCTCTCTCTCTGCCCCTCCCCCGTTCATGCTCTGTCTCTCTCTGTCCCAAAAATAAATAAAAAACGTTGAAAAAAAAAAATTAAAAAAAAAAAAAAAAAAAGAAAAGTCAAAGAAGCCGTAAGTAGAAGAAGCTGCAGGTAGGGGAGGAAGTGAAGGAAGAGTAGAAAAGCTGGTGAGATGTAGGTCAAGGAAGAGCCACGGGATGCTCTTACACAATGTGGCTTTGACTGGCAAATACTGGATTACAAGGTCAAAGCCAGAACGGGCTGGAACCTCTCCAAGCAGAACAGATAAACCCACAGGCCAACTTTAACAGGAAATATCTGTTAGCAAATTTAATATTTTGTATTTTTAAAAATAATTCTGGGGCAAAGGTTAATCATTTATTAGCGTAAGTAAAAACCTGGAGGTTTATTAGGGATTTCCTTATGTTAAAATAGTGAGTAATATTGGGCTCGTGCCAGAAAAGAATATAGATACACCATGAAATATTTATTTACTCTCAGAGTGTTTTATTTGATAATAGAAATGGGTGGCTAAGGCTCATATATTTTCTGATAGTAATTTCTTGTTTCCAGATACAAACCCCAAATGTTTTAGGGAGGACACTTTTTACTTCATGGAGCCGCCCACAGTTTGCTTAATGTAAGAAACGAATTCCTGAAAACTTGCTAGAAAATGGACTTCTAGAAATGTGATCATATTGAAATCTTGCCATTTATAGGAATTCTATAAAAATCTTTCTGTGGAAAAGAAAAAAGTACCACCCACTAATTGATCCATCTTGGCAAATCTGGAATTAATTATGTCTCTATATTTTAATGCAGATTTGGGCAGCATTTGGAATCGCGCAGAATGAATAAGGATACATAAAAAGTGCTTTTGAGTAAAGAATTTGAAAGCAAGGGAAAAGATGGAAAATTGTATTTGAATAAACCTAAAAATAAGCAATCTTCACTTATTAAGTGAACTTAACTTATAGATCTATATTTACAGTAAGAGTAAAACTAATGTAAGTTATAACAGCAAAGTATAAAAATCAGGACAATAACCAATTTTATAACCTGTTTCTCATGACAGAGTATCCTGTTATCTGAAGACTAGGACAGTTCCACCAAAAAATACAGTGGAGACTGCCAGGTGTCAAATTAATGAAGGACTTTATCAAAGAAGGTGAGTTTGGTGCATCCGGTTTCTCTTTCATGGAAATTGGCAAAACATCACTGGTCTTAATCCTACAAATGTAGATGTTTAAAACAGGTTGAGGCAGCAACATTTTACAGGCCAGCATGAAAAGAAAAACAATCACAGGAATGATATAATTACAGGGTAATAAAAACATAAACACCATTATTGCATTAATTTTATATTTGGGTTTTCTTCCATGGTTGGCTTAGCAGCTTATAAGTGCAAGGTTTTGATTACAAAATCAGTTAGATATTTTGCCATATTATCCATCTTAAGACACACACACACACATTGGATCTGATCATTTTCATAGGAGTTTGGCGTAATTTGCCATCGAAAAGAGTAGAGAATTTAGAAGGATTTTTACCAAACCTAGGGAGAAAGAAAGAGAAGTAGCAGCCACTTTTGATTTCTTAGTTGCTTCCAAATTAATACATTATCAGGAATAACTGTTCCTTTATATTGACCTCCTGAGGCCATCAATATGCTCTTTCTTGGACTTCGATTAAAGTAGAGGCTTGTTGACAGACAACTGTGTTATCTTGGCGAATGACTTAAACCCTGCAAGATTCAGTTTCTTCGCTTGTAAAATCAAGGTGTCATGGCTACTTCAGAAGGTTGTTCTAGAGAGAAAAGGTAATGCCGAGGGGCTTTACACAGTGCAAAGCTCAATAAATGATGGTTATCATTTTAATGCTGGAGTCAGTAAGAGTTGCCTCATTCTGATCCTCTTATGCAGCCCCTAGTGAATGTGGTTGAGAGCCAGCTCTTCACAGGAAAGTTGGCTCGCAAATTCATGACATCAACAACAGTAACAAAATGAGCTTAATCGTTGGATACCAATTGGAAGTATGATTCCTACTGGGGAGGTGTTAGCTAGTGTGTGTGTGTGTGTGTGTGTGTGTGTGTGTGTGTGTGTGTGGTGTTGTTGCTGTTGTTGTTGCTGTGTGTTTAGAGCACTGGGTGTTGCATGTAAGCAATGTACCACGGGAATCTACCCCAAAAACCAAGAGCACATTTTACAGGCTGTATGTTAAACAATTTGACAATAAATTATATTTTTAAAATAAATAAACAAATAAATAAATAGAATAGAATAGGCATTTTGTTAAAAATTAAATCGAATTCTTAAAAGAATTCGTAGACAACATTTTTTGTAACTGAGGGCACCAGTAAATCTTGAGAGCCTGCACAGCAGCTAACCACATGCTTCTGGGGTTCAAATGTGTCCAGGCTGTGGGATGGACCAGCCTTTCTAACGTCCCTTATCTGCAGATATAATCACACAGGGCAGTCCCAGCCGTTAGCCTTCGGCCCTGCTCTTCTTCTTTCAGAAATCCACTTCGCCTCAGATGGGTGAGTTGATTTGTTCTCATTGTGGTAGGGATGCAGATCAACTTTACTCCTGGAAAAATGATATGTTAAAAAAGTAATCTCACGTTTAAATATGTTTGGAAAAGGTGGACGATCAGAATCTCACTTCTGGATATTCATACTCTATAGTAGCATATGGAAGGCTGTGACATGTCCTGTTTAACTCAGTTTTCCCAAACTGTTTGCACACTTAAATTTTTCTTGTAACTTCATTTGATACCCTGCATTGTCCTGCAAAATACACTTTGGGAAACACTGATTTAGACTCAACTATCTGGCCATCGCAGAGGCTACACTGTTTTAATGCAAAGATACTACTATACCAACACGGCACTTTGACAAAATCTTAAATTTTTACTCATTTGAGTATTTTGCCATACATTCTCATTTTACCCAATCGCTTTCCTTTCTGTAAAGGCACCTAAAGGAGTGGAACACAGTGAGTTCCCTTATCTGGCTTCTGTCTGTCTCCTCCGCATTTTATGTCCCACGCGTTGAGTTTTAGTATCTCAAACCTCCCGGAGATTAGATCCGAGCGGGGAAAAAGACAACGTCTTAGAAACAAGAGAATGGGAACAGTATGATATTTTGAAATTTATATGTTTACAGACATGAGTTTATCCATCAGGCATAAAGGAGCACCAATCCTCCATGTACACAGCCCCCCAATGATGTGCTGTGCATCGTACTCCAAGATAACCTGAGTGTGAAGAGTGTAGATACTCATCCTTCAGGTTCTGAACAGGTAGAGAATCCATAAATAGCAAGGCTGTCTGAAGATTCCTAATTCACCCTAATAAAATCAAATTTTATAGTGAATGTGAAGAAGGTGTATATTACTGCTTCTCAGAAACAGCATGCTGAATGTTGCCACTTGCATTATTTAGAAGCCTCTTACAGTTTGCTAATGGATGTGGATCTAGCTGATGAAGACATTCTGTTTCCAGCTCCCTTCAAAATGGAATACTGTACTCATTACTACAGTGTAACAATAATTACATTATTATTGGGCTAGGTAGAGGCAAATTGTCCTCCCTGGGGTACGATGTAAAGGACATTCTATAGAAGTTAGTATGTGGGATAAGAACCGCCAGCCTAAATATCAATTTTCATATGGTGTCAATTATCTAAAATGGTCTCAATAGAAAGCTAAAGAATCCTGATGCAAGAGGAAAATATCCAAAGGCAAATTTAAAGGGTAATAAACACAAGGAGATCAAACAAACTGACAGGAGATATTGTTTGAGCTATTGGCAATTTCCCCCCCTTAGACTTCTGGTTTCCAACCACAGTCTACCTCATCAGAGCAAAGGGCAAAGAAATTCCAGTGGAATTAACTCATAATATTTCTGAGCACAAGAGGTACTTGAAACAAATCTCCAGTATAAGCTATGTGCTCACTAAACAATATATTAATATATCTTTTAGTATGTAGTTCAGGTAGTTTCCAAGCTGGTTCATTTAAGGAATAGTGTCCACAATCTCACATCCCAATCTGGTGGCTGAAAGAAAGAAACATTCAGCTATAGAGAGACCAAAATGCAAATATATATATGACTTTTGTGCTTGTATTTGGAAACAAACGTTTTCCTTTGAGAAAATAATTTCACCTCTCAATTTCTGCATCCGTGAGGTGATAAAATCGTATTAATAATATTTAAAATTCTTTACATTTTAATTTGTGTAATATAACAATTTTTTCTATTGTTTTTCTCTATTAGAAAAGTAGCTATTCCCAAAGACCACTACAGACCGGTTGTGTTGAAATCTTCTGGTGAGCTTTGTGAAAATACAGAATCTTAGGCTTTGCCCCAGAGATTCTGATTTAGTAGGTCTGGGGTGGGCTTCAGGGTCGTGCATTTTTTTGAAGTGATACTCATCTTAACCTGTGGCCATGCTTGAGAACCACTGACCTAGACTTACAGCAGCCAGGAGTAAAATCAATATTTCCCATTTGGAGCGAATCACTTGGAATGTTTCAATTGCTAGTAACAGAGAACTTGTCAATTTGATTTATACAATAAAGGAAATTCCTCATCTCAAATAACTGGAAGCTTAGAAGTTGGGCCTGTTCCATGATTTGGTTCCCCTTTTGTCTGATCTGGCAGCTCTGACTGGCTCTGTGAGATGTTTTCAACCTCAGACTTTAAGCAAGTCTCTTTGTCTCCTGCATTTTTGGGGGGAGCAAGAACTCTTTCCCCAAAGCTTTCCTACAGCCTTGCTTTGCATTTTCTTGGCCAGAATTGGATCACACACTCATTCATAAGCTGATTATTAACAAAGATCATGGTTCTCCCTCTTGGTTGAACATTGGAATCACTGGGAAAACTTTAAATTAGAGTATCTGGGTCCAGCCCCCAGAGTTTGTGATTTAATTGGTCTGGGGTGTGGTCAAGGCACCTAAAGTTCAAAAAGTTTCCCAGATGACGCTAATGGACGGCCAAATTTGAAAACCACTGTCTTAGATGAATCATCCGGAGATGGAACACTGCCGGGGAGTCAACTACCATGACCACTAAAATCCTTTAGAATCCCTTAGACAAAAAGTGCTTCTACTTTATACCAGTGTTACGACCACTAGAAGCCTTACGGACGTACCCAGGGTAAGACCAACCAGAAAGTGCCATACACACGCGTTCTTTGATTCTTAGTCTAATGTGCTTCCTAGCACAGCACACCTGCCTCTGCGTCTAGAGCCAGTGATGGGAAGGAAGACAGCCATGCGGGAAGCATTGCAACTCATCTTGGTGACTCCAACACCGTCTACATCCAAATGATTTCAACTAGAACTTGCTGTAGCCACTAAGGCTATAGCAAAGTAAAGTATTAAGCAAAGTAAGGAAGTATTAAGGAAGTATTAAGCAAAGTAAATAGATACAACAAAAATGAGTCACATCATAGGATGGCAAAAGGTAGATTAAAAAATCATGGAAAATTTTCACTTTTGCCGTAATATACCATGATATCATCACAATAAGAGCACGTTCTTTGACATGCCTGGATACAAATTCTTTCAGGAAATCTCTTCTAGAAAAATCTCTTGTTGGTGAAACTTGACAGGCTCTATAAGAGACAGGAGATCTCAGTAAACAGGGGAGAAAAACAGTAGATCTTTTACATGGTCTTTAAAATACATACTTTCCAAAAATAGTCATAGAATTTAACAAACTGGCTTTTAACCAAGAGAAAACTATCCTGAGTTATTTACAGGCCTGAGATTACCAAGTGGATTTCCCTAACTATACATTCACATTATGTTTACAACTTTGAATTTTTTCAGCATGTATTTTACAACCATTCACATTTCGTAAATGTAAATCAAAATACCTTTCTTGGCCTATTAGATGGTGCAACATTTGTTTGGGTCTCATTATAGACAATTATAATCAAAACGTTGAAAAATCTCCCTCTCAGGTTTCAAAGAAAAAAACAATATAAAAAAGTTCTAATTCCTCAGGCTAGAATGATTTCGGCAAAAGAGCTATGATTAAAGTTTAGGAGATTAGGAAGAAAAGAAAAAGGGTAGCTATGAACAAATTCACTTATTAATAAAATCCTTATATTAAATCTAGGAGGTATCCCCTTAAAACTTGAGTAGACACGATTTGTGGCCTTCAAATCAAATACTGTTATACAGCTGATATAAAAGTTAGACTTTTTGTTACCTTGAAGAGTAGATAAGTTGAACATATGGTTTTGAGAAGATGTTAGGTAAATTCCTTAATGATTATCATTCACTACCAGTCATTACAGAGTATTAAAGATTTATCATTATGAGAGACGTCTATTCTTTCCAAAATGTATACTGTTATTGCTAGAACCAAAAGTCTTGACTGGCGTGGTGTGGCTTTCTTATCCTTATATTCTAAGGTACTCACTCCTGCTGCCCCCTTGATAGCCTTGTTCCCCGGAAAGGAAACCATCCACCTCATGCTCATTCGACAAGTTTTGAACATTAATGGACCATCAACCACGAGCTAGGGGCTGTATTAGACTTTGGCAATATTTAGATTAGAAATACAGATCCCAACATGAAGCATTTTTTATCCAGTGGGCGCAACAGTTGAGAAACCACGTATGGCAACTCAGTGTGTTATACATCGTGACAAAGGTAAGCATGGAATGCTGTGGAAACACAAGCAGAGAGTTACCAAAATGAGCTGGAAGGAGGGGTGGGGTAGAGAAGGCAGGACTTTTTGGAGGATATCATGCCTACATAGGAATCAGACAGGCAGAGAAAGAAGAAACGGACATATCAGTATCATGAGAAAATATATGTAGGAGATAAACAAGTAGCTATGTTTAGCAGCCGTAAAAGGTTACACAGAGACTTGGTGAGAGGGCTGAACAGAGGGGTTAGACAGGGGTCATGTCACAGAAGCCAGTTAAGTCCCAACATTTTAGCCTGAAGATAGTATCTTGAGCTTTTTTCATCAGATTTTATAAGTTTCCCCACTTATTACGATAAAGGAACCAAATAGTTTGAGAGACGTTATAGTAAAGGGAAAGATGCCCTACTTGTGCAAAATCATAGCAATCTGCTTAATGTAGAAAGTAAGGCAGAAGTGATCAAATAGACAGACACCTTTAATTGCGCACCTACTGTGTGACAGGCAGTGTATTATGTGCCTTGCACACATTATTTCTAATGCTCATAATAACTCTGCAAGTCAAGTATTATTCTTATTTTACAGGTGATACAACTGACGCTCAGAGACATTGACGGGTCCACATGGACACGGCTGCTTCTGGTGAGATGCAAAACAGGACTTACCAAATTGTACCATAAAGAAATATGGCAGGATTTTTTGTTCACGGTTCATTCCTGAGATAAAAAAGAAACAGTGTAGAAGACTGTATTTCCTCAAGAATCAGTGACCAAAGCACAGCCCGAATACCCATCATTCAGCAAATCAGTACATGAGTCATCTTTACCCCCCTTTCCCAGGCTAGAAGCCAAAAACAACTTCTCATCATTTTAAACTGAGGAGGGTGTCGATTTGAAATTAAACTCTTCCCACATCAGTTAACTGCATGTACGTTCAGCATCTGCTAACTCGTTAGTACATTACAATCAGAATCTTCTCGTCACTATAAACGGGCAAATACCTTTGTTATATATTCATAAAGCTTTGTTCTACTAACATCTTTATAGCAGATCCGTGGACAAGTGACCTAATGTTCCCCCAGGACTTTTCTTGAAAGGTTATTGTTGATTAAATGAGAAAATCTGCTCAAAGCCCATTACCATTGTGTTGGAAACATGATAAATCTGTGATATATGACAGCTATTGTTGCTGAGAACCAATCAAGACGTCTCTGTCTTGTACCACCTCCCTTCAGCCCCACCAATGTGCGCAGGGAGATGTTTAAGAATCAGAGTTCCATTTTAGGACAGAAGCCCTCGATATGTCCCCTGGGGTATAGGTTGAAAGAATGAAGGGATCACCCCCACAGTTTGGGTCCATAAAGATAGAAAAATCTTTTAATAACCAGACAATAAATTATCAGTGCTTACGCTATAGATGCAGCCTTCACTATAATCTCCAATAATCAGTAAATCATCTCTTTGGTTAAGAAAAGTAGTTGACCCTGAGCTTTATTTCCAAATGAGGAATCTACAACACACAGATGTTATGTCATATATTCAAAGACTTACGGCCAGAAGAGGTTGGAATTGAATTCACACCTCTTGATTGTAGGTCATTGGCTAATCTTCCTAAAATAGGTATCTGCGATAATCATTCACTTGCTCACATCTTTCTTGATTCTCTAGTACTTGTTGAATATAATTCAATATTTTTAAACTGGCATTCAAAGCCCTTTACAGTGCAGCCCCAAGCTCTCTTTCCAGGATTGTCTACAACCACTCTGTCAAGCAAACAGAACCCAGCCAAAATCAACTGTTGCCATTCTCCAGATAAGCCCCACATTGCAACATTCTGAGCCTTTTCCCGTTCAGTTCTCTCTTCTTGCCGTGCACTTGAATCTTCCTTACCTATCCAACTCATACTTGTTTTCCAAGTGTCGGCACCAATGTCACCTTCTACAAAAAAAAAAAAACAAAAACGACTGGGTATACCTCACTGGAAGTGATCTAAATCAAAGGATCTAATTTCCCATACCTGACTTCTCTGTGCTGCTCTTTCCGTGTTAAGTCTAGTTTTATATTTAAGTCACCATGTACTTCTCTTTACCCCTTTAATTGTAAGCTTCTTGTAGTTAGAGGCTATGTTTAAATCTTCTCTGCACGTCGATAAACTGAAACAGTTCTACACGTTATAGATTTTTTTAAAAAATGTGCTGCGAGTGAATGAAAGACTGAATGAATGCAGACTCAGATCTCCGCGTGCTTGTCTAAGTTACTGATAAAAAGTATAAGTCCCCAGGGAAGATGTACTGATGTAAAGAGACAGGTTTCTATCTCGTATTACGTATTCAAATATCTCCGTGCCACGCACAGTGGAAGGGCATTGTGCCACTTGCGTGCCGTCGAGAAAGATGTGAGTGCAGTCAGTTGATCAGGGCGCTGTTGGGAAAAACAGCTGTGCATAGTTGATTCACGTTCCCTTAGTTTTTACCTAATGTCTTTTCTACTCCGGGGTGCCATCTAGGATTCCACCTTACACTCTTCGTGCCTTCGTGAAATTAGTAGGAAGTGTATTTTCCCCTTGCTTCCTGAAAGACTTTCTATCCGATTGGTATATTATCTACACTTTAAATATGTGAAAAAGTCAAAACGTGAAGTGATTTGGGACTGCAATTCTCTCGGTGAGATTTTAAAGTGTATATTCAGTTGCAGGACTCTTTGGATTTTCTGGTTCTTCTTGTGAGAGGTTTCTTTTCTTTTTTTTTTTAACTGAGGCATAGTTGACGTGCAATGTTATATTAGTTTCAAGTGGACAGCACAGTGATTGGGCAATTCTGTATATTACACAACGCTCACCAGGTGTAGTCACCATCTGTCACCACACAAAGTTATTACAATATTATTGACCATAATCCTTATGTCATCCTTTTCATCCTTGCGGTTTATTTTATAACATGAAGTTTGTACCTCTTAATCCCTTTCACCTATTTCGCCCATGCCCGTTAGAGTTTTGCCAAGTTGCACTTTTTCAGTTATTTGCTCATTTCATCTAAATCGTCATTTTGGTTTCATGTACGTAATATCCAATTTTGCTTTTTGTGTTTTGTTTTTATTTCTGTAGCATCTATAGTGACATAACCTATTTATTTTTTCATTTGTTAATTTGTATTTTCTTTTCTTAATCAGTCCTGCTGGGTCTTATCAATTTTATTAATCTTTATTCAAAGAGCTTACAGTAAAATTATTTTCTCTGCGATACACTTCTTTCTATTTCTTGGTTTTGATTTTTTCTTGTATCTTTACTACTTATTTCCTTCTACATTTTTGGCTGATTTGCTGTTCTTTTCTAGCTTCCTGAGGTGGAAATGGAGGTAATTTTCAGCCTTTTTCCTATTCTGATATGCATTGATGTCTATTAATTTACCATTAAGCTGCTTAGCAAACCTGTAAGTTTTAATAAGTTGTGCCTTCATTATAATTTAGATCAAAATACTCCCCAATACAGTTGACCCTTAAGCAACACTGGTTTGAACTGCGTGGGTCCACTTAAACATGGATTGTGTTTTCAATACAGTACAGTACTATAAATGTATTTTCTCTTTCTTATTATTTTCTTAACAACATTTTCTTTTAACTAACATTGCTGTAAGAATATAGCATACAATACATATAACATACAAAATACGTGTTAATTGACAGTTTACATTATCAGTAAGGCTTCCAGCCACCAGCAGGCTATTAGTAGTTAACTTTTTGCAGACTCAAAAATTTGATTAAAATTTCTGTCTGTGTAGAGGGCTGGTGCCCCTAACTCATGTGTGTTGAAGGGTCAACGGTATTTTGAAACACAAGAGTAGTTTTTAAAACTCCATGAATTAAAAGAAATATTTCTTGCCTTCCAAGTTACTTTCCAACATTAATTTTCTGACACCATTTGGGGTCCTCCACTTCTGCTCAATTCTGACATTAACTACACAAAGTTAGCCCGGTCCCTACAAGTTAAAGGCTCAGTCCCATAAGACTGTCCCACTTCAGGTGGTAGCCTGACGTCTTGAGTGTCCTCAATTCACCTGCATTTGTGCTTGGCCAGCTACGATTTCAGGGCTTCCCATAATACCCGTGGCTTTGATAGTTTGCTAGGATGACTCACAGAGCTCATGAAAGCACTACGCTTCTAATTATTGTTTTATTATAAAGGATACAAATAAACAGCCACTCACAGAGGCACACGGGGCAGGATTGGAAATGTCCCAGTTGCAGGAGCTTCTGTCCCCATGGAGTCAAGATGCAGCCACCCTTTAGGTATATCAATATATTCACCACCCAGGAAGATCCCTTGAGCCTTGTGTTCAGAATCTTTAATCAAGGTAACATTACGCAGTCGTGTTGGATTAAGTCATTGGCTATACAGTTGACCTCTACCCACAGTCCTCTTTCTGTCCCTAGAAGTCAGAGTGTGGGGCTGAAAGTTCTCACTAATCAGGTACTTAGTTTTTCCAAGATAGCCAGCTCATCCCTTGGTACTATCTAAGGGCTCACTGTGAGTCACCTCCCTAGCATAAACTCGGGACTAATCAAAAGTGAGTCATTATGAAAAACAAAAGACACTCCTATTGGGACATTCCAAGGGTTTTTGACTATGCCATAAACCAGGAACAAAAAAGAGATCAGATACACCCTTTATTACATTTTACAAGTAGTTGGGGGATTTTCTAGTTATCTTAGGATTTTTCCTAGCTTATTTCCACTGTGTTTGGAGAACATGTTGTGAATGATTTCAATTATCTAAAATTTGTTTGACTCAGAATATGACTGATTCTGATTAACACTCAATATGCACATGGAAAGAATGTGGTCTCTACAGTAGTTGGGTTTGCTCTATAAATGTAAAGAAGGTCAAGTTTGTTAACAATTGTTTGTTAATTTACTGATTTTTGTGTGGCAGTTTCTAACAGCTATTAGAAAAGATATGACTCTCACTTATGAGTGTGGAATTATGTATTTCTCCTTCTAGTTCTCAGAATTTTTGCTTTATACATATAGTGAGGTTATATCATTGGGACATATGACTTCAGAATTCTAGCGTTTCCCCGGCACATTGATGCCTTCATCATAATGAAATGTTCTTCTTTCTAATAGTGCTTCTTGCCTGAAAGTCTGTTTTGCTTGATGTTATTATAGTGACGCCGGATTTTTTTTTCTTTTCATCAGTTTTATTGAGGAAGCTGCTACCACCAGCATAACATAGAACAGTTCAATTATCCTAAAAAGTTTCCTAGTGGCGATTTTCAGTTAACCCTCATCCCCTCAATGCCGACCCCTGGCAACAACTGATGTGTTTCTGTCACTATAGTTTTCCTTTTCCCGTTTTATCTGAGTGAAATAATATGATAGGCAGTCTTAGTGTCTCCTTTTGTCTCATTAAGCCTGATGCATTTAAGATCCACCCATATTGTTGCAGTTATCAGTAAGTCATTCCTTTAGAAGTAATATCCTATTGTATTAATGACCCAAATTGTCCCACATTTGACCAGAAGCTCTTTCAGATGGGTTCTGTGTCATTCTGACATGTCCTCATCATTCTTTGATCACTTCCTCGCTTTCTGGCACAAGATGTCCTAGGGGTCATCTTATACCCAGCTCTAGATTTTAACCTAAAACTTAACCTTAAATTTTAACTTAATATTTTTGCCTTAGAAAGTTTTTTTTTTAACCACACAAATTACACGCATTCAGGACTAAATACGTTGAGAGTCAAAGATGGCCTTGAAATCTCAGAGGAGGTTTTCTTGTTTTGTTTTGTTTTTCACCTCTACCCAGAGTTTAGAATATGACATTTTCCTCTGCTATTTGCCTCTCTGTGGAGACTTTTATTTAGTTTAAGCTTTATATTCCAAGTAGCCAGCATGTACTGATAGGTGCTTAGCAAATGACTGTCTGGAAAAAAAAAAAAGAGGGAGATCCTGATTTATAGCCTACGTGGATTTTTGTGATGTAAAAACTCTTGCCATAGCTGGTTTCAAGCCACCAACACGAAGTAAACTAACTTGAAAAATTCCTGAAAACTTAACAACTGACCTTTGCAAGCAAGTACAAGCCTCGCTGTGCTTGTTTTTTTGTGGGTAAGACTGAAGCAATCGATCCGGCACAACCCGTGGCTTAGATCACAGTCCTCTCTATATTGACTTCGTTGTGGGGAAATTTTGGTCACAGAGCTCTATACGAGTCCTTAAGGCATGTGGCAATTTCACAGTTCATTTTCCTTCATGATCTGGTGTGTTCTGCCTTGTTCTAAGGCTCAGAGAAGACTTACCTCCTTCCATTCTCTTCCACTGATTTAAAAGTGTGTCTGCGCCTGTATGTGTGTGTACCTGTGTGTGTATGTATATGTTTGCATTCCCAAGCCCCACAGCATTAGAGGTTTTGTATCTGGAGGATTTCGGGATCTTTTGTCTGTCATATTACCAGAAATGGATACCTCTTATGGCTTCGTTATAAGATGTTAATCCAGCAAAATCCTAATCACATTTCTCGGGCAATAATTTCAATAGACTTTTATCTACCAACTGAATGCATTGTAATATTTACCAAACATGCTTTGTTTCTTGTGCATTAACAACTGTTTTTTCAAATAGTGGAAAATATTTGCATTTAGCATCATACCCAGAATAAAAGTGCTTCACAATATCAACCATTATTATTCATGAATGAATTTACTATGTACATAATAAGCTCTGCATACTATCTGAAAGAGTGTTTTTCAGACTTCCCCCTTGGAGCCCTGATAATTCCATCAGTTTGTTTAAGGGACCCTACAAGAGACAAAGAGGACTGGATAAGGGGTCTATTCCAGCTCTCAACTTGTATTACAATTATACTAATGGACTTCAGGATAAGGTTTTGTTCGAAAACCAGTTGCATGGGTATTAAAAGTTTGCAAAGCCTTTTTCATCTCATTTGCCAACTCTAGAGGCTGAAAGATATAGCTCCTAACAGAAATTAGGGCCTATTATAAAGACATGGAGTTCCTTAAGTGGGTCTGTGTTTATTCAGGCTGCGTGTGCTCACTTGTACAAACCCCCTCCTACCAGAAAGTATTATGACAGGAAGAGCTGGTGAATATTGGAGCTCATGTAGTGAAAATATTCCTGGGTCCTTAGAAAGCCGGGAACTTTTTTGTATGGCCGCTGCAGACAATTTGCTGCCCTACAAATCTTTTTAAAATCAGCTGAGAAGCATTTTTAACATCTCATTTTCCATGTTGACCTTCTTTGGAGTTTCTGTCAAACAGAGAAATCATCAAAGAGATGATAACATGAAAAGAAACCCTTCGCAGGAGAGCAAGGGAGAAAAGAGAAATCTACAAACAACCTCGCCTGCTCCTAGAAAGTGAAACTCTGACTAAGCTCCTTTCAAAAGCGTAGATAGCTGTTATTTGCCTCTGAAGTACCTACCGAAGTTTTTTCTTTTTTTTTTTTTTTTTTGGCTTGTTTTCCAAGATTTCAGCATTTGATGTTTTACGTGCAGTCAAGTGCACAATTTAAAAATGGGATTTGGAGGTAGTGAGTCCAACAAGAGCCTGGCCATTTTGTCTCCCTCAGGACATCTGGGGGCTCCCTACGGTCTTACATAATCGGGACACGATTTAAAACGTCACTCGCTGCTCAACCTCTCTACACTGTCTCTTACTTATACCAACCGATCCAGGATTTTACAGTGCTTTTCTTTTTTTTCTTTCACGTGTCTGGTACAGTTAACATGCTGTTTATTCCGAACTTAAGTCTCTTCAGTTATTCAGTCCTCTTAGCTCAACAGAGCAAGGGAAATTATACAGCAGAGGTCAAACCCACTTGGGGAAAGAGAACTAAATATACATGTATGTGAGTTTGTAATGACTAGCTTTGATGCATTTATGCTTGTTAAAAAGAAGGGGGGATGGAGAGCTACTGTCATCATCCGAAAAGTGGAAAGTGATTTTCTTCCCCTTGCAGTGCTGTTATTGGTCGGTGGCTAACCTCCCCGACACCTCTAAGTGCCAAAAACAGAGCCGTGGGAAGCATGATAGCTTTGGCCCTCTCCCTTTCCTCCAGCCCTTGTGTTAGTCAGGACTCTCCAGAGAAATAGAACCCATAGGGGATGGATACACACACACACACACACACACACACACACATCCATATATATATATATATATATATATATACACACACATTTATATATATACATATATATACATATGTATATATATATACATATATATACACACACATATATATGTGTATATATATATATATATATATATATATATATATATATGATAAAGAAGCCCTTAGCCTTGTATAACTCTGCCAGCATAAACCTTCTTTGTTCAAAAGAAACAATTGGGAAAAGAGACAATTTTATTTCTAAAATAAGTCACTATTCATTAAAAAAGCAAAGACATTGAAAAATAGCATCCTTTGCAAGTATGTCTCTAAATAACCTTCCAGGCTCACTTTTAGAGGTTATTCTGTTCTATTTTAAAAAGCACAGGAGAATTGGAATACAATCCATTTGACCTTAGAAACCCAGGTCTCACACTGGTTTTTGTCTTTCATACCTTTGTATTTCCCACATTTCCTTTGTGGATCTCTAAGTCAAAAGAAGATTAAATGAATTAATTAGATGTAAAACCATTAGAAGTCCTTGGAGCACATCTGGCACATGATAAGTGCCCCATATGAAGTGCTTCTCTGACATTACTTTTTTAAATTACTGCAATAATCCTATAAAGCAAATATGAGTAAAATCCCCACTTTATAGACAAGAAAACCAAGGCTCAGGAAGAGTGAGTTCCCAAGAGCACACAAATAGTAAATGGAAGAGGCAGTGATCAAATCCAGGTAGCCTGACCCCAAAGCCTACACTCATCAACATTAGGCTTTACACTTTCCCTGGGCTCGGTAACCTCCCATGCAAGAGACAGAGGGTACTTAGCCTACTCAGAGGCTCTGAGTAGCCACTATATACACTTTGATAAATACAAACAGATGAGATTGCTACTTGATAAACGCCAGTTGTTTGCTGGATATGCCCATTTAAAGCGCAGGTTTATATATACCACACTTGTATGGTATCTTTATGTCTGTGTCTATGTTCCCTCTTACGGTGTAAAAGTCCCTCAACCTGACTTGTAGTAATAACAATGAGGTCATTCAAATTAACCCTTTCATACAATGGAATAGCAAACAGCAAGAAAACGAACAAATGCAGGCATTCATAGACGTATGGATGAATTGCTCAAACATAGATTGAGTAAATGAAGCCAGGCACAAAATAATACATACTGCCTGATTCTGTTTATTGTGTTTAGGGATGCACGTTTCGATGAAACACAGTGAAGAAAAGCAAGAACTCGTGTACCAGAAAGTCATGGTTGTGAGTCTCTTCAGGGAAGAAGGAAGAGGTCATGGTTGGGAAGGGGTCCAGGAGAGGCTTCTAGAGACTGGTAATTTTCTATTTCTCGATCTGGGTGGTGGCTATACGGTTGTTTGCTTTATAATAGTTTATGAAGCTGACGCTAAAGTTTTCTCTATGTGTGTGATGTTTAACAATAAAAATGTTTGGAAAGAAAAGTCAGGAAACTGTTATAGATAGTAAGCCGTGAAGAACTATACAAAAGCAATGACATCACCGCTATGCATTGAGGAATTATTTGAAAGTATAAATTAAGGTTTTCTCGGTTGTGGTTGGGTAACAGGACCTCCATTCTTAGAGTCTCATTCACTCATTCAGCATCATTTGCTGAACACCTGTTATGTGCCAGGCTCTGTAGGTGATGAGGGTACTGCAGGGGACAAAAATAACAAATCCCCAATTTTATGAAGCTTACAGTTCACCAAGGCTTCAGAAGGACCCATAACCTACAAGATTCCTACGTGATTCTTAATATGAAAACAACTGGTCTATGTGCTAAACTTTCTTTAAATACTTCCAAGCCAATGTTTACGGAAAGACTCATTTGAATGAAGTTAGAATTCAAAGAAATTTGGTTCCTAACACATCACAGAAAATCCAAAGCATATTTACATCAATTGAAATTCTCCAGCCAATATGGGACAAAAGCACATCCTGGCAATTCTGATTTATTTTCTAATTGTCCTTCAAGACGTCAGTTACCACCTCCTTCTGTCGTTAATCTTTTCAGCTTTAAAATTATTCCGCCCCCACCATTCTCATCTTGTGCAGTTTTTTTTTTTCACTATAGCATAAATGGGACACGTTAAGCCCGTGATTCTTTAAAGATATAGTCAAGAAACTTCCACGGCTTTATTTTAATTCCCTCTCTATGACAGCTTGAGTAGCTAAAATTTCATTCAGGGGATCCAAGAGCTTCTTGAATACCAAGCAGTCCTCCTAATCTCTAATGAAGAAATCTAAATGACATTAAAGCAAAGAAGACAACAAGAATATCAACAAAAGCCCACGAAGATCTAAGGCACTTCATTTAAAAATCTCTCATTTCCTTTAAAGAACCAAAATGATAAAAATGGTAGAGCTGAATGTAACCTGTAGATACCAAGCCCCAACTCCCATTAAAGAGAGAAAGGCACTGAGGGGCGACTGGGTGGCTCAGTCGGTTAAGCGTCCGACTTCAACTCAGGTCACGATCTCGCGGTCTGTGAATTCGAGCCCCGCGTCAGGCTCTGGGCTGACGGCTCAGAGCCTGGAGCCTGTTTCCGATTCTGTGTCTCCCTCTCTCTCTGCCCCTCCCCCGTTCATGCTCTGTCTCTCTCTGTCTCAAAAATAAATAAACGTTAAAAAAAAATTTTTTTTAAAAAAGAGAGAAAGGCACAAATGTGGTCATCCTGCTAAGATAAATAAATTAAACTTCATTCATTCATTCATTCATTCATTGTATCAGGTACTGTTCTAGGCTCTCAGGCTATTGCTGTAAACAAAACAAAACACCTCTGACCTGATGATGCTTACATTCTAGTGTGTATGTGTAGATGGTTAAGTGGAAGGCAGATAATACATAAATTTAAAAGTAGGTTAGGTGATCTTAGTAACAAAAAGCATGAGTGGTTGCCTGGGGACAAAAGTTGTGATGTGGGAGAGTTTCAAATGAACATAAGAGTACTTTTTGGAGTGATGGAGATGTTCTATATCTTGATTATGGTGGTGATTACATGCATGTGTGCATTTGTCAAAACCCACTCAGGGTGCATAAACATCTGGTATGTTGGTGCTTGTAAAAATGTTTCAAAGTAGGCTAGGGAACTAGAAAATAATAATGGCTATAGAGAAAAATAAAGCAGGCTATGGGGGTAGAAGGTGTGGGTAGAGATGAGGTTTGATGGTTAAGGAAGCCCTCAAGGACAAAGTGAAACTTGACTTAAAAACTTGGGGGCACCTGGGTGGCTCAGTTTGTTAAGCACCCGACTTCTGCTCAGGTCATGCTCTCACAGTTCACGAGTTCGAGCCCCACATGGGGCTCTGTGCTGACAGCTCAGAGCCTGGAGCCTGCTTCGGATTCTGTGTCTCCCTCTCTCTCTCCCCCTCCCCCACTTGCACTCTCTCTCTCTCTCTCTCTCAAAAACAAATAAAAACATTTAAAAAAAACAAACTTGGAAGAAGCAAGAGAGTGAGCTGGGATGGCTTCGAGGGAAGAGTATTCCAGACCAGGGATTTTCAGATTTGCACGAGGCAAGCAAGGTCGGCAGGCAGAGCGTGTACTTGGTCGTTTTTTGGAATCTAAGTTATAAAATGGACGTATTAATTCTCTCATCAATAATTTAGAAGTTTAGATGAGATCATGGGTTTCATCATGGATGTGACATTTAGCGTGTAGAAATTTCAATCTCGAAATTACCAGTTGCTTATTTAGCGCCTAAGAGAATCAAATACTGAGTGCACAATTATAAATAAGCATTGCTTGATGACATGAAAGAATTTAGAATAGTGTTATGGAGACAATGGTAAGGGGATCATTTTAAAATGTGGCGTTTTCTATACTAAATTTTTGGTGCTAAAGGAATTAGGGAGAGTAAATAATGTGACCACATTGTAAGGGAAGAAATGAAAATACAGAGATATTAGTGGATGCAGCAAGGGTGGTTGGTATAAGTTTGAACCCTTTCTTTTTTTAAATGTTTTTAAATTTTTTAACGTTTATTTCTTTATTTTGAGAGAGAGAGAGAGAGAGCATGCGAGCGAGAAAAGGGCAGAAAGAAAGGGAGAGAGAGAGAGAGAGAGTCCCCAGCAGATTCCACACTGTCAGCATAGAGCCCAGTGTGAGGCTTGAACCCACAAACCATGAGATCACGACCTGAGCCGAAACCAAGAGCCAGACGCTTGCTTAATCGACTGAGCCACCCAGGCGCCCCTGAACCCTGACCTTCTGCTATGCTTGCTATGCTATGCTTGCATGAAAACACTCCAAAATAATGAATAAGCCACAGGGACAGCCTAGTGAATAAGTGAAGACGTCACAGGGATGAAAGGGACAGCACAGGGAATGTCGTCAGCGGTATCGTAATGACGTTGTGTGGCGGCAGATGGTAGCTGTGAGCAGATGGTGAGCATAGCATAACGCATAGAGTTGTCAAGTCACTATGCTCTACGCCCCAAACTAATGTAACATCGTGTATCCACGCTATCTCATTTCTTATATGTGTATATTTAATTTTTAAAGTTTATTTATTTGTTTTGGGAGAGAGAGAGTGAGCACGAGTGCGGTAGGGGTAGAGAGAGAGGGAGAGAGAATTCCAAGCAGGTCTCATGCTGTCAGTACAGAGCCCGATATGGGGCTTGAACTCACGAACCGTGAGGTCATGACCTGAGCCGAGATCAAGAGTCAGACGCTTACCAGCCTGAGCCAGCCAGGCACCTCTGTATCCACTATATTTCCATTAAAAAACCCCCAAACACTCCAATCTAGTACTCTCTCAGGTTAACGGTGCGGAGGAGTGAGACCTAGGGCAAACTTCATTGCTTTGCACTGCTCATGCTGCCATTTTGCCCATTGCTCTGCACAGCGAGGCTGAGCAGAGAAGACAGAGACCTGATCCTCTAGCACCTGTGCCTGAGGGTGGTGGATACAGCTGTCAGGATGGGGGGGGGGGATAATCCCAGTTGCCACTTGTCCTTTTACACCTCTTTCCCCATTTGATCCTTAAAACAGTCTTGCTAACCCAGCAGAAATTGTTAGCTCCATTTTACACATAAGAACAAACGCTTAAAGAATGTAAGCGCTTTGCCCCAGGTCATATGGCTAGGAAGTGGGAGAGATCAAAAGGAAGCCCAGATTTCTATCTCTAACTCTATTATTCTTTTGGCAATCTTATTTAGGTAGGATACTGGGGCTGTCGGGGATTGGTTCTCCTGAAAGTAAAATGGAGGAGGAGGAAGGGAGTGGGCCACGCGATGTCTGTGCCTTCGCACGCGTGCACCTGCTCCGTTTCCTGCACACCGACCCCAACATATTTAAAAAAAAAAAACCCTTAAATAACAAAAATGTTTTATTTTAAAGCAGTGTTAGATTTACAGAATTACCGCATAGACAGTACAGAGAGTTCTCATATGCCCCAGACTCAATTTCCCCTATTATTAACCTCTTATCTCGAATGGTACATTTGTCACAATTAATGAGCTAGTATTGACACGTTTTATTAGCTAAAGTCTATATTTTATCTAAATGTCCTCATTGTTTTACCCTAATATATGTTTTTTTCTGTTCCAGGTTCCCATGCAGGAAACCACGTTGGATTTAATAATCCGGTCTCCTTAGGCTACTCTTGGCTTTGACAGTTTCTCAGACTGTCCTTATTTTTGATGACCTTGACAGTTTTGA
Organism: Panthera leo; assembly: GCF_018350215.1. Classification (NCBI taxonomy): domain Eukaryota; kingdom Metazoa; phylum Chordata; class Mammalia; order Carnivora; family Felidae; genus Panthera; species Panthera leo. The sequence continues at coordinate 45,844,232 of NC_056691.1, read as the reverse complement.
GAGGCACTGGTCAAGCATTTCATAGAACCCCCTTGAATTGTGATTTGACTGATGTTTTTCTCGTGATTGGATTGGGGTTGTGTGTTTTGGGAAGAAAGGCCACATAGGTGAAGTGCCATTGTAACCGTATCATATCAAGGATACATGCTGTCGGGATGCCTTACCACTGTTGATGCTAACCTTGATCATAAACAAACCCCGAAAAACTTGATACATATTCTCTTTCTCTGTCTCTCTTTCTGTTTTTCCTCTCTTCTCTAATAGGATGAGGAATAATGGCAAAGAAATATTTTGCAAAGGTTTTTTTAAAAAACTGGGTCAGAAAATTGCAAAGAAGTACGTAATTTATGTAGATCTATGCACACAAGTTGACAGAATTATGACTAGGGAAAATAATTTCTGTATTTTACCTTGAGTATACCTCACATTTACTTTCTTGACCCCGCCCTCCCCCCCCCCCCCCCCCCCCCCCCCCCCCCCCCCCCCTGCTGGACTAAACTATGTCAAGGAACTGAAAGTAAATTGAAAAACATAAGAAGTAAGAGGAAAATGAACTTTTTGTTGAAATCTGGAGATTATTAGGATAATTACATGTCATTCGGTAAGATCAGAATGGAATTGATCCTGTCCTCAGAGTTAGCCAAGGGCTTTTCCACTCAACCTTATAAATTCTGTTCAGTCAATTTGATGCACCTATTTCCTTTTTTCCATTAAAAATTTACTTCTATGGAAACTCCAATTTAATATTGATTTTTCTACTTGTAATGAAACTTGACTGAGGCTTTCTAAATAAAGAAAAAGAACAGGCTGAAACTAAGCCTGTTTTGTACTATTTATGTGTCATTTTTTTAAATATGAAATTTATTGTCAAATTGGTTTCCATACAACACCCAGGGCTCATCCCAACAGGTGCCCTCCTCAATACCCATCACCCACCCCCCATCAACCCTCAGTTTGTTCTCAGTTTTTAAGAGTCTCTTATGCTTTGGCTCCCTCCCTCTCTAACCTCTTTTTTTTTTCTTCCCCTCCCCCATGGTCTTCTGTTAAGTTTCTCAGGATCCACATAAGAGTGAAAACATATGGTATCTGTCTTTCTCTGTATGACTTATTTCTATTTATGTGTCATTTATAATGGATTTGGAAATCAGAGGGCTCCCCACATAACAAACATATATTTACGTTGCATTGTGACCTTTGAATGGTCATAACCCTAAAATTGTCATTTTGGTGGGAGGCAAGACAAATACACGAATATTAATATAAGAACACAACTGTAGGGGCACCTGGGTGGCTCAGTTGATTAAGCGTCTGACTTCAGCTCAGGCCATGATCTCGGGGTCCATGAGTTTGAGCCCCGCATAGGACTCTGTGCTGACAACTCAGAGCCTGGACCCTGTTTCTGATTCTGTGTCTCCCTCTCTCTCTCTGCCCCTAATGAGTTGAAGATGTGAAGTACTCATCTGTGAGGTAAGGAATTTCTGTCTATAAAATGAAGGATCATACAAAATGATGTCCAAGGTCTCTTCCTGCTTCAACATTCTTTGATTCTGGAGCATCATTTCTAAACATCCAACCCCAAAATCATAAACCACTCACAAAACCTCTTTCTACAAAGATTTCTATAAAGAAAATGGAAATTCCCTGTTAATCACTGAATTCAATTAATCACTGAATTAATAGCAGAATACTTTCCTTATATTGATGTTACCAAAGTGATAGTGAATAAAATTGGGCTTGTGCCTGTGAAGGTAGATAGCTAGGTTTTTGAAAGAAATGCTTTAATTAGCATATGGTTATTCCCATTCAAAATCAAAATCAAATGAAAAACCCAATCTACCGATTTCTTTTTGTGAGCTAGTTTGGTTGTTTGCGTTATTTGAAAATTTGAGCACTCATGCAAAATTACCTTTGAGTGTACCATTTCCCTTGCAACTAATAGAAATTCATAGACTATTCCAAGACGGGAACATTCATAGTTAGTCATTCAAGAGAATAGAGTTGTGCATACCTGTGCATCATAGAAAAACACCCACACATACAAAGGCTGCATTTTTACCTAGACCTGAAAGGAGAAAATATAAGTAGAATGCCTTCTTACCACCTCCACCCTAACCACACCTTCCTGCCCTAAGCTTATTACCCAAACCTGGCTATGCCTCAATGTTTGTCTCTTTGAAATTTAAAAAAGATGTTGAGGGAAAAGGTGAGTGAAAGAATAAGGTCAGGAAGAGAAATTGGTGAAAAATAGATAAAGAGCAGGAAATTCTGGTAGGTGTGGCTTTATGAAGTGAATTGCTGTCGTTTGGAAATGTAAGAAAGCAATAAGGCTGTAAAAATAACCAGGATGTGGCTCATTCTTATATTCTGTTATGCTCAGAAACTAGATGAACATCAAATTCAATTGAATCAGCCAAGTAGGGGTTGTCTTAATGACTTCGAATAAATTTTTTAAATTATCTTATTATTATTATTATTATTTAGTGTTTATTCATTCTTGAGACAGAGAGAGACAGAGGGTGAGCTGGGGAAGGGCAGAGAGAGAGAGAGATGCAGAATCCGAAGCAGGCTCCAGGCTCCGAGCTGTCAGCACAGAGCCTGACTCAGTGTTCCAACCCAGGAGCCCTAAGATCATGACCTGAACCGAAGTCAGACACTTAACTGACTGAGCCACCCAGGTCCCCCCGAATAAATTTTTATCTCTTCAGCAACTAATGGTAGTTCCAGAAATTGGATCAAATTCTTGCTTTGATCATTTGGCTTGGACCTCTTGAAAGAGATAACTGATTCAATTTAATTCTCTTTTCTTTATGCCTCCCAGATGGTGCCTGATCACTTCCACAGTGATTCTCTTGGAACTCTCTTAACTCTTCCTTCCTTCTCTCCGTCTCTTTGGACTTTTAAGTTAGCTGAGCCTTTTCAGCTCTTGCATCTATTGAAGCCAGGCAGCCTGCTGAGTCCTGTAAAGGAGCAGATAAGTTCAAAGACAGAACCCCAGAAAAACTGATAAAAAGGAAGGGAAGATGGTTTCCAGAGATAAGCACTTCTGACAGGATGTAGCCAATCAGGACTCCAACCATCTGATAATGCTGTGTAGATAGGGCAGAGGCAGATGCTAACTGGGCCCCTGGAAGGTAGCGAAAAGTGCCGAGACTCTTAAGTTCCAAAGGTGATCAAGCTGGGTGAGAATTCCACAAGCCTGGCTAGGGCCAACCCAGTTGCTGACGTGATATGAAGACCAAGATTCGTTGGTCTGGATGGCCGACCTATAAAGAATATGCGAAGCAGAAATTTGACCCAATTATTTGGCTTCTGTCCCTTTTAAGCCGACTGACCACGGTAATTAAATGCTCAAAACTGTTGTCGGTTTGTTACTGTATCTCTTGATACAAAGTTGGTTCATTTCTTCTTTTTTCATCCTGAAAAGAAAAGAAAAGCTTAGGCAAGGAAGAACGTGTAGCTTGCAGAAAGTGCACAGTCCTAGGGCGTTTATAATTAATAATCAAGCTGCAATTTGTGCAAGAAGAAAGGGGGCCATCTATTACATTAGCACGTACAAACAGTTTGCTTTATTAAATCTGAGCTGAGCCAAAATGCTTGTCATTCAACAGTAGCATTGTCAGCACTGCAGAAGTAAAAAAGTGAAAATTTGACCAGCGTCAGCATTGATTCACTCAGTTCTCATGCGGTGACTAATTAATGAGGAGTATATCCCTCGCGAACAATCAGAGTTAAAGAGAAATCATTGCATGTGAAAAATATCTTAATTGAAAGTGGTTGGAAAGGACTTGGATTGAATTTAATTACAACAAACATTTATTGAGCATTTACATAGGTAACAAATTGTAATGGCAACAGGCATCCTAAGGTAAATGATACTTTTGTTCAAGTAGTTTATGAATGATACAGTCACATATATTACTACAACGTGAGGTATTGAAATAAAGGTTAGATGGAGGTCCATCATGGTGAGTCAGGAGATCGCCAGCCCTGGGCCACAAATAGATCTGGCTTTGAACTCATGTCCCCGCCAGTTATCACCAGTGTTACTCCAGACAAGTTACTTCATCTCTCTGAACTGCAGTGTACTCATCTGTAAAATGGGGATCATAAATGTTGTCTATGGTTATAAAGATCAAATTGGGTAGTAGACTTTACATTATATATATTATATACTATATTCCCTCCATTCTTCCCAGGATTAGGAAAGAATGAGACTAATTTCCGTAAGACGAATCAGAGAAAGTATCACCGAGGGAGCTGTGGAACTTTAACATCTCTGGTGAGATGATTTCATTTGCGGAATAGAACGAGTGAAAGAATCGATTTGCTGGAGTACATACATGTTTGGGCAGTGTTGAGCGGTCCAGTGTGACCAAATCAGAGAGCACAGGGAGAAGGTGTGGAACCCAGAGCACTGGGGAGTAATTGACGATAAAACTAAAAAATAGGAAAAATCACTTTTACAAGGCAATGTTGAAAAGGTAAAGGAACTCCATTTGACATAAGTTTCAGAAAGTTATTTTTGAGTGACTGTATGAAGGTTGACCGGCTGCAAACATTTAGAAGACTACCAAATAGCTTTCTAAGTGATGATAATGACATCAGTTCAGGCCATAATGGTAAGAATAGATATGAGGAAGCGGGTATAAGAAAGGATTCTACGGGAGAGTTTGCAAAACAAGGTAAAAGCTCCTTTCTTTGGGGACCAAAACTTGGAAGACGTAGACCCACCTCGTGAAAATTGTTTCCTTTTTTTTTAGGATGCGAGATTAATAATACTATTGTCTGTTAGAACAGTTGGCTGTCATTTTTTAATGAAATAGGTCTAAGGTCATGATACCCTTTCCATTAAATATTTGCCTATCTACACTGTAAGAGGTTTGATAATATATTTAAGTTCAATGCTCACAGTTCTTTGGTTTAGGAGGACAGTGGTCTCAGATTAGTATGTGTCAGATTCAATTGGAGGGCTTGTTAAAACACACTGCTGCGTGCCCAGAATTCCTGTCTGATTCAGTAGGTCTGGGGTAGCACCCAAGATTTTACTGATCTAGAGACTACACTTTGAGAACCACTAATATATATATATATATATGTGTGTGTGTGTATATATATATACATATATATATATGATATATCATATATATGACTTGACCCTTTGATTAAGACCTTGTGGGTTTTACCTAGATGAGGGCTAATGGCATTAGTACATTGGGAAGACTGGGAAAAGTATTTCCATCTCTATTCTGAGAAAAATAATCAAGGAATTAGCCCATTCTTTTCCTCTTGCTAGAGCAGTAGCCTGAAAATTCCCTTTAGAGTTTCAGTGTCTAGGTTTTGGTTATTGAGTTCCGCCATCTGCCCCAATCATGAATAAGCCATATTAAGTTCAGGCTTAGGACCAGTTAGCAGTTTCCATACTGAAGCAGAGAGCTAAAAGCCATGTAGGTAATATCCAATTCTTTGTGGGTATTGTGTTCGACAGGAGATAACATTTCATGTGAGATTCTTTAACTGGACTCTGTTTCTTGATACAGTGTAATTTCTATCGTGTTGCAAAGAATGTAAGAGAATGGTTTAGCCACACACATACACATACAAATGGAGTTGTCCCTAATTTGCCAGTATTTAAAACATCTGAACATAGCGCATGAGGTAGAATTACGTATAGAAATAACTGCAGGGTTTTAATTTGGATGACTGGTGGACAAAGCCAACAACAAGATGGCCCGAGGAGGATGAGTAGGTTCTGGCAGAAGATGAGGTTAAATTTAACTTGTAACAGAGGCTTCCAAGTGGAGACTTTCCACATACAATATGGGTTTGGTGCTTAGGTGTCTATCTGTATAAAAATAACACTTACACCTATGGGATTGATAGATTTGCCTAGAGGGGATCATGAAGAAGAGAGAAGGCATAGGAATCTTTTCTTGATTTGCTGAGGAAAGCATACGCTATTTAATTTTTTTCTGAAAATAACCGTAGGAAGTGTTTGGGTAACTCAAAGTATGAAAAACTTTATTGTTAAGGCAACACTTTAGGCATTTAAGGACCATCTCAATGCTTTGGAATTCTTCAATGTAAGTCAATATGGATATTTTGCCATAAAATGCCCCTTGGAGTTAATATCAGAGAAAAAAAATTAGACTAGTAAACTGATCCCTATTGGGCTATTTCTTACCACATGTATTTTCGTGTTCTTTGTAAGCTAATAGAACCTAAAATCATTCACTTTCTGGTCAACTGAATGTTTTTCAAACTTTTAAAACTATTAATAAGACCTCAAACTATTGGATCGGCTCTGTAGTGACATCCAAATTATGTTATTAGGAAAAATAACAGGGATTTTCCTACATTTTCAACCTACATACCATGAAAAGAATCATAGAATACAAAAGCTGAAGAATGCCATAAGGATGACTCAATCTAGCATTTTACAGGTTAGAAAATGTAGACCCCCCCAAGTAGTTATTTAACTTACTAAAGATGATCTCGGAAAGAAAGAAGAAAGAAAGAAAGAAAGAAAGAAAGAAAGAAAGATGATCTAAGTAAAGATCACCCAACTCTCCTGACTCACTGACCCACCCCCGCCCCCCCCGCAAAGCATCTCCCTATATGTAGGGATTAGTCTTTAAGCAGGCACACTTTCTTTCCTATTTCTCTTTAAAGCTTAAAAAGAAAACCCTAATCCAGAAACAATATAAATGAAGCATCCTCAGGAACCATCTACATAAATAAGTGAAATTTGGGAAGGGGGGACCCCAATATTTTAAGTTGAAAAATGGGCAAAGCCAGTTAAAACTGTGACAGAAGAAAAACCTTTCTAGTCGATACTTTCATTTCCACCCTTAAAAATCCTTAGACTGCTCCTATACATGATGCCAGTTTATACACGAAAGCCAAAAAAGTATTATTTTGCTAACGGTGATGCCAGACTGATTGGACTCTACTGGCCTCATGTAGATGCAACTCTAGGCTATACACACACAAACATGCACACACACGAACACACACATTTTTTTCCCTGTCTCTTCTAGAATGAGTTCCTTAAGAAGGCCAGGGAAGACCACAGAACCAAATCATTGTATTTCTATCACCTCCTGAGATACCCCACATTAAAAAAAAAAGCTTCTTTAAATGCCCCATTCAGTTGAAGAGCCCCAAGTGAGTCACCTTTGGATGGTGGCCCTCTGGTGTTGTGGATGGGGGTTGGCTTCCTGAACAAGTCTCGGATTCTGCTGATAAAAATCGCTTCTGTGAGCCATTCAACAGCCCTACCTCTCTGTAGAGCCACCAGGAGCAGGGTGGGCATGATGGAGCTTGTGTTAAGCTATTGGAGGGTCGACAGCCCTTTCCTTCTTCTTTCCTTGTCCATCAGAGCAGTTTTCTCCTCAGTGTCTTCTGGTTTCACTTAATTATATTTGTCATAGGAAGTTCAAAAGGCATTTCCTCCAACAACTATATCCCTTTTTTCTAAGAGCCTCTCTTCTTTTTTTTATTTGAGAGAGAGAGAGAGAGAGAGAGAGAGAAGCAGAAGGTGGGAGAGAGAGAGAGAAAGAGAGAGGATCCGAAGCAGGCTCCACGCTGAGCTCAGGGATCATGCCCTGAACTGAAATCAAGAGTCTCATGTTGAGCCAACCAAGCCACCCAGGCCCCCCATCTCTTTCATTTTTCAGGAATAACTGATACTTGAACAATGTAGGTGGCACCAGCAAATTCTTAGATGATGAATATATCCAAAGAAAATCCCATTCCGGGATTTTCAGTAAAATAAAAAATTATTAAGTAGTCTTTTTTTAAAGAATAATTTTTACAAATTCTTATGTCTGTTCTTTAAATCCAAGGATGACATATTCAAGGACATTTTATCTGTGGCTCCACTAATAGAAGGCAAAACTAGAGTTGTTGTGTGCATAAAATTTAAATGCTGTCTTCCCAAGCCGAATTCTTCATGGATGTCTTTTCCCCAAGAGCCCCCGGTCCTCTGGATCTGGCCCCTTTGGAGTCTTTAGACCAGCCTGTTTCTTTCAGTATAATGTCTTCTAGATTTACAAACACGGAAGGACTCTAAGGACTGGTTTTTTACTACATTTGAGACCAGGTCATAAAATACAAACATGAGTCATCTTGCCATCCCTGCTTGTTCAAGGAAGCATCAGCATCAGTGTCAATTTGAGTGAAATGGAAAAAAAAGGCAGGGTCACCCCACAGCCTAAATCTACTGTTCAAACTGCTGAATCATTACCAGTTGCACCCTCTTAAATCCTGTGTAGTCGGCTGCTGGCCAGTGCCCCATCATGCTTGCTCAGCCCTGGACCATCTAGTCCTCAGGACTCTACACACAGGAACTTGAGCCTTGGGTTTCCAGGGAGGCTCTATAACTGAGTCATTCCCTATAGGTGAATACAGCCTTTTATTTTTCAACACAGAGACAGGGAAAACCCATACAGGGCTATGAGCACACTCTCGGCTAACTCCTCACCCCACATGCGTGTGAAAACTCGCGTGTCAGTGCTGGCCCCAGAGCTTATGGGCAGACACTCCCTCTGAACTCCCTTTGAAGGCCGGAGGAAATACCTTCCTCCCTTTTGTCCTCCTGGTCTCTTCTCCTTACTACCATCTGGTCCAAAGCCAGCCAATTCATCTAAGCCAACGACAAGGAGTTAACTCCTCTGTGTGAAACAATTTTCCCTGTGACTCATGGTTCTTGATGAGGTCTCACGCTTGCCAACTGTAACATTAGTGCAAGTCCCGAATTAGCGCAAGTCTGCTAAATGTCCTAGGATCCGAGAGGCAAACACCGCTTTATAAATAATGCAATAACTTCTGCTCTGGATAGCTCGTCCCTTCTTTAAGCACAACTGTAGAGGCGTTGCAAATAGACTAGCTAACAAACTGGGGTGTTTTCTTTTTTTTTGCAGTTTATTTATTTATTTTGAGAGAGGGAGAGAGAGAGCAAGTGGGGAGGGGCAGAGAAAGGAGAGAGAGAATCCCAAGCAGAGCCCACGCTGTCAGAGCAGGGCCTGACGTGCGGCTCCAACTACGAACCGTGAGATCATGACCTGAGCTGAAATCGAGAGTCAGATCCTTAACCAACTGAGCCAACCAGGCACCCCAGCTAACAAACTTTTAAAACGATTTCCAGAGAAATCACGTGCATAAATTCAACTGTAAAAGCAGTATAAAATGTACTTTTAGATTGAACAGATTTATTGCTTGAGCCATCCATGTGTCTTATGTGCCTTTTAATTTCTTCCAGCTGCACCGCACTTACATTTCCTACTGTTTCCTTTGTATAATCTGTGATAAGCTGTTGTTCTAGTTTGTCTCCGGCTGCCTCTCATCTTAGGCCTCTGACACTTTGCATCTGCAAAGCACTTCAGGGTTTACAAAGACCTTCACTGATGTATTCCTATTCATCTTCAATCCTACAACCTATGAGGTCTGCAGCCCTACATCCCCATTGCCCAGTTGAAGAAACTGGAGGTTCAAGAGCCTCAGTGATTTGTTATGTCACACTGGCAGCAAATGACAGGACTGTGACCGGAACCTTGGATTTCGAACACCAAGTTCCCTTTTAAACCAGGCGATCTCTGTTGCCCAGCACGCCACCAACTTTTCCGCCTTAAAGCCTTTTGCACAAACCAATTTTACCCTTGCTGTTTTAGCCTCTACCTCCTATCCGGCCCACAGATGCTCCAAGGTTCCAAAGTGTTTGGAAGAGGATTGTGCCGTGCCATGAAACTCTCCGATTCTTCACAAATTAAGGCTGAGGTGGGGGCTGTGTGGCTCTCAGGAGAGATGCGGAGGTGTGACCTGAATAGATTGACCTTGGTCAATGTAACCTGTCTTCACACGGCGCGGTCATCTCTGCAATGTAGCCAGGCCGTCTGATATGCCCAACAGCAAAGGGCACTCCTTTAAGGCATGCCTTTTATGAAAATCTTTTGTTTTCTTTCTTTTTTTCTTTGTTTCTTTGGTTTTTTCTTGCCTTTTTTTTTCTTTTCTTTTTTTCTTTATTTTTCCTTCCTACCTTCCTTCCTTTCTCCCATCTTCTTTTTCTTTTTTCTTTCTTTCTTTTTCTTTCTTTTCTTTCTCTCTTCTCTTTTTTTTTTGTCCTTCATTATTTTTCTTTCCTTTTTTTCCTTCTTTCTTTTCTTCTTTTTCCAATATAGGGATGCCTAGTGTGGTAGTTAATCTTTAGAGATGGCCCCAAACAATGTTTGTGTTTCCTACCCATGAATATAGGCTGGTCCTATGAAGAAAGTGATATGCTGAGACTTCTAAGCCCAGGCATTAAGAAGACTTGGAAGCTTTTGCTTCCTTCTTTTTGGAGATATAATCCATTGTGTATAAATCCAAGTTACCCTGATGGAAAGAGAGGCCATATGGTGAGGTCCTGGACGACAAAAGGATTTGAACAAGCAACAAGGAGCCAACCACGAGATCCTATTTGCAGCCCATTGGCCTCATGAAAGACCTCAAGTGAGACCAGTAGAGGAATCACCCAAGCAGGACCTAGCCAACCCAGAGAATCATGAAATAAAATAAAAATTGGTTGTTGTTTTAAGCCACTAGATTTTTGAATGGTTTGTTCTGCAGCATAATTGGCCATCTACCCCTAGTCTGAACCTTCAGTAACCTTAGCAAGTTCTTGAAACAACTGGGCTCAAACAGGCCAGTTTGGAACAGAGACGGGGGACCTGAAGGGCAGACAATAGATAGTAGATGGTGGTCAGCAGATAGGAGAAGGAGAGTTTATGTCAAAGATGGAATAAAAACCCAGGAAATGGAAATACAGAGGAAGGAAAAGCAATGTTTCTTAGGAACTTGAATTTAGTTCTATGTAACTCTGAATCTCTCTCGTATCCCAGGCTTTGTTTAAAATAGAGGAAACTGCTAAAAAAATTTTTTTTTTAATTTAAAAAAAAGGGGGCCATCTAGGTGGCTCTGTCCATTAAGTGTCCGACTTCGGCTCAGGTCATGATCTCACGGTTCGCGAGTTCGAGCCTCACATTGGGCTCTATGCTGAGAGCTCAGTGCCTGGAGCCTGTTTCAGATTCTTTGTCTCCCTCTCTCTCTGCCCTTCCCCTACTCGTGCTTGCTCTCTCTCTCTCTCTCAAAAATAAATAAACATTAAAAACAAATTTTTTTAAATAGAGGAAAATGCTGCTCATTACATGGTTTGCCTAGGCTTGACACTTCAAGAAGTGCATCTATTTCCTTTTTTTGTGGTCATTCCTGGATTCAAGAATTAAGGAGACTCAATGAAGAAAACTCACCAGGGCTCCTGCGTGGCTCAGTCAGTTAAGCGTCTGACTCTTGGTTTCGGCTCAGGTCATGATCTCACGGTTCGTGGGTTGGAGTCCGGCATGGAGTCCCGAATGGAGCCCCACATCCACAGTGTAGAGCCTGCTTGGCATTCTCTCTCTGCCCCTTCCCTGCTCTCCCTGTCTCTCTCATTCTCTCTCTCTCTCTCCCTCTGAGAATAAATAAACTTTTCCAAAAATGGAGAAAACTCACCAAGTCATACTTTTGGGGGGTTGGACCAGGCAAATAATCATCTGAAGCCATTGGATCTTTGTATTTCTAGAAAGGAGTACATTGTTTGGAACCTTGGAGGCATTTGAGACTTTCTTTTTTCTTTTCCTTTTTTTTTTTCCAATTTAACTGACTTGGGGTTCTGACAGACCCCTGAGTGACTAAGGTGCAGGCAAAGAGATTGGTTCTGGGCCCTGTCTTCTATCCACACGAGAAAAACTGCATCATTATTGGTTATTTATCCTTGGAGTGTCTGTCTATCTAGAATGGCCACAAAGCCTTGGATAAAACTAAGAAATTTGGAAGAAACATGTAAGTTAAAACTAGCTCAAAGTCACTTGCTTCTTCTATTTATTTATTTGGTCTGAGATGATTCCCACATTCACTTACCATATGGCATTAAATCATTCTGGTCCTTGAGTTATTATTACATGATTCAAAGAGTATAATTTGCAGAATTGCCAGCCCAGGCTGCACTCTGTCCCACACCAAAAAAAGACCACAAGGAGGGGAGAAGAAAAATGACTGTTTCCTGGTAGCCCATATTTACGCAATTTTCTCCCACCACAGATTGTTTTGGCAGTCTAGACAGAGTCTTGTAAAATCCTTCCCTGATGTCATCCACATCCTTCCTTGATAAGTTCAAAATGCGTCCCGAGCAAGCATGGCTCCTCTAGCAATGTCATACAAATAATGAGTGCACAGCCACCGGGAGAGGCCTTGGACTCTGGTAATTTCCACATGAAGGAACGGACTGATGAGCTGGCCACCAGATTATGTAAATATGTGGCCGACAATGCGGCCGCCCGAAGGGGAGAAAGAAACACACATATGGACGGTGCGTGTTTTAACAGAACTTTGTGGAAAACAAAACAGTCAAGACAGAAGTAGGCTAGATTCAGGGAAAGAAAGATGCAGGAAATTATGTTCTTAGTAAAACCAGGGACACACTCTGAAATTAATACTTCCGTAAGAGACAACTTACGATTGTACATCAAAGAGAACACGCTGGGGCTTATTTCTGTCATTTTTGCAGAGGAAAGGTGGTTCCAGGTTAGGATTTGAAATTCAGGTTCGAAGAAGAAATTTATTTATTTTTATCATTTTCTTTCTTTATCAGCAGAGTAATAAGTCACTCACACCACCGCCTGTACAAATAGGACAGAGGATACAAATGTTGTTCTTCTCAAATAGGAGATAAAATTCCCAAGACACATTCACACAATGATCGGACCTATAGCCTCATTGAAAATCAATTCCAGTTGGTTAGAAAAAAAATTTTTTGAATCAGAACACACAGGGACAGACACAGCCCCTACTCATCGTTTGAAAATTTTCTGTGTGCTAAATTTTTATTTTTACGTGATGATATTCTTCTGGCCTTCGGGGGAATTGAAAGAAAAATGCTTCTCATGCGGCACTTTTAATATTCTCTTCAATCTGGTTAAATTCTTCAAAACAAACGAAGTGGTATAAAAAGGAATGTTCAATTTCATTCTCACATTGTCCCCGCAGTTGGTGATTTCAGAACGGCAGGAAATACTTAGATGTATGTTTTTTTTTGCCTACATCCCGACACGTTTATCAACTCCTCAGCCTTTCTTCTCTCCATCCGCTTCTCGAATGCTTTCCTTCAGGTCCTCTGTTTCTCTCCTTGCTGGGCTGTTTCAGGATCGATGTAAGTGTGCTTCGGTGCAGCCCCCCCTGGTAACTAAAACACAGACATGACCTTATTCTTTCCTAACTCAAAGCCATTTGGTGGCCTCTAAACACCCTATCATGCCTTCCCAGCAGCCCCTGCCTGCCAATGCCCCTACCTGGCCTCTGCTGGAGCCACATCTTCTATCATCACCTAGACCTCTGGGTCCTTTCAAGCTTCCAATGCTTGGCCAATTCCTGCCCTCCTTCAAGAATGTACCATGCTTCCTCTGCCTGGCAGGTTACTACTCATTCTTTAAGAAACAAACCTTGTGCCAATCTTGTCATCAGTCCGTGTGGTCCTGCTGGGACATCTTTAATTGGCCAATGCCAGCTGCACGTTCCACAACTGACATCACCTGAAAAGAAGTCTTTGTCGCCCTTACACCCTTACCCTTGCTTCTGACTGAACCCACTACGAGTATGTGTTTCAAGCTCATCTCTCCCAACTCTGTGCCTTCCCAGTCTCTGGCCTCCACTCCTTCCCTCAGAGACATTTGCCTCTCTGACTTTTTTTTAAATTTATTTTTATTGAAATGTAATTGACATATAATCTCGTGTAAGTTTAAGATGTACGATGCGTTGATTTGATACATTTATAGATTGCAATATGATTGCCACTGTAACATTAGCCAACACCCTATCACCTTCGTGTAGCTATCGTTTCATTTTTGTGGTGGGAACATTTCAGATCTTCCCATGCTTTTCGCAGTGTTAGTCCCGGTAACCAATCTATGGACACAATGCAAGTGTATCGAGGGATGAATGGATAAACCTATATGTAAACCTATATAAAAATATATGCCCGCAATGGAATATTAGAGAAAGAAGGAAATCCTCAATTTTGCAGCCATATGGATGAAACTTAAGGGGATTGTGCGAAGTAAAATAAGTCAGGCACAGAAAGACAAATACAGTATATTATATGGTATCCCGTATAGGTGGAATCTAAAAAAGCCTAACTGGTAAAAACAGAATAGACGGTGGTCATCGGGCGCTGGAGGGTCGGGTGAGGGGATTGGGGAGATGGTGTTTAAGGGCACAAACTTGCAACAAGTAGATGAATAATTCCTGGAGATCTACTGACAGAGTAGTGATTTTAGACAATACTGTATTATAAACTTCAAAGTCGCTAAGAGACAAGATCTGACTCTGATGTTAGTCCATTTATGTCCTCTGTTTTGAATATCCCGCTCTCAGTTGTGGGGCTTAATATTTTATCAGACTTACTATGTTGGCACACTGGGTTGTTTACCTCAGCCCCTGCCAACAAGGGATGTGTTAAAATTCTGTGCTCCGTTCTTCTCCAGGAGATCATCTTATATTTATCTTTATGCTTTTACCCAGCAGTAAGCTCTTAAAAAGCAATCGTAGTATTTTACTCGTTTTGGTATCCTCGGAGCATAATATAATGCAGTGTTTGTTGAATGAGTGGGTGTTACCTATACATTTCATTATATCCACCTGCTTTATCAAATTGCTTAGAATATACTGGGCCTCTGACAAATATTTTTGGATTAAATAAATAAGGTTGTTCATTTCTATACTGTTTGACTTGTTACAATGAAGTGAAAAACAAAAGAGAAAAACTAAAGACATTTTCAAAAACAAAGAAATATGGTGGTTATGTCCTTCTAAGTTTAGCATTGTGGACTCACTGTGGAGACTAAATTGGGAATACCTCCTTAATTAAAAATTTGTGAATATGTGGGAAAAAGTCCTGAAGTAATGTCCATGACAAATAAGAGAGGCTTTCCAAACAGGTGCAGCCGAGAAGCAATATCGAAAAGCAATGGTTTCCAAACTCTTTATTTAAATGTAGTTGAAAATGATTTAATAATAGTTTGAAGAAAAGTAACAGTAATTTATTTTTTTAGTTAATTTTTTTCCCTTGGGGGGAATATCTTTTTTTAAATATTTTTTTAAGTTTATTTTTGAAAGAGAGACAGAGTGCAAGTGGGGGAGGGGCAGAGCGAGAGGGAGACACAGAATCCGAAGCAGGCTCCAGGCTCTGAGCTGTCAGCACAGAGCCCAATGTGGGTCTCAAACTCATGAACCGTGCGATCATGACATAAACTGAAGTCGGATGCTTAACCGACGGAGCCATCCAGGCGCCCCTTGAGGGGAAATTTCTTTAATCAAGATGTTGAACCATTGATGGAGCAAACTGATGTGAGCTGTACAAGTCATGAGGAAGAGACTTTTACACACACTGCTGTGATCTGAGGAAGCAATGGATGGCTGTTCGCAAGAAGCTGTCCACAAGATGCTGCCTCCAGCAAATGTGGCTGCAGGATGGCAGGAAGGAGACGGAGTAGGAGTGAGCACGGCCTTCGGGCTCTGCCCTTACAAGCTGTGTGACCCTGGACAGTTCATGCAACCTTAATTCTTCCTTTGTAAATAAAGGGAGGTGACCATCAAGGACCTTGCTGAATTCTTGTGAGAAATAATTTAGATACGTATAAAATGCCAAACACATGCTTGGATTATTGTAGGTGCCATATACAACCACTATTTTAAATTCGATTTGACCATAAACTCCTGAGGGGCAGTGCGAGTGCTTGGCACTGTCGCTACTCACTGAATATTAATTGAATGAATGGGGCGCCTGGGTGGCTCAGTCGGTTAAGCGTCCGACTTCAGCTCAGGCCACGATCTCGCGGTCCGTAAGTTCGAGCCTCGCGTCGGGCTCTGGGCTGATGGCTCAGAGCCTGGAGCCTGCTTCCGATTCTGTGTCTCCCTCTCTCTCTGCCCCTCCCCCGTTCATGCTCTGTCTCTCTCTGTCTCAAAAATAAATAAACGTTAATTTAAAAAAATATATTGATTGATTGAATGAATGAATGAATACTAAACACTCAATTCTAGGGATGAGGGGGCTGACCACTTCTGTCAGGAAGGGAGCTGCTAAATCAGGAGGAGCAAGAATCAGGAATGCTGAGAATAATAACTTATTTTTAAAAGATATGGGTCCCCAGTAATGTTAGTCATGGGTGTATCATAAATATCTATGATAAATAACACATCTAAAAACCATTAAAGTAGCTGGTTGACTGGTCCTTCTCCGATTTGCTTATCCGATTTGCAATAATTAAAATTATTGCCATCATTAGCTCACTCACCTAAGATAAACTAACTGCTTACAATATGTCAAGGGCTGTACAGGTATGATCATTAACCATACTTTGAGAGAAGGAAGCCTCCTTACGGCACAATTCCGTAAGAGGACTGGCTATCCAACTTAACATTCCCTGGGCCCCCGTGTCTTAAAATAATGAAGTCGTGTCTTTGGGAGGATTCCCACCATTGAAAGGAAAAAAAAAATAATGAGGAAGTGTCTGTACATCATTCAATTTCACTTATAATTTGGGAAAGATAAAATAAAACAGCAAGATCTCCTTTTTGCCCATTTGTTGCAAGGCTTGAAGAGCATGAGAATAGCAGCTGTTGGCCCTCACCTGGGGGAGGTGTGGCGCTCACATATTGTTGGCACAGGTGTAACTTAACGCTACCCTGAAAACCGACTTGATGAACATACAGAAAAATTGAGGATGTGTTTATCCTGCGACCCAGCAGTTCCACTTGGGTATACTTCTTTAAAAACAGAAGCAAAAATGGGGCGCCTGGGTGGCTCAGTCGGTTAAGCGTCCGACTTCAGCTCAGGTCACAATCTCGCGGTTCGTGGGTTCGAGCCCCGCGTCGGGCTCTGGGCTGATGGCTCAGAGCCTGGAGCCTGCTTCCGATTCTGTGTCTCCCTCTCTCTCTGCCCCTCTCCCATTCATGCTCTGTCTCTCTCTGTCTCAAAAATAAATAAAACTTTAAAAAAAATAAAATAAAAATAAAAACAGAAGCAAAAAACTCCCAATCTATACACACAAAGAGATACGTTCATTGAGACACTTTTGCATCAGAAACAACAACAACAACAACAACAACAACAACTGGCTACACCCTGAATGCTTAGAGGTAGGTCAGAAAATAAGTAAATTGTGCTGTGTTTATAAGATGGTCTCGACCAATTAAAATGATCATGGCTGTATCTAAAAATGATGAGGGTGAGGGAAAAGGAATTACAAAATTGTATATTGACTTGTGTGAATTTAAAAGCACAAATAAAATAACAGCGTATCGATACCACTATACGTGTGAGAGGATTAAAACTGATCCAGAAGCTTGTGACTCTTGATCTGAGGGTTGCGAGTTCAAGCCCCACATTCGGTAGAGAGCCTACTTAAAAAGAAATAGAGATTTAGATTTATCTGTCAGTTTTTATTTCTTTTTTTTTTAATTTTTTTTTTAACGTTTATTTATTTTTGAGACAGAGAGAGACAGAGGATGAACGGGGGAGGGGCAGAGAGAGAGGGAGACACAGAATCAGAAGCAGGCTCCAGGCTCTGAGCCATCAGCCCAGAGCCCGATGCGGGGCTCAAACTCACGGACCGTGAGATCATGACCTGAGCTGAAGTCGGACGCTTAACCGACTGAGCCACCCAGGCGCCCAGTTTTTATTTCTTAAGAAACACTGGCAGCAACTCCTGGCCCCCAAAGAGGACACTTACCTTGTCCATGGAACCTTCCATGACTCCCCAAGCAGACGTGATAGCTCATCCACCTTATCAAACCCTATTGAAAAGAATTGTTTGCAGGTCTGTTTTCATGCTAAACTGATTTCCCCCACGTCAGGGAGTCTATATTATTCATTTCTGTACCTCTTGCATAGTACAGTAGAAGACCCCAAATGGGCATTCAATAAATATTTGAGGAGTTAAAATAAAGCCTAATGTGCGAGGGGAAAGTCCTAGAAAGCACTTGTTTAGAGCCAAATAGGAATGAGCTCCAGGATTAACTGTTGTTTGCAGTTATCTATGGTCTTTACTATTCTTCACTAATGTAGCTAATGGAGTCATCATTACCCATAAGACCCATCATTAACCATAAGACCTTCTAATCAAAGAATGCAGGAAAACAGCTTTTCCAAGAGGAAATACTAAAAATATGAATATCATAGTTGCGGAAAGACCTCAGTGGTCATAAACTACTATGAGAAATTCTTCTAAAATCCCCCCATAAAAGAAATCATGCATGAAGTTGTTCTCTAAAGACATATAGAGCCTTACAAAATTAGTGGACACATACTATGTGCCAAATATGCTCCTTATGACCCTGCTTTAATTATGCCTCTTATACTCATTATAAGCATAGGAGGTAAGTATTATATGGCACCCATTTCACAGATGAAAACACTGAGGCACAGAGGCTGTGGAACTTGTCAATGTCATAGGACTAGGAACCAGTAATTTGAACCCAGTTTGGGGGGGTCTTTGTAGCTCAGTTGGCTGAGGGTCCGACTCTTGATTTCAGCTCAGGTCATGACCCCAGGGTCACAGGATCAGGCCCCCCGTTGGGTCTCACAATGGGCTCCCCCCTACACTGAGTGTAGAGCCTGCTTAAAATTCTCCTTCCCTCTCCCTCTGCTCCTCTCCCCCACCCCCTCTTTCTCTTTCTCTCTCTCTAAGATAAAATTTAAAAAAGAATCCAGTCAGTTAGGCTCCAGAGACTAAACCCCTAGTTTCTGTGTTTTACTACCTCTCAGTACTGTGATTACTTTATGTTGTCAAGATTCCATCGTTTTGTGTTTCATGAAATTTATTACTGGATATTCACTTGCTTTATACAAGTATCACTTCTTAAAATATGAAAATAGTTCCATCGTGGTTGGTAAGCAGGCACTGCCCTGAGGTTCCTGAGTAACATTTCAATATTCTAGTCCTCTTGGCCCACCTCTGGGATTTCAACAATCCCCTCTGTGAAACACACACACACACACACACACACACACACAGAGGAGTAACATCGGGAGTCACTCTGACCTCTGCTCCAGATCTATGGACCCCGTGACGCTGATGGGCTGGTATCCATGTAATTTAGCTTGTTCAATATGGTGACTGCCATCCCTAAACATAGAGTCCACTTAGCACCCTCAGGATACAGGTAGTGGTAAGGTAGCCAGGGAGAGGTTGGGTGAGCTCCTTAACAATTAGAGACTCACAAATCCCCGTCAGTCTTCAGGCGTTTGCTGCCTGCGGACAGGGCATGGGCTCTGCCCTTGAGAGAAGTGAGTTTGCCTCTCAGCTCCACCGGTCACTCATTATATGGCCTTGGGCAAATGACTTAACCTTGCAGAAACTCAGCTTTTCACTGAGGGATGATGCTCATCTTTCATGGGCTATATGAGAATTAAATAATAAAAAGTACACGAAGTGCTTAATTTAGCGTTTGGCTCATAGCTGTTAATATCAGAAGATATTAACGGTGCCAGATGTTATTGTTCTTATGTAAAATAGGCGTGGTAGTTGACAGTTAATAATCAATTGAGAAAAGCAAAGCTATCAGAAACACATCTGATACATAATAAACTCAAAATATACGTGCTGGTTATTAGTTTGCTATAAGTCAATTCTATTTAAAGTTTGTAAGTCATGTATATATATATATATAACTTTATATATATATATATAGCTTTATATATATATATATATATATATATATATACATACATATATAGATATATATAATAGGCCTATTTTAAACTTTTTTTCTCTTAAAAGAATTTTTTCTAGGTTGAAACTCTGTGAAAAACTTCTGTATAAATAGGCGTATTTTTGCCACCTTTGTATAAGGATTCAAACCCTAATATAGCTGATATTGCAGCTTGACTTTTATGCCTTCAGTTTGAAAGCCTGATGAGACCATTTTCTGCTTAGGAAAAGCCAACCTCAACATCTCCCTGACGAGATCTGTCGCAAACATGTTTTAGTATTTTGTTTCAATACTTTGAGGCAGTGGTGAGTGGATTCTAATTTTGAGAGAAAATTACCCAAAAAGAAGAGGGGGGACAAAACCACATTAGTTTACATTTTATTTTCAATTGATTTTGACAAAAAGGAAATGAATGTTCTCAGGATGGGATCCTCAGGGAGAATGTTTATTTTCTTTCTGGAACATGGGAGCGGAGAGTTTTAAGGAGTGGGATAGAGAGATGAGGGAGGTCCTCCTGTGCATTCCCACAAAGGAGATGAAATCCCACTGAAACTTCAGTTGCCATGAGCAACCAATGGAAACACTGACACTGAGAGAAAGGGTTTCTGGTTTGAAAATGATGTTTTTATTACGTATCATCTGAAAATATTGAATGAAGAGTCAGATCGTTGATGCTGGTCCTGCCTCTGCGGACGGTCAGAGCTGTGGCCTCAGGTAATGTGTTTAACCTCACTGCCTCCCAGAACCATTATGTGTAATGTTTGTGGGTTGGACGTGGTATTTTTTAATCTCCATTTTAAGCTCCTCTAAATTTAAGTTTCGAGTAAGCAAATGTAGAAGGTAACCAATGTCTAAAACATTTCTAACCCTGCACACGCTGGCCATCAAGACGAACACA
Source organism: Panthera leo (assembly GCF_018350215.1). Taxonomy (NCBI): domain Eukaryota; kingdom Metazoa; phylum Chordata; class Mammalia; order Carnivora; family Felidae; genus Panthera; species Panthera leo. Next base: position 45,823,558 of record NC_056691.1, on the reverse strand, counting down.
CGGCTTAATTCAATTAACTCACAATTGTGAGACATCTATGTACTTTATAGAGACAAAATTCAGCAATATAGACATAAAAGACAATATAGATATAAAAATACAAAGAGAAATGTTGTCTTCTCCAGGAGCTCCCAGTGCTGTCTCCAGATGATCTACAACACTGCGAGATTAAACACGGCAAAAGATACTGCGAGGGATGAGGGTTGGAGACAATCTGAGAAGTCCCTGAGTGGAATTTTAAGGACAAATGTTGAGCATGTCAGCTATTCTTTTTTTTTTAAAGTTTATTTATTTATTTTTAAGAAAGAGAGAGAATGTGTGTGAGTGGGGCAGGGGCAGAGAGACAGGGGGACAGAGGACCTGAGGCGTGCTCTACTCAGAAAGCCAGATGTGGGGCTCAAACTCACGAACCGCGAGATCACAACCGGAGCCAAAGGCAGACGCTTAACCAACTGAGCCACCCAGGTGCCCCATAGCATGCCAGCCATGCTACAATCCATAAGCTTCACACATAAATGAACCCGCTGTCTCTCTCAGTTGATGGTCTCATACGTGTCTGTGTGAAGGGGCCCCTTTGGAAACAAGGCATCCCTTTGGGTGTGCGATGGGCATTTAAGTATTGCTGCTGCTCAGCAAGTAGTTTGGAGCTCTCTCCAGGCAATTCTGGCAAGGCCGTATTTATAACATTTTGTAAACAGCGGGACAAGCCTCCCACTGCCACGCTAAGCCTTGCCTGTATAGGACTCAGTTCCTGTCTGCTCCCACCAAGCAAGAACACGGCAGACCCACTGCTATTTTCAGCCAGCGACACCTCTTAGATGAGTTACCAAGCAAGCCAGGACATAAATTTCAGAGGAACACAGGACAGCAAACAATTCTTTTTTTTTTTTTTTTAATTTTTTTTTTAATGTTTATTTATTTTGGAGACAGAGAGAGAGACAGAGCATGAACGGGGGAGGGTCAGAGAGAGAGGGAGACACAGAATCTGAAACAGGCTCCAGGCTCTGAGCTGTCAGCACAGAGCCTGATGCGGGGCTCGAACTCACGGACCATGAGATCATGACCTGAGCCGAAGTCGGACACTCAACCGACTGAGCCACGCAGGCGCCCCACAGCAAACATTTCTTATGTGGCGTTCTGTAAAGAGCCAAAATTGCTCTAAGGACTCTACCAATGTCGCTTAAAATTTCCAGGGGCCGTTGTTTCTCGCACCCCAGAGAGCTGATTGATCCCCTCTTAACAGCAGCCAGCTTTTTCAATCCAAACTGTGGCCGTTAACATTGGTCTCAGGTAATTAAAAACAACAGGCTGCTTAAAAGATGGATTTTCCTTTCAAGCAGTTGTTTGTTCTATTCTGGCAGAAAATTGGAATCCCAGAGGGATATATTACAACCTGTCTCCTCCCAAGTAGGAGACGGTTAATAATAATAGACACCACCACTTTTGGAGTCCTTTTCTGAGCCAGGCTCTTTCACAGACATTAGTTAGCTAAATCCTGTTGGTTATCTGCAATGACGGGTATTATTTTCCTGGGAGCCCGAGGCTCAGAGACATTAAATAACCCCACGGCAAGAATATGGCAGAAAGACATGAAAATATTTGTCTAGCCAGGATTCATCCTACATGGCAACGTGTTTAGGTTCCTTAAAGTAAAATCTGTGGGAATGGGGGCTGGGAATCCAAGTTCATCACAGAGACCCTCTCTTTTCTCTACAGAGGAGTCACCTATGATCAGTTACCTCCAAGCTGCAGTTGGGAAGAAACGTGGGCCAGATGAGAATGATACTTTGACACAGCAGGAAAATATTTGGACATTCGTCATGTATTTCGTTAATCTTACCTTTGTCACTACTCATATTTACCTATGAATCGTGTCCCTAGGGATACCCTCAATTATGAGTGAATATTCTAGCAAAGGTGGCCATCAAGTACTTTTTTCCATTGCTCTTAATGTTAAAACGGGCGTATGTTCTGATAGAAGGAAAAAAAGTTTGGATTCTGGACATAGCCAAATGAAACTTTAAGGTTATAGCACACCTTTGAAGAGCCTACTCAAAAATATTTTCTCGTTTAAAATGAAATACAATCTTGTTAAATAAATAAGATCCCAGAGGGATGTACAAAGATATCCACAAAGCAAAATCAATGCTATGTCAACTATGAGCACTGTATTAGGAGTTCTGGTTTCATATCACATTTTCTGTAGTGTCAGCAATAAAGATACAATCATTTTACTAGTCTCAAACATCTCAATGCTTTCAAATTTCTATGTATTCTTAATTACTTTTCTCAGCCTATTACTTCAAATTACACTGCTTGATCTCATTGGATATTTTCCCCAGGAACACCTGTGAGCTCCTTTTATTTTTTTTTCCTTATATATAGTTAATTATATTCTTTCTTTTCCCTAGTGCACATTAGGAGGTTTACAATGGGTATATATCAAAAGTGGCACAAGTTAAAAGTGGCATAAAGGAAATAAAATCAGAGACAAGGATTCAACAGAAATAGAATAAAAAGTGCTTATGTTCGTGACCCACATGTACACTGGAGTAGGGAATAAAAATAAGGAGGCACTTTGGCAGTAGGTTTGCCAGCAGCTAAGTGAAAAAAATGTGGTTGGTTATACAGTTCAGAGTCCGTAAGGTAAAAACAGACTGACTGCTCAGAAGAATTACATCTGTTCTTGGTGGTGAAATCGGGCAAGAATTTCTCCCAGGAGTGTTGTAAAGAAGCCGAGGTATGATGTGGAAAATACATTTCTGACAACAAAGAGGCAGAAGCTCTTTCTTTTTTTTTTTTTTTTTTTAATGTTTATTTATTTCTGAGAGAGAGAGTGAGACAAAGCGTGAGTGGGGGAGGGCCAGAGAGAGGGAGACACAGAATCGGAAGCAGGCTCCAGGCTCTGAGCCATCAGCCCGGAGCCCGGAGCCCGACGCGGGGCTCGAACTCACGGACCGCGAGATCATGACCTGAGCCGAAGTCGGACGCCCAACCGACTGAGCCACCCAGGCGCCCCGAAGCTCTTTCTTATAAAGACACCCAATCTAGACTGATGGGATCCTGTTGAGGGTCAGCTTGCTAAAAAGAGAATTTCAGAGATTTTTAAGTTAGCTACAGTTTTTGGTTTGTTTGTTGTTGTTTTATTTTATTTTATTTTATTTTATTTTATTTTATTTTATGTTTTTGAGAAGAAGGGGGGGGGGGAAGCCCAGAAAATTAAGGGTGGAAAGTTTGATCCTCCCTTGGCAATGAAGACTCAAGCCAGTGTTTTCTACTTAAACTCAAGTCTGAAAGCTTTTAGGCACCATGCAAGGGTTTGTTTACAATTACCTATTGGTTGACGCGGTCAGGACAAAGATGGCTTTTGATACACATAGAGTGATCCATCAATGGATGTCTGCAGCACACTGTAAGACATAATGTTGGTTAAATATAGCATATCTGAAATGGGCGCTCTTAGCTCATCGTTAGAGACAGAGCAGTGGGAGGTTAGCGTTTCTCACCCTTCTATATTCTGTTTTCATTGCTGGGACCAGGTGCCTGCAAACCTCCCTTCTCCTTCCCCAGCTCTGACAACAGGAAGCCCCAGAGGGACAGGGAAAGGCTGGAGGAGGAGGAAGGGACTGGCTCCTCCCTGGGTGTTTACTGCTCCTGTAACGGATTCTCCACCTCGAAGCAGCGGCTGGTTCCATAGACACATTTGGTTCCAGTTTGTAAATGTCCCCCCTTCCTAGACCCGGCCTTCACCCCCTCGGAGGTACCAGCATGAGCGTGCTGGTGCTACCTCCTCAGACACATGAATCTAAGAGCTATGAGGGTCCCCCTTGGACACCTGAGACACCAGCACCAGTCACACAGTCTTCTCCTCAGAGGTTTGGGTCTTAGAGGGCCCTTCCTCTAAGTTGCTAACTTCTAATAATCCCAACCTGGACCTTCAGTGCGGGAGCTCCTTCCTGTAGCCATCACTTTTGAAATACCCCAGCTCTCCTTTTCTGCCTTTGCAGTTCCCAAAACTAGAGTAATAAGATTTCATGGGTCTGTTTTCTGTTTCCAGGATTCTTGCTGGCAGAGTGGTAAATACAAGATGGCTTCAGGGCACCCCCAAATTTCCATAAATTGAGGAGTTGGTGTTCCCTTAGAATTAATGTATAGTGTATTTCATTAATACCTTCAGTTCCTAATTTCTTACGGGTACTAGCAAAGGCATTATCTAGAAAATAACCTGTCTCTGGACATCTTTGAAGTAATAGCAATTTGGGGCGTCTGGGGGGCTCAGTCAGTTAAGCATTCGACTTCGGCTCAGATCATGATCTCATGCCCGACTGGCATCGGGCTCTGTGCTGACAGCTGGGAGCCTGGAACTTGCTTTGAATTCTGTGTCTCCCTCTCTCTCTGCCCCTCCCCTGCTCTCTCTCTCTTTCTCTCTCTCTCAAAAATCAACATTAAAAAAATTTTTTTTGAAGTCGTAGCAATTTATATGATCAAGGTTGTAATACCCACCAGGTATGCACCAGATTGGTGAGTGCCCATTTTGTACTTCCTGCTAGATTTTTTTAGGTTGGCCAGATATCTATGGTTACATTTTTATATTCTGATTATAAATGATTTGTATGCACTTCAGGAAAGTGGGGAAAAAATGGAAAAGCATAACGCGAAAAGTTTTAATTATTTGTAGTCCCACAATACTTGTTTATGTTATCGTTATATGTATGTATGTTATGTATATTTATATGTATTCAGTAGGCTTCTTATTACACACATTTTTATAACCTACTTTTTCATTCAACCACCCATTTATTTTTTAAAAAATATTCTTAATTCATTGCATCTTTTTAGATGAAAGATTGACGTAAAATTAAGTCCCCAAAAGAAAAAGACGCCGGCCTAATCTTGAATATATAGTATTATTAGTTTGCATTTGTTTTTAATTCAGAGGTCTCCTAAAGAACAGGAAGAAAGGGTGAAGCTCTGAGACAGGGAAGGTAGATAGACTCCAACACGTGTGCCCACAGCATTGGCTGCATAGTTCCCTGCCATGACAGCATCCCTCCCATGACAAGGCTCCCAGTGGGACATCAGCTACTGGGATCTCTTAGCAGTCTTCAGTGGCTATGGTGGCATGAGCCATGTGTCTGCTAACCACACCCTGAGGCACGTTACTGGATCTTGCAAAGTGGAGTCTTTTTCATTCACCATTAATTGTCACCAGAGAACTCTGCTCAAGTGAAGACTTCATTCATTCATCTAATCACAAACGCACAGTGTGTTTCAGTTATCTATCGCTACACGACAAACCACGACAAATCTTAATAGCATAAAACAATACCCATTTTATTATGCTCATAATTCTCTGGGTCAAATATTCAGGCTGGGCACAGAGACGATAGCTCGTCTCTGCTCTGGGATGTTTGGGGTCTCAGCTAGAGGCTGGAATGGCTCCACTGGGGGTTTATGCTGTCATCTGAGCTCCTCAGTTCTTCTCCACAGGGTGACTGCCAGGATGAAACGTGCAAGGTACCTCCTTTACTCAAGCAGACGGCTCCCTGGACTGAGATAACAGGAACAGATAAGAATCTCTCTCTCCTGGCAGTTTCCCTAGGTGGTTAGCCTGGGCGTCCTTACAGCATGGCAGTCCCAGGATGAGCAACCTTCTCTCATGGTGACTGACTCACCCTGATTAAGCATTCCAACAGTGCACAGTGGGAGCCTCAAGACTTCTTATGACCTAGCCTCAAAATTCACACAGCATCATTTCTGTCACATTCTATTGGTTACACAGGGCCAGTCACCTTTTGGTGAGGAGATCAAAGTTGGGAGTTGAAGTTCTTTGAGAACCCTCTGTTGAGGGATAGTTACCACATACTATTTTGTAGATCAGTAGGCTTTTCCACTTGAATCACCTTCACTGACGCTCACTGTGCTCTGTGCAGTGGAAGTCTGGGATTCTCATCAATGAAAGCAGGAGACAAAAAAGGGGATCCAGTGGTTTTCCAAACCAATAGATCATTTATTGCTGGTAACTCCATGCTTGGGAGTATTTTTCTCAGAGAGTATGAATAACACTTTGGAGTCTAAGTCACAGGGCGAGAAGCAGAAGCAAGCATTTGGTTATTGGAAATGGAAGGTATTGGAGAGGAAAGTTCACAGAAGAGAGAGTGCTGTTAACTACCAAATGTTGAATAACAGAATACCAACAGAGGGAGAAGTGCGGCATTTTGGAGCAAAATCTTTGAACACAGCTTATAATAGCGTCCTTTTTCAGAGAATTCTTACATGAGTCAAGGCGAAGGAACATTAAAGAAAGCCTACCAGTGCAGACATCCAGAAAAGGTTTGTTAGTTCTATTTTATAAATGAAGAAGGAGGCACATTAAGTGACTTGCCCTAACATACATAGCTAGTTAAGTAGCAGAGCCCGGATGACAGCCCAGATTATGTAACTAGAAGTCTGTGCTCTCTTTAGCTGTGTCATGAGATCTTCTACATCAGACACCATACACTGAACAGTTAGAGTTCTTGGTTATAAACACAGAAACTTGGGGCGCCTGGGTGGCTCAGTCAGTCCAGCATCAGACTGTTGGTTTCAGCTCAGGTCGTGATCTCACAGTTTGTGAGTTCGAGCCCTGTATCAGGCTCCACACTGGTAGCTTGGAGCCTGCTCAGTATCCTCTCCCCCTCTCTCTTCCCCTCCCCTGCTGGCACTGTCTCTCTCTCTCTCTCAAAAGAAATAAATAAACTTTAAAAATAAATAAACATAAACACTTGCTTTGGCTAGTGTGAACAGAAGTGAAATTTAATGGAAGGCTATCAAGTAGCTTACTGTGTGGACAGGAACGCTGAAGGATTTATGTCAGAAAATACTAACGGAGACAGTCATGGTCAAGACAAAGGAAGAGACTGGCGAGGGCACTGGTGTTAGCACTTGCAGCCTGGACCCTCGTGACGAGCAACAGCTATTGTCACTGCTGTTCTATTAATGTCACCGATCACAATCCTAGTGAGTATCGTGGAGCCTTTATGTCATCTGTCAGGATCCCAAGTCCCAGGTGGGAGCATCTGATTAGTCACATGCTCTAGCTGTCAAGTGGTTGTTTAACAAAGAAACACCTAGGCCTGTGTGCCTACCTCTCACAAAGCACATACAGTGGCCTTCACCAAAATGAAATGTGGCTGTGATTGCTGGCTAGCCAGAAATAAACAAGGGTTTGCTCTATGCATTTTAACCTGCAGTGACCACACTTTCGAGTTCCAGATAAAGCACACCATTCTCACTGGAAACGGATGGTTCGAGGCAGGGATGCTAGGAGTGCCCCGCCAAGCCCAGGATATTTGTCAGTGTGGTCCACATTCTGAGGCCTATTCTCTGCCCTCTGCAGCTAGTAAATGAAATGAAGGAAAAAAGAGAGGAGGGAAAAGCTTGCTGTAGGCTAGGACTTGTCCCTGCACCCGTGACAGCAATGCCTGTGTTTACTTGTTTATCAGCGTAGAACAATCAGAAAAGATGATGGTGGCAAAGTCGAAATTACATCAGCCCTTTTTGAGGCCGAGCTGACGACAGGATGATCTGAGTAAGAACCGTATTTCTTAGAACAACATGCGAGAAGGACTTTCAATGAATTCCCCGCAAGACATCCTTAGCAGAGTATGAGTCTGATGTGTGCAGTCTAGCAAGTAATTCTTTGTAGACTGTAAGAGAAGGCTCGGAATGGGATGGGGGCAGAGCTCAGGACAATAGTGTTAGGGGGTTTGGGATTGAATCAGGGGAAGGGAGTAAGTATATATTGATTTGTTTTATAAATCCAATAGGGAAATTCAAGAAAGGGATTTATAAGAAAGGGATTTCCAGGGCCCAGATTAAGTTGAGAGATGCATTACTCAGCAGAGACCATGAGTGAATCTGGCTAAAAGAGAGGTAAAAACAAACTCAGATGATGAAGCTTTTGTTAGCAGAGAGAAGTTAGATTTGGCATTGAACTAAAGGGATATGGTGAAAACAGTAGAATGAATGACTGCATCAGTTGCCAGGGGAGGAGAAAGACTAGAACAAGGAACCAGTTATGGAATACATACGAGAGGGTGAAATAGGAAAATAAATTCTTCAACGTTGAAAAGATTGCCTGGCCCATCCATTCTGGGTGGGATCAAGTCCTTAAAAAAAGCAAACCACTCTGAAAGCAAGCATTTTAAATTTATTGTCTTATGCCAGTCAAAGCCTCATCCCTATTTTACAGATGGGCAACTTGAGGTTGAGAGATGTTGAACTATTTTTACCAAAAATACCTCTTTAGCAGTGAGCTAGCTGCGATTTAAGCCCAAATCCGTGTGATTCAAAAGCCCAGGCTCTTTTCACTTTACGATAGCTCTCGAATTCAGAAAATTTAAAGGCAGAGGTTATCTGCTCTTGCATTTGTTTCCAATCTAAGCATTAAGTAGAAGAAAGAGGCTGTCTTTGAGATTCTTAGTAAATTTTAAAGGAAATAGAGAAAATATGAGCGCTTCTCGGTGAGAGGGAAGTAGAATGGGAAAGACGGGCAAGTCCACTCCCTGCAATTCCCCTTCCCCCCACATATATGTGATCTTTTCTGATTTCAAGACATTTTTTGATTACTCATCTAATGCTCATATGGGAGAGACAGATGGCTACCCTCCAAAGATTTATATTGTGCTCCCTTTCTTGGTGTAGTGTTGCTGTTGGGACAAAGTTGCCCCTCTGGGGACTACTCATTCCAGCCCCCCTTTCATCTAAACAGAGCCATGTAATTAGTTAATTTCAGGCTAAGGCCATTAGGAGACAGGTGTGCCTTTTTTCACCATCCGTCCTTCCCTCTCTTCTAGCTCGATAGTATCACCCAGAATGACCTTGAAAGTCACTTGTCGAAGACAGCAGACCCTCTCTCAGCTTGGCTTCTGAATAAACTACCACTCTCTCACCTTCTTCCTCTCTCCAAACATGAAGATCAGTATTAAACTATTACCTGAGTAAGAATGTTTTATTTTGTGTTAAGCCATTGATATTTTGGGGTTTATTCCTTACGGCAGCTGGAATTCCCTGAACTAACACAATTGAATTAAGGTATTCAGTCTCTTTAGTGGTCTTGCTTCTTTCTTTCTTGTTTCACTTTTGATGCTCTCAGTTAGGATTTGTTGAGTTATTTGAAGTCAATTCATAAATCTGAGATGTTGCGGCTCTTAGCTCACTTTTCCATGCAGAATTAGTTCATTTGTTACTCATTGAGCAAGCATTTAATAAACATGTATCTTGTGCTACATGTTAAGTGCTGTATGGACTATGAGTAAAATTTTTTTAAATGTCCTTTTAGATGTAACAGAGTCACGTAACTATAAGGATATTAAGGCAACGTTGTTCATAATACCAAAAGAAAGGAAAATATATAAATGTTTAAGACTAGAACAATGGATAATTACATCTATGGTGTATTTGTCTAACAAAACACTAAGAATTATGTTTAAGGGGAACTGAGTTTGAACTTTATTCAGTACAGACTTGGAGATTGTTGAAACTTTTTGGGGATGTGAAATGATCAAACTGTACTTCAAGGAGAGTAATCAGTATGTAGGGTCAATTGAATTAGTAAGAGAATCATGGATGAGATGACCAATTGGTCTTGGTATTTGTTCTCACCTCCTTTTATCAGCGAGAGAACTACAGAGTATTAGCTGATCAAATAGCATCCCAGCTAACATCAGTATATCCTAGCCCCTCTTGAGATAGATGTCACCAGGCAACTAAGTTCTGGCCAGGAGTTGCTTTTACAGAAGAGAAGACTGGACTGTCTCTCCTCTCTTTCTTAAGTACCTCCCACTAGGATATCTTGGCCAGACGGTGGGAGTCAACCCATTGGCAGGGTGAGCTGCCTTCACATCTACATCTGCTGTTTCAGTGACCATCAGATATTATGTTGAGAAAGACAGAGCAGAACAGGTAGAACACAGAGGCCAGTAATTGTGAGCTCTCAAGCACAAAATGTGTGCTTGAGCTGCAACTAAGCTGCAAGGTCCTAACATGGTTGTGCCTTTTCTCTGCCTGGCTGCTCTTGACCTTCCCTGGGTCTCTTACAACGCCCTGCAGGCATTCTCTCATGGACGGGATCTTTCTTCAAATGAACACATAGCCAGTTTTCATTGAGGCTCGTTAGAAATCATGAGCCCCAATGTTGGGAGGTCGGAATGCTTAGAAGGAAAGCCTTTCACAAATCCTCTCTTGCTCTCTACTCTTTCAGCTTTTTTATAGCCTCATGTGAGCAAGGAAGCTCAAAAGTTGTGTCAAAAGTTTACAGATATGATAGGTTCCTCTCTCAACTCACAATGAAATATAGCATCTATTATCTTGCCTTGGCTAAAACAGAGACAAGACAAACTCCATTTTAACACACAACCCCACAGAGAAAGCACACAAAAAATCACGAGATTTTCTTAAAGGTTTTTATTTGTATAAAAAAGTGTACCCTACAGGAGAGAGATACAGCCAGACTTCAGGAATAGAAAGGAACTTGGTGCTAGGAAGTCAGGAAGCAGTGATACTTGCCCTGGAATCTGAGTTACTGGTTCCTGCTTCTCTCTGACCTTTATCCTTTTCTTTCAGTGTATCCTGTTTTTCTGCTAATTACTCCACCTAATTGAAATGGAATGTCTCAGAACTCTAGTTTTTACATATTCTATGTGCAAGGAATTCATCTAAAAGGAATTCAAACTTCTCAGTACTAACTCCAAATTCCTAAAAGACAGAATGTGATTGGCACAGTTTTGATCAGCGTCCAATAAACTTTGGACATGGGGACAGGCAATGACCACAACTTCCTGAAACTCATCCTGTGAGTGAAGGATTGAAGGTCATGGGTCGTGCTGAGCTGGCTCCCCAAATACCTTCTTCATAGAGTGGCAGTACATTGCGGGAAATTGAAAGATATTGTGGAGAGAGAATCAAAAGGCCTTGGAAGTCAATTGAATGTAAAGGGAGAGGAAAAGAGTCAAACATATTAAAGGTAGAGTCACAATAATCAGAGAAGAGCAGGGCCATTGATTCAAATAGGGGACAAAAATGAAGGGTAATGGTTCTGTTTGGGAAATTGAGATTCTGATGTGACATCTGAATGGAAGTTAGTAACGTGGGCTAGAATTCAGGAGAGAGCTAAGAGTTGGAGATAGTAATTTTTTTCATTTATTTAATTGAAAAATTGATCCTGAGTACGTTCTCTGTGGCAAGTGCTCTTTTAGACGTTGGGGTTATAGCAATGAAGAGACAAGTGGTCCTAACCCAGCTAATTGTGTCCTCCATGGTTTTATGAATAGGCTTAAGAAACTACGAATCTCTTCAAATAATGAAAAAATTCATATGGGCTATGGAATGAATGTTTGTGCCCCCCCCCCTTCATATGTTGAAATACTAATCCTTAATGTAATTTTATTAGGAAGTGGGATCTTTATGAGGGGATTAATTCATGAGTGTGGAGCTCTCATAAATGGAATTAGTGCCCTTATAAAAGAGAACATTTCTGCCCCTTCCACCAAGTGATGACTCCGTGAAGACAGTGGTCTATGAACCAGGAAGCAGGTCCCCATCAGACACAGAATGTACCAATACCTTGATGTTGAACTGTGAGCCTCCTAAACTGTGGGAAATAAGTATGCTGTTTAAGCCACCCAGTCCGTTTTTTGTTTTTTGGGTTTTTTTCATTATAACAGCCCAAATGGACTAGGACAATATGCATATGCTTAAGTGTATTTTTTTTGGGGGGGGGGAGTCCCTGGCTTTTAACAGAATCTCAAAAGGGCACATGACCCCAAAGAAGTGAAAAATTACAAGTACAAAGCTGTATTTAGGCATTAAAAGAAAATATATGGAAAGAACTAGTTCAACGCCTTGATTGACATCAATGTGGATGGTACGAGAGAAGGCAGAGAAGCCAGAAAAGAAGCAGACAACCTAACAGAATAAGATTTTGAAACATTACCTTACGTTATTGAATTTTTCCTTCTTGCCAATTCCTTTTATGCACAGTTGACTATAAACCCCGAGGCTGAGGCTTAATGTGTTAAGAAAACAAAGAATAAAGGGGTGGGGGAGGTGGATCTCAGCAAGAAAGAGAGATTATTCTTTTTTGAGTTCCAAAAGAAGTTCTTGAAAGCCAATGATAGAGACACTGTCTTTGAAAGAGAAAGACTGTTGTTGTTGTTTTTTTTCACTCTCCACCCCCTAACACATAGCTAAGAGTCTGGTGGACTCAGAATACTTTCTTCATTAAACTACAGAATCTGTGGGGCGCCTGGGTGGCTCAGTCGGTTAAGCGTCCGACTTCGGCTCAGGTCATGATCTCGCGGTCCATGAGTTCGAGCCCCGTGTTGGGCTCTGGGCTGATGGCTCAGAGCCTGGAGCCTGCTTCCGATTCTGTGTTTCCTTCTCTCTCTGCCCCTCCCCCGTTCATGCTGTGTCTCTCTCTGTCTCAAAAATAAATAAACGTTAAAAAAAATTAAAAAAAATAATAAACTACAGAATCTGTGAGAACTTATGATTCACTGAAGAGCAGGTTTGCACCGTAGAAAGAAAAGTAGGAATCCTTTCGGAGATGAAGAAAGAGGAGGTCTGGAGAGGAATAGGGAAGGAGAGTAAGAGAGTTTGGATACTAGTGTGAGCTCTTATCTCAGGGTCAAAATCTCAGGGAGAGATAGAGATGCCCAGATGAGTTTGGAGATTGAAAAACAAGGGAATGTAAGCTCGTCTTTCAAACCCTGGAAGGAGACAGATTTCCCAAGGGTCTTCTGTCAATATGGAATAGCCAGAAAAAGGTGGAAATTTTTCTTCTGGACAAGTCTAGGCAGAGTGTGGATTGCGATAGCCCCTCCCCACTCTCTCCAACCACCTCTCAATCTCTTCAGATTTCTTTGAGATATAGAAGAGATCCCAAAACATTGTGTGTGTCTTGTGAAGCATCAAAAGAGCTGGCAGCTAAAAAAAAAAAAAAAAAAAGAGCTGGCAGCTGAGAAGTAGGCTTTCTGAAAGGGGTTACCACAAAAGATAACAGGTCAAAGGCCAGGAGAGCTGTTAGCAGAAGCTGAAGTGTGGCCAGCCACAGCATGAATGAAAGGAAGACAGGGGTAACTCTGAAAGGGTCACAGTGCCAAGTATTATGAGGTAGGGGTGAGTCAGCAGAAGCAGACCACCAAGTTTCCAGAAGCAGTCACCATGCACTTGCAGAGCAAGAGAACAGGAATGCCATCAAAGGAAAATTCCAGCAAAAACTCTCTCTCCCAGATGAGAAGCAAAGATAAGCCCCTCTGAGCTTAGATCAGTCTGGGGAGAAGGAAAAGAGAATGCAGAAGGCAGGAATCAAAGAGATTTGTGCTTTAAAAACAGAAAACCCTCAAAAAAAAAAAACCCCAAAAAACTAAAAAGACAGAAAACCCTCAAAGATCATGATCTGATAAATTCAAGTTTTTCACCATTAATGAACATGAAAGTGACTAGGTGTGGTTAGAATGAAATAAAATGTCAACTTTGTTTAAGGTACATGGTATATAAAATTTATAACCATGCCATAGAAATTAAATCAGGAAAGTCAGGCATCAGAGAAATCTGGCAAAAGAGGGTTTCAAGAGAGAGCACATGTTCAGGTCCATCAAATCCCAAGAAGATTGAACAAAATTTTGTACCTTGGTGACAGCAGAAGGGAGACTGCAAGTACGGACTGAGTACATGGTGAACAGAGAAAGTGAGTGTTTCAAGAAAGTTTAGCAATTAAAGAACAAAAAACAATAGCAAAATTCTTGTGGCCTCTGCTTTCTTATCTGGGAAGTAAAGAGAAACAGAACCTAAAGGTATAGAACTGGTATCAGAATTAATGAAGCTTAAAAACGTGTCAGACATAACAGATACTTTACAAATACTAGCTTTCTAGATTAGTCCAATCTTCAACTTGTTACAAACGCCAGCATGACCGAGATCCCACGTCTCTTCCACATTGTTTAAAGTGTTGGATTTAATCAACACTCAAAATATGCCAAGCTATGCCCCCGTCTCAAGTCACCCTTACCTGCATGGCAGAGCAATCCATGTGGCTTGATTTGAGCAGCTCTTCATGAAACATTGATCACTACCCTGTGATTCGTTTAATCTGGCATCAGGAAATCCCTTAAAGGCTAAAGAGGGAACATCAGAGACCATCTTTATTGCACGTAAGGTATTTGGCACCACTAAAAAAATAAAGCAAACTGGGAAATAAGAAAACTACATCTTTGCCATAGAGCCACCTCCATAAGTCTCTTCCACTTTTTTTTTTTTCCCAAAAGAAGATATTTGTAACTAGAGCAACCGATGGAGTCTCCAGTTTCCGCTGAGATGACAGGTTTTCACAGTTAGTCCTGGGCTTAAGCTAAATTCCAATCTTTAGGATCTCTGGGCACTGGGCTACGGAGAAGCCCAAATGCCTCATCTCTTTTTGGAACAGGGAACGAGAGCTATTAGGCATGGGTAGCTCTAAAAATAAATTAAGATAAAGACAAGCTAAGAAAGATCAAACTTCATTTCTCTTTCATTCTCATGAACATTCATGGTGGTTATTATTTAAGATGGCTGAATGTTCTTAAAAGTTTGGAATTTCCCCTCTTTTAACTCTGCAGACCTAATAGATGAGATAGCTGATAGCAGTCAAAACAATTGTGTTTAGCTGATGGGAGGTGCCGGCTGCAGACTGGAAGGAGGAGGGAGAGAGATCAGGGTATTTCTTCCCCAGGCTCCCACCGTTTGATGCTGCAGTTTTGGTGTGACTGCCATGGGTGTGTTGGCTGGGTGTTGTTCACTTTAAACTATTTGGGATCTTTGAATTTTGACTGTATCTCTTTAGAAATTTTTCTACTCCTCTCTGCCCTGTTGTGGGTCTTGGAAAACTGACCTCTGTAGACTGTGTCACTTGAATGCCATTGCCTCTTGTCTTCCAGTTAGGTTCAGTCAATGAGGGGATACCAGGAGGAGACCCAGGCAGTGCTGTTTCTTCCTTGTTCCCTCCCTTTCGTGCTATGGTGATAGCATCCTTCCTCCATGATAACAGCTCTAGTCAGACAGTCCCTCTTCTACGGCTCCAGTCCTCTTAGGCTCCTATAACACTACTTCCTCTCCATTGGAATGCCTTCTCAATGTTGCTTGTTTAATTTCTTAATGTCTCCTCCTACTCTTATGTCTACCTCTCTGTAAATAATCCTTTTATTAAATCATTTCAATTAAAACAGCTGAGAGGAAGTCTCTTCCTACTGGGATCCTGAGTGACACATCTAGGAATGAAAGACATGACCAGAAGTCAAAATACTATACCCCATTCTACATGAGATTTGAGAGAAGAGATCTCCAGAGGGAAGAATGAGAGGCAGCATCTGGGAAAAATGGGATAGTCGATCCCTGGGACAGGGAAAAGTGCTGGAAAAAAGAAAGTGATAAGCTTGAGCATATAAATCGACTAGACTAAGAAATATCTCTCAGGATATTACACTGGCAGTTCTGGATTTATGGGCCATCTTTTGGTTCCCGGAATCCAAAGTCTCACTGAATCCTTGGAACATGACACTTCCATATCCTATAACAAAGCTCACTCTCTTATTCCTTCTCATCGCTATCTCCTTTTCAACCTCAGGTCTGGGCTTTGATTATCACCTACTCAGTGAGGCTATTCAGACCATGCTATCTTATTAGGTAGTCCCTCCTCATTGTTCTAGATATCAGCTCATTGCTTGTGTCCTTTACAAGGTTTATACATAAGTTTATAACAACTTGTAATTATTTTATGTGCTCATTTATTCTTTTCGTCAATTGTTCCCAACAGAATGTAAGTTTCTTGAGGATAGAGACTATGTCTGACTTGTTCAACATTATATCCCTAGAGTCTAGAGTAGAGCCTAGAAGATGAAATATAACTAGTAAATATTCGTTAAATAAGTGAATGGATGAATGAATGAATGGGTTGATGAATGAGAGAGAGAGACTGGTGGCATGCATGCTATGTTTTTACCTTTACCCCAGCTAATTGTAACAGGCTATATAAGCCATTAGTTTCCAAATCACTATGTTCCAAAAACTCATTCTGCAAATACAGGGAGTAATAGCTGGAAATGCCTGAGCTAAGGACCTAGTTAGAAGAATGTCTAAAGAACAGTAAAATGAACATAGACTTTGGAACCGAAAGCCCTGGTGTAAATTGCAAGTCCCTTAGTCAGTAGCTATTTGACCTTGGCCAAGTCATTTATTATTTCGGAGCCTCAGTTTCTTCATCCATACATGGAGATAATAATTCTAACTTGTCTGATTGATAGGCAACATACTTGGCATTAATGGCAATACAATTACTCTTCAAAAAAATATGGTTGCTTATAGGGCGCCTGGGTGGTTCAGTCAGTTAAGCATCTGACTGACTCTTGATTTCCACCCAGATCATGATCTGAAGGTTGTAAGATCGAGCCCTGCATTAGGCTCCACGCTGAACATGGAGATTCTCTCTCTCTCACTCTCTCTGCCCCTCTCCCACTCAATAGATAGATAGATGGATGGACAGATAGATAGATAGATACAGTTGTTTACATTTTCATCAGCCAACAGTCTTGTCTGTCTTGTCGCAGTTGTATTTATCTGCCTATAATAGTGCCTGACATTTCAGATGTTTGAAAGATGTTTGCTGAATGAATGTTACATTTGTGCTTTAAGAACCATAATTAAAATAGATACGATGTATGCAGATATTCTGATGAGCACTTTATGTACATCACCTTATTTTACATCTGCCCAAAGCACATACTATCTTTTCCCATTTTATGAATAAAAAAGATGAATGTTAGAAAGAAAAACATAAGTTACTAAATAATCTAAATGCCTCCCTGCCCCATCTCATCAACTCCAACCCCTATTGTGTAGGACAGGTCCCAGTAGCTTAGCACACCCTTTTCAGAAGATTCCAAACCGTGACCTTAGTGCTTTTCAATTGGATTAGAACTTCTCTGAGGATTTTCAGAGGTCCTAAATCTAATCTGTTCTATATTGCATTTTCAAGGCCATTTAGTGCAATTATGCATCTTCATTCCAAACCTGCATAACATGTAAGAGCTTTGAACAATAATGTAGCCACTAAAAGAGTACGTCTGCAGGATGCATAAATTATTAACTTTACTTATACTGCATTAAAAATGTATTAAAATGAGACACTCCTGATACCTCATTTTGGTGGCCCAGCTACATCTTGCTACATAACCAGCATAATTAAAGAGGATGGAACATGGAGTTAGATAAAACTGGACCCGTAGCCTGGCTCCTCCACATATTTAACAAGTGATCTTGACCATGGGTCTTAGGTCCCCTGAGCCCTAGATTCTGATCTGGAAAATAGAGTTCATAACGCCATTGTCACCCAGTAGCTGTTAAGTATTAAACAGATCATCCACATAAAGCAATTTGTGAGCAGTTCGTGGAAACGTCCAATTGTCTTCGCTTTCATTTTTTTTTAACCTGTGATCTTAACAATTAAGTAAATATTATATATTTGATATTTTTCATGTGCATTTTTATTTCGTCTTCGAGGTCAAGGTAAAGTACTTTAATGAAGCAGTTTTGGAGAAAGGACCGCTGCCAGTTTTTATTGTGTCTTTTCTTCAACAAATGATAAAACTCAGCCTTCAGATTTACCCAGCGGATTTTTGTGAACAGAACATTCACTAAAATATATGCATGAAATGATTAAAATCTTTGGTATTTGTCTTTCAACATACTATGTGTAAATAAAAACTTCTCAAATCTGCTAAAATCTTTCCAGAATTTAGAGGATTTGTTGTTGTTGTTGTTTTTGAGAGAGAGAGACAGAGACAGCATGTGAGCAGGGAAGAAGCAGAGAGAGAAAGAGACACACACAGAATGCAAAGCAGACTCCAGGCTCTGAGCTGTCAGCACAAAGCCTGATGTGGGGCTCGAACTCACAAACCATGAGATCATGACCTGAGCCAAAGTGGGACGCTCAACCAACCGAGCCACCCCACCCAGGCGCCCTAGGTTGTTTTTCTTTTTTATTTTAAGGCCAGAGGTGGAGGATTACATTATGTAAAACAACAGGAAATGATTCAGATCAAGGCAATCTCTGATGCCTCAGGTTCAGGACTTCTCATCAGAAGGTGTTTCTTTGTTGAGTCGTTTCTTCAAATATATATTAAGCATCAATTATGTATGGTGCTCTGTGCAAGGCACTGAGATGAGCAGTTCATATTATCAGGGCATCCCTAATCTGGAAGGGAGAGAAAACATGTATTTAAGTAGCCATAATGCAAACTTAACTTTACTAAGCACCACGGGATGTAGAGGTAGACTATTCTGAGATATAAACGAAGGAGTAATTGTTTTCCATTGAGGAGAGACGGAAGAGCCTTTAAATATTTGGTAAATTGACAGGGCGCCTGGGTGACTCAGTCGGTTAAGCATCCGACTTTGGCTCAGGTCATGATCTCACGGTTTGTGAGTTCAAGCCCCACGTCAGGCTCTATGCTGTCAGTTCAGAGCGTGGAGCCTGCTTCGATTCTGCGTCTCCCTCTCTCTCTGCCCCTCCCCCACTCACGCTCTGTCTCTATCAAAAAAATGAATAAACGTTAAAGGTTTTTTGTTTTTTTTAATATTTGGTAAATTGTAAAGAAACTGCTCAGGGGATGTTGCTATTAGGTCAGACTCTGGAAATGCACTGGTGACCTAGAGTCTCAATCATGAAGACAGAGAACTTTTATTTCTAACTGTTTAAAAAATTTATCTATTTATTTTGAGAAAGACAGAGAGAACATGAACAGGAAGAGGCAGAGAGAGACAGACAGAGAGAGAATCCCCGGCAGGCTCCACACTGTCAGCGCGGAGCCCAGTTCAGGGCTCGAACTCACAAACTGTGAGATCATGACCTGAGCCGAAGTGGGACGCTCAACCCACTGAGCCAGCCAGGTGCCCCATGAAGACAGAGAACTTTAAGAAAGTCTCACAGGTTCTAAGGATGCTGTCTGTTCACAGTTGGTGCAGACGAGCACCTCCATGCACGACCATCCTCAGCCATGGCACAAGTAAGTCGTGCTGCCTTCTTGTCATTTACTTTTCTGACTTCCTGGCTAGCTGATGAACTCCTAGAGAGCAGAGACCTTGCCTTTCTCTTCTGGAGAAGCCAGGAACGAAGAATGGATTTGAACGTTGCCTCGGCAGTTTAAATTCTTCACAGCCAGAGTGTGGGGCTTTGGCAAGGATTGGGCACTTAGGTCCCACAGGCAGGAGGCTGGGGCTGGACCACTTCCAGAACAGGCCAGGGTTGGCTGGGCCACGGTGGCACACTAAGCCCCGGGGAAGGTAGGACTCAGCCTTGTGCAGTGAAGAAAGAAACCCCATTCTTCTCTCCCAGCCCTGGCTTGAGGTTAGTGGTAGGAGCATGAGGCTTGAAGTCAGGCGTGCAGGTAAGGGCTAATTCTGAAATTATCTGAAATTCTAAAGAGGCAAGCAGATAATTCCCTGAAAACAATGTAGAAGGAGGGTGCCTGGGTGGCTCAGTCGGTGAAGAGTCCAACTCTTGATTTTGGCCGAGGTCGTAATCTCCTGGCTTCATGGGTTTGCGCTCCAGTCGGGCTCCGTGCTGGCAGAGTAGAGTCTGCTTGGGATTCTCTCTCTCCTCTCTCTCTGCTCCTCCCCCTTTTGCGCTGTCTTTGTCTCTCTCAAAATAAATAAATAAGCTTAAAATAATAATAATATTATAAAAATAATATAGAAGAGTTAATTTGGGGGAAAGTCTGGGCTCATTTCTGTCTCCTGACAGGTAAGATATTGACAAAAACATCACTGGCCACCTAGCTGGGTGCTGTAAGAATTCAGAGTCTAAAAAATTTCTAGCCCTGGAGACAATGTTATCTTTTCCTTTTCACTGTAAATTTATTTTTAAACACAATTAGTGGACCCAATGCACAATACTGTCTAGGATACAAAAAAAAAAAAAAAAAAGTTCATAAAAGAGATCAATGCAACACACTGTATATTCAAGGGCAGAGATTTATCCAAGTTAAGTGCCTCTCAAATTAAGATTCTTGGACTGCCTGCATCAGCATCACCTCGCAAGTGGAGTAAAGTGCAGATTCATCATCCCCAGCTCAGACTTAATCAGGATCTTTGGAAAAGGGTCTGGGAATCTGCATTTTCAACACACCCACAAATGACTCAGGTGTCCACTAAAATGTATGACTCACTGCCCGCCTTTATGAATCATGGAGGGCCTCTCTTCGTGTTTGAAGTTTAAGCTACTAAACTCATATTTTCTAAGGCCTCCTTCTGCTCTCAGCCTGGAGCAAGGAGCTTGAGGAAGTGGAGGCAAGGCTGAAGGACGAAATTGGCATCAAAGTTCGTGCACACAGGGGTGCTGGAGTCATTTAACAGGTCAAACACGAGGCTCAGAACACGCTGGAGATCATAGTTCTGGCAGACGAATAGTTAAAAAGATGAGGCTGCAGGTGCCAAATGGCTTACCAATGTATGTGGTTAAAAATCCAAGTCAAACACGAGGAATCAGCCTGCAAGAATTAAAGAGGGCCAGGCGAGTCAGGGAAGCAGAAGACCAGATCTGGGACAGCAACAACACAGAGGATCCAACTGCACAAGGCTAACATTTTCCTCAGCCATCGGGCCAGACTGAGACTCATAAACAACAAAGACGTAGGTGAAGTAGAAAATTAGAATACATGGTAATACACAGCCGTTATTTCCCTAACAAGAAACAACATCCCGTGTGTCAACTATATTCAGGGGGAAAAAAAGGTATTAGAAGACAAGAACAACAACGATATCGAGTTTGAGTGCCCAAGTGCTGCGTGATTGCTTGGCCAGTAATAATAAACTTTTATTGGACATATCTATGGACCAGGCACAGTTTTACACATCTTACAGGTATTAATTCATGTAATCCTCACAACCACCCTATGAAATTGTTACTATTTCAAATGTCTGTTCTACAGATGGGAGATCTGCTGTAAAGAGAGGTAAGCCACTTGCTTAAGGCCATTGAGCCTCCAAGGGCAAAGTCAGGATTTAAACCCAAGCAGCGTACATCCAGAATCTGAATTCTTCACGACTATTTCATGCTGTCTGCTGGAGAGTAGATACGTGTATGGATTTTACACACAAAAAGAAACAACTCTCAGTTGCAATGGACTATTGACGTGGCCATTACAGTTGCTGTTACGATGTGTATACAATCAGGAAGGGAATTTTTTTTTAACGTTTATTTTACTTTTAAGACAGAGACAGAGCATGAACGGGGGAGGGGCAGAGAGAGAGGGAGACACAGAATCGGAAGCAGGCTCCAGGCTCCGAGCCATCAGCCCAGAGCCCAACGCGGGCTCGAACTCACGGACCGTGAGATCGTGACCTGGGCTGAAGTCGGACGCCCGACCGACTGAGCCACCCAGGCGCCCCAGGAAGGGAATTTAAAAGTTCTCAGTACAGCACCGCAGACCATGAATCCTTAAAATGCATGCAGTGTCCCGTGTACAAATGTCGACATTTGACATCACAAGCATCAGAGCTGTGGTATGATGTGGTTTTCACAAAAAGCAATGCCAACATAATTTTCTCAGTAAGAAGGTAACCAAAGAACTTCCAGAGACCCAACTGTGTGTGTGTGTATGTGTGTGTGTAATTGACCTTGAACTTTTTTGTTCTGCCTGCGTTCTTCTTTCCTTCATTCATTTTTGGCTCGGGTTATGTGGACTTGTTCAAACATTTTTTTTTCAAATGTACTTGTGCACGTGCACAGAAGAAGCTATTCCTTTTATCTCACGTCTCTAGAGTTTGTCTTTCTATTTGAGACACACCGTGGTCACTGGGAAAGGGAGAAACAAAGAAAGCAAGCCCAGGTTGATTTAAGAAAGTCTCATGAGTATAAAACAAAATGAAGCTACCTTCAAACTGAATGAAAAACAAATGAAACAGAAGAACATTTCCTAAAGGTTTTTATCATGCCTTTATGACATCCAGAGTTTTATTTGCATTTATAGATCATTCTTTCCTCTTATTGTCCAGCATTCAAGAAGGTCCCTGGTAAAGTCTAACCTTTCAAAATGCACTGACAATTTCTGGTGGCTGGTCCATCATGACCTGTAACTAAAAGCTATTCTCTTATCCCTCATGCATAGTTGAAACCCCTTATAAAACAGCAGCAACTGAAACCACATACACACACGGTCCAAATAACGAAATAAAATATACTTTTGGCTTATTTGGTACATTATGGTAAGTATACTAATGTAGTAAGAAGGAACCAAGATATACTTAATCGGATCAAAGATAGTCTTAGAGATCTCTTCCTATGACCTTCTGCAAAACGAAAGAAAACAAAAACCAATGCTCTGAACATGATGGGAAGTCTTCTCATAATGTTAGCAGATAAACAATGTAGACTGGCTTAGTTTTTAAAAATTTAGTTCCTCCGGGGTGCCTGGGGGCTTAGTCGGTTAAGCATCTGCCTCGCGATTTCTGCTCAGGTCCTGATCTCACAGTTCGTGAGATGGAGGCCCACATGGGGCTCTGCACTGACAGCTCAGAGACTCCTTGGATTCTCTCTCTCCTCTCTCTCTCTCTCTGCCTTCCCCTGTTTGCTCATGCGCGTGCTCTCTCTCTCTCTCATCTCATCTCATCTCTCTCTCTCTCTCTGTCTCAAAATAAATAAATGAACATTAAAAAATACTAAAAACATAAAATAAAACTTAGTTCCTCCAACATTTTTTCAACCTTTCCTAGCCTTCACTTTATTTTTACTCTTAACTGTTAAAAACACCTGTCAATATTACAAATTACGAATTGTGAGGGAAAGATGTGAATTAAAGGGAAGAATAATCAGCACTACTTTTCGATTTTTCAGAAAGAAGTTGCAACTAAGAGAACAAAGGGAGAAAGGTCAAAATAAATATTTAATAAACTACAGAAAGCAAAAATATATGTGTGAATCAAATTACAGCTACTCTTTAGAACATGTTAAAATCAGTTTCAAATTACATAGCATTCTTTCTAGATCATTTGGAATCATTTTTCCCTCAGACGTAGTCACTGTGCCAAATTCTGATTGTACCACGCAATTCTATTTACACCTGTATTACACATTACATGTGTGTATGTTGCAAGTTATACGAGGGAGCAAAATCAGTGGGGGTAGGAAATGATAATGGTTACTGCCTTGATGCACAAAGAGGTTATTACCTTAAAGATGTGACCAGGGTGGTTGGTAATACTATTTGTGCAAATGTTTACTTTGGTTTTTAGTTATAACAGGACAATGATCCAGCAAATACCTAACAAAGGGCATGGACTGCCCACGCTTAGAAAATGCCAGGACAAAAGATTTCTATCATTTTATGGGTTGCTTTTTCAAATGTCCTTCAACCTGGCCTTGAGAAAAAAACACATTTGCTGGGGGCAGTGATGGAGTACTTTGCAGAAGATTCAGAAAACATACAAATTAATCAAAACACATCTAGATCACTCTAAGATTTTTTTCCTTTTTCTTTTCCTTGTTTTTCCTTTCTTTTTGTCTCCTCCTTTCTTTTTCCTTTTCTTTTCTGTTTTGTTCTTTACTTTTTTTTTCTTCTTCATTTTCCTATTCTGCCTGACCTCCTAAATATCAAGATTTATAAACGAGCTTTTTACTAATGATAGTCTATGCATCAGATAGCACAAACAGCTTCCAGAATGGTCAGGTACACTGGGGGAGGAGAGCCAGAGGGTCTAAAGCATAATGGTAACGAAAGCACAGCTACAGTTCACTTAAGATGTAGCTTTTAATTGAATAGTGATAATATCTTTTGGAAGTATC
Organism: Panthera leo; assembly: GCF_018350215.1. Classification (NCBI taxonomy): domain Eukaryota; kingdom Metazoa; phylum Chordata; class Mammalia; order Carnivora; family Felidae; genus Panthera; species Panthera leo. The sequence goes on along the minus strand of NC_056691.1, from coordinate 45,799,707 downwards.
AAACACTCACCTGATGTGTAAGTGGTTAGTTTCTTCAGGAAGAAAGAAACTCCACTGAAATTATTTCATGTGTCAGAGTCAGGTCTACTTTGGGAAATAATGAACAAAAATGTTCTGAAATCTATTTGACCCAAGGTTCTGGAGAAAGATTAGGAATGCACAAATTAAGAGAAACAAAAATCAGGTCTCTATTTATTTTATAAGTACTCTTCAAATTAAAATTTTATCCCAGTTTGAGAAAATAATTCCCCCTTTTTAAAAAAGATTCAGTGGCCTGTATGTTGGCAATTAGCATTTTGTAGATCATAAAACATAGGTTCTTATTCTATTAAGTAAAATAAATCAGGTTGGTGACAGATAATCTCCTCTCTTGCCATTCTTCTCTAAAATGTAATTTCTCAGTTTTGCGAAGCTTTAAGAATAGACATCTTGAAAATAGAAAGTAGTTATACAAGAAAACATGTGAATCTCGAGACCATTAACAAATTCATAAGAGTTTATTTTACTTACTATTAAAAGCAGTGTTGTTCCAAGAAACTTGATGTTATGAATATTTCACAGGGTTACGTGGTCAATAATTTGCCCTCCCTGTGCAAGAAAGATGAGTCAGCAATTCTTCTGGGACCAAATGGTTTACTCTTGTTATTTGTATTTTCTTTTTTGGAATATCTTGTCAGCATCATACACAAGTAAACCATTTCTTCTGGCAATAAACAGTACCACGGTGTGCTATCATAAGCCGTCTCTATACTTAGTTGACTTAACACATACATTATTTTCCCTGATTCTTCTGGATTATCACATGGTACACTTGCAGAGATGATCTCACCCGTACGTCAGTGCCAAGCGGTCAGTGTGATTATTTCTTGTTTCCAGGGAAATCTGGGGTTAGAGCAGCTGAATAGGTAGTAGAGCTAGAGGTAAAATTAAGTAGATGATTATTTCTCCATGTTTACTCGTGATGTTCCAATAGTGCCTTATCAATGCAGAAAGAGAGTTTTATTACTCTCTGTAAGACCAGTACCTTAGACAAGACTAGCCACACATTTGATTCTCAAGAATGTTTGTTGAATCAATGAATAGTATGCAAAATTCAACCATTACTTATTTTTGCATTCAGATATGCTGGCATGCTATTGGGGTTAATGTCAATGTAAGATGCCTGGACAAAGAAGCACATACGTTCTTTCTTGGGAACTACAGAGTCCTTCTTAGCTTGAGACAGGAAGAGAGGCAGAGAACAGCATTAACCCAACAGCTCCCAGGTGCTGGCTCGAGGCTCAGTACGTTACATACACTTTGGTGTTTAGTTTGACAGAAGCATTGCAATAAGAGCATTTGTATCCCCGTTTTACAGATGGGAAAATAGGTTTAGAATGATGGGATTCCAAAATCCTTCCTAAGGAAAACTGGGCTAAAAATAGAATTTGAACAAAAGTTGAAACAAATAATAAGTTAACATCCTTTGATGGTGGTTGAGAAGTTACCACCATGTACCAGAGACGAAAGAATCATATGAATCTTATTAATTTCTTCTCTGTTTGATGAAACACACACACACTAAAGTATTAAAGCAAGTCTTGGAATTCAGTCTTTGCAGGTCCCAACTCATACCCTCAATTATATTTTTAAATCCTTAGTTTTATTAGAGAAATAAGACTCTTCCTGACTTACTTCTAACTGCATTTGAAAGGATTTATATAAGATTTATTTAGAGTGAAGCCCATGAAAGCTTCTTTTTCACTTGACTTTTTTTTTAAGTCATGTCAAACTGAAAGGGAAAGTAAATCAGGTAAGAAAACCTCTGTATTTTTTTTTTTTTTTTTTTTTTACTATAGTAGCACTTAAATGCTATGCATAAAGATTGGGATGCATTTTTTAAAGATTAATCTGTATTTTTTAATTACAAAAAAACTATTTTTTTAATAATGTTTATTTATTTTTGAGAGGGAGAGACAGAACACAAGTGGGGGAAAGGCAGAGAAAGCGGGAGACAGAATCTGAAGCAGGCTCCAGGCTCTGAGTTGTCAGCACAGAGCCTGTTGTGGGGCTTGAACTCACCAACCGCGAGATCATGACCTGAGCTGAAGTCGGACATTGAACCAACTGAACCACCCAGGCACCCCATCGCAAAAACAATTTAAAGTTCCAAATAGATTGAGATGAATACTTATAAGTGTTATGGCAAATTGGGGATTTAAATTCTTATGTGAAAAAGGATTACACAAATTTCTAAGAAAAGCAGTAAGACCGCCATGCACACATACATAGAAAAAGGATAATTACATTTTACACGAAAGGAAACATCAGTGAGTTGAACATTCTTAAGTCTTTAACATTGCTGGTAATTAAAAATGAAAATTAAAAGAATAGTTCAATTCTATTTTCTCCTATTAATAAGCATGGTTTTTTTCTTAAGAATTCATAATGTAAATAGAAGTACAAATTTAAATTAGCCAAAAATGTTGGGAAACAATTTGTAAATATTTATCAAAGGAGCTTTAAATATGCTTCTAGTGTTCTAACTCTGAAATGCAAGCAAATATTTAAATATAAAGATATACTTTTATATGTAAAAAAAAAAAAAAAAAACAGAAACCTTAAATGTCCTTGAGCAAGAAGAACATATGAAGACCATTTAATGACATTGGAAACTAAATTCTTGTGACTTAATAATAATGAGAAAAAAACCAGGTTATAATATTACATTACAGTTTGAGCTCAAGCATAGAAAGTACAGAGAATTATATTGAGATATATAAATAGCAGTGACAACAGTGGTTATCTCTGTATTATTATTCTATTGGTTTTGCTATAGTTTTCTGTATTTATAAGTTTATTTCTATAATTTGAAAAAATGATAGAAGAAAAGAGGGAAAAACAGGAGCGCCTGGGTGGCTCAGTCGGTTGAGCGTCCGACTTCGGCTCAGGTCATGATCTCGTGGTCTGTGGGTTCGAGCCCCGTGTCGGGCTCTGTGCTGACAGCTCAGAGCCTGGAGCCTGCTTCGGATTCTGTGTCTCCTTCTCTCTCTGCCCCTCCCCCACTTGTGCTCTGTCTCTCTCTGTCTCTCAAAAAATAAATAAATGTAAAAAAAAAATTTTTAACATATATAGGCTGAATAAGATGCAGAATGAGTGGAGGAATTTAATCCTGGACATCTCCCTTGACCTGAGATTCCTTCGCAGGCCGTCTAGGGTCAAAAATCCAACCCAAACCAGGTATCGGTTTTGTCAATCACAGGGTCTATGTAACATAACACCATGACACGGTGACGGTCCAAACAAATGCACTCTCAGGATGCATGAGTCCAATGTCCAGAACAAAGGAGGCGGGGGGCTCAGTCCACTCTGAACTCACCAGACCCTGTCTGGAGCGTGTGGTTAACGCTGTGCACCACATCTAAAGCAGAATGGTAAATAACTGGAGTCTGGCCAGAAGAGGGAGGCCACAATGGTAAAATGTCTGGAAATCCTATGACTTCTCAGCTTAAAATTATCTCCTGGTTTCTTATTACTCTCAGAATAAAGTCCAAAACCCTGCCTCATCTTCTAAGATTTTTCTCCTCTCCTCACAAAGTTCTAGTCACACACTCCCATCCCTCTGGTGCATCCAGCTCTCCCCACGTCAGATCTATGGCGAGTTCTACTTCCCCAGCCCAGGCTGACTCTGCCTTCCTCCCCCTCCACCCCAGCCCTGTCTCCTCCACAAACATACTTTCTTGCCTGGCCAATTCTTGCCCTTTTTTCAGATCTCCCATCAAACAGTTCTTTTCTCAGGAATACTTTCTGACCACCCACCTAGGAAAAATGCCCATTACATACTTTTATTTTACCCTACAGTTGCTTTTGGTTAATTATCTTTCTTCCGTCTCTATTTCTTGCAAGGTAGCAAACTCTGTGAGGACAGTGCTGTGTGTCTTAGTTCATCTGGGCTGCTCTAACCAAAATACCATAGACTGGGTGGCTTAGAAACAACAGAATAAAATCTCAGAAATAAATAAACAACTCGTTTCTTAAGCTATGGAGGCTGGGAAGTCCAAGATCAAGGTGCTTAAAGATTCGGTGTCTGGTGAGAACCCCTTTCCTGGTTGGAACATGGCTAATCTCCTTGCTGTGTCTCCACGTGGCTGAAAGGCTGAGAGAGCTCTCTGGAGTCTCTCTTTTTTGGGCACTAATTCCATTCATGAGGGCTCCACCCTCATGATCTAATCACCTCACAGAGTCCCCATCTCCTAAGACTATCAACATTGGCGGTTAGGACTTCAACATATGAACTTCAAGGGGAACACAAACATTCAGTATATAGCATAATATATTCCCAGGATTTAGTACAGTGCCTTGGGCTATTCATTGAATGAGTGAATGAGTGAATAAATACATTCATTCATTCATTCATTCAGTGAAGCCCATCTGTCTATATGTCTTTATGGCTACCCTCTACTTTCACATCTCAATGTCTCCTTCATGCTTAGAAAAGGGAATTATTAATTTGAAAAAAGAGAAAACAAGTAGGAGAGAAGGGGATACGATAGCTTCCCATCACATAGACATTCTGTGCATCTCTATAGAGAACTAAGACTAGTTACAGTTCCAAAATCAAAAGGAAGAACTTCTTAAAAATTAAATTAGCACCCTGTGTGGTAATGAATTCCATTTTATGAAGTGCGTGCTAGTCTCATTTGAATATAAGCGTGGGCTGGAGTTGTTGTAAAAGAGATTCCTATATTAGCTGGTTTGATTTGATGACTTTTAGGATCACTTAAAAGTATATAATACTGGGGGTGCCTGGGTGGCTCATTCAGTTGAGTGTCAGAGTCTTGATTTCAGCTCAGGTTATAATCGCAGGGTTTTGGGATTGAGCCCTGCATCAGGCTCTGCACTAAGCATGGAGCAGATTGAAATTCTCTCTCTCTCTCTCTCTCTCTCTCTCTCTCTCCTTCTGCCCCACTGCCCAACTTCCATGCTCTCTCCCTCTCTCTCTCTAAAATAAAAAAGTTTTGAAAGTATGTGATTCTGTAACCTAGCAATCTCTTTGGATGCAGAGCACTACAGAAGAGAAGATTTAAGACAAAAACGGGGCATGAAGCTAAACAAAGAAAAGCTTGGGGAAGAAAAGGAAATGTAACACTGTCTTAAAACGTTTGATCTCAATCACTTCAAACCTTCTCTGAGAATGGGGTTGGCAGGCCTCCCAGAGAAACCAAAACAAAGCAACCTAACAGGGCATCACAAGTGAAAGGGGACCTAAGCTGGGAGATGAGAAAGCCCAGCCTTTAGACTCACGGAGGAGGGAGAGAGGGGGTGTCAAAGGCAGGCTTTCTCTTCAGGGTCCTTTTCAATTCCCTTAAAGGCACACCTCGGAAACGAACATTCTCCGTAGAGAGAAGGCACTTCCCCAAATCCAGAAGTCTGGGCATGAAAGACCATGGCTAAAGAAATGTGATGAAAATGTCAGTGCAACTTCTTTCGGGTCTTCACTATCCTTAACCCAAACGTGAGGCATCATTCTGGAATGAGCAAGGCCTGCTCAACAAACCCAACTTTTATTATCTCCTTTGTATTTGCTTAGTCACAATTGAGAAATTGTCCAATGGCCTTCTGACTCTCGAATCAAAAGAATGAAGGTTGTTGTGGAAAGAAAAACCAACTTCCATTTGGTTTGAGAGAAAGACCCACAAGATGCCTCTGCCTGAGGTGTGAAAGATGAAAATGAAGCTATACTGTGTAACCTTGCGTTAGGTGGTAACTTTTCCCTACTACAGTGTGGAGACTCCTCATGAAGATGAGCACAATTATTTTTTTTAATTTTGACATGACTGCTGCTAAAAATATTTAATACGTACTGTGTGCTGTGTTTCAGGCAATGTGCTGAGTGATTTGTATATGTTATCTCCAGAGGTCTAAGAACAGTCTAGAAGCAGATGCAATTATAGTCCCTGTATGTGGAAACTATGTGCTCTCTATTACAATAAGAATTGAAAACGTGTGATAGTATCCAAATCAGGAAACATACTATTACATTTATTTTAACTTTATTATTAACAGCTTTAACATACTACAAAGTCCTTTATAATAAAGTCCTACATATCAGTCACCCCACATTTTACCATATTTCCTTCACTATTTTCTCTTTGCCCATTATTTTATTTTATTTTATTTTTTTTTTTTTTTTAAATTTTTTTATTTATTTTTGGGACAGAGAGAGACAGAGCATGAACGGGGGAGGGACAGAGAAAGAGGGAGACACAGAATCGGAAACAGGCTCCAGGCTCTGAGCCATCAGCCCAGAGCCCGACGCGGGGCTCGAACTCACGGACCGTGAGATCGTGACCTGGCTGAAGTCGGCCGCTCAACCGACTGCGCCACCCAGGCGCCCCATCTTTGCCCATTATTTTAAAGGAAGCCTCAGGTACCATGAACTTTAGCCTCTAAATGTTTCAGTATGCATCTCTAAAAATTAAAGACATTTCCTTACATACTATTATCACTCTTAAAATAAAGAACAATTTTTTAAACATCTCATACCCAGTCTATATTCAGATTTCCCAGATTGTCTCCAATTTTGCCATTGTTTTTTTCATAATTGTAACATTAAATTACTCGTGATGATGATAATAGGTTGTAAGAAAACTTGCTTCTACAAACAAAGCAGATGTGGGAGGGATTTGGAAGCAGAGTGAAGTGGGATCAGTACCTACTTGACCTGGGTTTACCCCAGGCATTCTGGGAGCTTACCCTAAGTCATCAATGCTACTCCCAGGCCCCACCTGGATCTGAGCTTAAATTAAAACTTGAAGGTTAAGTGCATGGACTCTGGAATCTTTTATTACTTATTAGCTGGGCAACCTTGGACAAGCTCATCTCTCTGCACCTTAGTTTCATTATGGGTAAAAGAGGAATATGAATAGTATCTTCCTTGTAGAGTTATTAAATGAAATAACACGCGTTAAATGACACGGAAGAGTGTCAGGTATTTAAGTCCTCAATAAATGTCAGCCATTGTCATTGTTGTCATCATCATCATTATGGTTACCCTGATAGTGACTGGCTTCAGGGTAAAAATTGATCCTGTCATTGTTCAAGATACAGGAACGATAGAAATCAAGAATTAGGATAATGGCTGGATTTCAGTGACCTTATACAATTCTTTCTCCAAATTCCTTTTTTTATGGTCCTTTCCATGAGAAGTTATTTTAAAGCCACCTGCTTAGCGCTGGTGAAAATAAACCCCCAAGTAACCTACTGTCCTGAGCTAGTGTCCAGCCCCGGTCCTCATGTACCTCATAACGCCCACCTTGCTCCCTTAGCTCTCCTAACTTGTCTAGACCACCAACCCCAAGTCTCATTTCCTATCACTTTCTGGCCTTTTCTTTTCACCCACCCACCAATTCACGTTCTCTCATTTGAACTTGGACCACCCTCTTTTTATTTGTCTTTACTGTGTCTCAGCAAAGACAAGTCATTCAACAAGCCACACAGAGAATAACCTACTCAGTGGTAGGCACTATGGTGAGCACTGAGAATACAGATCTCATGGAGCTCAGGATCTAATGGATCTCAGAGAAGCTCTCCATGATCTTCCAGCTTCCTGTGTATTGCCTGTATGTGACTTGCTAGAGAGCTACTTGCCTGGTCTGTTCTTGCTTCATAGGCATGTTACAGACAAAAAACCATAACAGTCTATACTATTGATCAACCCTGGATGAGTTACATTCTCCTGAATTGGATATCTGGTCAGCTATTTTTAAAAATTTTCCACTTAGTCTACTAATAGTCATGATTGTCACAAAAGTAATTGTTGACAGTTCATGTTATAAGGAAAAGCAAACTCAGTGTTGTAGGCTCTTAGGCAGGACTGGAAGAGTAACAAAGAATTTTAAATTAGAACTGTTCTAGACCTACCAGGCATGAAGTAAAGGAAGGTTTCCAATTACAGATATGGACTCCAGTTCTGCAGAATTCCTGTAAAAATCAATTACTCCTCTTTCCTCCCAACACCTATTTCTGAGCCCTTCTTGGTTGTGCTGTCATAAAAGTACTTTGCCAAATTGGACCATAGTCCACATTTTTAGCAAATGCAAAATTGAAGGCAATTCAAGATGAAGCTCCATAAAAAGAAGAACAGAGAACTAAACCTACTTACTGTGCAAGTCTCAGAGAAGATTCCTAGGGAATCAACCACCAGCTCTTTGGATGTAACTGGTCTCCACCATCCCCAGGTGCCTTCCCCGAAGGTTTTAGAGCCATCACAGTCCAATTTCTCCTTCCTCCAGCTCAAGAAGATGGCTTCATTTACCTCTCCTGTGCACTTTTTTTTTTTTTTAATATTCAAGAGTAAAATGTGAAACGCACTGATTGAGATTACACATAAGAAGCCTTGGTCAATTCCTGATATCTTGAGGCACCAACCTCAAAAGAATGATTCGGGGCGCCTGAGTGGCTCAGTACATAAAGCGTCCGACTTCGGCTCAGGTCATGATCTTCCAGTCCCTGAGTTCTGAGCTGTCAGCAAGAACACAAGTGCAGAGCCTGAAGAGTCCTATGGGGCGGGGGGGGGGGGGGGGGGGGGGGGGGGGGCAGGCAACAGGGGGCTGGCCAAGTAAATGGCAATAGCTCACATGGCATCAATCAAAGGTCTTAGATCCCAAGAATGGTCTGGTTGGAGCCAGTGGTATGAATTCTGTCCCCAGTATATACATACCTTTTTTTTTTTTTCTTAATTTAAATTTAAAACTCAGGTCAGGCAGAATATGTTGACTTAAGGGCCTGGCCTTGGAACAGATGGCCTAAGTTTGTGTCCCTTTCTAGCCAGTGGCTGCAAATCAGCTACTTAAGTATGCATGCCTCCATTTCCTCATCTGAGACTGGGCCTAACAGTTGTGCCTACCGCACAGAGTTGTTGTGAGGCTTACTTGTTGTGAATCAGCACAGGTAAAGCTCTTAGCTATGGCAAGGGCCCATTAATTTGCTCTTAAAATCTAACGGGATATAAGTTTGCTATCTGTGGCCGTATTTTTCCATCAAGGAGAAAGTCATTCTCGAGTAGGAAAGAATAAAGCGAACCTCTGGACAGAGACAGAAGGAGAGGGAAAGAGAAAGTCTCCATTTGAGCATTTGAGTCCTTGACCCTCGTTATCACTGAGGTTCCTTCTACCCCTGCCTGTGCAATTTGCTGACACGAAACAATACATTCTTCGTTTTTCTTAGGATACCTTTTGTTGGGTTTCTGAACACAGGTGCAAAGCCTTAAGAGTCTTGTCGTGGGGCAGAGAGGAGGCCCAAGGAACAGGAGGCTGGCCAAAAGCCGAAGAATTCTGACTGATAAACTTACTTTGTGACAGACACAGGGCTAAGCTTTAACTAAATACTACATCTTATGGTTCTCAAACAAGTCTAATATGGGCAGGGAAAGTACAACTCAGAACTGTGCTCTATTGTTAACCTATTAGAAAGGCAGCAAAGGGTAGTGGTCAGAGGACATTCTGGGGACAGAGGAACTGGACTAAAATTCTGGCTTTATTTCTTACTAGCTGGACAGCCTTGAGCTACTTACTTAACCCCTATGGGACTTCATTTCCTCATCTATAAAGAGGAGATATTAATAGGCCCAACTTCATAGCATAAATGTGAGCATTTAATGACCATTCTACATAAAGCACTCAGCACATGCTGAGAACTCTGTATTAACTATTATTATCAGAGAAGCCTTTCCTAATACCGTTTATAAAACTTTCTGTCATTCTCTGACCCCTTAGCCAGCTTTATTTTTCCTCTCTGTTTCATCCCCCTTGATATCATAAATGTCTATCCATTTGTAGTTACTCTCCCTTAACCAGAATAGAAGTTTCTGTTTGCTACTTATCCCCAGGATGTAAAAAAGTGGCTGAGAGATAGAGAAAGTACCCAATAGCCATCTGGCAAGTGAGTAAATGAACTTGTCAAGGTCTGATAGCTAATTAGAGTTGAGCTGAACAGGATTCCAGTTCAGGGCTGTTTGGCTACAAGTTAAGCACTGTCTACCATAACATAAACTGAAATTTCCAAATTTGTAGGTTATTAACATGTGAAGTGTATCATTTTAAGCACAAAAATACTGCAACTAGAGACAGTATGGTGGACCCTGAGCTGGGAGACATGGGGTCTTATCAGTTTCTAGCTCTGTGACCGTGGTAAATCATTGCATTTCATCAGTCTTTATTTTCTCATTTGTAAAATGAGGAGATTAAATCAAATTATTTCTATGATTTCCTCAGTCCAACTTTCTCTGATTCTATTCCAAATAATTAAGTAAGCCAAGTTCATTGGCAAATAGTTTTATACAATGGTATAATTTTGGATTCAAAGCATTTCTCTCTGTACTTTTTCCTTCTACAGTGAATAAAGAGAAAAGTTAGAAAAGAAATTACAAAGAGAATTTTGTAGCAGCTAGCAATCTAATTGTGCTGTGACCTACATTGATTTTTTTCTCCTTGAAATCATCCTTTAAAATCTAAGCTATTCCAGAGAAATCACTCTTTGCATATTTGGCTGTGATGACAAGGGCCCAATAGTAAATAAGTGTTATCACTGGTGACAGAAAGAAGTGTCTGGGAACAAAGCCAAGTGGAAATCTAACCCACTTTGGCTCCCAAAGGCCACTAGTCTTCTTTGATTGCTCACTTCACTAAACTCCTCTCACCCTCGAGATCTTTAACAAAAAAGAAAACTGTCAACCATTGTTTACCTAGGTTAAGTGTGTCCCCCACCTAGAAATGAAGTAAGTTATTGAAGTTATTGAGGGGTCCTAGCTTATATTTCTGTGTTCTTAACCAGTGCTGAGTACAGAGTAGTGATGTCAGATGCCCAATGAATAATTAATTACCAATGTATTGTTCTCATCTGTGGGATTCCATTTGGTCTACCAATTGAGCACCCATTCTATCTACTTCCCCCTGAACTTTTGTTCTGTTTCCTTCTCCTTCACCTTTTACCTTATGTAAAGTTGGCTAAGGAAAGTTCCTTACTCTTGTCTTGACCATCCTCTTTTATGTTCCTCGGGAGTAGTCCACTTCTGTTGATGGCAGTGTCGTGCTAGCTCCTGACTTTCTAATTCTGATTTGCTGAAGGACAAAAATTTTATTTTCCAGATTTCGGGAGGAGAGGTGGCTTGAGTGTTGTTGGTGGCAAAGATATAAATGCTGAGCACCATAACGTGAAACGCAACACTAATTAAGCAGATTTGCTTCGAAGTCCCATTTCCAGGTGCCCCTCAGGCTTTCTTCTGTTCTCTTACTTTGTCATTGAAAAGCTAGGCAATCCTCTCATATCTACAAACAAAGCAGACGAAAGTACACATGCGTACAAATAGGAAGACATGTTTTGACTACATATGATAAAAGTTATGCCAGAATAGTAGAAAAGAAAATGGAAAAACATCCCCGATGATGAGAGCTGTTGGAATCTTGGATAATTTCCAAAAGATTTAAACATGAAGAAATAGAGACAAATGGCATTATCTATAGAGCAATCCCATTTTGGTAAGGGTTTAGCTTTTGGATAGCCTGATTGGACCCTTTCCATCTCCAATTGTCCATGATTAGAGGATTCGAGCTCTTTCACACTGAACTTGTACTGTAAATGTGGCTTAAAAGATTTTATTTAAAATAAACTGACAAGGCAAAAATTATGGGAAGAACAGATTTCTGAGAAGGCACTCAGCTAGCAAACCAGCAGTCATGTGCCAGTACAGGAAAAGAATGATGTCATATCATTTAGCAAGCTGTACTTTCCTGAATGCCAAAGACAGCAATATCTTAACAAGTAAGGAATGTATCGAGTTGGTTAACTGATATTGTCAGTGATTTAATATAATTTGAGCAAAGCTTTGACATACTAATTCCAAGATACTGGATAAAAAGTTACCAAAAAATCACTAAATCCATTCTATATCAATAATTACCTCATTTTTTATTGCTCAGATGCACTTAAATAAAATGAGAAAATTAAAACTACTTTGGTTAGGAGAATTTGATTTCAGAAACTCACTTTTTCTTTGCATATTTAACTATGGGCCAAGGCAGAAAATTGTTCCTATAGAAAATGCATATAATTTAATCAGTATATACCCACCTTTCTCCTTGATTCTTTTGGAAGCATCATGGGTATTTATACATAATCGAATTAGTATACATCAATTTCAAGAGCTTAAATATAAGAAAAAAGGAAATGCTATGACAAACTAGTGGATACTTTCAGCCCCTTTGCTTTGCCTCTCTTGGTGGTTATCTGTTGTTGTTCTTAAAACTAGAAATCTCCCCCAAATATCTCTAGATTCCATTATATAGCCCACTTTACATTTATAAATCCAAGTAAATCACTTTTGAATCTACCTTATTTTTCAGGCTGCACTTACTGAAGTTTTTAAACTTCCAAAAGTTTACAATATAAAGAAAAATATCTTTCCATCTTAAAAACTACAATAAAAGCTGGTTTACCTGGTACCTGGCAATTTGCATTTATTTAGCGTTCTGTTAACCAGAACTCATTAACAACACTTACGGCCGAGCAGGGTGCCGAAACATTCAGCCGTCCTAATGACACCTCCATGGCATTTAGCATTTGAAAAGAGATAACAAACAATGGTTAAAATAAACACATCATTCTTTTTTTTTTTTTTTTTTTTTTTTTTTTTTTTTGCAAACTGGTGACTTCTACATATTATAATAATTATTACCATCCTTGTATACTTATTCCTGACTTTACCCACAATAGCATTTTTTTTGGTCCTTTCTCAAGTTTCATGAATTCTGGAATTCAGAGAACGAGTCCATACCCTTTGTTGTTTTAGAACTATCAGTCGTCTTGCTGATTCTACTATCCTCTCCTCTCATTGTCTTAGATCTTTTTACACCAGAGTGAAAACTGTATGCCTATTATATAAACTGTATGCCTGTATACCCCCTGTTGTCTCTCTGTCTCTCTCTCTCTCTCTCTTTCTCACTCACACACACACATTTTAAAAATACTCTCTCATTCTCATAAAAGTTTTCATTTTCTGTTTTTCCTCTATATCCTGCTTTCATTTCCTGTTCTGTTTCATGTTGCATTCTTATTCTGTGTTAAGAGTGATCTGTAGAAGGAAAAAGGTGAACAAACTATCCACCGGAGAAAACAGAAAATAAATGTGCTCTGTGAGGACAGTCCAATTTTTAACAAGAGCAAATACTTATATGCATGTCCATAGATCGAGTTTCAGTTCTTAAGGAAAAGTAGCAGCAGACAAACAAAATGGAGTCAAGTCAAAATGGGGTGGTACATACATCTGTCTGGGGGTGTATTGTTTTGGATGAAAATGCCTAGATTGCTTCCAACTCACATTAGACAATAAAGTTCATTCTGATGTTAGAAATTCAACAGGCATACAATGAATTATACCAGCCTTGGCATGTGTTTTATACATGTTAGAACCCATTTCAACTTCAAGGTCAATTCAGGTGAACAGGGTCCAGTGACATAATTAGTTATATGGTAAATTGTTTATGTGTATATTCCATTTCAATTTTTTTCTTATGTTGATGTGTTCAATTAGTGGTGATGTAGATGGTCCTGAGTGTTGATTTCAGAGACTTTAAGGAAATGTGATTAATTTTTGTTAACAAAGATGAACTTGTCAGTAGTTTCTGGAACCTGGAGCCTTCTGAGCTCCAACGCTGACTTTGCCACTTCCTCTGTGTCATCTTAACCAAGCTAGCTAAGCTAGTTAAGCCTAGCTTCTCCATGGTAATAGGGACTGTGATTCCACCTTAAAGCATTATAGCGAGGGTCAGATGTGAGTGGATATTGAACTTTGCCTGGAGGAAACCATTCAGTGATTAGTTTTTCTTCTTCAAACCAGCCAGAGACACAGTGGAATAAATTTCAATGTGTACGTCAGATGATAAAAACAGATTTTTTAAGGGATCATCATTATATTTTATATAAGCAATAACCATGTCTTCATAACTTTGGAGTAAAAAGGATACAGACAAATTCATTTTCTTTTTCATGAGGAATGAAAGACACTCTCATGTACTGTTAGTTTTCTTTTTTTGACTTAAAAACCAATTTTTTCGGGGCGCCTGGGTGGCTCAGTCGGTTAAGCGTCCAACTTTGGCTCAGTTCACGATCTCACAGTTTGTGCGTTCAAGCCCCTCTTAGGGCTCTGTGCTGACAGCTCAGAGCCTGGAGCCTGCTTCGGATTCTGTGTCTCCTCTCTGTCCCTCCCCCACGCATGCTCTGTCTGTCTGTCTCTCTCTTTCCATATTTAAAATTAATAAACACACACAAAAAAAAATAAATAAAAATTAGAATAAAAATCTTGCTCCTGGCCCTATCCGCAGGGCCCGGCATAGTGCCCAGTATATGGTAAGCACTCAGAAAAAAAGGTTATTGAATGTGGGACTGACGCACATGTAGCATGCACTGGGATGACTAGGTTTGTTAAACCCTAATGTAGTTCTGTACTAGACGTAAACAGCCAGTACCCCGTGGCCCATCCCATGCCCCTTCTGCATCCCTGGCCTCTTTCCTGGGGACATCTTCCCGTCCCTTCATTCAGCAATTAGTGGGGTAAGTCCCGACAGATGGGGGAGCTTTCTAGCCTCCAGAGCTCTGGCCACCTTCAGCCCTGGTTGGCTGGTGCTCATGTTAGACTAGTCGGGATATATTTTTAATAATACCTTCGATGAAAGCGATCGTCTATGTGTTGATTTCACAAAATCCGGCAGCCCTGATGCAACAGAAGGCGGGGAACATGCCGTATTCTGAGGAGCGGAAGAGAGTAGAGTGGGGGAGACATGAAAACCAACCGAGGGAAGGTAGGAGGGCTACGTAGGAAAGATGGAGGAGCAAGAGGAGGAAAAGATGGCATCGGCGGATCACCACCTGCAGGGACTTGTTCCATGCGACCACCTTTCTCATGTGCGTTCCACCAATTCTGTCTTCCCAGGATGGTGAGTGAAAGCTCTTTGACGAGTACATGGTACACGTCTAGAATCAGGACCATGATTACGGTGTTTGCTGTGCTGACACCATTGTCTGACAAAAATATCGTGCTGGACGTTTTCTTTCTTTTGCCCTTTGGGCTGGCTTATTTTGGGTAAAATCGCACCAGTCAGATTCATATCCAACCCAGGTGAAATCCTGTTACAACGTACTCCACGGCTGGTGTCTGCATCGCTTCATTGTGTTGGGATTCCATTGTATTAGATGTCGTTGAAAATCTGGTACTTGGGAATCTTTTGGTGTTTTGACGAAAGGGTATTACGTACTGTAATTTAGAAAGCATTCAAGAACCATTGCTGAATGGGTGAATTGCTTTTGTTTGGATTAGAGCTCAGTTTTGCAAACTGTGCCCTGCTAAATTCCGGAAGAGTGAAAGTGGGTTTGGTGGCCAAAAATGTTTGGGAAATACAATGCATGTTAGAATATTAAAGGCTCTGAGAAGTTATGTATTAAAAAAAAAAAAAAAAAGCTTAACTTTTCAAAACTCAAGGTTTCTCAAATTTAATTGACTGTCTTCCTCTCTCTCTCTCTCTCTCTCTCTGCCTGTCTCTCTCTCTTTTGGCCTCTCTCTCTTTCTCTCAATTTTTTCATGAAACTCCTAATGCGGGATACCAAGTTTTAGAAATGGGAAATGCTGGGTCAGGGTATTCATTCTTGCATTTATAGGGCACCTGCCATGTGTTTGGAAATGGGCCAGGCTGGCAAAACAAAGACAAATAATGCACACTGCTTGTTCCTGAAAGGCTAGCCGAGGAGATGTGGTGCAAATCATATTACCGAGTTGTTTTGTTTTATTTTTTAACTGTGGGAAAACAGAAGACCAAGCAACTGAACAGAAAAGAACAGAGGTTAAGACCATATCTGGGAAAGCTTCCCTGGTGAGAAGGTCTCACTGTAAGAATATGTTCATGCGAATGTCAGGTACTAGAGATTTATAAAATAGCCAACGGGGTAGGGGGGAAGACCCTCTCAAACATCCTCAATTAAAACCATTTAAGGGGCACCTGGGTGGCTCAGTTGGTTAACATCTGACTCTTGATTTCGGCTCAGGTCACGATCTCACAGTTTGTAGCTTCGAGCCCCGCATCAGGCTCTGTGCTAACACTGCAGAGCCTGCTTGGGATTCTCATTCTCTCTCTCTTATGTGTGCGTGCTCTCTCTCTTTCTCAAATAAATAAATAAACATTAAAAAAAATTTAAGATATATCCTAACAACATAAATTCCTCCTACCTCAGGACATTGGGTATGCCAACATGTCTCCCTGAAGACAGCTAGCTCTCATTTCAGATAGTTTCATGGAGGGTGAGTAGTGGCCATAAAGGTAATTGCATTTTGTTTTCTTTAACACACGTATACACTAATGATTTTGGTCTTAATTGGTATCTGCTTAGATCCTAGCTCTCTTGCCATGGCTGGACAGGGATTTAAGGAATGTGCCAGGTTTCCCTGGCTGTGGACTTGTTTTTTCTTGCATCCAACATGCATACTGGCATGGCCTTTATTAACTAGTTATTTAGTGGATGGGGAATGGGAATGGGTTGGAATCCTTGATGTGGTTCCAAACATTGCTGGCTTTCTCAGCCTTAAAACCAACAGCCCAAAGACATCTGAATGTCTTTGATGCATTCTACATAGCACCTAACACAGTAGGTGTGCAGCCCCACCATTATAGACCAATGTAAGGGAAATAGAACATTCTATTTTACTTATTGTTCTCTCTCTCTAATAAAGAAAGGTGGTATACCCTCCACTCTGCTAATTAATTCACATGTATTATTTTGTTTAATTTTTATAAATACTATATGAGGTAGATATTACAGTAGTTTCATCATTTTCACTGGGGTGCAAACTGAGGAACAAAGCTGTTGGGCATTTATCCACAGTAAGAGGCAGAGTGAGGAGTAAAACGGGAGATTCTTTTCATTCTGAAGCCTAAATACACTTCTACTGCACCCACTTAGAGCGCCTGAATAAGGGGAAGACTAAAATATAATATTTACTACCCTAAAATAATTCCAATAATGCTAAGCTGATGACAGTAGTCCTTACTTCAGATAGAATGTACTGTGCCTTCTTTTCCCAATGGAGAGAAAAGTTACTTAAGTTTTTCAAAATGGTTCGAAACAGAGTCCATTATTCCTTCACTTCTTTCTTCTTTTCTAATAAATACATTCCTTGTAGGAATTAGTCCAGTTTGTTTTTTTTTTAATGTTTATTTATGTATTCTGAGAGAAAGAGAGAGAGCCTTTGTGTGAGCTGGGGAGGGGCAGAGAGGAAAAAAGAGACTCCCAAGCAGGCTCCCAGCTGCCAGAGCAGAGCTTGATACGGGGCTTGATCCCATGAACAGTGAGATCATGACCTGAGCTGAAATCAAGAGTCAGATGCTTAACCGACTGAGCCACCCAGATGCCCCCAATTCTCTTTATTAAATAAGGAAAGGATGGCTAGAATTTAGGGTATACTCAGAACTCTTTGATGATTGCCCTGTCACTCTTGGGAGAGACACACAAATTCAGAGACAGGATTTCCAGAAGTGTTAGCTAGTTTAAGATGATTCTTAAGTATTTCTTCCACTTTAGAAATAGTTTCACAACTGAAAATACCTTGTCTAGAATAAGGGCTGATGGAAAGGCAAAGCACTAGTCCTAAGGTTTTTTAAGGGTACTGACAATATGCTACAGATAATTAAACAGAAAGAATGAAAGGTAAATTCAAATAGGCAATGTTTTCAAGTGATATTAAAAAAAAAAAAACGACATCAGAGGAAAAACCCAATGAAATAGGATTTAGAGGAGGGTATGATATATCAGTCGTTCTTAAACGGTTAAGGGCAGACCCTCTGTGAATTTGATGAACACTAAGAACTCTCTTTTTGGAAAAATTGAAATCTACAGTCACATTTTATATTCAGTAGGTTTCTCAGCCTCTGACACTCACCTACTGACCCCACTAGGAGGCTTTGATGTGGTGTTAAAGATATTGAAAAAAAAAAGAAAAGAAAAGAAAATTGCCCAGAATGAAGAAGGGCAAAAAACATGATTTCTCAAGGTACCCCGTGTCTCTATTAATCTACGATTCCAGTGGCCCACTTTTTAAATGTTCTTCTAAAATCCTCACCCTGAGAGTCATGCTTCCTATTTGAGACCTTAACAAAAATTTCAGGAGTGTTAGTGACCTGAAGATTTCTGCCTTTTCTCCAGCAAGAAAAGCCAGGAGACCCAAACCACAGAACAGGAAATGTTTATGTCAACCATGCATTTCTCTAATGCTCATGCTAAAGTGTTTCCCAAATGTTAGTACACACCCACATCAACTGGTATCTTCTTAAAACGCAGATTCTGATTCAGAAGACCTGGGGTAGGATCCAGGATCCTGCATTTCTAACAAATTTCCAGATGACGCTGATACTGTCAGTCTGGGGAATGAACTGAGTAGTAAGACTCTAGAAGTGGGTCCATATACACCGCTACCGCAGAGCACTTCAGAACAGCTCCTCCCACTGTTTGCTCATATATCCTAGAGCTACTTCATCTCACCACTCAGAGCCTAAACCTACTGGAAGAGGAAGATATCACCGGGGCGTTCGGTAAGAGAGTCAATTGACTTTTTTCCTTAGAAGAAGATTCCGTGATCTGAGTTTTGCATTACATATAGTTCTCTATCTACTTTGGTGGCACTTACCATGTTGGCGTGTCTCTGTAAGATCTCAGGTGGATTACAATTCATGTCTGTGAATGGCTTATCTTTTTAAGTTAGAGCAAATTTAAGATTATCCCTTTAAAAACGTTGTTTTCGCTTGCTTTCAAGAGAGGAGCAAGAGACGGAATCGGAGTTAGCAAGTACTGAGAATTAGGCTGTCAAAACCTGATAATTGATGCCAAGCCCACAGATACACCCGTATCATCCACGTGTGGGTTGGAGAGCCACTGTTCTTCCTTATACAGACCACTGCCATCTTTTGATTCTTCAAAATATGGCCGAGTCGAAGATGAATAAGGCCACTGATCGGAAAGATTTATTTCCGAGCCAAAGATTAACTTTCTATGTGTTAGCAACTCATGAAATTTTTTTTTTAGCTGCTGGTGTCATTGATTGCATTTTCAATGAAAAGAAGTTTCATGACAGTTCCTAAAATGGAGGTCGAACAGGCAATGCTAAAAATTTATGAACACTGATTTAGCATTTAAAAATTGCATGTATACCTAATGACAATTATACAAGCCAAGAATATGTCATTTGGTGTTTAAGGGAATGAAAACCATGTCTTTCTATAAATATTCTCATAAAACACCATATAAAGAATGAAATTGGACATGGCTTTTTTCATATTCAGCTTCTTTCAATAATATAAATATTTCTTTCACTGTTTCTACTTTATAGAAATTAGGTAAAATGAAGTATGTCTTTTGATTACTTGTTTAGAGAGACTAATGCCACCATGCAAAATAACATTCCATACTCAACATGGAACAAAAGATATAATGTCACAAAACATTTTCAGCTTGCTCCTATTTTAACTACAAAATTTACTTTAAAAAGCGTGGCATTGTTTCTTTTAAAAATATTCACTTTCTACTTTCTACATGCACGAAAACGATTCTTTCCCACCTCTCTCCACAGTTAGAACTCTTATTCAGAAAACAGCAGGCATGAGATTACAGCCAGCAAAAAATGTCTACCAATGAAAGATAACTAAAGGGTTAAAAATTGTGTAAGGACAAATGGAAAATCACAAGTAATTTTTAAATTACTTCAATATTATATTTTCTTATTTATTTCCATTTTTATTCTTAATTATGAAACATTTCAAAACGTCAGAGGTCTGTATACCCACCATTTAGGTTTTTAAAAATTTTTTTATGTTTATTTATTTTTGAGAGACAGAGCAGGAGTCAGCGAGGGGCAGAGAGAGAGGGAGACACAGAATCTGAAGCTGGCTCCAGACTCTGAGCTGATAGCAGAGAGCTTGAGGTGGGGCTCAAACCCATGAACGTGAGATCATGACCTGAGCTGAAGTCAGATGCTTAACTGACTGAGCCACCCAGGTGTCCCTCTCACCATTTAGTTTCAACCAACATGAATATTTTGTATAGATATCTACTCTGTTGTCTTTTTTAAAAAATATTTTTTAATGTTTTTATTTATTTTTGAGAGAGAGCGAGCAGGGGAGGGGCAGAGAGAGAGGGAGACATAGAATCCCAGGCAGGCTCCAGGCTCCAAGCTGTCAGCACACAGCCTGACACGGGGCTCGAACCCACGAACCGTGAGATCATGACCTGAGCTGAAGTCGGACACTTAACCAACTGAGCCACCGAGGAGCCTCTGTTCTGTTGTCTTTAAAAAAAAAAAAAGTTTATTTATTTTGAGAGGGGGAAGGGAGAGAGAGGGACAGAGAGAATCCCAAGCAGGCTCTGCGCTCTCGCTCTCAGCCTGAAGCCCTGCGCTAGGCTATATCCACGAACTGCGAAATCATGACATGAGCCGAAATCAAGAGTTGGAGGCTTAACCCACTGACCCATCTAGGCGCCTCTGTTGTCTTTTGAGAAAGATTTTTCTTCAGTAAAAAGAAAACATTAAAAGCTTTGTCATTGTTGTCAGACGGGTGAACCACTTCAACTGAAATTATCTGCTAACTTCCTTTTAAAACTTTTAAAGGTTGACAGAGAGGCCTCTAAAAGAAAATTCTTTCCCCATGATTCTTGTACCGTGTCAATGTTCAAAAATAATACCAATAGTAATCACTAGAATTTGGGTTTGCTTATAGGGGAGATTTTTTCCTAAATAAATTAATTAAAAATGGAATAGAAAGTACATTTTGTAGACTTTCTGTTAATGATGTGTTTCATAATTATTGTAAAAAAATATTTTTAAAAGATATCTTAATTCTTCTACTCCCATATGTCCTATACTTGATTTGTGTGAGGAGGTGAGGGGTAGGTGTGTGTGAAATATACTTATGGGCATGGATAACTTTGTGTTAACTTTTAAAAAACCTTAAATGAGGTAAAGATTCTATTCCACCCTCTTCTGAAAGTCCCTGATAGTCAACAGATTTGGAAAGATGTGATAAGTAACACAGAACAGTTTTAAATACAAAAATTATTAATAACTGAAACAATAAATTAACTTTTGTAAGTAATATATTTAGAGATTATTTACATGGTGGGTGAAAATACGGCCTTGGTGCTCATCTTTAGATACAGCTAGAAACTAAATCACAGTTCATCTTTCCCTTGCAGGTAAACATTAAAGTGGCAATTCCCAAATTTCAGACAATGCTGTAATTATTATGGAGTAAACTGTGAACAAAATGTTTTATGTGATGTACCCTGGGCCAGCCCTTTTGGTATAAAATTGAAGATGTTTACGTGTTTTGCCGTGTGGGCCATTTATGGCTATGTTCTATTAACTCTGGGTTTACTGTGTGATATTATGTGTATTTGTCTTGGGGCAAACAGCTTGTTTGTCTCAAATCAAAGTCTAAAAGATAATTCTTTCTCTTTCTATGGGCTTAAAATAGTTTTTGTTTGGATTGATATTTACTGTTTGCGGTGAATTATCCCTCTGTTGGCTCTTTTCTATTCATTATAATATATAATTTTGGTTAAGCAATTGTATAATCTTTTCTATACCATTATTCTGGACTTCTGTATAAAAGTTGAAAAATGTTTTCCACAAACAAAATGCTTATGCTTGCATATTCAATATCTTTCCTATTGGACTTTGGACACAGTCTTGTGTAATGGAACTCATTTGTTATGAAATCTTTTTTTTTCTTCTTACATATTTTGTTTAAAACAGCTATTTGAGTTTAATAATACTATATTTTCCATGATAAAGTTAGAGTAGTATTTTTTCACTTCAAAGAATGCCAAAAGCTTTTTTGAGTTTTCTTCAAACGGGTTTTGCTAACCATACATATATTTATAAATATATCTACATATTTTATATGTATATTTAAGAACACTTAGCTCTAAGTTTCATAGTCTTTACATCATATGGCACATTTTTCATGATTTGTAAAATACTTTCTTTTTCCTTTACACTGGGACTAAACATTTTGAAAACTCATTTTTCAAAAGTATCAGGAATATTTTAATAGCAATAACCTTGTTAATTTTTGTTGCTTATTTCCTGGTCAAGATAGTCAAGCTGGCTTAAGATTTCTCAGTTCTTTAAAAGAGAGTTCTTTAATTCAACCTGTTTTAAGCTGAAGCGTACGTGACTTTCTATGACTCTGTTTACATAACAGTAGTAATCATTAAATACGACTGACTTCATAACTCAAAACATACACTTAAGTGTAGGAAATGATAAGTCGTACATAAACATTTCATTCAACTGTATTTTATACAGGAAATGTAAAACTTGAATCTTTCATACAGTCCTTCTCTCAAATACTCATGCAAATATAATTTACGTAATACACCAACTGCATTGGATTTATATAGGTAGAAGAAAAGGAGCCTAAGAAAAGGAGCCTTTAGGAAATACCAACTCATTGGGAAGCATCTGATGAATATTTTTCATTGTGCTTGAATGAATGATTTTTTACATAGAGACATATTCCACCATCAATAAATACCACTATGAATTTTGCTACGCCACGCCCCCCTCACCCCCCGTGGAATTTTTCCTTGCGGTAGTTAGACCGACCTTGGCCAAAACCAAATACATTCCCACACCGAAACACAACTACCCTCTACCCGCACCCACACCCCGCCACCCAGGTGCAAGGCGCCACGCTGGGCTCTCGGAGGATACAGATAAGGAGGACCGCCAGAATTTCTGGCTAGGTCACGTGGTGCGACCACCCTGCCAAGTACCTTTCAGTATTTACTTGAAAACTTCAGAGACGAGCAACTTATTGTAGCCTCTGCCTTCAAAGAATTTAAACCCAAGTGGAAAGGATTAGGAATGCATACATCTCTCTGCTCGTACTGAACAGGAGTCCACACAGAAAAAAAAAAAAACAAAACAAAAAACAAAAACTAACGTGTTTAGAGATGGCCCACCGCATTTCACAAAGCGCTCCCATCCAAAGGAGGGGCCGGTAGAAAGGTTCAGAGAGCCCTGGCTCTCCAAAACAGGGCGAAATCAAATCTGGGCCGCGGGTGAGCACCTGGAAAAAATTCGTGGTGGAGATGGCATCTGAGAAAGGCCTCGAAGCACCCACAGGGTTGCGAATGCCGGCGCGGTCACCCCAGATGGAAGGACCCCCTACCTCGCTCTAAAGCCAGTTAAACCGCGGGGCCCACGCTACCGGGCACGATTTTAGAAGCCCCCCTCCAAATGCAAGGGTCCGACCTAGGAGGCACTTCCGTTGTGCAGTTTGCTAAGTTTGGATTCCGAGAGTGCATGGGGGAGTCTACGGCTCACGCAGGTGGGACCCTCTCTCCGCCTTAGCTTAGACTCTATGCGAGACGCTCCCGCCCGCCAAAGGCTGCGGTGGCCACAGAGGCTGCCGTGACTGCCGCTTCCCCCACCAAATTCTGGCGCTCAGGAGGCGCGCTGCAGTGGAGAGACCTGAGTCCCGCCCCAGCCCGGAGGAGAAGGCGCAGCGCCTCCGCTCGCGCTCCCGGGTCGGGGAGCCTCTTTCCTCCCCCTTTTTCCCCGCGGCGGCGGCGGCGGCTGCGGCGGAGGCAGCGGAGAGGGGAGGGGGGAGCGGGCGAGGGGCGGAGACAGGGAGGAGCCGCGACCGCCGCGGCCCCGCGGCGGCAGGTGTGGATGGGCGCGGCGGAGGTGCGGAGGAGACTGAGGTGCGGGGTTGTCCACTCCCGCCCGCGCTCGCCCGGGGCCCGGGCTTGGGGGCGGGGAGCGCCTCCCCGGAGGAGCTCCGAGAGCTGCTTCGACCTGCGCACAACTTGGGGCGCGGCCCGGGCGCGCAGGTTCCACGTCCGGCGCCGGGAGGAGAAAGGCGCGCGTCCCCGGCCGCGGCGCCCGCGCGGACCCCAACGGTGAGGCGGCGGCCGGGGGGCGGCCGGGGGGCGGCCGGGGCCGGAGGGTGGGCGGCGCCTCCGCCCTCCGCGTAGACCGGCCGGTAAGCGAGGAAAGCGCAGGCAGCAGGGCGGGGGCGCGTCCCTCGCCGAGTTAAGAGGGGGGCCTCGGGGCCCGGCGCTCGGCAGACTTCGCCGCGGGCCCCCGGGCGTGGATGCTGCGGCCAGGTCTGGCGCATCCCGAGCCACGGCGGCCCTGGCTCTGCGCAGAACCTTCTCCACCTCCTGCCCAAATAGGTTGTTTCCCTAGCCTGACCTCGGAAGTCGCAGGTCCGCTCTCTTCCTCTAAACGGCGAAGGAGGAACTGTGTGTGTCCGGGAGCGCGTTGAGGGCGAGCGCTTTCAACCAGCGATGTTTGATGAGAGCCCGTTCCCGAGTTAAAATGCCTCTCACTTTGCAACTTCTCTGCTCTCTCCCCTCTTCGAGGGAGAAGTCAGGCGACTTTTAAATCCCCACCTGGTAGAATTAGAGTTTATTTGCGCCGTATACAGGTGGGAAATGATGCTCCGTAAAATCCTGGTTTTTCCAACAGCGTTTCACTTAAAAGAGCCTCCCATCCTGCAGCGAGACAATGGCAGTCGTGAAACACACAACAGAAGTGTTCACCTAGCGCCGCGTTGGCAGGGGAGAAGTTAAGGAAAAGTTAAGCATAAGCGACCCCTGTATAGGCTTCTTGCGGGACCGTTTTGTTCTGGTGCAAGTGGTGTTAGGACTGGAAATGACAGCTCAAGACCTACGCTTGGTTTGGAGCTGAGGCTGGGGCCCGACACCCCTCACCGCCCCGGGACTCTCGAATTGGGCCTTTTTGCTTCCTTCACTGAAATCATGGCAGCTTTGAAGTGAAATGAGGAAAATGATCCTCCTTTTTGCCCTGGAGTTTATTACCTCTGCATTAAAATGTGTCTCTCACGGGCAGAAATGTAAACAATCTTCTATTTTATACTTTGTTTTAAAGACCTTTTACTTGAATTGGTTAAAAAAAAAAAAGGATTTAAAATGGACAGCCAAATTTAGGTTTGTTTGTTGTGGAGTTTTGTGTTTGAGGGAGGGAGTGACTTTTAAGTCATTTTTCAAGGCTAATATTGATTACTTTTCATTGTTTGCAGATGTTAATCCTTCAGTGAAGGCATTTTAAGGAATAAATGAAAATATAACTGGGTTAAGCCCACTCATAAGAACTGTAGCCTGCCCCCCTCCTTTTTTTCTTAACCTGTGACAGAGCCTCATGAAAATCGAGCTTGGGATGTAAAAAACCTCTTAAGTTGAATTTTAGGCCTCCAAATGAAAAATGTTCATTTGCGTTAATCCAATAGAATTCTCAGACTTTATGGAATTGTCAGCTTATGATGATGTTTATTTTTTTATTTATGTCATATTAGGACTTTACATGTGGATATTTCTTCGGTAATTGGCAGATGTGGGGAAAAGTCAGAAGGCCCTTTAAAAGATACAGACTTATTCTCTGGGTGAAATTTTATAGTCCTGAAAAGCACGTATCAGAGACAAAGCTCTTAACTGATAACATTGACTGTTCTCTTTTTGAAATTTTAAATGGATTAAGAAGGGAGGTTTTATACTTCATATTTGGGCATAGTTTTTGAAAATGCAAGTGGAAAAAAGTTAAGAATATCATTTTTGTACAATGTAATAACTAGACAGCTATTCTAGAGGCTATAAAAATGCTTGAGGGGATAAAATAAAAAGGTAGCATAAAATTATGTATTGTACTGTTAGAATTTTAAGGAGAATGCATACTTGTAAGTCTCAAATACTCAAGTGAGCAGTATTAAAGTGGATCAAATAGAAGAATTTTCTTGCATATCATTTTTTCTCAGATTAAAAAAATACATATTTATTTTGGTTTGTCTTAAAATTGAAGTTATAGTTAAATTTTGTTGGTACCTATATGGGATAATACAAAGGTTGGTAAGATGTCTTTTGCTTGGCACATTTAGTGACAGGTATCCTTAAATTTTTCATAGAGTTGCCACAGTTTTTCTTCACTTGATGAATTTGGTGGTTTTAGCATATAAACACCATAGGGTCTCTTAACAAACTTAAATTGTAAAAAAGCAATAGATTAAATCCCTGATTATTAACATTTCAAGGATGGAAATCTACTTTCAAATAAAAATGCCTTTTTGAGGACATTTTAGAATACATATAAGGGTATGATTCTGGGAGACTGTTTTTGATAGTTCTTTTCCTATTCTTTGAAATCATAAAGTAAATTAACAAAGAATCAATAATTATGTTTTAACAGTTTCTTGATGTATTTAACAGACTGTTTCCTTAATAGTAATCTCCCAAGTATTTCAGAAATTTGTGTAAGAGCAAGCGTTTATTTTCTGTTCAGATGTATTTCTGTAGACTAGAAAAAAAAAAGTTTATGAATTTAGAGTAGGCCAGTCTTAAATAATAAGAAACAATGAAATTTGATCTTTGTATTGTGAAATGTGTTTTCACTGAGGACTTTTAAACTGTGTCCTCTCTTTAAACACATAAGTAGTATAGAAAGTAAATCATATATTTCATTGGCAAAATATAAGTGCCCTAATGCTTTGATAATGATTATTGAGACTTTTTTCCCCCACATCTTATATAAGCAGTGGGGTCCAGAAAATTATCAAAATAATTTTGGATAAGATTGAGATGAAGTGAAAAAAATCCACGCATGATTATGGTATATATGTATGTTGTTTTGCAACAGTGAAAGAGTGAAAAAGAAGAGTTTAGGATCAAAATTTATCCACGTTAATCAGATTCCCTAGCATTTTCTACTTTATTGCGTAATTGACTTTTTAGCTAATATGTAGTTATTCCGTGTTTTAATACAGCAGACATCAGAAAAAAATAAATCTCATTTGAGAATCTATAATCTTGGCTTTATCAAATATACAGACTACTCTATATTGTCTACCTATCAACATTCAAGCTATTCAACATTTGAGACAATTTACAAACTAAATATATTATAAACGTTAATTAAAGAAGTAATTTTCATTTTAAGAGAACTGCTCCTTCTGAGAGGTTATTTTTAACATTACAAATAGCACTATCCTTTGAGTAAAATAAGAATTAATTACAAATTATACTTTTAGCAAAGGGAAAATGCAATTTTTATTGGCCTGGGGGGCATGTATGCTAAGTAGTTTGTGGCCCAGTTTCCATTTCTGTATCTGTGCTGCCTCTGACCACGGATTGGGTACTGCGGGAGGAAAGACTGTGAGGAGAAAGTTAATAAAAGAAGCTACATGAGTTGATCATAGTTCTGCTCAGAAACCTATGTCCACCTGAATTCAGAACCAGAAGAGAAATTCTGACAGTCTGTTTCCCCAGCCCTTTTACATCGATTTCTGAGAGTTAGCAGTGGCAGAGAAGAGTTGTTGTCTCTGCCATTTGCAAAGCCGACTGCTTGATCCACAGCAAATCAAACCCAGGAAATCTTTTAGTCTTGTCCATTTCAGTTCCACTTCCTTGCCAGGGGCATAACAGCTGAAGTTAAAAGACTTATACCCAAATGGGAAAATTAGTGCCATTTGTGTAGAGGCAGTAGCCTTATTCAAACTGCTTTCAACCTAATTGGGAAAAAAAAAAAAAAGAGACTATGACTTGATTAGAAGTCCTCCGGGTTGGGTAGCACGTAGGAGACTATGGCTCAAGAATGCTTTTAGGTTTTTCACTTATTTTGAATTAGTTATAGTTTGCATTGTATTCTCGGGTTTGTGTGTGTGTGTGTGTGTGTGTGTGTGTGTGTGTGTCTGTGTGTCTGTGTGTGTCTGTGTCAGCGTGTCAGTGTCCTTTTCTTCAGCTTCTACAATTTGGAATAGGCAAAAAGTACCAAAATGGTAAACTTTAAAGTGACCAAGATGGCATCGGGTTGGTCATGTAAAAGTTCTTCCACTACGCCAGCACGTCTGTATCAGAGGTAATGCCCCGCTGGATTTACTTCCGTGTATTGTAAATTTAGGGTTGGTTTTTTGTTTTTTGTTTTTTGTGTTTTTTTTTGCTTAGAAGTAATCTCAGTTTTGAGAAGGGGAGCAGAGAAGGAAAAGAACTTTGCCTAAAAACCAGTGCCATCCGACAACCGATGTCTTCAATTAGCTCTGTCAAATTTCGGGTGAACTTTGGCCCTGTTAGTAAATTGGATATGTATTAAAGAAGATTTTTAACAAATCAGCTCAGAAAGGCCTGCTCCAGAAACTTGTGGTATGTGTGCTTTTGTAATTAATCTAAATGTAACATGTAAGACCAATATTATTATACATATGAGGTGAAATTGTTTTGGAGTCCAAATGTAGGAAAGGATTCATTCCCCAAAAAAGCCAAACTGATAAGATCTTACTAAAATCACCTGAGATTTTTGACTTACAGCGCATACCCAAGTGGAAATTCAAGTCATAAAATCATTATTGAATAACCCCATGGAATAATTCTTTTCTTTCTTTAAACCTGACCTTTTACCTGTTATCTCCACTTCATTAAGTTAATTTAAAAAAAAGTCTCAGATAAGAAACAGTAGGCTCAAGGAATAAAGTGTGAGAGCTCTGTGGTAAAATCTACCTATAGTGCATGAAGTCTTTTAAAATTAGGATTTAACTGGCTTTTAACTAGAGTGGCTTTTTAGGTAACTAACCGGTAATATTGTCACTTGACATTTCCTTTTCATATTCTGTGCCATAACTCAAAACTGATTTCCTTTTTATGGGTAAGAGTGGAACTATAATAAATCAAAAACAAAACAAACAACTTACAGCTTACAGTCTAATTTTAATATAGAACACTGCTGCATATTTGCTAACACCTGAAAAGATTCTAGGTTGCTTCATTATTTATTTTTGTTTTTGGAATGGGGATTAGGATTTTTTTTTTAATGAAAAGAGTAACATTAATATCCCTTTTAGATGACTATCCATATGCATATTCACTGTTAGTTGTGACAAACAGTAGTTTGAATTATAGTTCTAAGTAAAAAAATTACACGTTAGTACCTGGACTGATGTCTGTCTGGTAAGTTACATTCTTAGTGCTCCTAATAATTAAACAGTTGAAATTTTATCATATTTTAACGTCTGAAAAGTTTTCCAGATTCATATAAAAGGGGAAAATATAATAAGACATCTTAATCTTGTTAAATATTAAGATAGATTAACCAAAAGATTTTCTTTCAGTGATTTGTGTTTTTTCAGCCAAAGGTACTAAAAATACCTTTATAGACAAAAGAATATATGAAAAGAAATATAAAACAAAAGACTAACAAACTGGGTTTATTTTTTTTAAAGAAACTAAATTTTTATTATAATTTTTATTCTTGGTGCCTATAGTTTTTCAAATTCTGGAGAAATGGCAATAAGTCATACAAAATGACAAAGATGATCAAAAGATTTAACAAAATTTAGTTTCCCTTCAAAATAAATGTATTTAGTAGTTGGAAAAAGCTAATGTTCTGTGTTTCCTTTAGTTAATTAGCACATTTTCACAAATAAACCAATGAAATCATAAAGCCAATTATGTATCAATTAAGAATAATTTGAAAAGCAGATTTGTTTGAAAAGTAAATCTTCCTTCTGAAGGTGGAGTTCATTGTACTAATCATAAGTGTCAGCGAAATTTTCTTTTGCAAAATATATTGAAGTAGAAATGATAAGACAACTGCATATTTCAGAATAATAGATAAATTACTATGTATCAGTTGTACTCGCTAACCTAAAAACATGATTTATATTAGGAATATTAAAATATAAATGGAATAGCAGAATTTATTATTGTCCACTTGTAATTTCAGAGCACCTGTCCAAATATTATCTAGAACCAACACAGAATGATTGTCCTAAATTTCTGGAGTTTTGACTTTGTCAAGATCTTTTTTCAAAAGCAAATACTAAAATAAAATGTGTCCAACTCCCCTAACCGCCAGAACAATAATAATGATAATTATCACTCTATTGATTATTTTCTGTGTGCCTGTGCTTTACCACATGCGTTGTTTGTATTACCTCCGATGATCTTTGCAGTAACCTCACAGTCTTGGCACCATGATTGGTCCTGTTTTACAGACAAGAAAACTGTGGCCTGGCAAGATTAAACGGATCAAACAGCTAGGAAATAGTGTGGCTCCCAGACTCAAACCTAAGTTTTGCCTGTTCCCACCTCTCTATACTTGCTTACTTTACTATACTTCACAGTAATTGAGCAGAATATTTGGGGATCTCGTCTAACAAGCTGTTTGGGAGTCTTTTGTCCTCAGTTATTGCACATCTTTTTCTTTGATTTTTAGAACTAGCTCAAAGTCTTTCGTGCCCAAGTCTGGCAAAAGACATAGATGATATAGGTAATAATGTTTGTGCCCCAAAGAAACAGGTAGTGTCTTTAAGATACCGAGCCTGATAATTCAGAACGGATTGGAAATTTTCTCTGGAGATCTTTCCAAAAGAATCATGTAGACAATTTTTTTGTTGTGTGTTTTTGGAACCATGACACTGGAATTGGAATCCAGATTTACACCCAACCTGCAGTAGCTGTTCAGATATTTTTTAAAACAAGGAATGAATAAAACGATAGCATTTCTTTGCCTGTGAAAGTTCTAATACACACTGTGTGTTCAAGGGTAGTACCGAGGGCGGGTATCTTACCACTGACTATGCAGCCTTGGACAAGTTACTGCACCCTCTTGAACCTCAGTTTCCTCTTTTGTGAAATGAAAATAACTACATCTTCCTCAATAAGTTGTGAAGATTAAATAAATAATTGCCTTTTCTTTGTTCTCACACCTGACCTTTTATGTGGGTATAAAGCCTGTCGGAGTAGTGAGGACTGAAGGGAAATTGTCAGAGCAAGCCACAATGAAGCCATGAGTTGAGATAGGAGTTCGTGTAACTAAACCCACCAGAGAAAGAGTCAAGGCCAAGGAAGAAGATGAAGGTGGTGCTTTGCTGGTTCTGGAGTAAGGGTACAAGCCCAGACAGAGGATAGCAGAGGAAGGGGCCTGTATTCCCGTGCTGAATCCCTAGTGTTGACCGTGGCTTTAGACAAGTTGCCTGGGCTGTTGATGTGTAAACTGAGAGCACACTTCAGGGCTACCTAAGAGTCGCTTGAGCATGGTCCATCTTAAAGCTCTGCCTACAAAGTTTTAAGTGTCTGCTGTCACTGTACCTCCTCTAGGGGACTTAAGGGAACTCCCTGTAGGAAGATGTTAGCGTTGCAGACATACAGCCTCACCTTCCAGATCCAGGTTAGCACTTCTTGGACCTGAACCTTCTCCTTATCACTATCCTCCCTTCTCCCCTCCCCCCAAACTCTTTCACTGCTCTCTCTGATGGCAAAGGAGGCAGCCGGCAGTTTTTATTTTGTAGAGGTTAAAGACCCTACAGTGCTATGCAGGATAATAGCAAAGGCCCCTTTCAGGGCTAACATTTTACAGCTTTTGAAGTCCTGTGTAGGTACACAGTGAAAGAGCAAAAGCAGAAGGCTAAAGAGGCAACCAAGTCAGTTTGCAGGCTGGACAAAACCAGGATTAAAATGCAGAGAAATAGAAGGAACTTGAATAGCAAAGAAACACATACACACACACACACACACACACACACACACACACACAGAGTTAAGATGGGTGCAAAGGTCAAAGCATAAATGTTAAGGACAAAATTAGACAAATTTACATGAGAAGAAAATGAAACTGTAAAAAACAAATTTCATAATGGAAAAATGACTTTTAAATAGCAAAAGCAATTAAAGCTTAAGGTTTTTTCCATCACAGTTCCTCTTTTGAGGCCCATTGGAACAGAGTAGTTATATTCCAGGAAAGCAATTTTATGTGTATGGGGAAAGAGGTTAAGAGGAAGGTGATAGAGAACAACATTCTGGGACACCACCAAATCCAAATCTAAGGATTTTGAAAGGGAGGTATTTGACAAAAGAGTATTCTAAAGTTACTTGAAAATAGGAAGCCTTTCGCTCTTTTTTGTGCCTGAAATGGAAAGCAAGGACTACACAGATTGAAAGTCGCCTGAAATTTAAAGCATTTAAAGAAAAAAAAAAAGCAAAAGAATTTGTCATCAGAAATGTTTCCAAAAAACTCATTGGAATCAAAGGGCTAATAAAATAGAAACAACATGATAACTGGAAAAGAACTATAGCAAATTCTGCATTCTGTTTGGGTCAGAGGGACCCGATATAATTGCTGGAACCTGTGGCATTCTAGAAAATGACACTAGTTTATGCACAGTCGTGTGTGAGAGTTAACAGGGAGAAATGAGCTAACATTGCTTACCAGTTACCAGGGCCTGCTCAGTCTAGCGGTAACGAAGTTAAGTAGGTTGCTCTGGATAGAAGACTCTTAACATTTCACTTTTTTTGTCTTCCCTGACTCCAACATTATAGGTGCCTTACAGGAGTTATGGACTAGGTGTAGACTTTAATATGGGAAGCTCTGTGTTTGAGGCCCAGCTGAGCACTTAACTTCTGGTCATGTGACATGGGCACATCTTCTAAAAGCTCTCCACCTCACTTTCCACATTTGTTAAATGAGATTATTAATGTTAATCTAGTACCTTCCTCACAGGGCTATTGGGAGAATCAAATGAGCTTTACATATGTGGAAGTATTTTGTAAGCATACCTGAATGTTTTTAGTGACAGGGGAGAGATCGTTTTGGAATTACTTCCAAAGAGAAGAAGAAATTAAAGAATGCGACGAATTCATTTTTTTGTTCTCTTCAGTCACCAAAGCTCTTGAGCCTTTATGACCTCACCTGAATATAGAGCTTCCTAATCTGTTGTCCATGGATCACAAGTGACCCACAGAGAATTCAGGGGATCATGAACTTGGATGCAAAAAAAAAAAATGTGTTTGCATTCTATTCGTGCTAACCACTAAGTGGAATTTAGCATTTCCTTCAATTTTGAGTGGAGGTGACAAGTTGCAGTAGTATTTTAGCAGGACCTGTGATTTTATCACTGCTAAAAATTACAAGTAATTTATATTACATTACAGTTGTTGCTGACATCTAGAAATACTGTCTACGGGTGACCCAGCTTTGACATAACGTTAGTTACAAGACATCTGCTAGATCTTGTTATTTAATATGTTAAGAATCCCGTGTATGACTATACTATATGTGCATTTTAGTATTTAGATATTTCAATGTAATTGGTTTCCTTTGTAACCTAGTATGCTGTATTTTATGCATTTCACGTGAGAAGGGGTCCATAGATTCAAAAACTTTTTTTGAAGTTTTTATTCTGACAGAGGGCCTACCGGCTTTACCAGATACTGATATTAAAAAGATTACTGGTACACTAGCTACTCACATAGCCACATCTGATAGTGTACTCCATGGTGAGAAAATCCAGTTATTCAAGTTAAAATAGCTTAACGTTACAATATAACGAAACAGTGCCCTGGACAATACGAGGCACAGATCTCTTCATCTGGTGTCACCTCTCTCATGCATGGTGGATTCAGGCCAGACTCTGCAGTGCACTCAGAGGGGTGAAGATCACAGGGCATGACAAGCCACATACGTACCCTCCAGTTTAGATGTCTCCTAACATCTGTAGGTGATGTCTAAACAATAGAATAAGAACGTTATTATTCTTGTTCCATAAGGATGGAATAAGAATGTGCAGCTAGAAACCCAAACAAGATAAATGTTTACATTTCATTTTTAAATTTTATTTTGTGCTTTTGCAATTGTCCATTTGACATAAAAAAATGGCAATAATTAAGATTACTCTGCTCCCATGGTCTTTGTTTAAATGTCAGAATACTCATGGAATGCCTAATATATTTGCATCTTCCTCCTCAAATAGAGTTTTAGTTTCTTGAGATGGCAATCCTGTGTTGTCATATTTTCTGTTGATTTTATTTAGCACCTAATAAGAGATAATAAATTATACTGGTGTATACTTTGAATGGTTAAGACCTTTTTTTATTGTATCTGTATTTTCCCTGCCAGCTCTGTTTTCTGCTTAAAAAATTAGGCTGCATTTGCCTATTCATCTTGATTTCTTGTATTGGATATTTGAGCTTCTTCAAAAACAAGAATTTGATAGACATGATCGTCCTGGGTTTGTCACAGCTCTTGATTTTGACTTTGATGTCTCTGTCATCTGATACTGCATGACTTTGAGATCTCCTAGTGATGCTCATTGTGCAGGCACATCAGCAAATCAGAAGGGCCCAAATTCTCTTCTGTGTTGATGATCACTGAGGCCCAGAAAAGTCATGGGACTTACCCAGGATTCAGAGTGGGTAAGTGGTAGACTCATGGAATAAATCCTGTCTGTAGATTCTCAACCCACCACCCTATCACCACACTGGCCTGTCCCTAAACTGTGCTCGATCCTGTAAGATTCTGGGTAAGACTCTTGAATTGGTTAGTTTTGAAAATTCCGCATGCCATATATTTTTACCTTTTAAAGATTCCGAGAAGTTCTGCAGTGAAGAAACTTGGCTGATGTTAATCTACTATTTTCTAAGTTTACTTGACCACAGAATCCCTTTTATGCCCCTCCCCCCACCCAGATCTACCTAGTAAGGGATAATACTTTGGGAAATACTACCCTGCACAGTGGTAAGCTTTGGGGGTGGTGGTGGTGATGGTGATAACAACATTTATTGAGCACTTACTACTGTGTCATAGGTACTGTTCTAAGTGCTATATAACTAATCACTTAACCCTCCCAACCACTGAGTGAAGCAGGTACTCTGCTCATTGCCATTTTGCACATGAGGCGACTGAAGCCAGAGAGGCGGCTGGAAGTGAAGTGTTTATATCACTTAGGCGGTTGCTTCGCGCTATAAACCTGGGTTTCTCAACCTTGTCACCACTGACATTTTGACCCTTTGATTTGTCCCGTGCAGGGAGGCTTCCCTATGCGTTACAGAGTGTTTAGCGGCAACATCCTTGGCCTGTACCAACTTGTGTCAACCAAAAATGTCTACAGACATTTGCCAAACGTCCCCTAAATTGCTCCCAGTTGAAAACAACTGCTGTAAACTTACAGCAGAAATGTACTTTCCCAGCCAACCTTCTTAGTTGCTTTTACAGCGACTCATCATCACGATTGGGCAAATTACACCTTGCAGGTTCTGTGATGATGTCAGGTTGTGCATACTTGCATGGGGGAGGATGCAAGTTGAAATGGACCCATGCTGCTCTCTTCCACTCCCTTTCTGTACACTGCTTCTGGTAAGAGAGAGCCAAGAGGCCAATGTTTTGTGTGCAACTTCTTATAATTGCCCCGTATACACACCCAATTCATATATTGTTTCCATTTTACACTTCCCCTTGGACTTGACCCCCACAGACACACACACACACACACACACACACACACACACACACACACACACAGAGTCTTGTTTTTTCTCTGTGTAGTAGAGGACCTAACACATTTGAATTACTCTACAGTAAGAATTTATGTCTGAGCCAAGATTAACTGCTGCCAAGGAAAACATACCAACAATGAGTAACACCCAGATTTGGTGAAGAAAAAGTCAGGTTATATGACGAAGTATGCTACAAAGGTATTGGGTTTTATTTTTGCAATGTGATAACCTGTTAAATTCACACACTACAAATGGACTCGAGGCTTCTGGTCATTGTTTCTTTGTAATTTAATGCACCATTTTTGGGAGCAGCTGAGGATTAATAAAAACAACAGTGAAATACCTAGGTTTAAATCCTGGCCCTGCCAAACATTTACTAATCGAGTGACCTCACCTCGTCTTTTCTAAGGGTTGGGTTAATAGTATGAAACATATTTTTGAAAGGTTGAAAGGAGAGAATATATGCCCAGTATCCAGCCCTGGTCCTTCCAGTACCTGTTTTTCAAGGAACTGTACCATGGTTTGAACTTCATGATCCTTTTCAGCAATTCTTTAAGTGTAAACGATGGTCTTTGAAAGTAACAGATATTATGAAGCAGACAAGTGCAGATAACTCTTGTTATAAGATGGGCTCGGACGGCATTACCCCAAACCATTGAATCCTGGAAAGCTTTACATTTTAAGACAGCAACAAAGCAAAGGGAGGGAGCGAAAGGACTCACAGAGGAATTTTAGGAGCCAAAGTTTATCCTCTACCCTTGGTGACCATTTGCTGGTTCAACCTTTCATTGGATATTTGAGTGTCTCTTGTGTCCTGGACACTAAACAGGCACGAGGGATACAAAGAGCGCAAGTAACAAAAATAACCAGTCTATCCCTGCACCTGTCCCTTTGGAACTTAAGATAGCGACCATGTCAGGTCTTTGTCCCAATTCCAACTGACAGTCGCTGCCTACAATGCTAGTTTCACAAGGGTCCTTAGGGTTGGCTGAACTCATCAGAAAGAATGCTGCGATCCATCAATACTGTCTGCCTTGGACAAGAGATAAAGGCAGCCGCTACCCAGGATTTGACAGCCCTCTGCCAGTGTGGGTCTGACCCATTAGTGTGTGATGACACCAGTTATGTGGATCACCATGAGCATTGTTTAAGAAAGGAAATAGAAAAACAGCAGAGTGTGTTTGCATGTAGGAATGATAGTTATAGCTTTGTAAAACTTTTGTTTTAGCTATATACATATTGGGTAATAAGTCATGATGTAAAATGGATTTCCTATAATGGGTCCTGTAACAGATGTGATTCTGGTGGTTCGATGAGCTCCTACTCTTTCTCTACATTCACACTTTTTGTTTTCTGAAACTACATTGATCGTTTGTGCCTGATTAATGAAAACCAGAGCAATTCATACATTCTAGGAGTCATTCTTCAACACATGATACATTTATCCTTTGAGTCTGCTTTCATTAGGGTTTTTATATTTTCTCTGCGGTCATTGACAATTTTATTTATAGTCAGTTCTGAGGGGAGAGGTAGAAGGAGCCACGTAGTTAGAAGCACAGGCACTAGAGTGAAGCTTGCTTTATAATACAGACCATGCCGGGGGCACCTGGGTAGCTCGGTTGAGTGTCCAACTTCAGCTCAGGTCACGATCTTGTCATTTGTGAGTTCGAGTCCCTGTTGGGCTCTTTGCTGACGGCTTGGAGCCTGGAGCCTGCTTCGGATTCTGTGTCTCCCTCTATCTGCTTCTCCCCTGCTCATGCTCTGTCTCTCTCTCTGAAAAATAAATAAACGTTAAAAAATTTAAAAAAATATAGACCATGCCACTTTAGAGCTGGGTGACCTAGAGAAGCTACTGAAAACTTGCATTTTGTGACCATCACACATGTTCATTTTTACACACACACTCACACAGAAGATCTTGATTCAGAATTCTCTGGTTACTCCTTAGAGCAATGTAGATACATGCTCTCCTGTTGTGTGGGCAGCTTGTCATATCACACGGCAAGATTTTGTAGAAACAGCATCCAAGTGAAACATGGGAAGTAAAAATGCTGCTTGCTACATGTCGCGTTTTGAGAGCATGTCCACTGTGAATGATTAGGAGAGACCAACACCATTTTAGTACTTGATCCAACAGCTGATGGTCCTGGTTAATTCCAAAAGTCACAAGAGAAATGAAGCTGTAATAAGAGAAGTGTCCATAGAAGGAGAAGACTATTTGGGAACCATGAGGAAAGAGGATAGGGAACAAGAGGGTAAGAAGCAGGATAATAGGAAGTGAGGGCAATCTGGCCATGACATCTGTCACCCCATTGATCGCCAGGGTTGATTTGGCTGATCTGGCTGGCTAGGCGGATGTCCCCTTCCTCCCTCACCACTCCATGTGTGTCCCTCCCGATGTTGCATGCTCAGTTGAAGAGGACGACCTTCCCCGATAGAAGAGGATCGGTCTTCGGTCAAGGGTATACGAGTAGCTGTGCTCCCCTGCTAGAACAACAAGCTCTCAAGGTCCTTTTGTAGGAGAATGTAGGATAGGCAAGCTTCTAAGACTCCACAAACACATCCAAATGTCTTTCTTAAAAAAAAAAAAAAAGGATAATAGGAAAGACAACACTTTGCCTCTATTCTGAATCTGTGTTTCAGGCATAAAGTGGTCATTTAAAAGTCCTGCAGTGATGCTATATAATTAGAGAAAACCCTGAGGCATGGCTTGCCTGACTGTTCCTTAGATAAGAATTAGATATTTTAAACATGCTTTTTCTTTCAATGTGTATTTATTTATTTTGAGAGGAAGGTGCACAGAGAGAGCGAGTGAGAGAATCCCAAGCAGGCTTCTTGGTGTCAGCACAGAGCCGGATGCAGGGCTTGATCTCATGAACTGCGAGATCATGACCTGAAGCAAAATCAAGAGTCAGACACCTTGCCAACTGAGCCACCCAGGCGCCCCTAAACATGCATTTAAAACATGATAAAATGAAAGCACCTTGAGTTTGGAGGAAGACAGAACTGGGTTGGAATCCTTGGCCAATCACTTCACCTCTTGGAACTTCATTTGTGTCTCAGGTGAAATCGCATCTCACAGGGCAATGATCAAGATTAACTGAGAGCTTGTGTGTAAAATCCCTAACACGTGATGAATGGCCACCAAAAATTCTCCCCAATCTCCTACCCTACTGGAGAAAGATCTGGAGTGTATTATTTAAAACGTAAGCAATCTCCACATGAACACATGTGAAAGCATTATGGACAAGATCAGTGTCTGAGCGCATACAGTAAAACTTTCTCAAAGGATCTTTAATTGAAAAATAATTAAGTTTTCACACTTTACCTATGTACCTGTGGCTACTGGCTTTGCGTTGGTGCCAGGAACAGAGGGAAAAGAGTGCACCAAGGCCACCCCTTACACCTACTGGCTTACTCGCCATTGCATTTCATACCATAAGCCGAATAAACAAATGGTGCATCATACACATTTAATGTGGATTTGGTATTCCTTGTAGGTTAAGAGGTCTCACAGACAACTTGTTTTTACATCTCCGAATTGGTCAGGTAAGGCAATTAGACTAGTCAATCTAGTCATCTAAGCCTTCCCATCTTAAGATTCTGTGATTCTCCACCCATTTGAATTGTGATCCACAGTATCTCTGCTATTTTTTCTTCTAGTTTAGTGTCTTGAAGACATTTCAGCTTTCTCTTGGCCTGGGCAGTAACTGTACCTATGATTAGAACATTAGCCAAAGTGACTGTTCTTTCGTGAGTCTTCCAACCCCTACCTCCTAAAAGCCCTTGTTTGTATATCACAATATTTGCTCAACGCAGAACTTCCTTTTCAAGAAGAAATTCACAAAGTGCCAAGTGACAAGCCGTATTTGCACGTGAGCACAAACGGATGGTGTATCTGTCAAAACAGATATGCGTGCACTTTATAAAAATTCCTGGAAAAAAAATGCATCCCGGTGCCCAGAACGGGCACTTTTAAAAGTGAGCATTGACTTGGCTTACTGAGAAGGACCAACCCAGAGCCAGCTGTGCTCACCCAGGCAAAATATGCTCCACCATGATTTCTCTCACCCTTCCAAGAGTTCTCTGCCCTCCTCTATCCATGAATGACTTTGGTGGGTGTTTTCTTTTCTACTGGCTCCTTTGTAATTGGCATTAATGTGTCCGACCACTCATGGCTTTATTGGACTTTTTATATGGAAATGTTCTGCTTTGTTAGGAGTTCAAAAGATGTAGGAATACTGACTTTATGGGAAGGTTTTGAAATTGCCACCCTGCAAACTATAGAATAGTTCGTCACCACAGTTAAAATTCTAGCAGGTACTGCTTGAGGAAGTTAACAAATGTTATCCTGGTGACACAAGACAGCTTTTGCATCATTTTCCTGGATTTAGGAATACATTAATTTCAAATCTGCATTGTTCCAAATTATTGAAATTTATTAATTAGCTTAATTTTCCTTTTAAGATTTACTAGTTCAGAAGCATGATCTTTAATAGAGACGTTTTGAAATTATTAGAGATTCACTGGCAAAATACTGCAATTATGAGCCCTAAAGGAGTAGATGCTCTCTAAAATTTTACTCATTTAGACAGCTCTGTTCTGCCCTTGTACTCTTAATATTATGTATCTCAGATCATTACAAGCAATGTGTTTTTCACTGAATTCTTGAATACTTGGTTATAATTTTTGGAAATGCCTGCTAGGTACAGACAAAGGCTAATTAAATGCTAATATGTGAAAATCAACGTTTTTTAAATAAACCTGAGAATTTAAGATGTTTCAATTTACTTTAAAGAAGGTGGTCCTTCTTTAAAATCTTTAAAAAAATTTTTGACACTCATCATCAAAGTGAGAGAAACTTTAAGCATTTAAGTTTTCTGCTTTTGCCAGTATCATTTTATGCTAATCAAGTTAGTAGTTGGAAGACTGTCAAGGGTTTGACAAGCTGAATTCAATGAACCATTTTCTCCAATAGCCAAGCCCCCCCCACCCCAATAGTTTTCTAGAGGCAAGAGTTTTCTGGTGTGTTAGGACTCAACAGTGTTTCCCACTTCTGCAAATGCCCTGGACCTTCATAGACAGCCACCATGGACTCAATTAATGTAGTACACACACACACACACACACACACACACACACACACAGAGCTGTATGCAAGTGTGAAGGCTTAATATGCAGAGGTAATGGCAGGCGGGTGGACATCTGACCTCAGTTTCACCACAGTTTATAATTTCCTACAAGGAAATCATCGGGTTCTTCTAGATTTTTAGACAGGTTCTCACTATTGGATCCTCTCTCTAGATGTGCGCTTTTTGAGAGATGATGTTCTTAAAAGCCTTTTAAAATGTTAATAATTATGGAATTGATCAAATTCCTCAGGTAGTTGCAATCATGATGTTTGACAATTTGATACATAGAATAAACAGGCTGATTTCCACTGTGTCGTGATTTGGGATAGTGCAGATGCAATGCTGAGGCTGAGTGGAGGGTGTCTGTGCAGAGGATATAATCCACCTCTGCTGGTTTGGTAGTTACGAGAATCGAGGCCATGATCACAGGGTCTTCAGAATCAGAGTTGGGACTTAAAGCTGGTCAGTTTCCTTCTCATGGCATTTTGATGCACGGCTTTGATGCACCATAGTGCTTTCAAGTGTGCTTAGTGTCTGAAAGTTGTGGAGAGCAAACTGGTGTGAAAAGTACATTTTTTTTGGCCTGACTTTGCATTAACTTAAAAGAGAATACAGACTACATGCTTTTATGTGCAGTGCCTCCTGATATGGGGGGATGTGGAAGTGTGGATTAAAACAGTAAGAAAGAGGGGCGCCTGGGTGGCTCAGTTAGTTGAATGTCCCAACTCTTGATTTCATGACCCCATATGATATCATGACCCCAGGGTTATGGGATCCAGCCCTGTTTCAGGCTCCACGCCAGGTATGGAGCCTGCTTAAGATTCTCTCTCTCTCTCTCTCTCTCTCTCTCTCTTTCTCTCTCTCTTTCTCTCTTTCTCTCTCTCTCTCCCCCCCTCCCCCTCCCTCCCTCCCTTCCTCTCTCCCTCTCTGCCCCTCATCCATGTTCTCTCTAAATAAATAAATAATAAAGATACACAAAAGATTTATAGAAGGGTAGGTCCCTGTGACTTTATTTTTTAAATAATTATTACTCTCGCCACACTTTATCTTCAAAGTACTTGGCAGATACTAATTAACTTTTTAAAACTTTAAAGGAACTCCAGTAAGCTTGCTTTTTCATGGAGAATATCCCATTGAAGTCAGGTGGTCTAGGATTGAACTATAATTGAGCTATAATAGAATTATTAAAAGATTCTTAATGGGGATGCCTGGGCTTCAAAGAACGGAGATCTAAGTAGAGTAAAATAGCACACATCTGAGAAAGTAATTTGGTTTATGCTGAAGAAAAACTAAATTTGTCTTGGCCAAATAAATTCATGCCCAAATAAAATCCCTTAATAGTGAGAAATGGACTGGGTTTAATTTGATTTCTGCACTATTCAGGAGGGGACTGCCACTTGGTCTGATATCTACATTAAATACTCACAGATTTTCGTCCATGTAGGCATTTATTAAAGAATTGTTTTCCATATTGAGAAGTAGCAAAAAATTAATAAGCCCAGAATTAACCCATTCTAAACAAAACGAGTGACCTAAAATTGTGAGCATTGAAAAATACTTTCAAAACAACGAATGCAAGTATTTATCAATAGTTTTGACAAACTCTACCAGATCCAGAGTTCAGAACATCCTGTAGTTTTAACATAATTTAATTCCTATATTGAACTTCTGAAAGATTTGCTTTTATTAAAGGTTTCTCTTTTAAGGTGATTATTCCAATATGGCACACATTATTTCCTGATTAGTTGCTCCCCAAACTATTTACATTTATGACATGTTCCATTCCTTCCTGCCCCCTACATACACACACACCACGGACAGGTATCAGCAGAGAGTTAATATTTAACTCTTGTGGCCATGAGGAAGTACTCTGGTGGGTAAATCCAAAACCCTGGACACCAGCAGTTCGTCATAATCCTTTCCATGTAATGAGAGCAACTGATAGGATATAATATGTATTTTAAGAGATTCCACATAAACAGAAGAATAATATTAACTACCCATGGAGGTGTAGTTCCTGGGATAGCTAAAGTAGCCCTTACCTACCTGAGCCTCAGTTTTTCTTATTTGTAATATGGTTGCAGTTTAAAACACAAAACGGGCACCTGGGTGGCTCAGTTGGTTAAGTGTCCGACTTCGGCTCATGTTCGTGAGTTTGAGCCCTGCATTGGGCTCTGTGCTGACAGCTCAGAGCCTGGAGCCCGCTGCAGATTCTGTCTCCCTTTCTCTCTCTCCCTCCCCCGCTCGTGTGCTCGCTCGCTCTCTTTCTGTCTCTCTCAAAAATAAACATTAAGAAAAAAAAACTAGCACAGTCCTTGTCATACAGTGTGTTTTTCATAAGTGCGCACTCCCTGCCCTCAAAGTCAAGGTTCTTACAAGTTTCTATTTTCGGAGAAAGCAGAGCTAATTCTGTTAGGTCTTGGCTGCTTCATGCGTGAGATCATTTGCATGGACTTCTTCTCTCTTAGCAAAGTTCTATCCTGTCTTATCTGGTTTTTCCACAGTCTTCAGAATCCTGCTCAGTCTTTAGTTCCTCCGTGAAACTTTTTATGACTTCCTTCCGGACAAAATTCATCTATCTTTTCCCCGTGTTTTAGAATCTTTAGATATTTCTGTTCTTGTCTGTATCATAATGATGCGTTAGTCTTTAATCTTTCCACCCTCTCCACTTGGTTGTTAGCCCATTAGTGCTGAACTGCATTGGGCTTGTCTCTGTTTTTTATTCCCTGGTATATAAGGATTAAGCAATAAATCTTTGTTGAGATTAGGTGAAAATGCTCACCACAAACACTAAAAGGTCTTTAAGATTCATTTTAAATGTAACGACTTTTTTTTACTGTGCCCCATCTTAAAAAATAATGTTACCTTATTTTTGCTGTAAAAATTAAATCAATATTATTGCAGGAATTTTGGAAAACACATACATTTTTATTTACTTAAAAAATTTTTTTTATGTTTATTTATTTTTGAGAGAGAGAGGGAGACACAGAATCGGAAGCAGGCTCCAGACTCCGAGCTGTTAGCCTGGA
The DNA here is from genome assembly GCF_018350215.1 of Panthera leo. Taxonomy (NCBI): domain Eukaryota; kingdom Metazoa; phylum Chordata; class Mammalia; order Carnivora; family Felidae; genus Panthera; species Panthera leo. The sequence continues at coordinate 45,756,197 of NC_056691.1, read as the reverse complement.
GCCTGATGTGGGGCTTGAACTCAGGAACCATGAGATCATAACCTGAGCCGAAGTCAGGTGCTTAACTGACTGAGGCACCCAAGTGCCCCCAAAAACATACACATTTTTATAATTAGAAAATTAAAATCGCTTATTATTTTACTACTCAGAAATTGAACAATATTAACACTTTGATATGCTTCTTCAGTCTTTTTTACTTTAAGGATATAAATACATGTCTAGGTGTGTATTGAAACAAAATGGGGATGCTATGCTATTTTGTAACTGCTTTTTGCCAAGTAGTTTGTAATTATCTTCACAGATTTGCAAATATTCTTCTAAAACACAGACCGACTACAAATTATTATTGATGATACAAAATTTTTCCAGTTTGTTTGTTTGCAGCTATACTAAAATACTGAAATATTTCTATACTGATTGGAAACTAGACATCACCCCAGGTGCCCTCAGTGTCCTCCCTCCACCCCTCTTCCTGGACTCCTGATGATCCAACAGTTAGTGGGTTTCAACTTAGCAGAGTAACAGGCCTCTAGGACATAGGTGGCATCTCTATGAGGACATAGTCTCTCATAGAGAGAGACTATGGTATATCTCTTCAAACTAGTTAATGACACCCCTGAATCTTTGCATACGTCTCTCGTTATTTTTTTTTATTTAAGTAATCCCTACACCTGACATGGGGCTCAAACTCATAACCCTGAGATCAAGAGCCACATCCTCTTCCAACTGAACCAACCAGGTGCCCCACGTCTCTTGGCCAACAAATACGTGTCAGGAACCCGTCAGGGATCAGGAAACAGATCACTCAAATTAGGATGATTTGTATAGGGTTCAGTAAAAGAACTGTTCACAAGGGAGAGGACAGAGAAGGAGCCGAGCTCGTAAGCGCAGAGACAGTTTGCACCCTGGGCATGAAGGAGCGGGTAGGCGTGGTTACAGGGACCTGCCAGAGAGACACCTTGAGAGGGGCTGTGACTTTACGCTGAGCTCCCACAGGGAGCAAACCCAGGGAGTACACACTCCCAATTTCCTTCTCATCCTTCCCTCACATCTCCTGTCAGGACCTCTCAATACTGGCCCCAACAGGAGTCAAAGGACAGGGGAGTCTGTTTATACAGCCCTTTATAGGTCAGCTCCCCGGGTGAAGAAGGGTAGGGAGTTCATTTGGAGTGGTAAACCTAGAAGAGAGTTGGCACACGTATAGCCTCTTCATTCCATATGAAGGTCTGTTGCCAGAAAAAATGTTTTAGGGCGTCAGGTGTAGGCTATAATGTGGATGTGAGCCGATTGTATTTACAGTAAATCTGAATGGACCCAAAGGGTGTGCAGCGTCCATTCTCTTGTGTCCACAGATAGAGCCTTCTCCAGATACTACCAGTTTACCATGGAGCTTCGTTTTTCCTCCACTCAACACTCACCAGCTTGTTAACAATAATAACTGTATCATGATGTGACCGCCTGTCTCAAAGCCTCTTACCTGCGATTCTCTACCCTGGCTGCACATGATAATCCTGTGAGGAGCTTTTATAAACATACCGGTGCTCAGGCCCTATCTGGAGATTCTGGTTTCTTCACCGTGCTGCAAGGGTTCAGGCATCAGTAGTTTTAAAAAGTTCAGAGGATTCTAGTGAACGGCAAGGACTGAAGACTTCTGCTCTGCTGGAGGCTCAGTAGACGTTAAAATTCCCAGGAGGGACAGGAGTTTGCTCTGCTCCCGCCTCTGGCATCAGCTTGCCCGCCCACCATCTCTACCCATCCCTCTGGTCACTGATCACGAAGTTGGCAGGAAATGAAAAGTCAGCTTCTGATCTGGAGGAAGATTGGAGTATGAGTCTCTGGCCTGGAAATTGGGACGAAAGTGCTCATAATTATACTGCTTTTAAGAAATTTTGTAAATCAGGGGTGCCTGGGTGGCTCAGTTGGTTAAGCGTCTGACTTTGGCTCAGGTCATGATCTCGTGGTCTGTGAGTTCAAGCCCCGCGTGGGCTCTGTGCTGACAGCTCAGAGCCTGGAGCCTGCTTTGGATTCTCGCTCTCTGCCCCTCCCCCACTTATGCTCTGTCTTACTTTGTCTCTCAGAAATAAATAAATGTTAAAAAAATTTAAAAAGGAATTTTGTAAATCAGAAATAAACTGAGTAATAAAACTAGTGAGAAGCAAATATCTGTGCTTATAAGAAAGAGTTCTATTTTCCCAAGATTCATTCATTGGTATCCCATCATACACCTTAAGTGGCTATTTTTTGCATATATGAAATATAAATGTTGTTTTTAACATTCAGGTTTTGGGGGAAAGCATACATTTTAAGTAGAGGTGGTCATATTTTTAATGTTTCCAAATGAGTCAGGAGAATTATGTTTTTCGAGGTAAATTTTTAGTAGCATTTCTAGACATAATTTCAAGCAATAGTATTTCTAAAAATCTACATTCCTCCCTTGTAATAAATATTGTGAAGGTTTAAATGTAAGACAGTAATCTATTATTGAAGATATTTACATTATCTGTTACCTACTGTTTTAAATGAAGAGCAGTGAGTTGTATTTTTTTGGTTTGCATTTTCTTTTTGCCAACATCTTAAAAAATCCGAACACCCTCGGTTCTATCGTAACCATTCCATTGTGTTTGGAAAGCACCTTGTCGCCTATTTGCTTTTTCCAAGTATAACCTGGGCCAGTTTTTCGTTCCAGGTCTATAAAAAGTCATCATCCTTGGAGTAGCAGATACTTTGCAATATAGTAAGTGGGACAGTTTGCACTTTCTTCTGGATATCAACATGATAGATACAAAGTTGAACCTAGTTAAAATATTCTCCATTCCTTTTTATGGAATGGAGTTATGACTCTAGAAAACTAACTGCAAATTAATAAGGAAAGGATTTTTCTTATATCTCTGTCTTAAAAGTGTAGCTTGTGTTTGTCTTAAAATGCCATGTCTTAATTAAATCCATTAATGGCTGTCATCAAGAATTGAAATTATTTTGATTGTGTGCTTCTTGCATTTCAGAGTGAATGTTCTCAGGCTGACATTAGTAATCAACACATGGGGCTTTTAGTAAAAGATAATTCCTGTCAATACAGGTAGAAATATAATTAAAAATATGTAAATGGAGGGGCGCCTGGGTGGCTCAGTTGGTTAGGAGCCAACTTCGGCTCAGGTTATGATCTCGTGGTTCGGGAATTCGAGCCCTGTATTGGGCACTGTACTGATGGCTCAGAGCCTGGAGCCTGTTTTGGATTCTCTGTCTCCCTCTCTAAGCCTAAAGTAGAAGCAAGTGACAGCCATTGTCCTCTCCGGCAGACTGTCTACCTCTCCACCCTTAACCCCAGGTAGCTTGCGCACGATGACCTTGACTCCAGTCTCCTTGAAGTGGTCAGGCCATATTCCTTCCTAAAGCCTCCTTCTGGATTCTAGATCTTCTCGGAGCCTTATAGTCTCTGGATCAGAAAACTGCCCTGTCATCATTAGTTGCTCAAGGCATTAGATTTTAATTAGGACAAAAGCCTTGGCAAAAGCCTACGGACATCGAGCCCAATTGGCCAATGTGCCTTCATCAGCAGCACCAAAATTACCTGCAACGGAGAATTCGAAAAGCAAAAACCAAACACACAGCCTCCAGTAAATACAACTTAGCATGCCTCAGTCTGTTCCTTGGTTGGAATTGGGCATTTGTCATCATCGTCATTGGTCATCATTATCACCATCGTCATCATGGCACTGCCTGAGCAGGGCTTTGAAGATGAATTCTGCTTTCCCAGGTAGAGCAAGGGGCATGTTAGGAGGGCGTTATAGACAGGAAACAACACTTGCAAAGGACTAGGGACTTTGCCTCCTAAGAGAATGCCACTTCAGGTGACGGAAATACTTGGGAGCCCTTGGTTTTTGGAGTACTTGGGAGATTTCCCCTACCGTGTGTGCTTTATGTCTGAAAAGTGGTATTTGACTCACAGGTAACCATCTAGTCTGATAATAAAAATGTTTGGTTTAAAAACTTTTAAGTTGGGGCGCCTGGGTGGCTCAGTCGGTTGAGCGGCCGACTTCGGCTCAGGTCATGATCTCGCGGTCCGTGAGTTCGAGCCCCGTGTCGGGCTCTGTGCTGACAGCTCAGAGCCTGGAGCCTGTTTCAGATTCTGTGTCTCCCTCTCTCTGCTCCTCCCCTGTTCATGCTCTGTCTCTCTCTGTCTCAAAAATAAATAAACGTTAAAAAAAAATTTTAATAAAAAAAAATTTAAAAAAAAATAAAAACTTTTAAGTTTATTTATTTTGAGAGAGAGAGAGAGAGAGAGAGAGAGAGCAGGGGAGGGGCAGAGAGAGAGAGAGAGAGAGAGAGAGAATCCCAAGCAGGCTTCGCACCGGCAGCATGGAAGCCTGACCTGAGGCTTGAACTCAACGAATGGTGAGATCATGACCTAAGCCGAAACCAAGAGTTGGATGCTTAACTGACTGATCCACCCAAACACTCCAAAATGTTTTATATTTTAATTATATGTTTAGACAGTACTCCAAAGATTATTGGCAAATAGGAAAATGCTTCCTTTGGGATGGATCCTTTTGGAATCATGAAGCAGAATGATCATGTAGAGGGATATTTGAGGGACAGGAGAAAAGGTATGAACAAACTACAGCTGGGCCTGCATCTGGCATGGGATGGATATGGTGAGGAGGTAAATCTAGCCCCAGAGGGAGGGCCATGTTGATAAGTCGAAAATAAGGCTGGTGAGACTGGAAGTTAGTATGGGGGCATAGATGGTGCAGAGCTCAGGGACAATATGCTGAATTTTGACTCTGACATTTACTGGCAGTGTAATTATAAATTCACCACTTAACCTTTCTGCGGTTTAGTTTCCTCGTGTATAAAATGGAGATAATTTTCCTCAACAGCTCTTCAGTGTGGAGTTAGGATTTAATAACAAAATAGATGTAAAGTGTTTGACACTTAATATATTCTAAATTCATCCTCCCTTTGGTTTAGGCTTTGGAGGATCTAGAATACGAATTCGGTGGAAAACTCAGTCATTACCAACATTTTTTAAGACATGCACTGAACCAGATCTTTAAGGGTGGTGGCTCTCCAGTGGTTAAAGGGGTACCCGTGTGCTTGGCTGGGCTTTGGAGCCACCATAGATTGCTGATAAGTCACAGTAGCACCACATTCTCCACATTTCACACATGAAAGTATCGCTCACCCACCATCAGAGTGCTTCGGTCTCTTTCCAGAAGTGTTGACAGGTTTGCACACATCTGTCCCCAGTCTCTCACAACCCTGGCCCCTGTAAGGCCAACAGCACGCATTTTTTAGGTGACTAGCTATGATTGGAGACACAGTCCATGGCCATGAAGTCCAGAGAAAGAAGGATGACTCATAAATCAAATCATGACCCTATTGCAGAATAAACATTTCAGTTTAATAAAGCACATATTTTAAGGGCTTGATTAAGGGCTAAAATCTTTAGGAAAAGATGCCAGTCATCCATCCAAGCCAATGCTTTTACACTGACATAGACCATAATGTGGCAGCTGTAAGCAGTCTTCAAAAAGATAATTGAATCATAACCTTAAACAATTGGATTTTTAAAAAGTAATGGCATTACATGAAAATCTAGGAATATGGAGTTTGATGAGCATCAGGGAGCAAAATAAGAGTTCATATTTCCGTGAGTGAAATGTTCTAAAGTCTAGTTTAATCTTCACGTCCATAGATAATTTTTTAAGGAGGAAAGGATTCATCCTTAGTCTCTAAAACTGATTTTACACTCTTTTCCGTCTTAAGCTTAATTTCCTTTCAAGGTTTAACACAGCTCAAGAAGTCTTCGTGGTGGGGCTGTATTTTGCCCTCTTACAAAGATTCAGCACAGCCCTCATTCAAACCACTTCAGCCCCATAAGGCAAATGAACTTTTCCGGTGTCACGGGGTACAATTCAGTGTTCAAGGAACATCAATCTGCAAGTAAATTGATGCCACAGATTCTTTAAATTGAAGTTCCAGGTGGTGGCTTTAGATGAGGATTAACTCAAGATCTCTCTAATCAGGAGTCTACATTTTTAAAATATTTGTCTCTTCCCAACTTCCCTGTATCAGTGAAAGTCTCTGCCCATCCAGGAGCACAGATCAGCAAACTTTTTTTTTTCTTGGTTCCTCCATTTCCTTAGGCCCTCAAGTCCTCGAGCAAGATTTTTTTGTTTTGCCTCAAATATATCTTGAATCTGTGTGCTTTTTCTTCTCAACCAAACTGACACCCTCTAAATGGACAGCCTTGGTGGCTCCTAGTTGGTCTCTGTGCATCTGCTCCAGTCCCTTCCATCTGTTCACCACTAGAGAACAGTCCCGTCTAAACACAAAGCGGTAACAATTGTTGAAACTTAAAACACACACACTCACATCTCACACACACACACACACACACACGCACACACGTCTTATGTTGCTGCCTTATAGCCCTCTAGTGGCTTCCCATTCTTGGTAAAATAAACCAAATCTTATTCTTTTTTCATTCAATGGATACTGATGGGCCTTTCTGCTAAAAGCCTTTTTCATCACACTGTGTCCTGGGGATGAGCGATAAATCAGTCTTGTCTCCAACCCTCAGGGAGCTCACAATTGAGCAAAACAGTACTTGATCAAAGTTTACTTGTGTGTTCACAAATATTCACAGAAATCCTGTAATTTACCAGCATAGTTGCAGAATGAACTTAGGTAACAGTTGACTGTGTTATGCCTCTTAGTGAAATGGATGGCTTGAACAAACATAGCCTATGCTGCTCTAAGGATACTTTTGACCCAGTCAGCCTAAATCCGGGGCACATAGTCTTAATGATTATACTTATGCCAGTCATCTTTCTACAGTAATGCTGCATAGCAAACAACCGGAAAACCCAAAGGAGTTCATCACTGTTTATCTGCTTACACATTGGAGTGGTCAGCTAAGCAGCTCTGTTAATCTTGGTTGGGCTTACTCACACATCAGGGTCGGCTGGCTGTCAACTGACCAACACTGGCCTTGGCTGGGATGCCCAGGGAGACTTTGCTGTGCTATATGTGTCTTATTTTTCAGTAGAGTAGCCTGGATATGTTCTCATAGTGACGGCTAAGGTTCAAGAGAGAGCAGATAAGCCTGGTCTCACAAGTGCTTTTGAAGTTCTGCTCGCATCATATCTTGCTAACATCACAAGTTGACTAAAGTGAATGACGCCGCTAACTCCAGAGCCAGAATGGATACATCAAAGCTATGTGGCCAGCAGCGGATTCAGGGAGAAGTGAGGTCGTAATTATAATCCATCACAATGCCATGTTTTCGCTTATTCTACTTTGTAACTTGATCATAGGACTTACCAAATTAAGTGGAAATACAGAATTTCTTCAATGCCCGACTTGGGAAACCCACTATGGACAGAGATCCAGTCTTCAGCACAATGCTTGGCATCAAATAGATGCCCAACAGATGTCAAACTAGCAGAATTATTAGCAGGCTGGTGACCTTGGACTGTTTATTTGAGGTAATTAAACGTACTCAGCCTCAGCTTGATCATTTGTAAATAAGGGATAATAATACCAACTGCAACCACTCTTCTGAGGATTAAATAGGGAGGGAAATGTAAAAGTACATTCTGTTTGCTCAAAAGAGAAAGGTGCTACTCTCCCCTCTTCCCACCTTCCTTTCTCATTAAGAAAATAGTAGAGGACTTAATCTTAGCCTGTTTTAGGCCAAGAGTTTATAGGATAGAGATTCACCTATTGAAAATATCTTTCAGGGGCACCTGGGGGGCTCAGTCGGTTAAGCGTCTGACTTTGGCTCAGGTCATGATCTCATGGTTCATGGGTTCGAGCCCCACATTGAGTTCTGTGCTGACAGCTCAGAGTCTGGAGCCTGTTTCAGACTCTCTGTTTCCTTCTCTCTCTGCCCCTCCCCCACTCACGCACTGTCTCTGTCTCAAAAAGAAATAAACATTAAAAAAAATATATATATATATCTTCCATATCTTCTAACTAACAAATACTTTTGTATAATGCCCATACCCTAAAAAATTTAGGTCCCCATGAAGGCTTAAAGCTATGAACCCATTTGCTGTTTGTCTTAAGTTCCTATAATAAAGAGGCAGGTGTCTTCTTTCTCATTCCCATAGAGAACATATGCAAAGAGGAAAAAGGAGCTTAGAATGGGGAGAGGAGTGTAATTTTGGGTAGTGGGGCTACTTGAGGGAGAACAAGTCTGGTAGGTACCACAGTATATGTCAGGGGCAGGGGGCAGAAGGGGGGTGCAGTGCACCGAACAGACAAAGGGGAGTATGAGGCCTTCCAGCAGGAGTGATGGGGTCACTGGAGAGAACAAGGAATAAAAAACTAACCCTTTTTGCCAGTTCCTCTTTGCTTTAGTGGTTGTAGTTTAGGGGTTGTTTCTGATGCCTGATCTAGATATTCAATTGTGCTTCATTAAAATTCCTAAATTAAAAAATACATAATTTCACTTTATATTTAGTTATATATATTTATTTTATTTATATTTTTATATTTAGTTTTTACATATAGTTATATATTTAATTATATGTTGCTATGTGTAAATTAACATATGTAAGTTATATACAAATGAAAATAAATTAACATCTATAACTTGACTCCTTTCTCTTATAACCCCCCAGATGTAAGGCAAATACACATCTGGCTTCTATCAGTTAGTGAGTAGCTTTTAAGCACATCCTGTCAAATTGTCTGTTCCCAAAAGCAATACCAACACATTCAGTGGATGTTATTTTTTCCCCACAGTTATGTTCTTGATTGGACCACAAATTTTTCCATAATACTGTAGTTGAAAAATAGGACATTCTAGCTCTTTATACGTAATCAGCCTCCTACCTCCAGCGTGTTTTAAAAAAACTTTTTTTTTAATAAGGCATTAACTAAATTGAATTCCAGCTCTGGAAAAAACACATTGAGTATTAGTTACATTATTTTTTTAGTTGCCGTGATTGAGTTGTTCTCATTCTTTGTGTCTGTGTAGTAATTGGGGCTGATATAGTCAACTACTTCCTGTCCCCCACATGTCTAGGACATACTGGATTTTCTGTCAGGATGGTTTCAAGCCAGTTATTCACAAAATGAAATCAGATTATTGATTTTTAATGAATTTAAAGTTAGTTAAAATACTTTGAAAAATTCTGGACTTGAACTTTATTTTGTTAATTGTACCCTTAAAAGTTTGAGATGTGGGGAGCCTGGGTGGCTCCGTCGGTTGAGCATCTGACTTCAGCTCAGGTCACAATCTCATGGTCCGTGAGTTCGAGCCCTGCGTCGGGCTCTGGGCTGATGGCTCAGAGCCTGGAGCCTGCTTCCAATTCTGTGTCTCCCTCTCTCTCTGCCCCTCCCCCGTTCATGCTCTGTCTCTCTCTGTCTCAAAAATAAATAAACGTTAAAAAAAAAAATTAAAAAGGTTTGAGATGCTTTTTAAAAATTTAAAATTTTTCTTTTAGGAAAAAATTATAGGGGCACCTGAGTGGCTCAACCAGTTAAGTGTCCGACTTCATCTCAGGTCATGACCTCATGGTTTGTGGGTTCAAGCCCCGCGTCGGGCTCTGTGCTGATAGCTCAGAGCCTGAAGCCTGCTTCGGATTCTGTGCCTCCCACTCTCTCTCTGTCTCTCCCTTGCTCACACTCTGTCTCTCTCTCTTTCAAAAATAAGTAAACATTAAAAAAAAATTTTTTTAATTATAAATAGGCCCTGTGATCTCCAGGACATTTTACTGAGTGTTTTTCAAAATTTAACTGCTAAAGGCTGTAATTAGGTACCCATAATATTTTTCTGGTTTCCAGCTGTAACATAATTCATAGATGGGTTGTATTTTTGCAGATTTGTCTGAGGTGTATGTAGTGAGGAGGTGCATTTTACCAGTGACCTGTGAGAAGCCACTAGATACATCAAAGAAATCGATGGAAAGAACCCAAGTTTCAACAACATCTTTAATAGAGGAATGGTATGGTCTTCTAGACTTTTCAATTATACATTGAGAAATTATTTGATAACTTACAAAGTAGGTTTCTTCCGTTTTAAAAATGTGCAAGTAAATAGGAAGAGGAATGTAGTGCATCCTATCTTTGATCCCTTCAGTGATCCGCATAATGAAATAGCCCATATAACCTCTCAGGGATCTGTTGGATCTGCTGGATCTGACTGGTAAATGAGATCATTGCTAGCATATAGTTTTCTTTTGCATTATGAGCCTTAAAAAAATCACAGGAAATTATTGTTTTCAAATATGTAGTATATACCTTCTAAAATGATATAACCTACATCTCCCTCTCAATTATGAATATTAGAAATACAAGAACATGAATTTTGGGGAGAAATTTGATTCAATTCAATCTTCTTGATTCAGTGATTTTTTAAACCTGTATTTGTAATCTATATTGTGTTTGCCTTTAATTTTGATCCAGTGTTCCATACCTGGTGAGCCAAAAATTCCTAAATACCTTTACATTAATAAATCATGTTATCAAGTTGAACTGTATTCTGGGAGGTCAGTTAGTGCCTCTTCCACCAGTCACCTTGCCCCAGCACAAGTTTTTACAGGGTCTTGTGCAATAGAATCCTTATTTCCTCCTCTCCTCCCACAAGAAATATACACCACCTATGGCATGCGTGTAAGTGAATGACTGTGTGTGTATAAACCTAGTTCCAGACTTAGGAGAAACACTGAACTTTTGCTTCTGGGAAATACGATTGATACTTAGCCATGTTTGTGCTTCCTTCTAATCTGTACCTTGATAATGCTACATGACTAAATGTTTTATACTTCATAGGTAGATCTTAGACTCATTTTTGGGGTAAATACCACTTATCAGTATTCTTATTGGAGACATTTAAAGAAGAAAACGAGTAGAATTTATAATACTGTCATCTGTTTATTTTTACTATTTAAAATAATAAATCACTCTTGTATCCTTCAAGAAAAATGTATATGTATACTTCAGAACGTGTGTGTGTGTATACATACTTTCATACTCACAGTTGACCCTTAAACAATGTGGGGTTTGAAGGTGCCGACCATCCCCCCCACTGCCCATGTAGTCGACTATGTGCATATAACTTTTGATTCCCCCAGAACTTAACTGCTAATAGCCTACTGTTGACTGGAAGCATTACCAATAACATAAAAAGTCAAGACATACTTTGTATATGTAGGGGTGCCTGGGTGGCTCAGCTGATAGACATGCAACTCTTGATCTCAAGATTATGTGTTTGAGCTCCATGTTGGGTGTAGAGATGGCTTAAAAATAAAATCTTTAAAAAAAAAGACATATTTTGTGTACTTTCTTCTTACAATAAAGTATGCTAGAGAAGAGGAAATGTTATTAAGAAAATTGTAAGGAATGGACTTTGATCCTAGTAATATAATTATGGATATGTCTCTTCAGGCAAGGGAGACAAAAGCAAAAAAATAAACTATTAGAACTACACCAAAATAAAAAGCTTTTGCACATCAAAGGAAACAATCAACAAAACAAAGGCAACTTAGAGGATGGGAGCAGATATTTACAAATGATCTATCCAACAAGGAGTTAATATCTGAAATATATGAAGAACTTCTACAACTCAACACCAAAAAAACACAAAGCAGTCAACAAATCTGATAAAAAAATGGGCAGAGGACCTAAATAGCCATTTTTCCAGAGAAGACATACAGATGGCCAATCAACACGTGAAAAGATGTTCAACATCACTAATCAGGGAAATGCAAATCAAAACTTCAATGAGATATCACTTCATACCAACCAGATTGACTAGTATCAAAATAATAAGAAATAATGAGTGTTGGCAAGGATGTGGACAAAAGGGAACCCTTGTGCACTGTTGCTGGGAATGTAAATTGGTGAAGCCACTGTGGAAGACTGGATGGAAGTTCCTCAAAAAGTTAAAAATAGAAATTCCGTATGATTCAGTAATTCCACCACTGGGTATTTACCCAAAGAAAATGAAAACACGAATTCAAAAAGAAATAAGCACCCCTGTGTTTATTGCAGAATTGTTTACAATAGCCAAGATATGAAAGCAACCCAAATGTACATCAGTAGATGAGTAAAGAAGTTGTTGTATATACTTATGATGGAATATTACTCAGCCATAAAAAAAATGAGATCTTGACATTTGTGACAACATGGATGGACCTAGAGGGTATTAGGCTAAGTGAAATAAATCAGAGAAAAATGAATACCATATGATTTTACTTATATCTGAAAGCTAACAACAAATGAACAAACAAGAAAACAAAAACCAGACTCTTCAATACAGAGAACAAACTTGTGGTTGCCAAAGAAGATAGATAGATGGATCAAAGGGTTTAAGAGGTATAAACTTCCAGCTGTAAAATATATAAGGCACAGAGATGAAAAGTACAGCATAGGGAATATACATAGTCAGCGATACAGGAATAGTGTCGTATAGTGACAAACAGTGACTACACTTATCGTGGTAAGCATTGAGTAACGTATAGAATCGTCAGATCAATATGTTGTATGCCTGAGACAAATATAAAATTGTATCTTAATTGTGCTTCAACTTAAAATTTGTTTAAAGAAAATCATAAGACAGAGAACATACATTCACAGTACTATAATGTATATACTGAAAAAAAATTGCATATAAGTGGACCCTTGCAAGTCAAGCCCATGTTGTTCAGCAGTCACCTGTACACAGAACTGCTCCTACGCAGTGTCATTATTCTTATGCCTTAAGCTTTGGTAAGGATGATAAAATATCCTGTGTGAGATCATATCATCACTTAGAGTCATAATTTAGCCAGTATCAATCATACTGATAGGCATTCAGGTTATTTCCAGTTCGTTGGCTATTTAAAAACAGTGTTGCAGCGAACATCCTTGGCAAATGTGACTTCCTTGGCAAATATAACTTCGTGGTGCTTTTGCAAATGTACTAGGAATAAGTTCCTAGCTGCGAATCGTTGGCTCAAAAGAGCACGATTTTTAAGGGCACACGGAGCAGTGAACCACACCCTACAGGATGGCAGTTTGTTATTTTAAGTACATCTGAGTGACAGAAACTGACCAATAGAGTGATTAGAGCAAAAATTAAACTGTACTAAGAGTCACTGGGATGTACAGTGCCCTGTAAATATGGTGGTAATAGCCTGTAATTATCTCCCATCAACTTTCGACTTTACGGGCTTAAAATTTATGTCAGAAATTTTCCCTCGTCGTTTCACAAGGGGTGAGTTAACATTCTCAGGGTTCATTTTAGATCAAAGGCCACGAACAAAGAAACTAGCCACAACCTTCCTGTGCTTAACTACTTCTTCAAAATTGACCACTCTAAGAAGACTGTTGTGATGTTCAGAAATAAACTTGCATTTTTAATTAATGAGTATGTTTTCCTTCCCTCAGGTGGAAGGGAAGATTTTGGAAAAGTAAACCACCGAAGAAGCACGGTATTGTTCCTGTAACTTAGAACTGGAGAGGAGGCAAGATGCTGGCATAGCTGTTGACCTGAGAACCTGCTATGCCAACATATTGCCATCTCTCTTGTCTGACCGCAGCCATGGCCACCGTGTGCCACTCCTCACGTATTGCTACGGATGTGTACCTTTCCTTGGAGATGTGGGTTTCCATGACCTGGCCCTGCTCACCTCTCTGACCTCTCTTCTGCCAGTGCTCCGTGTCGCTCCCTTTTAGCCACACTGGCCTTTCCGGGTGTTCCTGCCTCTTAGCGTGCCTGCCTCTTTCTCATCATTTGGGTCTCACGGAGGGCATGAACTCCTCAGAGAAACCTTCCTTGACCGCACCGTCTAAAATAGCTGTCACATACCCCACGTGCCCTGCACCCCTGTACTCTGCTTTATTTTTGCAAAATATTGGTTCACTCCCTGGAACATACTCATTGATTTAAGTACCTTTATCCCTTGCATGAGAACGTGAGCTCCTCGAGGGGTAGGGACCTTCTTTGTCTTGTTCAACCACTGTACCCCTGGAGCCTGACACACAGTAGACCCTCAGGACATGCTGTTGAAACTCCACCCTGATTTTTACGGTGCAAGAGAGAGGTCACATCATAATATTTTCCCCTTTACAAATGACAGGTGAAACTGGGACTAACAGCATGTAGTATTGTTACAATACTACAAGTAACAAGTACCAATATGAAGAAGTAAACTATTATTTAGTTCTGGACCTGCAAACCTCACTCCTTAAGTAGTCTATATATGTATATGGTATCATTGGGTCCACAGTTTCATGGAAGTCGGTATATCATAATGAGAAAAGCCTGGGCTTCAAAATAAAACCTCTGTGAGACTCTCACACTGGAGCTGCCTGTCTGTGTGTTCTTGGACAAATCATTTGACCTTTGAGCCATGTTTCTCTCAATTGTAAAATGAGGATAATAACACTAATCCCAAAGGCTTCTTGAGACTAAGAGCTAAGATCTTTTAGCCAAATGATTCTTACTTCACATCTGAAAAGTTAGTGCCTGTAAAATTCCTGATACGCGCTTACGAGTAGGCACCCAACAAGTTTTAATTAGTTTACTACCAAGGAAAAAAAAGTTAATTTTTCTTTAGTTAGACACAGGTAATCTGGCAGAAGTCTGTGGAGTGCTATGCCAGAACTATAGCATATGTGGAATTCTATGTTAAGACACAAGAGCTCTTGAGAGACCAAGGAGTTAATTGTCTAAGTATCTCAAATTCTTCTCCTCTCCTGGTTAGTTCTCACTCCTCTACTTTCCTTTATTCCTGGAGTTCCTGGTCTTTGGATCTATTTTTTTTTTAATTGTTTTCCTTCCCCCTCCCTTCCCCCTTTGGATCTCTTTTAAAAGCAACTTTTATAGATTCAATTGATAGAGTGAGAATATTTAATAAATACTATTTATTCTTATTTTAAGCATTGAAGTTTTAGCAAAATGTTTTATTTTTCATAATTGAATTTTTATTTTAATTTTTGTGCCTTTTCAAGAAATAAAATAACTATTAGTACTCTTGGCTCTCATCATTTATTGCTACTCATGGAATTATAAGTCTGACCCTCAGAAAGTGTTCACTATGCCTTTAGGTCAAGCCTCTGAGAGTATATTAATCTGAGCTATGAATTTAACAAAAGCATGTAGCATGAAAGTATGGCAATTTTAGTCCACAAGTTTTATAAGCATTCTGTTTAAAGACATCATTTAAAACTCAATATGATAATTATGTACCTTGAGCAATATTACAGTTCTTTTCTGGTCTGAAGTATCTACAGATTTATTGTTCCCATCTTGATGGTTTGTGTATTCACTACCTTGCTTTGTTCTTTCAATTCTTGAAGAAATAAACACACAGAGCACCAGCCCCGGCGGGTCACTGCCTGCACAATAGCTGTCGCTGAAATTTGATATCCGCAGTGCCTTATTCTTTCTCTGTCTTGCTAGCAAAAGCAATGGTGCAGAATGAAGGGACTAGGACATGCTGCTTATTTTAAGAACTATTGTTATTTTGGGGCACCTGGGTGGTTCAGTCAGTTAGGCATACGACTCTTGATTTCGGCTCAGATCATGATTCACTGTTCATGGGATCGAGCCCTACATCGGGCTCTGTGCTGAGTGTGGAGCCTGCTTGGGATTCTCTCTGTCCCTCTCTCTCTGCCTGTTACCCACCCCCCACTCTCTCTCTCTCTCAAAATAAATAAACTTTTAAAATTTTCATTAAAAACATAACTGTTGTTATTTAATAGTTTTTTGTTGTTGTTTTTACCTACAATTTTGTTCTAAACTGGTTTCATGAGCTTGTTTGGACTTCTTTCCCCTTTTTTCAGAGTTCCGTTTACCCTCATCTACATCAATGAACAGAGATATCCACAGCCCCTTGACCTCAGTTCAGGATGAGCTCGACCCAAGTGTGGAAATGAACACAGAGCTCACGTCAGTCAATCCTCCTCATGTTTTACTGTCATTTGCTAAATACCTGAACCTGCTGTTTTGATTTCAAGTGGTCCTGGGGGTGGAGAGTACTTAGGACATAGGAAGAGCAGAGCAGCAGACTAAGAAATTACTATTCGAATACAGTAAAACCTTGGTTTGTGAGCATAAACCGTTCCAGAAACATGCTTGTAATCCAAAGCCCTTGTACATCAAAGTGAATTTCGCCATAAGAAATAATGGAAACTCAGATGATTCATTCCCAACCCTAAAATATTCATGTAAAAATGCTTACACTACTGTAATATAATACAAAATAATTTTTAAAAAGTACAAAAAATAACCTGCATTTACCTTTGAAAATCTTCGTGGCTGGTGTGAGAGGGACCAGAGAGAGGAAGGTTACTGTCTGGGACGACTTTCACTATCACTAATGGAATCCCTGCTATCTATTGACTCAATGGAGTCTTCTTCTTTTCGTGGAACTTTAACAAGGAACCTATCCAATGACACTTGCTTTTGCCTCCTTCTGAGGATTTCGCAGAAACGTGACATTGCATTGTCGTCAAACAGATTCATCGCTCATACCGTTACAGCCTTATTCCTGTGGTGCTTTTCTACAAAATTCTGCAGTGTTTCCCGCATTTTACACATCGCCCTAATCTCATTTGAAGTGAGGGATTCCTCCACCCTTTTTCTCCTCCTCCTCTGCAGACGAGTTGCAGACGTAGACTTGTTTTAAAATCTTGTGATTTTAGCTACTCGCATACCTCGTTCATACTTCTTGATGGTTTCTTTCTTAACTTCCACCATAATCATCTCCTTCTTACCGCCTTAACTTTCAACCTTTTTGCTGCATGGGGGCAATTGTATATGCTCGCACAGATGTTGACTACAGTACAGTATTAATAAACTCTTGTCATATTTAGTGTAACTGGCAATAAGGCAGCAGAGAAAAGGGTCTATATCTGCAGGCAGCCTGACCTAAAATGAAGCAAAGCATTCCTAAGCTAACTTTTCTATGGAAAAGCAAAGGACTATCCATAGGTGCTTTGAAGTGACAAAAAATACACTAGTGCCAGTGTGGGCACCTTCCAACCTTCTGAAAAATCACTGATTTCTGCCAAACACCATGACCTGAGACCAGGCAACCAAGCATGGGAGATGGTCACCCACAATCCCTCAGAGAGAGAACCATTGGCTCAGTTGTGATCATGTGATGTTCAGCATCGTGTACTGTTCCTATTACAAGACATTGCTCATTTATCAAGTTAAAATTTATTAGAAATGTTTGCTCGACTTGCAGAACACTCGCAGAACAAGTTACTCGCAATCCAAGGTTTTACTGTTATATCCAGTAACTTCTGGGGTTTTCAACTTCAGCGTTCATTATCAGCTGCCTAGAGAGCTTGTGAAGAAATGCAGATCCCAAACTAACCCCTTAGACATTCTGATTTAATGGGTCTTGACTGAGACTGAAGGATCTTCACTAACAAGCATCTTGATAGTTTGACAACGTACTACACTTTGAGAACACCTGTCTTCAATCTCACATCACAGGGCAAATTTTTTAACATCGCATACAGTTCCCAAGATGGAATTCGGGCATGGTCTTGGAAGCAGCCTGCTTTCTACTGTAGCTGTGCTTAACGGAAAACTGGAACAGCATTTTGTAATTGTGTTTTCTTTTTACTCTGGGGTTTCTTACGTAAACAGCCCATATCACTGCACACTGGAGCACCATACGCTGCCCATGTGCTTCTGTGGAGTTGTTTTTAATTCAATCATTTTTTCCCCGCTGGCTCACGTTACAATTTCTAAGATGTTGTCTTTTCTTTTCTGATTGACTTGATATTGACCCAAATCCTTTCCCTCTCAATATACATACTTGTTTAGAATTTATGTCAAATTGTAAGTGATCTATGAACTCCTCGAGGCTAGAGACCAAGTCTAATTATGCAGAAGGGGAATTTTCAACACTTACAGGACTGCTACGGTGGCAAATCTTTCCACAAACTAAAGGGTCACATCTTAATTGATCTGTTTCTGAAGTTTAGATTTTTGTGGATTTTTAAAAATGGGGACGTCTCTTCCTTTGTGAGACAGTGTAGTAAAAACAGCTTCAGAATGAAATGCAAAAACAAAAACATCTAGGCTCTACTCCCAGACCTGTCATTTTCTAACACCGTACATGAATTTGGGCAGAGCATTTAATCTGTCATCCTATTTGGAAGTAATAGCAAGAGAGACTATACGATAAATTAGAAAGAAAAAAGGGGAAAGCAAAATATAGCTGTGAAAACATCATGCAGGCAAACTGGAAGGGACTCTACAAGAAGAAAATAGTTGGGAGATCTTGACTAGTCATTAATTTTATTTTAAAATGTTTATAGTCTTTTATTGCTTTGTGTTGTTATTGTCTAATTTAAATATGAGTAAAAAATACTGAGTTCTGGTTAAAAGGCAGAACTTTGTTCTCATCCAGCATGAACCATTCATTTGCTAGCTAATCCCAGTCAAAAGAGAAGGAATGTGATATTTTAGTGTTATGTGGAGGAAAGATCTGGCTTCTCTTAGGCTGTTTAAAGTCCAGAAATAGCTTCTAGGCCTTCAAATAATGATTCTGTAACTCCTACACCTTTTTTCTATCTCATTTGGCTTATGAGATTCAAATTAGGTAAGGTACATGACACTGCTTTGAAATGGTTAGAAGTTATACAAAGTCCTTGGATACTGTTTATTAAGTCCTTCCAACCCTCCCTCGCTCCCTTCACCCCTACAAAAGTTTACTTTTGAAGTGACTGAAAGTATTTTATTCTAAACTGGCTATAAAGTTTCAATTCATAGGATTCTAGTCATTTACCCTTATATTTATAGCAGCTAAATGGACAGGAGCTTGTATGTTGGGGCCCATCGTCTTTTAGTTCTGTCATCTGGGAACACAGGAGCAAAAAAGTGGGGGCCTGGAGCTTCCACTGAAGGGGAGTACTTATTCCATCAGCTGCAGTTCGAACCCGTATTCAACCCAGAGGACTATTATTTGTAGTTTCGCTGAAACTAACATAATGTGTTTATTCCCATATAAATATTTTGTGTACTTATTTAATGTGTGCTAGAAAAATATACATTATAGTTTACTTTTGAAAGGAAATTTGTTATGGGGCGCCTGGGTGGCTCAGTCGGTTAAGTGTCAGACTTCGGCTAAGGTCATGACCTTGTGCTTTGTGGGTTGAGCCCCAGGTCAAGCTCTGTGCTCACAGCTCAGAGCCTGGAGCCTGCTTCAGATTCTGTGTCTCCCGCTCTCTCTGCCCCTCCCTGGCTTGTGCTCTGTCTCTGTCTCTCAAAAATACATATACGTTTAAAAGAATAAATTTGTTGTAATATTTTAGAAGTTAATCAACCTAAATAAAATGTTAAGGAATTTAAGATAGTCAAACTTTGGGAAACAGGAGTTTGGGTGAGCAAGATCTTGCTGTGGGAGAAGGAAGGAGAGCTCTGTGGAATGGGATAGATGTTTCCTAAAGTTTTTCCAATGTACAGTTCAAATTGAGAAGTTCATGTATTATTCTTGGATGCAGAAAATTTTTGTTTTCATAAAGTGACAATGAGTGGGCTTTACCTGTGCATTGCATATATGATCATATATTTAGTTGCTATGGAGAATTACTAGTATTTCCCTAATATAAAGACCTTGCCGTCATATGTCTTTGAAAGCAAAGCCCCGTTGGCAAATGAGAAAGTGTATTCATTCATAAGTTGATTAGCCAATCTGAGCAAGTATTTGAGGATAGATGTGTGGCCTTTTGTGGCAGTAAGAGGGCTCTCAGTGCCGAACTGTGGCATTTTCCATTGACAGAGCAGGAATGTAATCTGTATATGGCAACAAAAGCAGACACCTTTTCTTAAATAGTCTAAAGAACCTTCAAAGTCTCATAGCAGAGAATAACAGTGGGAGATTTGCCTTATAGCGCCTCTACAATGCCATGAGAAATGCAAATTAGAAAAACGTCAGCAAAGACAATTTGCTAAATTTGAAATTCAAAATCTGAAAGTCCCGAAAGATCTGTGCAGAGAGGAGTCATCAAGCGTGCATGGGGAAACAAAACTGGGAGGGTATTACAGGAAGATGATGTAGTTAGTTACTGGGAAGCAGGCCACCCTCGTAGTTTGCATACATATCTAAATGCTTAACTTTCCAGAAAAAATGAGTGATTTGACTTGCTGATTCCAAATTCATTACCTCATCATTAAGGTAATTTATAGGAGAGCACTCATGGAAATTGGGTGACCGAAAATAACTGCTCGTATTTCCTGATCTGCCTTTTCACTTGCAAACCTTTCCTGATTTCTAAAACTGTACTGGACTTTGAAGACTCGTCAAAAAAAAAAAAAAAATTAGGTTGTGTATTGCTGGATTGTGGAGGTGGGGAGTGAGTGGCGAAGGAGGAAAAGAGAAAGAGAAAGATCACCTTGGGCAGATCAAGATCTAATACGGAAAGAAAGACCAACACTTGAGAATGAAGAAAAGGTTTTTACCTTTCCTGTTTTTACAAAGGAAACAAATGTAACTAGTGACAAGGCCACAAAGTGAAAAAGGAGAGAAACCCCACCTTGTAAAATACAAATGATTATAGAGTCTTTCAATGAATACTTTTTCTAAATTTAATACATTCAAAATAATTGTACAGTGCTTACAATTATTTTGAATTACATGACTCTTACTTGCATTGTTACAGCATAAAAGCTTTGTCAGTTTTTTGAGAATTACCGAAGTCCTTTACCCAACTTTCTCTGTCATGGCTTAGTTTTTTTCAGTTATTTATTCATCATACAGTATTTATTAGGCGCGTGCCATGTTCCAGGAACAGTACCTTCCTGTGGCTTGCAGTCTAAGAAAAGAGATAAGCCATTGTAAGTGTGATTATGACTGGGAAGTACTTTTGTGTGTGTGGAAACATAACAAGGCAATCTAATTGAGGCAGGAAATGGTGAAGGAAAACCATTCCAAGGAAGATGTGTTTTAAGTTTACTTAGGTCCTCCTAAGAGTGTTTTGTCGGAGGGAGAGTACCTGTCTTACTTCTTTGTATATCGTCATGATACCCAGGACAACACCTTGCACATACATCTGATGATATCTGTCATGATAATTATCAAGTGTTGTTTGATATACAAAGTACTTCAAAGAGATTGGCTTTTATTAACTTGAATTCACACACACACACACGCACGTATGAAATGCTGCGGTTCCTTTTCCTTAGTGAGGACTCCTTTCCCAGCATAAACTCTTCAGAAGCACCTTACTATAAAAGCTGCTGTGATTAAACTCTGATTTCAAGGATCAGAGTCTTGCCCCACTTACCTCTGGAAGAAGGGTCCAGTGTAGGAATTCATGGCTGGAACTAAAAGATGTCAAGAACTAAAACAGCTCTGAGGAAAGCCTCTTCTCTCCACCTGTCACTCCCTGTATATCTATTGCTCGTTGGTTCCCTACTCCCTTCTGAGAGGCAACTCCATTTTCTTCTTCGGGTCAACTTTGTATTTTCACTCATTTTTCTCTTTCTCAGAGCCTTGGCTTAGAAGGGGCTCTTAAAAGTACCACCACCCACTTCTGTGGACTCAGTCTCTGTCTCATCTTCACCCCTCACATTTAACTTCTCCATGTATTCCAGCTCAAATTACCAACATTGAGAAGCTGATGGCCCAGCTGTCCTGTGCCAAACCATGTCCTAGGGTTCTACCACAGGCAGTCCTTAGGTCTTGTGCCACCTCTGGTCCAGTCACCTTCTAGCCTGCTACAAAACATCGTTGCCTAGGTCATAGGACAAGGGTCCCTCTTTGTAAAGAGTGTGAGCAGTTTTTACCTAAGCTCACCAAATGTCATCACTGAATATCTACATACACTTACAAATTCAGAATTATTTTCCTACTCTCATATATCCTGATCAAACACTAAAGTAATTGTATTGGTTAAAAACCATAACCCCAATTCTTATTTGTCACTTCTGTTTCTCCTCTTTTTCATGATGTGCTTTGTTCTTCAAAGCATTCCTTTATAGGACTTTCTCACACACACATAAGATTTAAAGTATGCTGATGTTCCCAGAAAGGATTAAACCTTAGAGATTCCTTGTCTCTCCTCTTCCTCATCATTTCATAATAGAGCCCACGTAAGTTCCCAGTTTTTGGTGTTTGCCCTCTCTTTTTCCATCCCTTATCTTACTGCTTCCAAGAATTTTGGATAAACTCTGGAGAATACGTGAGGCTGGGTCTCCTCATTTCATGTTCTACTTCAGGCCTGGTTCTTTTGACATTTACCCCACAAATAAATTTGATGTCCAGTGATTTGCTGAGTTAGAGAAATCATGAGAAAAAAGAAGGACTTTCTAGATTCAAGGAATCAAGTCTGATATCTTGTTTAATTTCCCAGATCTTTCAACTTTGCTTTAATTCTGAAGTTATGTAATCCAGAATATCTCCGTGAAAGACATTATGACCATAGCATAAATAGCCCACATTTCCAATTTAATCTTAGGGTTTTCCTTGGGTGCTCTTGAAAACGTCCTTTTTGGTGGTAGCCAGCATCAGAGTAAAGCATTTCTTTATTTTGGCCGTCTTTGATTTTTTTAAACATGAATGGACGAGTTTTTAAAAATAGTAATAAGGCAGTGTGCTGATTTGCAGTCTTCCCTGGCATTTCTCTTGCCTTTAGCTAATCTTTGTTGTTGTTGTTTTTTATTTTTAAATTTACATCCAAGTTAGTTAGCATATAGTGCAACAATGATTTCAGGAGTATATTCCTTAATGCTCCTTACCCTTTTAGCCCATCCTCCCTCCCACCACCCCTCCAGTAACCCTGTTTGTTCTCCATATTTAAGAGTCTCTTATGTTTTGTCCCCTTGTTTTTGTATTATTTTTGCTTCCCTTACCTTGTGTTCATCTGTTTCATTTCAAAGTCTTCATATGAGTGAAGTCATGATATTTGTCTTTCTCTGACTGACTAATTTTGCTTAGCAAAATATCCTCTAGTTCCATCCACGTAGTTGCAAATGGTAAGATTTCATGCTTCTTGATTGCCCAGTAATAATCCATTGTATATATATATACCACATTTTCTTTATCCATTCATCCATCGATGGACATTTGGGCTCTTTCCATACTTTGGCTATTGTTGATAGCCCTGCTATAAACATGGGGGTGCGTGTGCCCCTTCGAAACAGCACACCTGTATCCCTTGGATAAATACCTACTGGTGCAATTGCTGGGTTGTAGGGTGGTTCTATTTTTAATTTTTTGAGGAACCTCCATACTGTTTTCCAGAGTGGCTGAACCAGTTTGCATTCCCACCAGCAGTACAAAAGAGATCCTCTTTCTCCACATCCTCACCAACATTTGTCGTTGCCTGAGTTGTTAATGTTAGCCATTCTGACGGGTGTGAGGTGGTATCTCAGTGTGGTTTTGATTTGTATTTCCCTGATGATGAGTGATGTTGAGCATCTTTTCATGTGTCGGTTGGCCATCTGGATGTCTTCTTTGGAGAAGTGTCTATTCATGCCTTTTGCCCACTTCTTCACTGGATTATTTGGTTTTTTGGGTGTTGAGTTTTAGCTAACCTTTGTAATTCCCTGTTAATGTGTTTTGGTATGTAGGTTTGTTCTCCACCTCTTCTTACAGGAAAATTACAAGAGAATCTAAAAGCTAACAACATGTTCTTTCTCTCTGAAAGGACAAGAGGAGTGATCATTTGGAAAAAGATGTAACATTCAAAACCTATCTTTAGGAATCACATGAGGAATCTCTAGGTTTCACTGCTAGTTTTGATAGGTACTCAGTAAATACTTGTAAAAATGACTAACGATTTCCATTATTAAATAAATGAAGTTTATGATCGTTTCAAACCCTCGTAATCTAGATTTTAAAGGAGTAACAAGTCCTTAAAGATCAAGTTTCCTTTTGGAGGAACATAAAGAGTAATTAATGAAGGCACTGCCTTCCAGAAAAGTCTCAAAATTAACTGTGTCGCGCTTGCTGAAACTTTATCCTTTGTAAAGACTGACAAAGATATCCACATTGCCTTACATGCAGTGACCCACTTTTCCACAGACCATATGCAGAGTTCCCATTTTTGTTTGGGGCCCATAAACACACCTGGATTCCTTTCTCTTTAGTTCTTTTTTTTTTTTTACATGTTTTAACGTTTTTATTTATTTTTGAGACAGAGAGAGACAGAGCATGAAGGGGGGAGGGGCAGAGAGAGAAGGAGACACAGAATCGGAAGCAGGCTCCAGGCTCTGAGCCATCAGCCCAGAGCCCAACACGGGGCTCGAACTCACGGACCGCGAGATCGTGACCTGAGCTGAAGTCGGACGCCACCCAGGCGCCCCTCTCTTTATTTCTTTAAGCTTAAATTTGCTTATCTACCAATAGATCAATGGTCTTAGTCTATCGTTTTCTAACATCTTTAAAGGACAAAACATCTAGGAGTCATGGTGGTATTAAAAGAACACCATGAATTACTGCTATGACTATTTTAATTGTATGCTATGAGCAAATCAGATGCCATTTTGAGAAGTCAAGGTAAATCATTGCCACATGAGTGGTTTAAGACCAATTTATGAGGAAAATGCTTACAATTTAGAAAGTGCTTCCATTAACTTATTTGTATATGAATTGGGAAATGCTTGCTAGTATTTGATTTTAACAGCAGATCATCTAGCTTCCACTTGCAAAACCTTTGTTCCACTGAGTCTGAGAACCAATGGTCTTCACTATTAAACTCTTAATAAAATGAAAAATAACATGTCAGTCTAATATAAAATCTGATGTAAATTTTTGAGAGTCAGAAAATTTATCACTGCTTTTCTTATTTAAAAAACGTAGTTGTGCCTGTACTTATCTCAATAAATTACAAAATGTTTTGTTTCTATTGCCTGTCTTTTAATGCCCTCTGCTTTCTACCATTCTCCTTCCCCACCATATATCTATGCACTTTTTCTGTTCACATCAGTGTGTGATCTTTTTTTTTTAATGTTTATTTATTTTTGAGAGAGAGAGAGAGAGAGACCAAGCACAAGCAGGAGAGGGGCGAGAGAGAGAGAGGGAGACACAGAATATGAAGCAGGCTCCAGGCTCGAGCTGTCAGCACAGAGCCCTATGCAGGGCTTGAACCCATGAACCATGAGACCATGACCTGAGCCAAAGTCGGACACTCAACTGATTGACTCACCCAGGCACCCCCAGTATGTGATCTTCTAATTATGGCTAAATAGACATGAACTACAAAGGGAAAAGTTCAATTTTGCTAAAATCTAAAATTAAGCATTGTAGTTCATACTTTTCTTTAATAAGAAATCACTGTCCTTAAATTTCTGGGATGGTAATGTGAACATACAGAGGATATGGCCAGGAGCTACTATTCAAAATCGCACATTTTTTTTAAAGCCCACCTGATGAATATAAAATGATCTCCTTGGTCTCTGAAATGCCAACAAATAACCTCAAAGACTTACAGTACTACAATGCTTTGTATTCATCACTCAATCCCAAACAACAGCTGACTGGCAACGTTTCATAGTGTCCATTTTCCCCCTTCTACGATATAAGGCGTTTTCTTTTAAAATGTTCTTTTCTGGGGCTCCTGGGTGGCTCAGTTGGTTAAGTGTCCAACTTCAGCTCAGATCATGATCTCACGGCTCGTGAGTTAGCGCCCCATGTCAGGCTCTGTGCTGACAGCTCGGAGCCTGGAGCCTGCTTCAGATTCTGTCTCTCCCTTGCTCTCTGCCCCTCCCCTGTTCTCTCTCTCTCTCTCTCTCTCAAAAATAAATAATAAACATTAAAAAATTGTTTTAATGTTCTTTTCTTCTCTGTACATAAAGATCATGCCTGCTGATGTTTCAAAAAGAAAAACCATTCTGAGGGCCTCAGAAACTGATTTAATGAAACGGTCTTGAAAGTGTCATTACACCACCGGCCAGGCAGTCCGTTCATTTCAGGGTGATCTTAATCTTGTTCTGACCTTCAGGAAGGGTGAGATGAATAGGAAGAGGCTCAGTTTATATTCCCAACGCTAATGAATGGCTTCATTATGTGACCTGACTGTATCTGCTGCAAAGTCATAGTGACAAAGAGAACATTTGTTCCTGTGTCTAAAGACTTCTTTTAAAAAACCTTTATTCCTACCCCCAAAAAGGAGAACTGTCACCACACAGGACGCTTATCAGAGACACTGCCATCCTTCCAGCGTGCTCCACCCGTGCCCCAGTTGCTGCCTGTTGTTGAGTGTGTGTCCATTTCGAAGCCGTCTTCTCTTGAATTTCAATAGGGGCCACTCTGGGCAGCTGTCTCCCAGTTTTCTATCTTTAGAATGACTCTCTTCATCTTGCATTCACACATGACCCAAGGAATATAACACACAGATTGGGTTTCCTGGCTTCCCAGGTTAGTTGGAGTGAAGTTTGACACTGATAGATGGGGTCAAACTAAGGTGCCCTCAGGAAGTTGAGCATGCAGATAAATCGACTCACTGTTAATAAGTGTAATTATGTTCAAAAAAATTGAAATTGAATTTAAGTCTGTTAAATACTCCTCCCTTTTTGAGCTCCAGGCATAGGTGTTTACTCGTTATAAGGAACCTTACAAATCTACTGCACCTTTAATAAGATTTTTTTTTAAGCAGCGATACCTTATCTTAGTTTTTAGTTTATTTATTTATTCAGAAGAACATCTTATTTATTTGAGGCAATAATTCTTATCTCAGGCCACAAGAGTATCTTTATCTGGAACGGAGGTGAACTTGGATTCCTGGCATGGCAGTCCATAGATCACATGATATTCTCCCATCTCACTCATCTTTTGATAATGCTTCAATCTAAGAGTTCCCTGGAAACTTCCCACTAGTGGGAAGGCTTTTAGGCCATAGCCTTCCCGCTAGGGATCCCTCTGGTCCTAGTTGTTCACTGTGCCAAGAGAAATATGTGACCAGGTAGTCAGACTAAGTTACTCAGCAAACTCATTAATCCCTGGACCAGCTCAGGCACCCTTGTTCATATCTGCTTTCTGGTCGTTACACAGGTAGCTGTATTGATTTTAGACAACCGTGTCACTTGATAATTGCTTACAGCCTTGAAAAAAGGCCGCTAGAGTAAGAAGGCAAAGGGCAAAGTTTATAGCTCTTTACTATTTTATAGACTTTTGATTTATTTTTCTCTTTGCTCTGCCAAGGACTGAAGCCGGTTGAGTTCTTCTCAAAACTCAGAGAGTAACGAATTCCAAATGTGACAGAGCCCCATGTGGTTACAGTGGCTTCTCTGGTGTTTGTCTCTTTTGGTCTATCAAATGTTTCTTCAGGAAAGGAAGAAGTGACAAATCTAACCTGAGAGGGTTGACACCAGGGACCAGTGGTTTGGAACCTTAGTTCAGTTCCCGTATCAGGAAGATTTCATATCAAATAAAATAAATAGGAATTGGGGGGGGGGGGGGGAAAGGACTCCAGAAGGACAGCAAACTAATTTATATTACTAATACTAGGCAATTCATATATGTTACTTTATTTAATCCTTGTAACTAGTCTACGGTGTTACTGTTACATACCTAATTTACCAAAATGGCGGCTTACTGCAGTTGACTGGCTCTCCAACTACTGTGCAGCTCGCGTGCTATTTCAGAGCCAGGACTATCTCAGCGTAAGACACAGACTCTTTCAAATACATTTTGTTCCAAGGAAACAAGACAGCATTCATTACAACAATGTGAAGTTGACTGGCGCGTTTCCTAAAATATATATTTTGGCAGATCTTTTTCTGTAATGATTTCCACGTAGAATCCCTGTTAACTTTTTCAGGTCAAAAGAGCAGCATCCATTAAGACATTGTATACTATTCTGGAAGAAATATGTTTGCTCACATTATCTGGTGCATTAGATTTAGATGCGGCAAAAGTTTGGTGCAAAAGGATCCAGGACCTCTTGGCACCCAGGACCACTCCCTTAAACACACACACACACACACACAGAGAGAGAGAGAGAGAGAGAGAGAGAGAACAGAGCTTTTCCTGAGCCTTGTTCAGACCTTTCAATCATTGATTTTTATGTACTTTCTTAAGCCCAGGTAAGAATTTCAGGGTTCTCCCCTACTAGCGATTGAAAAACAGTTATGTCTCTGTGTGCCAAGTGGGTGATAAATAACTTCTCACATGTTATCTCAATAATTGGTATATATTGTTATATATCAGGCTATCTTTCTATCCCAATTTTACAGATGAGGCAATGAATTCAAAGCTGTAGAGGTTTGTACAAGTTCACCTAGCTAAATGACAGAGCTAGAATATGAGCCTGTGTCTGTCTTGATGCTCGAATTGTTCTCTTCCTTGTGACATGTTTACATTTGCCCTTCTACCCACAAAACCTCTCCTTGGATGATATTTCTACTTTTGTTGTTAGCTGTGGGTTTTTTTTTTTTTTTTTGAAGGCACTGTAAAATAAGAAGCACCAAGGGAACATGATAATACCTTAGAGTCACGTGGAGCTGGGTTTGAATTCTACTTATGACCTAACTATCTTTGCTGTGTCTTTGTTTTGGGTTGTTAATCCCATCTAGTGACATTTTCAGATACTGTGTGTTTCAAGTCTTGAGTGTCTCTTTGGTTCAGTTTTTTGTTCTGTTTTCCATTTCCCTTCTCATTGTATTTATGTTCATTTTCCCTGTGGATTTTATTTAGAGTAGCTGCTTTAATATCTCTGCTAATTCCATCATCTCTCAGTCCATTTCTGTTGACTCATTTTTTTTTCCTGAATACGGGAAACACATTTTCCTATATCCTTATAGGTTTAATAGTTTATATGGAATGTCAGACATTGTAGTTTTATGTTTTAATGTGCTGGATTTTGGTTTATTTCTTTAAAGAATTTTGGGTTTTGTTCTGTAGGCAGTCATTGGTTGTAGATGAGTTGGTTTTTTTCTGGTCTTGTTCTTAAGCTCTTTCAAGACAGGTCTTGATTAGGCTTTACTTTAGGACTAATTTAGCCTCATATTTAAGAGTGACTTTTTGGGGGTTCTTCATTGAATGACCTATGGATTCAAGAATGTCTCTCCTAGGTGGCTGGTGGGACTTGGAATGATTTCCAACCCTGAATGTATTCTTTGGCTTCAAGCTCCATGATGTTTGTTTTCTTCCTCTGAACGTTATACTTGTTGAGCCTTACTGGGCTTCACCTGATGTGTGCACAGGTCAGTATTCACCAAGGACTCAAGAGTACCCCTCTGAAAATTTCTGGAACTCTCTCTCCATAACTAGCTCCCTCCTTTTGGGTGCTCTGGTCTGCAAGTTCTGGCTGTTTTTGGCCTCCCCAAACTCTAATCTCTGTTTCTTCAACTCAGAGAGATTGTCTAGGGAGGATCCTCCTTCCTGGAGCCCAGTCTAGAAATTGCCTCCAATTAGAAAGCCTCATTTGCTTCCCATCTCTCAGGAACCACAGTCTTCCGCTGCCTTTCATCCAGTGACTACAAATAGCTGTTGCCTATATTTTGTCTAGTTTTCTAGCTGTTTACTCTGGGAGGTTAATTCTTGACCTGTAAGTCCCTCATGATCAGAAGTGAAAGTCCCTGTGGTTGGAAATGTTATTTAACTTCTCTAAATCACAGGTGTTTTTTTTTTTTTCTTTTCATTTTAAAGTGGAGATAATAAGACCTACCTCTCAAGCCTATTATAAAGATTATAAATAATATCAATATATTCTCTTAGTACTGCACAACATTTGAATTTAATATGCCCATGTCTTGGTTTCCTTTTTTGTGCAATGGGAGCTGTAAGAGCACTTAAATCATAGAACAATGAAATGAATTCATATTTAGAGTTTGCCAAAAGTAATGCCTTACACATAGAGTTGTAGGTGTTGGTTAAATAAAAATTTTATTTAATTTTCATCCAAGTTAGTTAGCATGTCATGCGATAATGGTAGTTAAATAAAAATTTTAGACAATCATGGGGATGTTGTTTGCTACTAGAAAGAAAACAATTCTACCACTAACCAACAGTAAACATACTTGGAGTTCAGAGGACATGCAAACAATTTCTTAACTTTTCCCACTGAGATGCTTTTCAGTTTATAGAGACCATCTTTCATGGTTGTACAGGGTTCCGTCTCTCTCTTCTGCCCTTCATTTTCCCTCTGTCTTAAACTTCTTGTCCCCTCCCTGCCCAATTACCCAGTTCACTCCTGGCTGCGTGATGAAATATTCTCAAAATCATGATGCCCATATTTGCCTGCATCTTTGAAGAGCTTTGGTGTATCTTTTCCTGTTGATCTCCGAAAAGCTTAGGTCTTTTAATTTTGTCAGAAAGGATCCTATGTAGCAAAAATCTTTCTCTTGTTATCTGGACCACTTCTTATGACTTTGATATGTTTGATGTGCTAAGAGTCTCTGTTGCTTTACAATATTTTACCGAAGAATCCTGCTGAGGGTTGGGGGTGAGGGGAAGAAAAGAGGAGGTAATAAATTACAAATACATAAAGCTTTACGAGAAGTATTTCATATGTAGTATATATTAAGTAAGTGGATATTGCCATGTGAGTGGATACACAAGTAGCATTGTTATCTAACCAAGTATAAATACGAAGACTAGAGAAAATAGGAAGTCAATTGTGAAGTATGATCAGAGGGGTGTAGGTGGACTATATTGCCCTGAACTTGATCATTTAGGTATAATCCAGACTCTCCTGTTATCAGTTCCAGAATTCAACACTTCCACTGCTCTCTTTCTCGTATCTTAGAGTCCCTTGTTTCATTGTCATTCAGTTGAATACCACCTGGCAAAGTCCCAATCCTGGATGGACTGTGGACCTTCTCTGCTTCTGTTCAAAGCAAGGTAAATTGATGTCATTATTACCTTGGGGGTGACTAAGCAACTATGCACTATATATCTGGTGACTAACCAGGTATATTAGTCAAGTAATACATGCATATATGTTAAATATGAAATATATATATATGTCAATATAATTTTATATTGACACCTAGTCTTTCTTCCATCCTTCCTGCTAAAGACCAAGCCTGCCATGAGTTCCATCTCTTTCTCCTCTCTCCACTGGCCTCATCTAGTCAACAGGTTGTCATTACCACCTCAAAAACCAAAATAAAATATCAAAGCCCTCCAAGATTGAATATTCCATTATTGCTTTCTTTTGGTTTTTCTCCTCCATGTAGTGATCAGACTTTTGTTGGCATCACCTACATTGTTTTTTCCATTTCATCTTAAAAGCAGTGAAATCTGGCTCCCACCCAGACTGCTCTGTTGAAAATTCTGTTTACGAAAGTCACTAATGACTTCCATGTCATTAACACCAATGTGTGCTTTCAAGTACTTTCTTTGCTTATCCACTCGGCAGCATGGGACACTGCTAGACTACCCTTCTTTCTTGAAAGCCGCTTTCCCTTCTACTGATCCAGACACTCTATTTCCCTTTGTGGTATCCTCGTCCACTCATTCCTTAGATCCTGGTGTGCCTCAGGGGGTGATCTTAGGCTACCTGATTTTCTTGTTCTGTATATGGAAGTTCTACAACCAGGCAGTCCATAAGTAGAAAGAGAAGATGCTCCCAACTGATCTTATTCTGATCTACTTTTATGTCATGCTATACAATTTGATTATACTTCACTGTTTTTCCCTTCTCACCCTACCTAATCCAGTTAAGCTTCATTCCTGGGATCTTTATCACTGGCCCACTGAACAGGCCTAAACAGTGATAAGAAGATAATAAGCAATTAATAAAAATTTGTTGACTGAATTAACGTCATGAGGACCACTACATGTTGTCTAAGTGCTTTTAGAGCATGCACCCTCTTGATCCTTCTTTCTTTGGATTAATTGACATTTACTGGGAAAAAAAAAAAAACACTGATGGAAGATAGGCTTCATCTTATTTTCAGCTGTGGCTGATTAATAGGGGACTGAGCAGGGACTGAGCTTGGGAGAGCTATGTTGAATGTACTTGTCCGGGGGTCAATGGAAAAGAGTGTTTCAATCTATTGATACTGTCATACCTCATACAAATAACATACTAATATCATGTATTGAGTGTGGAGCATCTGCCAAACACTGTGATAAGCACATTGTTTCAACCAGAAGTCACAACAGCTGCATGAGATACTGTTGTTACCCTTGTCTTTACATTGATGTAATGGAGACGCAGAGATGTTCATCGCTTGGTTAAGAGCACACAGCAAACAGATAGTAAAGCTGGGCTGTCACACTTTAGAGCCCATGAGCTTAAGCATCATGCTACACTCATAATGCAGAGTGGTGGCCTTTTCTTTCCCTGTATTTTTGCCATTCTTGGCCTCAATTAAACTGTGAAGAGGGGACAAAAAACCAGCATAGGCGATGATAGTATGGAGAAAGAAGGGTACTCTGCCCTATGAGGCCTCAGTGATCACATCTCAAAAATGAATAATTTCACTAAAAAAATACATGCACATGCAAACACACACTTCTTCCCCCTTTTGAACTAGTCACAAAAGTTGCCAATATAAGAGAGAGAATCTTGGTTTTGAAACATTTCAGAGTAACTGCCAGTCTGATGCCCCAATATTCTCACGAACTTTAATGTGTATTTCCTATAAGCAGGAACATTTCTCCTGCATAACCATAACGTCATCATCAAAATTAAGAAATTAACATCATTACATTAGAAGAATGTAATACTCAGCCTTCATGTTTAGATTTGTCCAGTTGTACCAGTAATATCCTTAATAGCAAATGGACACTGTTGAGAATCACACTGTGTTCAGTTGGCATATTCTCTAGTCTCACGGAACCTCTAGCAATCTGCCAATTACAGTTCAGGCTTCCTGCCCCCGCACTGTTTCCCACAATGGTTTCTGCTCATGAGTCTCTGTTTCAGTAAACTGTTAGTCCCTGGATTCTCCGGCCTCTCTCTCTCCAATTTGGGGGGGCGTTGGTTTGCCCTGTGTCTTCCTCTGTCTTATGGATCCAAAAAGAGTGATTGATTTTTCAGTGTGTTTAGCTTTTTACTTAATAGGACAGAGTGATGCCTTCTAAGCTCCTCATTTGCGGAACTGGAAACCGGAGGTCCCTTTAGTCTCCTTTAATCTGGAACGTTTCCTTGGTCTTTCTTTGACTTTCACAGCCTTGAACTGTTACAGGGCAATTATTTTGTAGAATGTTCCTCAATTTTGGTTTAAGTGATATTTCCTCATGATTAAATCCAAGTTATTTACATTGGTGGAAATAGCGCAGAAGGGATGTTGTTATTTTGATTTGCATCTTATGGGATGGTGCATGATTTCAATTTGTCCCATTACTGATGGGGCTCACTTTGATCCTCTGAGTAAGTATGGCATCTAGGCATTTTGATGTGGCTGCCTGGCTATTCCTCTATTTAGCTCATTAACACTAGTAAGTACTTACGTAAGCTATACGAACTATATGAGGTATATATATTTAATGTTTGTTTATTTTTGTGAGAGAGAGAGGGAGAGCACACATGTGAATGGGCAGGAGCAGAGAAAGGGAGGGACAGAGGATCCAAAGTGGGCTCTGTAATGACAGCAGAGAGCCCAATGCAAGGCTCGAACTCACAAACCATGAAATCATGACGTGAGCAGAAATTAGTTGTTTAACCTACTGAGTCACCCAGGCGCCCCCGTTGAGGTAATAGATACATTGATTAGCTTGATTATAGTGATCATTTCACAATGTACATGTATACCAAAATATCACATTGTTTACCTTAAATATATACAACTTTTATAAATAAACAGAGAATAAAGTTGTTGAGTATTTTCTATGGCTGTACTTTGAAACTTTCTCCATAAGAACTTTGCCTTCCTCCATAAGTCACTCGCCTTAGGCTATGACTCTTTCCAGAAACTGTACCCCCACAGATACTCTACTCTTCTCAGGCTCCAACACCCCATGCTAGGTCAGCTGTCCATATGGAGGCTCGCCTCATCCTCTTTGAGCCCTGGCATCCCTCTGAACTACCATGCATCCCCACCTCTGCTGGCACAATTCTTACCTTTTTTCTGCCCAAATAGTGGTTTTAGGACTGGATTTTTCAGAAAAGGTATACGAAGCAGAGATTATATGTCATTTAAGATCACTTCTAACTAACAGCGTCTGATGACAGATAAATTAATATGGTTAAATTTTTGTAAATAGATGCTCAGAAAAAGGGGGCAGAGGTGTGTTGAGATCATTGTGACAAATGACCATGCTCAAAATAATCACTGAGTCCAGGGAAAGTGAGGTAGTGAGTAGCCTGGATGAGGGCTAGATGTATCAGATGGGGACTCTGGCCAGAAGCACAAGACCCGAGAGCATGCAGAGAAGTCAGGTTGTGCTGACCAACAGCCCTTAGGAAAGGGAGAAGTGATGTCTGTGAATAGTCAGGAAGCAACAAGTGTCCATTAAAGCGATCAAGGCAAGAAAAGGGAAAGACTTCACAATACTAACCAGCAAGTATCTTCATATGACTTAGAGTAATTAATGATCTTATGCATTATGGGAACTATTCATTTTGTCAAAGTAATAATGTGTTGCTGACCACACATTATTAGACCACTAGGTGCCATGAACTTTTGGATTTCTCTTGCCAACAGTGCAAGATGATACCAGGCTCTAAGTAATTGATGTTATGCTGCCATCTTTTGGTTAAATGTAAAATGCTTTTCTTACAGGGGCGCCTGGGTGGCTCAGTTGGTTAAGCGTTCTGGACTTAAGCTCAGGTCATGATCTCACGGTTAGTGGGCTCGAGCCCTGCATCGGGTTCTATGCTGACAGCTTGGAGCCTGGAGCCTGCTTCAGATTCTGTGTCTCCTTCTCTCTCTGCCCCTCCCCTGCTTCTGCTCTGTCTCTATCTCTCAAAAATAAATAAACATTAAAAAAAAATTTAATGCCTTTCTTACTAATGAGCTATTGTGGTATGTTTTGAACACAGAGAGGTAATCGCGAGGTTTTTTTTGCAGCATTAATGTTTTTTAGATTGACAATAGTGTTAAATAAATTTGTGGGGAAAAAGGTGAATAGATAAAAATGTATATTTGAGCAAATTTAAAAACCACTTACAAAGTCCATTCTAGTGAAAGATAGATTGCCACTGGTAGTTTATTCTATTTTTTCTTTCTTTTTTTAAATTTTCTTTATGTTTATTTATTTTTGAGACAGAGAGAGACAGAGCATGAACAGGGGAGGGTCAGAGAGCGGAAGACACAGAATCTGAAGCAGGCTCCAGGCTCCAAGCTGTCAGCACAGAGCCTGACGTGGGGCTCAAACTCATGGACTGTGAGATCATGACCTGAGCCAAAGTTGGATGCTTAACCCAATGAGCCACCCAGGCGCCCCTATTCTATTTTTTTCAAAGACTTTGTCTGAATCAGTGATACTTAAGACTTAGCACTTTTTTTTCATTGTCATACTTTTCCACTGTTTTTCTCTGAAGTATTATAAGCTGGCAGTAGATTCCCTTAATACCATCCTTAGATTTAGACAAAAGGGACCCACACACTAGGCTTTGCCATTTCATGGGCTTCATATGTCGTTCGTGACCCTCTACATGCACATGCTTGTGTACAGGCACACACTCAAGTGCATGTACACATACACATGCACACACACGACTCTTTTTTTTTTGTTTGTTTTTACTTATTTTTGAGAGAGAAAGAGACAGAATGTGAGTGGGGGAGGGGCAGAGAAAGAGGGAGACACAGAATCTGAAGCAGGCTCCAGGCTCTGAGATGTCAGCACAGAGCCCGACGCGGGGCTCGACCTCACGAACCGCGAGATCACGACCTGAGCCAAAGTCAGACGCTTAACCAACTGAGCGACCCACGTGCCCTGCACACACAACTTTTTGTTAAGAATACCTAGTGTCCATGTCACTTAGAATCTCAAGCCTGGGGAAAGAATACTCAGGAAGGAATCGGCGTGGGTGCTTGGGTGTCTCAGTGGGCTGAGCGTCAGACTTTGGCTCAGGTCATGATCTCACTGTTCCTGAGTTCGAGCTCCACGTCAGGCTCACTGCCGTCAACCTTTCAGCATAAAATCCACTCTGGATCATCTGTCCCCCTCTCACTGACCCTCCCCTGCTTGTGCTCTCCCCAAAATAAATAAATATTTTTTAAAAAGGAATGGGCCAACTATCCCCAGGGTGGACACAGGGCTGGGAACATCTCCTGCTTCCATCAGCCAGAGTGCAAAGACTTACTAGTACAGGGAACAGTGAGTAGAGTCCTTATAAGGATGGTCCCTTGGTAGTGAGATGACATTACCCTAGACTACAAAGTCTGCCCCATCCATGCTACCAAAGTTGAAAAACAAGCCCCCAACAAATCAAACAGATTCCAAGTAATTCAACTATGTCCTACAACAAAGCCCAGCCATATATGTAGGGCTTAACAAATCCAGTACCCATGATGTAGAACTTAGAATGTTCTGAATCCAGCCAAAAGCCATCAGGCATACAAAGAAATAGGAAAATAGGACCCATAAGCAGTAGAAAAGACAATCATGAAACAAGGCCCAGAAATGACACAAATGACAGAATTAGCAGAGAAGGAAGCTTAAACACTTATCATATATAAACCACATAAGCTCAGGAAGATAGGAGAAAAGATGAACGTGATGAGGAAAGAAATGAAAGATATCAAAAAGGAACAAAATAAACTTCTAGAGATGAGAAATATACTACCTAAAGTGATAAATATACTAGATGGGATTAACATTCAGATAAGATAAAGCAGAAGAAATTATCACTGAACCTGAAGACATTGCCATAGAAATGATCAAAAATAAAAGAGAAAAAGCTAAACGAACAAAACATCAGTGGCCTGTATGATCATACTGATGGTCTGATATATCTGTACTTAAAGTCCCAGAAGGAGATAAAAAATGTTGAAAAAAATAAGGTCTGAAACTTTTCCCAATTTAATTAAAATTATCGGGGCGCCTGGGTGGCTCAGTTGGTTAAGCGCCCAACTTCAGCTCAGGTCATGATCTCGCAGTTCGTGAGTTTGAGCCCTGCATCGGGCTCTGTGCTGACAGCTCAGAGCCTAGAGCCTGCTTTGGATCTGTGTCTCTCTGTCTCTGCCTCCTCCCCGCTCATGCTCTGTGTCTCCCTCTCAAAAATAAGTAAATTAAAAAAAATTATAAACTCACAGATTCAAAAAGCTTAGGAAACTCGTAATAGAAGACACAAGAAGAAAATTGCATCAAGGCGCATTATCATCAAATTGCTGAAATATAATGGTACAGAGAAAACCTTAAAAGCAGTTGGGGAAAGAGAAGACATATTATGCAAAAGAAATAAAATTAAGATGACAGCAGTCTTCAGAAATCATGCAAGCCAAAAGACAATGGAACAACATCTTTACAGTACTGAGGGAAAAACTATCTCAACTTAGAATTCTATACTCAGCAAAAACATATGTTCAAACTGAAGGCAAAATGCTTTTTCAGACAAACAAAAAGCCAAGAGAATATGTCACCAGCAGAACTGAGATACAAGAATTATTAAAGGATTTAAGAATAATAATAGTTATTCAAGAAAAATGATAGCAAATAGAAATTTAGATCTACTGAAAGGAAATGAACAGCACCAGAAATGGTATGTTGGTAAATGTATGATAATGAGTAAATATAGAAGAAAGGCTTCCTCATTTAAAAAATCTCTTTAAAATATATAATTGGCTATTTAAAATAAATATAGTATCAATGTTTGTGGGGTTTAAAACACATGAAAATGTTTAGCAACTAGAGCACAAAGGATGAGTGGATGGAGAAGAGTATATTGTGATATCCTTTAAGCCATGTGTAATATTATTTGAAAGTAAATTGTAATATGCTAAATAAAGATATATATTTTAATATTTTTTAAGTTTTTAAATTTATTTTGAGAAAGAGAGAAAGCACACGAGCATGGGAGGGGCAGAGAGAGAGGGAGAGAGAATCCCCAGCAGGCTCCACACTGTCAGCACAAAGTCCCACATGGTGCTCAATCCCACAAACTGACCATGACCTGAGCTGAAATCAAGAGTCAGATGCTTAACCGACTGAGCCACCCGGGCACCCCAAAGACATATATTTTACACCCTAGAGAAAGCACTATAAAAATAAAGTGGTATAGCTAATAATCCAATAGTGGAGATAAAATGGAATCATGTTTTGAAATCAATCCAAAAGAAGGGAAAAAAACATATGAACAATTAGAAAACAAATAGCAACATGGTTAGATGTAACCCTGCTATATGACAATCATACTTACATACTCACATAAATGTAAATGTGACAAAAATATATAGCCATGCATAAGACAGAACAAGAAAAGTGTTTTTAAAAAGGTATACAATGCTGTGAGGATCCAGAAGACAGATTATAGCTTCGTAAAAGAAATCTACATCCTAAAGAAGTAACCCTTAGTCCTTGCACAGACACATATTAGAGGTGAAGGAGGTAACACAATGGGTGATATTTCTGAGAGAGAAGACACACACACACACACACACACACACACACACACACACACCTCTGCTAGGTGTATTAAGGAAATAGTGAGTCATTAACTTTATCTGGAATTCAGTTTCCCTTACCTTATATTTGGAGCAACAGTGGGAGATAAGATTGGAAAGGTAGATTGAAGGCATATTTGGGAGGACTTAAAATGTGGAACTGGGTATTTGTAATTCAAGAGGCATTATTAATGTGAAGATAGTAGCTTTGCTTTACCATAGTTAGTGGTACCCGAGGGAATGTACATCAGCCAACTGCCCAACCTTTTCACATATAAGTTTATCATTTATAATGATTACATGGCATTTAATTATATGGATATACCAACATTTATTTATCCATTTCCCTATTATTGGACCTATAAGCCATTTCTAATATTCTGCAGTTGTAATAACTTTATAATGACCTTCTTTTGCTAATTTTTTTCTGATTCACATTACTTTCATAGGTTAGAAACTTAGATATTGAACTACTATAGTAAGATATAAAACAATTTGGGATGCCTGGGTGCCTCAGTCTGTTGAGCGTCCGACTCTTGGTTTCTGCTCAGGTCATGATTTCATGGTTTGGGAGTTGGAGCCCCATGTCAGGCTCTGTACTGACAGTTAGGAGCCTGCTTGGGATTCTCTCTCTGCTCCTCACCTGCTCTCTCTCTCGCTCTCTCTCAAAAATAAATAATGAATAAACATTAAAAAACAATTTTAGATTGCTCATACATATTTTAAGGTTAATTTGCTCAAGCGTTTGCACAAATTTACAGTTCTACTTGAGTTTTTAAATTTAGTAGTCTGTATAGATTTTAATTCCCTGTCCCCCCACCCCCTGTCCAAGCACCCTATAGGTGCTGCTAAGCCTGTGATAAATATTACTCCATGAAAGAGTACTCCTTTAAAAAAATACTCTCAGTAAAAGAACTTTAATAAGCTTGACTAAATATTTAGAAAGCATATTGTGTTGAGTGAAACTTTGTATCTAATACATAATGAGAGTAATAGAAAATCATATTGGGTGACTAGTCTGTAATTATCCAAGGAACACATACAATGAATCAAGTTCTTTTGGTTACTTCGTTAAACAGCCAACACAATGGGGAAAGTGGAGGAAATGTCCCATAAACACTATGAAAAGGGAACCAGAAAACCCAGTATGTAATCTTGGAGTAATGACAGCATCAGAAAACAAAACCAACAAAAGAGAACACCTTCCAGAACAATCTGAGCTGCATGAAAGGCAAACATTCACTAAAGTTGGAGCTTTCCTAAGTCTGCCCAGAGATAAGTGGCATATTTGACCTTCACCATGATTAACAAGCATTTCTTTGAAATTGTGTCGGTGCTGTTGGCCTCTTCTACTATCTTCTCCCTAGAGTTGAAACTGGCTCTCTTCCAACAAAGAGTAAACAGAGAGAATTTAAAACTCTTGAGTACATTGCAAAGCTCATCAATTCAGCAGTGTCTGCCACACAGGAAAAACTTCCTGCTTCCCCAGCGGTCTGTGAATCCTCGCCAGTACCAGAAAGGACAAGCACTGGCCATTCTTCACGAGATGCTTCAGCAGATCTTCAACCTCTTCAGGGCAAATACTTCTTCGGGTGGGTGGGAGGAAAGCCACGTGGAGAAGTTCCTCCCTGAGCTTCATCAACAGCTGGAATACCTAGAAACACTCACAGGCCTGGAAGCAGAGCAGGACAGCAGCATCTTGGGGAGTGAGAACGTTAGGTTACCGATTAAAATGTACTTCCAAAGGATCCACGATTACCTGGAAAGCCAAGAGTACAGCAGCTGTGCCTGGACCATTGTTCGAGGAGAAATCAACCGGTGTCTCTTCTTTGCACTCCAGCTGATAAGAAAGATAAGCAAACGAGGAATGCATTCCTCGAAGAATGTGGAGCATGAGCCGAGGGCAGACTTTAGAAGCACAGGGTAGGTGGAGGGGCGGGAGGACTGTTCCAGAGACTATTATTTCTTCTTGTCATTAATTGCTTTGGTTTCGTGTGTGTAGATATATGTATATTTACCTGTCCTTTAAGATTATGCGTAGTGACTACAATGGTCTTTGTTGTGTAATGTCACTTTGTATTTTCCATTCATCTTAAATTTTCATGAGATAAAATAGATTCATCAGTATTTCATACTTGGTTCTTCAAATGGGTTTATTTTCCTCAGAGTAAATGAGGTACGTTTCCACTGTACTGATTTCTTAACTTAGCACATCCAATGATTTCTTTGCCAGAAATTGGTAGAAACATTAAGAAGTACAAGGAATAATGTGCATTGCCAGACTTGAAAATGTCAATACACACTGAATATCTGTTACAGGTGACACAATAGAAATATGGCCAAAGGTCACGAACAGCAGATTGCAGAGGGAAAACAAATGCATGAAAACAGGTTCAACCTCACTTATAATGATAAAAAATACAAATTAAAAGTGAACAGCATGCCATTCATAACAGCTGAAGGCCTACACTTTCGTGGAGATTTTGGAGAGGGATGCTCCTATAATTTGCCAGAGCGCTGGAAATTGGTAGGATCACTGTAGAGGCAATATATTGATATCTGTTAAAATTACCATCTTTGATCCATAAATTTGAAATTGATCTTATAAAAATGCTTGCATATGTGTCTGATGGCGTGCATACAATACTGTTCACTGCAGCATTATTTATAATATCAAAAGACAGGAAACCACTCAAATTCTTTTAGTTTGAGACAGTTGAAGTATAGTCACGCAAAGGAACACCACCTGGCTGGACAACAGAGTGAGGATGCTCTTCCTATACTGAAAGAAAAGAGTAAAAAAATAGGCAAGATGAAGAACAGTGTGTATAAAGTGCTGTATTTGACATTAAAATGTAAAACAAGGGGCGCCTGGGTGGCTCACTCGGTTAGGCGTCCAACTTCGGCTCAGGTCATGATCTTGCGGTTCGTGAGTTCGAGCCCCACGTTGGGCTCTGTGCTGACAGCTCGGAGCCTGGAGCCTGCTTCGGATTCTGTGTCTCCCTCTCTGTCTGCCCCTTCCCTGCTCGCACTCTGTCTCTGTCTGTCTCTCAGAAATAAACATTAAAAATTTTTTTTAATAAAATGTAAAACAAATTTTCTATTTGACCTAACTTGTGCATGAACAAATAAAGAATATATAAGAATAAACTACAATGATGACCTGTGTTTTGGGGAAACGAGGCTAGGGGAAGAAGCAGGGGGAGGGAGGTTTTCCAGCATATTTTTGTATTTTTAATCATGTGAACATTACAAATTAAAACAATAAATGAAAATGTACCTAACAAGTCAGAGTTCTTAGAAATACGCATGAAGGAGTCTTGCTGGCAAAAGGAAGTGTTAGATGAAGGGTAGAAGAAACAGGACTGCTCCAGCCTTCCCCTGGAGGGGAGGGGAGTGGCCAGGAGAAGGAGGAAGGCTGCACAGAAGGGCACTCGTGCCAACCAAGGGAGGGGGTTTCCACTCATGAGAGCTGCTAGGGATGAAGGGATTCCAGCTCTTCCAGCCAGGAGCTCCCCGAAACCATGATGGAACAAATGCGGGGCCAGAGAAACTGAAGTTCAGTTGAGACTTGGTAGCTTTCCCACGGCCACGGTGACCTTCACCCAATGTAAGAAGCAGAGCCATGGTCCAAAATTCTGGGGCTAGTTCTGCCACTTTACGTCATGCTCTGTTTTTGACTCATTGTATAATTCGAGATGAAATCTATCACTTAATGTGAAAACTTGCTGAAGAACAAAACACATTTCATTTCGGTTTAATTAGTGTTAGTAAGTGTATTCGTTGTTGGCCTGTGCTTTCGGATTTGGCTTCAGAGGAAGGAGGATGAGCTGAATAGGCTCCTGAGTCTGAGGCAGGGCCAACTGCCAGAGAGGAAAAGGGCAGAGAAGCAGAG
Source organism: Panthera leo (assembly GCF_018350215.1). Lineage (NCBI taxonomy): Eukaryota > Metazoa > Chordata > Mammalia > Carnivora > Felidae > Panthera > Panthera leo. The sequence goes on along the minus strand of NC_056691.1, from coordinate 45,713,898 downwards.
GCAGTCTTGGTCCACGTGACCTTTCAACCCCTGTGTACCTTCAAGTTCACCTAGAGGTAGGGAGGTGGAGAGAGGAGAGGCATTTACCACACTTGACTGCAAATACAGGTCATTTGCTTCACATGATCAGTAGAATTTTTGTTTTCTTTAAACCAGGAAGTTTTCAGAAGCAAATCCTTCATTTAACACATTATTCGACTCTCAAGTTAACCTAGCAAGATAGTTTCTGTATTATCTTCTTTTCTGAAATGAGAATAACAAGACTTTAAAGGTGAAGTAACTTGCTCAAAGTAATGTAGCAAGTCACGGAGCCAGTAAATGCCAGAGCAGAGATTCTCCACCAGATCTGTCTGACTGAAAAGAGTGCACTCTGTTCTAGACCCCACAAACCCGAATGGCATTGTGCGAGATCTCTGCGAAATAATAATGATAACAAGCATGACGACAATTTGCTCCTGGCTTTCCTTATTCAAGTTCACATACTGTCCGCAGTCTTGAATTAGAGAAAGAACATTTTCTCCCCCTGGATATTTCTTTCCTAAGAACTGAAGAGAACAGAATGGAGAAGAGGCCAAGTAGAAATTTACAGTAGTTAATATGTACTCCTATCTAGAAGCTAAAAGCAATACTGTACATGCTAATGTTTCCCCAAACATTTAGCTTTATTAGGTTGACATCCTACTTGTATTACTGTCTTAACTGCTTCATACAAAATAAAAATGGCTTGCTTTTAAATATGTGTGCTCTCTTAAAACTTTAAAACCAGAGTTCTAAACTTGGAGATATTGAGGAAGATACATACTTTATTTTTTTATTTTTTTGTGTGAGCTTTTATTTATTTTTTATTTTCTATTTTTTAAATATGAAATTTATTGTCAAATTGGTTCCCATACAACACCCAGTGCTCATCCCAAAAGGTGCCCTCCTCAATACCCATCACCCACCCTCCCCTCTCTCCCACCCCCCCATCAACCCTCAGTTTGTTCTCAGTTTTTTTCTTTTTTTTCAATATATGAAATTTATCGTCAAATTGGTTTCCATACGACACCCAGTGCACCAAAAGGTGCCCTCCTCAATACCCATCATCCACCCTCCCTTCCCTCCCACCCTCCATCAACCCTCAGTTTGTTCTCAGTTTTTAAGAGTCTCTTACGCTTTGGCTCTCTCCCACTCTAACCTCTTTTTTTTTCCTTCCCCTCCCCCATGGGTTTCTGTTAAGTTTCTCAGGATCCACATAAGAGTGAAAACAGTATCTGTCTTTCTCTGTATGGCTTATTTCACTTAGCACAACACTCTCCAGTTCCATCCATGTTGCTACAAAGGGCCATATTTCATTCTTTCTCATTGTCACGTAGTACTCCATTGTGTATATAAACCACAATTTCTTTATCCATTTATCAGTTGATGGACATTTAGGCTCTTTCCATAATCTGGCTATTGTTGAGAGTGCTGCTATAAACATTGGGGTACAAGTGCCCCTATGCATCAGCACTCGTGTATCCCTTGGGTAAATTCTTAGCAGTGCTATTGCTGGGTCATAGGGTAGGTCTATTTTTAATTTTTTGAGGAACCTCCACACTGTTTTCCAGAGCGGCTGCACCAGTTTGCATTCCCACCAACAGTGCAAGAGGGTTCCCGTTTCTCCACATCCTCGCCAGCATCTAGTCTCGTGATTTGTTCATTTTAGCCACTCTTTCTGGCACAAGGTGGTATCTCACTGTGGTTTTGATTTGTATTTCCCTGATGAGGAGCGACGTTGAGCATCTTTTCATGTGCCTGTTGGCCATCTGGATGTCGTCTTTAGAGAAGTGTCTATTCATGTTCTCTGCCCATTTCTTCACTGGATTATTTGTTTTTCGGGTGTGGAGTTTGGTGAGCTCTTTATAGATTTTGGATACTAGCCCTTTGTCCGATATGTCATTTGCAAATATCTTTTCCCATTCCGTTGGTTGCCTTTTAGTTTGGTTGATTGTTTCCTTTGCAGTGCAGAAGCTTTTTATCTTCATGAGGTCCCAATAGTTCATTTTTGCTCTTAATTCCCTTGCCTTTGGGGACGTGTCAAGTAAGAAATTTCTGCGGCTGAGGTCAGAGAGGTCTTTTCCTGCTTTCTCCTCTAGGGTTTTGATGGTTTCCTGTCTCACATTCAGGTCCTTTATCCATTTTGAATTTGTTTTTGTGAATGGTGTGAGAAAGTGGTCTAGTTTCAACCTTCTGCATGTTGCTGTCCAGTTCTCCCAGCACCATTTGTTAAAGAGACTGTCTTTTTTCCATTGGATGTTCTTTCCTGTTTTGTCAAAGATGAGTTGGCCGTACGTTTGTGGGTCTAGTTCTGGGGTTTCTATTCTATTCCATTGGTCTATGTGTCTGTTTTTGTGCCAATACCATGCTGTCTTGATGATGACAGCTTTGTAGTAGAGGCTAAAGTCTGGGATTGTGATGCCTCCTGCTTTGGTCTTCTTCTTCAAAATTACTTTGGCTATTTGGGGCCTTTTGTGGTTCCATACAAATTTTAGGATTGCTTGTTCTAGCTTCGAGAAGAATGCTGGTGCAATTTTGATTGGGATTGAATGTGTAGATAGCTTTGGGTAGTATTGACATTTTAACAGTATTTATTCTTCCAATCCATGAGCATGGAATGTTTTTCCATTTCTTTATATCTTCTTCAATTTCCTTCATAAGCTTTCTATAGTTTTCAGCATACAGATCTTTTACATCTTTGGTTAGGTTTATTCCTAGGTATTTTATGCTTCTTGGTGCAATTGTGAATGGGATCAGTTTCTTTATTTGTCTTTCTGTTGCTTCATTGTTAGTGTATAAGAATGCAACTGATTTCTGTACATTGATTTTGAAGAGACAAGTTTGGGGGCTCAGAGTAAAGATAAGCTCATTTGTACTCATAGGCTGGGTCATCTGAGTTATCCTTGTCACATATACATGTATGAGCTAAACAGATTATTAAATCAAAAAGCAGGTTACAAAATAACTAGTACCATCATAATTTCTATAAATAAAAATGCCTGTAAAATGTCTGAAAAGAATTGCACTAAAATGTTCACAGCAGTACTATCTGGGTAATAGAATTTCCATTCTCGTATTTTTGAATATTATTTTCTTTTATTAAACTTTACTTATTTTGAGAGAGAGAGCACACATGAGCAGGAGAGGGGCAGAGGGAGAGGGGGAGAGAGAGAATCCCAAGCAGGCTCCACACGGTCAGCCCAGAGCCCAACGCAGGACTTGAACTCACAAACCGTGAGATCATGACCTGAGCTGATGTCGGGCGCCCCGCCGACTGCACCACCCAGGCTCCCCTAAATATGGCTTCTTGTAGAGATTTGGCTTAAGATACTTATCACCTGCACTAAATGAAGCCCCATCTCCAGTGTGTATCAGAATCATCTGGAGGGCTTGTTAAAATACAGGGGGCATGGCTTCACCCCAGTGTTTCTGATCCACTAAGTCTTATAGTGGGGACTGAGTATTTGCATTTCTAACAATTTCTAGATGATTTTGATGCTTTTGGTCCTCGGACTCCACATTACAGCCCATGCCTCTGTTTCTTGATAGCCTTGGTAGACTGTTAACAGCTGAAGACATGGTCTCTTTGAGGTTACTGATCTCATATTTTCCCATAATACCTAGAGAGAAGTGAGCCTCTCAGGTGGGAGATAGTTGGTAAGGATAGTTTTTTTTTTTTTCTTTTTTCTATCACTGCCTTTTCACAGCAGCGGATTCAATGGTCTTTCTCCTTCTTAAAGAAGCTGGATGTAAAGACTCTAATACGCCAGGTGACAGTAACTGTCTCTTCAGGAAGATGATCCAACCCAAGTTTTGTTTCTGTAACCGTGTCTGTTCCTCATGCCTATGATCGTGTGACATCAAAACTGCAACCATAACAATATCCGATTGGATGAAGAATATGGTGTGAACACAGGGAAATCAAACTTGTGAAAGACAGAGGATTCCAAGGTGGAAGATCGCAGACGGTTCAGTAATCTCTTCTGTTGAGAAATGTAGATGTTTGGTAAATACAGAGACTTGGGAGTCATTCTCGGAATTGCCTTTGGCTGAAATGAGTCATTTAGCCCCAGTTTTCTCCCCTCTATCCAAGGACTGGATGTGGAGGGATAAAGGCTCAGACCCCTCACTCCACCCCTGAAGGGTCATCGCAGTCTCAGAGCCCCTTCCCCCACCCCGGTTTTGACCGAAGCCACACTGTGACTGCACAGCCCCTCGGCTTGTCCTCCGTTCCTCATCCTGCCTGCTCTTCTCACATGCGTTGAGCCCGTAGCACTCCCTACTAAACTCCTCACATGGCACTTTTTGTCTCAGAGTCCACTTTCTCAGCACCTGACCTCCGAAAGCATAACACACAGACCTTCCATCTGGGGCCACAGAAAACCCAAACTCACATGCTGTTGCCTTGGCCAGGTACAGATTCGCTTCCTAATATGTGCTAATATCTCATTCTGGCTCTTTAGGACTCCTTAAAATTTTTCACAGAAAGCCCTCAGAGTCCGATCTGTCTAAATCTATCTGCCCCTCCAGAGTACAACTTTTATCACGTCTCAGACCACACTGTACAATGATGGGTTAGTTCTCTCTCAACTAAGGTATGACCTACTTCATGGTGGGGAAATGGCTTCTGAACTCTTTGCCTAGCACATTCCTGAACACATAAAGGGACAATCTAAATACTGAATGAGTAAGGAAATTTAAAGTGCAGCATTAACAGAGGGGGGCACCAGGGTGGCTCAGTTGGTTGAGTGTCTGACTCTTGATTTTGGCTCAGGTCATGACCCCAGGGTCACGGGATGGAGCCCTTCATCAGGCTCTGCGCTCAGTGCAGGGCCTGTTTGGGATTATCTCTGTCTCTCCCTCTGCCCCTCTCCCCTGTTTGTGTGTGCTCTCTCTCTCTCAAATAAAAATAAATAAGTAAATTTTTTTTAAATGCAGCATTAACAGAGAGAGAGAGAGAGAGAGAGAGAGAGAGATAAGTACCATATCGTCATGGCCAGTTATACACGTAAGAAGATACTCTACCTACAGATGAGGAAGTCTTGTTAACGTGTCTGCTAAGAGGTCATATTCTTACTTTTGTTTTTCAGTTTCTCTACTCTTCCTGGATGGACAACTTGGGTAAGCGACTTCTTGCACTAAAAAATGAAGTATCTTTCTTTCTCTAATGACAGGGTGGTTTTTATCCTTGTATGGTAAGAGCACAATAAGACATGACATGTAGGACAGAAGTGCCGGTGGGAGCCCCTCTCCCAACTAATTGTTCTGCTCACCCGAGAAAATCCTTTCCTGAACCCGCTCTTCATGGCCCTTCAGTCGCTGTCTGCTGGTGACCATTAGTCACGCTTTCGACCGCCGAGTAATATAGAAACCACTGACACCAACTTGAGTGTTTCCTATTTTTGGTGCAGTTTAAGAAACACTCAATATAGCAGATAGACATAAAACAATACATGAAAATAGTGTAAATGGCTCACTTTTATAGTTGTATGGTGTGTAACACTCCTCCCATTGTTGTATCCAAAAAGCGCTTGTCTTGTTACTGTCCAAAGTGGGTGGCCGCTGAATTAGTTTTTCCACCCACTATTAGTAGAGATTTGATGGAAAATGTCCTTATTTCTTTGGCTTGTACACTTGAAATATTATGGGTAAGCAGAAGATAGCCAGCATGTAGTATCTAGAGACAAGTAGCCAGAGTCACATTACAGTGATGCAGGGAAATGATCATAACACAAAAACGGTCCCATGGTTTTACCTTCAATGCGAGAAGAATCCATCTTCTTGGAAGTATAGAAACCTGGTCAGACACGTTTTAGCCACTGAAGGTGGAGATGTGTACCGGTTGGGAAGGGTGGAGCAAGGTTTGAGGAGAACAAAGAACAAGGTTACCCTTGACCCATAAATCATGTGACTTTTTCTACATAAGAGATCTAAGTGTACCTTGTTGTAGTGAAATTTATTCCAAGTTTCCATATTCGCCTTGTAATAAATAAAATATTTCCCTGGGAGAAACTTGAATTATTCCAAATAACAGAAATTCATTTGGGCTCATGCCAGATGAACAAAGTGGTTACCAATGTGGATAAAAATATTTATGATCAAAAGGGAGTTAGTTTGAGAGTGCTAAAAATTGGATTCTTAGCTGGTATATTATTCAGTATAATGGACTTTTTGTAGTAACAGCTCCTCATTTATTCTCATTCCTTGGGAGGAAGGAAAGATGCTCAATGGAACTGGGAAGAAAATAAGCATATTTCCAGAGCAAATTATGGGATTACACGAGAAATACCTTGAAGGACCCATTTGTGCCTACGGAGGGTTGGGGGAGAAAGAGGATGCATTCTCTGTGGGTGGGTGGGTTTCAGGAACTGAAATAAATAAACCAACAAAATTGTCCTCAAAATCCCTCTGGCTGGGCGGATTTCTTTTTTTTTTTTTTTTTTAACGTCTATTTATTTTTGAGACAGAGAGAGACAGAGCATGAACAGGGGAGGGGGCAGAGAGAGAGGGAGACACAGAATCCGAAACAGGCTCCAGGCTCTGAGCTGTCAACACAGAGCCCGACGTGGGGCTCAAACTCACGGACCGTGAGCTCATGACCTGAGCTGAAGTCGGACGCTCACCGACTGAGCCACCCAGGCGCCCCTGGCTGGGCGGATTTCTACCATGAGTTGAAATTAGAAGGGCAAAGAAAGGTGTTCGGATATTTCAGGGTTTCAGCCGTAGCCTTCTACAGGGAGATTGTCTCAGAAGATACACAATCAAGGGTCCTGGGCAGAAAGGATGTTAGAGATCTCCCCAGCAGATTCATCTCTAAGTTCTAGACACAAAGTTCCTTGGAGCACTTGGGCCCATATCTGAGGCCTTAGACATCAAAAACTACATGCGCATTATACACACATGGGTAGAGGGCTCAGTTCTGGAGGAAAGATTTCTTTCCCTAAAGCATCTCTCTCAGGTTGCTGTGTGCAACAAATGCCTGACATATTAAAAATAAACGAATACAACAAGAACAATAAAACGCCAACTGTCCTTCTCTTTCACATCATTTAGATACAGCATTTTAAGGGTCAGGCCAAGGGTGATCCTGGTGTCATCATCATGGCTTTATCAGAATTGACTTTCTATTCCCAAGATGGGTAATGAGAATTGCACCAGGTTGTGAATTAACTTTCTTCTTCCTCAGAATGGGTTCTTAGGATGTTCCTTGTCATCTAATGTAAATGTGAGCCCACTCTAAGACCCCTGACATAAACCCCTGCTGGTGTGAATCCAAAGGCAGTGCTATTTGAGGCTCAAATTAGTAGGTATCTTCCCTACTTAAGAAAAAATGTAAAATATAATACAGTATGTACATATGTTGAGGCAATTCAGATGATGAATCAAATGCTGGATATACATCCAATAAACTGTGAAACTCAGACCTAATAAAAACATGTTTTTCGAGAGATAGATACACCCCTACCTGGGTCCTAACTCTGCTCCAGCCCCACTTGCTTCCTGGGCGGGGTTCAGACTTGAGGGTAGAATTTAGACAGGAAGGGGATCTTAACACTTCTGTACCAAATGAGAATTTTGCTTCTGTCACTCCCAGAGAATAGGAGGGACCTTCAGAGTCCCTCAGTAGCTGATGGAAGAGAGCCAGGCACTGACAAAAGACTAAGCCATCGTATCCTTCATGTGAGGTGCCAGCAGGTTTTCAGCCTCGCGGCACAGAGGATCTCCTGTTATTCGGAAAGAGACCCGGATGGAGCAACTCCTCCCCGGGCTTCATCAGCAGGTGGACGTAGTAGGGGCGGGGGAGGAGAAAAAAGAAGTTCCCCTCCTGAGCAGTGAGGCACTAACAGTGGGAATTAAGAGAATTTCCCAAGGAATAAGCCTCTCTGTTGAAAGCAAAAGAATACAGCCCCTGGCCTGGGAGGATGTCAGGGTGAAATCAGCAGGTGCTATCTTTCCATGAAAAAAACCTGTTGAAAATTTAAGAGAATAAGGAAAATTGAGGAAACGAAGAAGGAGACGCAGCGTCTCTCCATGTGGAAATGTTGAACATATCTGGTGCCCACACAAGCGATATGGTTTGGTAGCCCCTGGGTTGAAAAGTGATACTTATTAATGCTAACTCAGAGGATCTAACGCTCAGAGGATCTGTTCTCAAGAGCAGAGATCGAGCCACAGAAACTGGGGCCCATGCCACGTCCTCTGAACACAAGGGAACCAAGATGTTGCTATCTTTCCTTAAGCATCCTGAGCAGTGCCATTCCATGGTGCCTGTGGGTCAGAATCATCAGGAGACCCCCTACACCCTCCTCCCTCAACAACTCTTAAGTCCTGATTTGGTTTTGAATTTAAATATATTATACAAGCTATCGTCACACGCATTGAAATATTCATAGGAGCAAAACAAAAAGCAAATGCATGTGTATTCACAGCTTCTTCCTCTCAGGTACCCTGTAAGGAAGATTGTGCCTCTCTCTGCTTGGTCTGGGGGTCTTTTGTCATGCTCCATTATATGCATATATAAAAGTGTAGAAAGTGATGCAGAAGTGGAATGATCTCCAGAAAACAATAGAAAGCAATTTTTATAATATATAAGAAGAAAATAATTGTGAGATGGATAGAAGAATGGATCCAGCAGAGCAGGAGCAGGGATCAGAAAAAAGGCAAACATTCCATGTAATTAGAGACGATTTGAGGAGAGATCCCCTCTTCAAATTTAGATTTAGAAAGAGAGGTAAAAGGAGAATCCTAAGGGGTTCCACGGTGCAGAGGCTGGGGGAATAGGGTGCAGGATGGGTGAGCAGAATCCAGATGGAAGAACCTGGGAAGGAGTTATGCTTTCCGATAATAATTTGAATTGAATTTTCATATATCTTGGCAAAAAAGGGTATTTTTTTTGTTGACACATATGTAACCTCTACTTAAAAAGAATTTTAGAAATTGGAATTTTTAAAGTTGATACTGGAACAAAAACAAATAAAATTGCTTTACGATCCCTGGCAGATACGTATAAGTGAGGACTGATAATAGAATAATGGTTGTTTTTGAAATAAATAAGGGAAGGTTGACTGATTCAATTAACGTTGTTGGGAAAATAGTCTCTTTGGGACAAAAAAAATGAGATTTCAAATCTCCCATAATACGCAAAATGAAATTTGATGTTTAAGGGATAAAAGGAAATGAGCAGGTTGGCTGTAAAGGAAGATCATCTGGGTTTCGATAGCAGCTTTGACATACAGGGCTCTGTGGCCAGGAGCATGTCACTGCCTCTCTAAGACCACCCAGCTGTTACGTGAGTACAATAAAAGTTGCTAAATCACTGAACGGTTATGGATAGAAATATAAGAAAGGAGAAAAAAACCCTGTTAAATACGAGGGAAAAAACCATGTATGTAAAAAGCTTTAGGGGTGCCCAGGTGGCTCAGTCAGTTAGGCGTCTGACTCTTGATTTCGGCTCATGTCATGATCTCACAGTTGTGAGATCAAGCCCCACTTAAGATTCTCTGCCCCTCCTTGCCTCAAATTAAAAAAATAATGAAATCAAAATAAAATTTGAAAACATTTTTTAATCTCCAGATGGGAGAGTTCTTCTGAGTGATGTGAAAACCCAAGGCCAGAAAAGAAAAGAGCAACACATTTTAATATGTGATTTTTTTTAAAGTCGGCCCGATAAAGAACTATCAAGAAATTTAAAGATGTACGAAAACAAATCTTGAAACATATGATTGATGCTAACATTTTCAATATAAAAAGGACTCAGAAAAGTTTAACAACTCAGTGCCAATTAGAAAAACAGATAGAGCTACAAGTAGATAATATACATATATCAAAAAACCAGCCTCCCTGGCGATCATTTATATAAATGAAAAATCTGATAAACAAGATGGTTTGGTGATGATTGGGGTAAGAGCACATACCTATACACAGTAGAGGTGTATAATTCTCAAACATGGGCGATTAATTTGGTGTAATCTACCAAAATTTTTGAACCACTGAACCCAGAAAATGCAGTTCTAGATATTTATATTACAGAACTACACCTGTCCAAATGTGTGCCCAATTTTTTATTGCAGCATTATTTATATAAAAGATGATTGCAGCCATAATAATGTGCTGTTAAAAAGGATTAGATAAGTAAACAATGGGCCCTCCATTTTACAGAATACTGTAATAGCCATTAAATTCACTTGGGTAAAGAATATTCACCTGCATCCAGACTCATGTTAAATAGTGATGAATAGATTGTTTTGAATTTTTGCCAGTACTTTGTTAGCCTTAAAAAATAATACTGCTAGGGGGCACCTGGGTGGCTCAGTCGGTTAAGCAGCCGACTTCGGCTCAGGTCATGATCTCGCGGTCCGTGAGTTTGAGCCCCACGTCGGGCTCTCTGCTGACAGCTCAGAGCCTGGAGCCTGTTTCAGATTCTGTGTCTCCCTCTCTCTGACCCTCCCCCGTTCATTCTCTATCTCAAAAATAAATAAACGTTAAAAAAAATAATAAAACTGATACATTTTTGCCAGCAATTGATGGGTTTGTTTGGGAATAGCACAGAATTGCAATCAGGCACAGCAAGATATAGCAAAACAGTAGACAAGTTTGGAAAAAAAAAAAAAAAGAGGAAATGTTTTTTATAGAGAAAAGTGGGAGAGTGGGGTTGCCGGGGAGGGTAGCTGTTATAAACAAAAAGTCCATTGGAGTAAACTAGGAGGTCAAAGTATAGTGGCTTCCCATTGGCTGAATTGTGACTGTCTCTCACTGGCTGGACTATTGCCAATAGTAAAGTAATATTGGCTCGCAAGGCCCATGTCTTCCGGTTGGATTCACAACTGACTTTGATTGGTAGGGCTGGCAAGGCAGGAGAGTTCCCCCTGCCCAACCTCCTGACTCCATTTTATTGAGGTTTCTTTTTATTAATTTTCACAAGTTGGTTTGAAAACCCATGTTACAGATCACATTAATGATTGTGATAACTAGCTTATAAACAATGTGTACAAAAATGTTCCAACTGTCATTTTATTTAAATAGCAAATATATGTATGGGAATCTAGAATAAATAAATAATGCAAAACAAAGGGAAAAGGCAGGCTTTAAAATGATGATGTCAGGCTAACACCAGTTCTGTGTTGTTATTTACTGTCTAATCTGACTGCATCACACCAATATAATTGGCTTTTAAGGGAATTGGGGTAATTTTTCCCATCCTGGTTTTAATAACTTTATCACCTGGTATCACTTTGCTAAGAAGTAAGAAGCATATTTGAATTGCTGAATGCTGGTAAAAACAAAAGACAACAACAATGACAACAACAACAAAGCATTAGCTGTGGTCGTTAAGGATGAACATAGCCTGGTGCTACGTTAATTAACCAGATGCAGTAAGACGTATGAATACCTAGAATTACTTTGTTTTTTATGGACACACTGAGCAGCCTCTCTAGTGACTGATACTATTCTGTCCTCTAGTGGTTCGAATTGAAAATCCCTGCCTACATACATTCCGGGAAAATTGCTATAAGGTAGAAACTTTGTGAAATTCTCCCCTTAAAAGGAAAACAAACCAAAAATAAAAAAACAGCCTGGAAAACTTGATGTATATACATCATCAAATAATCAGAGCAGAAATAATTTGATCTCACTGTAATTCAGATTTCCATTGTTTTGCCCATTACGTCATTCAAAAGTTTTCAGAACTACGACATTTCAACTCGATTTTAGGCATTCACAACCAACGGTGGAGTTCAATAGAGTCTTTTCCATGCCATTTTCTAAAGAGTACCATATCTTCAAGCCTTAAGAAAGTAACATTTTTCAAAGGCAGGAAAAAGGAACCATGTAACATACCCAAACACAAATAAAGCTGACAAAGTCTTAGTATTCTAAGTACTTTTTATACACTATTTCCTTGAAGACTCTAGGATCTTTGCCACTTTAGCTCAGTAGCTTTCATCTAGTTCACACACACACACACACACACACACACACACACACATACACAAGCACACATGTGTGAATGACACAGAATAGCTTCTGGATCAGTGAACCCAGATTCTCCCAGTGCTCGACACGTTTCAGCCAAGGTTATTTGTTGACCATCTGCACAGTCAGATGGCCATGACTACATCCCCTATTCTCCAGCACATTCTTTCTGCAGGTTGTTCTTCTATACGAAGCATTTTCTCACTTAGGATGGATGTGGCTATAAACACATGTGCTATTTCGTAGTGCTTCCTAAAATCTCAGCTTGTCTGAACATATTCCCATCTTTCTTTTGTGGATATGACCAAAGGAATAGTTTAAATAAGAAGCAATATAAGAATAAGATCGATGTACATCAGATGAGAACTCCCCAGGTCTGTGACTCAGGCTGTGCTGTTTTATTATGCATAGTCTCCTTTTCTAGCTCCTGTCTATAAAAGCATATCCAACTGTTTACTGGGCCATGTTCCCAAAACTGTTACAATAAAAATGGGGTCTTATCATTCTTTGACTTATTTCAGCCAAAATCCGGTCAACAGCTTTGGGAGTATGGACAAGGAGGCTGGGGAGAAGGAAAGTATAATCACTATTGACTCATCTACTTTATCTTATTACATGGGGAAAGTGTAAGACTCAGAAATCAAAATATTCTTTAAATCAAAATTCAGCCATCAATAAGAAATTTTCTCTGTGTGAATTTTAATTTTAAAAAGTCAGCATTAACTCATAATTTACAATCCTTGCAAATTTTACTTCTTCCACCAGGCTTAAAGTTTACCCCATTTTTTTCTGTCATCCCCTCTGCCTACATGCATACACCTTCTTTGAGCTAATAATTACAAATTTACTTCAAGAAATATCTTACATTCTGTATATATCAACACCAACCTTGGAAGGTCACCTTATTTTAGTTCAAGGAAAAAGATAAACATAGGGTTCCTCACCCTTGGGTGCTGGATCTCCTGCCCAGGGCACAGGTGAGCACGCCCAGCATGCCCTTGGTCTCCTGGATCCATTCTTCCTACCTCTTTGCCCAAAATGTTCCCTCCTGTCCAGTATAAAAGCCCAGTGGTTTGCTTTAGCTCCATTCCGGTTCTGATTCCCTTTCTATACAATATATCATCCTTAGCACACAGGAAAAACAATCAATCACACAAATGCAGGATTTGCTTTAGAGAGAGTCCCTGAGATAAGAAATACAGTGAATGAATTTTCCCCTGTTAGTAATGTGTTTCTGTTGCTATCTAATAAGCTTTTTTCCCCTTTGTATTTTTTTATGTGCATGTGTTTTGTTTTTTGTGTTGTGTGTGTGTGTGTGTGGTTTTTTTTTTTGTTTTTTTTTTTTTTGAGAGAGAGAGAGAGAGCGCGCGCACGTGCACAAGTGGGGAAGGGGCAAAGAGAGAGGAAGACACAGAATCCCAAGCAGGCTCCAGGCTCCGAGCTGTCAGCATAGAACCTGACGTGGGGCTCGAACTCATGAGCTGTGAGATCATGACCTGAGCCGAAGTCAGATGCTTAACCAACAGAACCAACGAGGTGCCCCCTCTTTCAATAAATCTTTTACCTCTGCATGATTTTGGTCATTTGGAAATTATTGGTTCACTGAATTATATCGTCCATCCAAATGTTGACACATTTCATTTTATAATTTTTAATGGTTTTTTTTTTTTTTTTTTGAGAGACAGAGACAGGAGCGACAGCGACGCAAGATGGCAGCCACCACGGGCTCGGGAGTAAAAGTCCCTCGCAATTTTCGACTGTTGGAAGAACTGGAAGAAGGCCAGAAAGGAGTAGGAGATGGCACAGTTAGCTGGGGTCTAGAAGATGACGAAGACATGACACTTACAAGATGGACAGGGATGATAATTGGGCCTCCGAGAACAATTTGTGAAAACCGAATATACAGCCTTAAAATAGAATGTGGACCTAAATACCCAGAAGCACCCCCCTTTGTAAGATTTGTAACAAAAATTAATATTAATGGAGCGGTGGACCCAAGAGCCATATCAGTGCTAGCAAAATGGCAGAATTCATATAGCATCAAAGTCATCCTGCAAGAGCTCCGGCACCTAATGATGTCTAAAGAAAACACGAAACTCCCTCAGCCGCCCGAAGGACAGTGTTACAGCAATTAATCAAAAAGAAAAACCACAGGCCCTCCCCCTACCCCCCTCCCATTCGATTTAAGCAGTCTTCATTTTCACAGTAGTAAGTTTTCTAGATACGTCTTGTAGACCTCAAAGTACTGGAAAGGAAGCTCCCATTCAAAGGCAATTTATCTTAAGATACTGGAAACGATACTAATTTTTTTTGTCCATTTAAAATATATAAGTTGTGCTATAACAAATCATCCTGTCAAGTGTAACCACTGTCCACATGGTTGAACTTCTGGGATCAAGAAAGTATATTTAAATTGATTCCCATCATAACTGGTGGGGCACACATCTAACTCAACTGTGAAAAGACACATCACACAATCACCCTGCTGCTCATTACATGGCCTGGGGTCTCTGCCTTCTCCCCTTCTCCTCCCCCTGCCTCCCTGCCTGCCTCCCTCCCCTCCCTCCTTCCCTCCCTGCAACAGCCCTTCAGCTTGGGTTGGCTTGCTACAGTAGGTGTGAAGGTTTCAGGTCACAGCCTGTGGGACTACTGCTGAGTGTGTGGGGGTGCTGCAGCTGCACCCCTGCTTTTTTTTAAGTCTTAAATGATGCCCCCCCCACCACACCCCCCCAAGCCATTGTCCCTTCTTAACTTTCCACCGCCACCCTTGGCCGAAGCATAGATTGTAACCCCCTCTGCTCCCCTCTGAAATTGGCCTTTGGTGAGGAATTCAGGGCTCTCCCCATATCTTCTCCCCCACCTTAATTGAGGGCTGCTGCTTTTTCCTTCCTCCTCCTCAACTCCCTTTTTGTACCATCACCACCCAACACTTTCCACAGTACTTCCTTGCTTTGGCCAGAAGCCATCAGGTAAGGTTGGAAAGAGTCTCTGACTTCGCTCGTTTAGTTTTGGAACCACATTTACTCACTCTCCACCAGCCTGGGAAAGAATATTGGGTCCCCAGCCCTGCCACCCTCTGCTGTCATCGTCAGCTGATGCGGTCTTTTAGCTCAGGTTCTGATAAAGTGAAAAGAACAGTCACCAGGGGTACTCACACCCGCCAGCTGTCAAAGTTCTTGGTGGTCAAACTTGGAGAAAGGCCACAGAAGACACTTGTAAGCACACACGATCCCTCTGAATGAATTTTCTTTTCCTGTAATTGCTTTTGCTTTTAAAAATTGAAAAAGTTTTACACAGGGTTCTCATGTGGTCATCTTGCAATCCACTTGGGTCTAGTTTGTAATATGGCAACTGGAACAAAAAGAACCTTGAATTCGGTGCATACTTTGGTTTTGGTGCTGCTGTTTCTCACGGTCCTCAGCAGGGATTGAAAAAGAACTCGGTGTGCACAGCGGATCCCCGAAATTGGCGGGCTTGACTTCCTGGCAAATTGCTGCATTTTTCCACTTTTCTGTTCAGGACCACTAAATGCTGAGATGTGGATGCATACCGAAAAAAAAAAAAGAGAGAGAGAGAGACAGAGACAGAGACAGAGACAGAGTGCAAGTGGGGGAGGGGCAGAGAGAGAGGGAGATACAGAATCTGAAGCAGGTTCCAGGCTCTGAGCTGTCAGCCCCGAGCCTGGCCTTTGAGCCTGTGGCTCAAAGCCACAGACCATGAGACCATTACTTGAGCAGAAGTCGGACGCTTAACCAACTGAGCCACCCAGGCACCCCTGTGCATGTTATTATAACTAATTAATTACTTACTACAAATAAATCAAGAGTATCAGGATCTTGGCAAGAGTGGCGGTGATTAGGCACTGTAGATGAACTGACATGCCTTTGAAGGCCACTACTTGTAGATGCTGAAGATACTCTGGGAGATTTTTCTAGTAGTCGGCACATGTGCTCTGAGTTTTCAAAGCATGAAGGGAGGCCGGTCTGTGTGCTACATCTTTGGAGCTTCTCAAGTGGTGGTGACATTCTTGGAGTTGTCAAAATATCTATTTATTTTATTTATTTTAGAGAGAGAGAGAGAGAAGGGGAGGGGGCGGGGAGAAGAGAGAGAGAGAGAGAGAGAGGGAGGGACGGAGTGAGAGAGAGAGAAAGAGAACCTCAAGCTGGCTCCACACTCAGCATGGAGCCCGACACAGGGCTTGATCCCAAGACCCTGGGATTATGACCTGAGCAGAAATCAAGAGTCAGATGCTCAACTGACTGAGCCACCCAAGAGCCCCAATCTATTTTTGCCTTTAAGTGAGTTCAATCCTCATCTTCAAATAGAGACAATAATAGACTTAAAGCTCTCTTAGAGCTAGAATATTTTGATATAGAGTTTCTGTCAGGTGCCTGGAGACTCTCCCTCATCCCAGGAACTTAATGTGTCTATGGGTCCTGAACAAAAATGACTCACTGAGATTTGACCCCAGAATCAGTCTGGGAAATACAGGTATTTCCTGTTTCTAGTGTAGGTCTCTCCTAGAAAAAAACATCTCCTCTCTTCAGTGTGTGTTTGCATCAGCTTAGATATAGAAATTGAGCACATCACTTTTGAACACTTTTGAGAAGTTCCATGTTTTTACAGAACAAAGTTGTTATACATTATAATGAAGATATTGTTCTATAAAGTATAAATACCATGCGCAAAATAAAATCCATAAAAACAAATTTAAACCTGTCAGACTGATCGCTGAACAGAATTCATATTTCTCTGATTAAGGCCACTATTGCTGATTCCAAGCTTCCGTTTTCAGTTTTTTGAGCAACTTCTAAAATGCATGACCACCTGGACTTGTACGAATCATTTGTTGTTGTTTTACGAGAGCTTACTTCTCTTCCTTTTTCCCTTAGTTTTTTTTTTTTTTTTACCAGTTTGTTAATGAAGAGGAAGCACCTGCTGATTTCCACTGTGACAATTTCTTACACACAGAGATGGTAACCCACGTTTCCCTCGAAGTAATACCTTATTTCTCTCCCCCCACTTCACAAACAAGCGTATAAAGATAATTTCTGGGGCGCCTGGGTGGCTCGGTCGGTTAAGCGTCCGACTTCGGCTCAGGTCATGATCTCGCGGTCCGTGAGTTCGAGCCCCGCGTCGGGCTCTGTGCCGACCGCTCAGAGCCTGGAGCCTGTTTCCGATTCTGTGTCTCCCTCTCTCTTTGCCCCTCCCCTGTTCATGCTCTGTCTCTCTCTGTCTCAAAAATAAATAAACGTTAAAAAAAATTTAAAAAAAAAGATAATTTCTATACATGGTATCCCTAATTCTCGTTCTTGTGTTTTCTCTTCCACCTGCTCCTATCTGGCCTCTGCCCCATTAATTCCACTAAACCAAAACCATGCTAAGGCCACCAGCCCCATCTGTTTGCAGGTCCATGGGGACAGTTCATCCACACCTGCCCTACAAAGCACCACCCTGACCCGTATTCCCTTCATGGTCAAGTCTTGTCCCCATGTGTCCTTCCAACTGCACTGGCCACTCTGCCTCAATGCCCTTCCCAGACTTTCCTCTGCCTGACCTTTAAACATTGAATGGACATCTCATTGTCCATTCTACTTATACGTGACCACATTCATTCCCATGCCTCGTCCCCAGATACTCAGTAAGGAATCCCAAACTGACACCTCCCTCATGGTATTTTTGTAAATTCCAGACCCACATTCCCAACTGCAGGTAAGACTTCAGCACTCACGTGTCTCCCAGGCACCTTAGAAAGGATATCTAATATCATTCTTCCTTGCCAGCATCCTTTGTACCTAAAGCTTCTTGTGTAAGAACATCACTTTCTTTCCTTTGCTTCCCTTTGTAATTTTTAACATAATTGAAATAAAATAAACATCAGTACTGTTTTTTATGTCTCCTTCCCTATAAGGCTGAGTTTCAACACAGCAGAAACTGTATGTGCTTTATTTACCTCTAGATTTTTTTTTTATTTTTTAAAAAGATTTTACTTCTTTCAAATATAATTTATTGTCAAATTGGCTAACATACAGTGTGTAAAGTGTGCTCTTGGTCTCCGGGGTAGATTCCTGTGGTTCATCACTTACATACAACACCCAGTGCTCATCCCAACAAGTGCCCTCCTCAATGCCCGTCACCCACTTCCCCCTCTTCCCCACCCCCACCCCTATCAACCCTCAGAATGTTCTCTGCATTTTGGGTCCCTTTTGGTTTGCCTGCCTCCCTTTCTGTTTGTAACTATTTTTCCCCCTTTCCTTCCCCCATGGTCTTCTGTTAAGTTTCTCAAGATCGGCATATGAGTGAAAACATGATATCTGTCCTTCTCTGACTGACTTATTTCACTCAGCATAATACCTTCCAGTTCCATCCATGTTGCTGCAAATGGCATGACTTCATTCTTTCTCATTGTCAAGTAGTATTCCATCATATATATATATATATATATATATATATATATATATATACCACATTTTCTTTATCCATTCATCTGCTGATGGACATTTAGGCTTTTCCCATAATTTGGCTTTTTAAGTAATATCTACACCTCCAATTTATAAACCGGAAATCAAGAGTTGCACGCTCTACAGACTAAGCCAGCCAGGTGCCCCTTTCATTTTTTAAAAAGTGAGGTCCATGCCCAAAGTGGAGCTTGAGCTCACAACCCTGAGATCAAGAGTTGTAGTTCTACTGACTGAGCCATCCAGGCACCCCAGGTGACCTCTAGTTCTTGACCACAATTACACATTTGTCATTTAGATACTCCCGTTTTGACATATACTCTGCATGGAATGAATGAGTAAATAAATTTTACTATCTGTTCCTCAATATCATTTACAATGATGTGGGTTTTGATTTTAGAACAAACATTCGAGAAGTTCTCTTTGATAAGTATATAACATATAAAGCGAAATGCAAATTTAATAACATGGAGGGGTAAATATGTTTTGTAAATTTTAATGCAATTTAAAGATGAACATTTCACTGTCTGTAATTTCTGAATTCTATAAATACGATAGATGCAAGAAAGAATACATATAAATAAATAAATAAATAAATAAATAAATAAATAACTTTTTTAAAAAAGGGAAACCAAGCATCAGAGAAGTCATCTCTTAGAGACTAACAATCCTGAAGCTGAATTTTTTAAAACATCTTCTTCATACTATTCACAAAGTATTTGTTGAGTTAAATTCAATGAATTCTCTACTAAAGCAGGAATGAGTCTCTTGAAGTGAGCAGGCATAGTGCAGGATGATGTGGCACGTCAGGCAATGAGAATCACTTCAAGGTGACCCCAGGTCTCCATCCTTGATGGCCAAGCTGTCTTGCAAGGTCGCCGAGGAGGACAAGGCTCTCATGATTTCCAGTCTGACAATTTCCCAGGCGCAGTCACTGTATCCCTGGTCCTCCAGGTAGACGCGGATGTCCTGGAAGTACCTCTTGATGGCCAGGGCAGGGCCGTGCATCCCCGGGGCGCGCTCTCCCTCGCCCGTGGCCTGCACCAGGCAGGCGTCCAGGGCTTCCAGCTGCCGGTGGAGGCCAGAGCGGAGTCCGTGCAGCGGCGCGGGGCTCCAGGCCGCCGAGGAGCGCTCCGTGTGCAACAGGTTGAAGGTCTGCTGAAGCAGCTCCCGCAGGACGGCGGCGGCGGCCTGGGCCTCCCGGAGCTGGCCGCCCTCCAGCATCTCCCGGGGGAAGCGGAAGTCTTTTCTGGCCCGCAGGCACAAGAAAGGGGACAGTCGCCGCATCTGGCCCAGGAGCACCAAGTTGTCCCTGCTAACCTGCGCGTGGCTCCCAGGCAGGGCACAGCCCAGAGAGCCTCCAGGGCGGCAGGTGAGCAGCGCCAGGGCGGTCAGCAGAGGGCGCAGGAGAGCCATGGGGAAGCCGAGGGGGCTGCTGGCCGGGCTGAGCTGGGGGACCTCGGGGCCGAGGTTCTCTGAGCACGGCCTCGAAGCATGGCTCTTAAATAGGGAACGCGGACAATTTCATTTTCTGCACATCCTCTCCACTTCTACTTCCTTTTTTTGTTTTCATTTATGCATTCTCCTTATTGTGTAAGAAGATGTCATCAATCTAAAGTACTACGTTGGCAATGGAAACTTTATTTCCCAATAAACTTCTGATATGTCCACCCCAATGGACACTTATCAACCAAATGAGAAACGTCTTTGTCCTAAAGACTGGAGTGATGTAGGCATGTAGGTACTCATACACACACCTGCTCACATATATGTTTTCATATATGAACATGGCTCTTTGTGTTAGAAAGAAACTTTGGCCTTGATCGTGGACTAGGTTTTTACCCTCTTTACTTCATACAGAGACAGGCTCCTTCATTCCTATGGGTTTTTGTATCTTGCTACGTTCTGACCAGACCACGTACGGTAAATAAGCTCTTTAGAACCAGGACTGGGTTTTAATTACTGTTGTATTCACATTAGAGGCTTGTGGTGATAAGTGAATGAGTTTCTTGGATGTTTCTCTTCATTCTAGAAATAATTGATGCAGGTCCATGCAGTTATGCTTCACTGGAGCCTCAGGGTCAAGACTAATACAGACACTATCCTTCTGCCATTTTGTAACCCATCTACAGTGCTCCTCAGGCTGTGCCAGTGTCCCCAGCAGGAAGCCCCGTTCCGGTCTGGGACATGTAGCTGTGAAGATTCTAATCCCAGATCATTTTATTTTCTCAGCAAACCCTCACGCGCAAGGTTGTTATCACCTCTACTAACATGTTCCTCTGGAGTGACTGAGTGTCCTCAACCCAACCTCTCCTGGACTCACTCCCCGAGGGCAGGCTCACCTTGTCCCGAGGACATTAGAATTCCCCTGCTGTGGAGGCACTGGTTTCTTTGTTAGCAAAAAAGTTAATGCCCCTCATTCCTTCCCTCCACCCCTGGAGTGTTTTTGTGAGGGACCCTAGCTCTCAGTGTTGACCTCCTCCTCTCCTCCTCCTCAAAGTGTCAACAGCTCTCAGATGCCAAGGGCAAAAGTTTGTTTCCTCTAAGGAGGGGAGTGACCCAACTGTAATCATTTCACCTTTAGTAAGAAAATACTTTTATTTTGCCACCATAGCTTTTATTGTTCAATCTTTTACTTCAATCATTGAACACTAGTTAGACTCAAAACTTCTGAGCTGGGCTCAGGGGACTCACTGATGATGCCTCTCAGTGGAATCTTTCAGCCCAGAAACTAGCGATTCTCAGGTGTTCATTCAGTCTAGGCATTTCTGTTTAGCTTCTTAGTCTGTTCCTCCCTCTCATGCTCAGAATGAAGGGGATGAGGCCGAGGCTACTATGTCAGAGAGATATGTCTTTTTTCCTTTATTTATTCATGATCTGTCATTTTAAATTAAATGAAGATAACAACAAAAAGAATTCTAATAACTTAGTTTTTACACAGTGGTGACATAGTCTGTCTTCCTCCTCCTGCGTCGTGTTCTACATCATCCTGAGGTTAATACAAAGGGAAGTTAAAGAAAGGCCAAGGGGCTGCCCCATTTTTCTCTATCATTTTCAAAACATCAGTTGTGTTGTTTCCCATTTCAACTTTCCTAGAAAGCAAATCATGACAGTTCTGCATGGGCAAAAACAAACAAACAAACAAACAAACAAAAACCTCACAAAGGTTAAGTCCAAATGTCACGAAAGTGAAAGAAGTGACCTTTCTGCTGACAAAATGTAAGTGAGCGCGATTCGGTGCAGCAGAACCAGGGACTGGGAGCTCTGGCAGAGAGAAGAACGAAGGCCACCCCGAGTTCCCCCAAATCAGCAAAAGAGCTGTGTCAGCCAGAGGCTCAGAGAAGACCAACTCCTGGATCCACGGACGGCCCTCAGCTCTGCAAGACCAGCACCTGATTTTACTTTCACTTAATCCCCATATGATCAGCTCTGAGGAGAGACGACAGGGGTCGCATCAACCAGCTCACAAGAGACTGGCAAGCAGACCCCACCTGCTAACCCCGTGTGGAAGGATCAGGATCGCAGATATTTGCCTTGCCCGAGCACGCTACCTCGTTAAGAAAGCCACTCACTCAATGGCAGTATTGCCCTGAGAAAGGGAATTGGATGGTCCTAAAAGATTCTGCTCTTCATCTGCATAATAATAAGGATGATGATGTTTTATGATGATAACACCGGGGTTGATTGGATGCTAACTATTCTAAGATCTTTGAAATGATGAATTCAGTCTTCTCAATGGACCCATTGGGATCACAGTCATTTATACAACGGTTTAGAGAGAATATAAATCTAGAGGAATAAATTATCCTGATGGGAGGAAAGATCCAAGGTCAAAACCATAAGGAGAATTGAGATAATGACTTTTCTGGAAGCACCTCTTAAGGGAATGAAGGATAGAAATGGACATTGGAATTCAGAAAGGCTATGGCATGAAATCAGTATGGCAGGAAGGGTGAGGTGATCAAGGATTCCAAATTCCACTTCAGATGCCAAAGGGTTGTCGTCTATGTTTTGGACGGCAACAGGGGCTGTGGTATGAGTCACCTAAATGGACTGACTTGACATTCTAAGGACAAGTTGACAAAATCCCTTTTAAATAGTCATAAGGCAGTAGATTTTTCTGCCAATTGAGACAGAAGTTTGCAGCTGGCACTGGAGTAGCCCCCCCCCCTCCCTTCCAATACCCTGCAGGCTGCTGTGATGTCATCGTCACCCCTGCTGGGGACACTACTATTGGCCATGTCCACATAGGAGAAGTCTGTGCTCCCAATGTCCACTTGAATCTTCTCAGGGTCCGGAACTGAAGGCTCTGGAGAGCCTGGACTCAATGCTGCCCTTTGGTGTTGTTCCACCCCCTGAGGACATGTCACTGATCCCATGGACCCTTTTACATTTCTCTTCTCCTTCCATGTTCCCCAGTGGCTGCGGACTTTCGACACCTTTACGTTTTCAGATGTGCAGCTGTGGTTTTTTGAAGAAACGAGCCTCTTGCACCTGTAATCAGAACACAGTCATGCCCAAACACAGGCACAGATGAGCGCCTGGGTGTAGATGTGTGGGCAGGGTTCCCCGAGTTTTGTGTTTCTGTGCTGGACTGGGCATCTGGGGGCCTTGACCACCGCAGCCCAGCAATCAGCCGGCAGAGGGTGGAGCTATGGCCCGATGCACACTCTGACTTCTGAAGCTGGAGAACGTTGGCTGCTTCCGCTGCTGCTGCAAGTGATCTTGCCAAGCCCATCAGTGGGCATCTGGCAACAGGCCCTGTCTCCTCCGTGTCCCCTGTCAGGTTGGCCAGAAGTGCCTGGGGATGGAAAGTTGGCAGGTGGGGGCTCAATCCCCTGGCCAGTGCCTCTGGCCCTGCAGCTAAGTTCTCCAAAACTTTTGAATATTTAATATTTAATATTTTGAATATTTGAGTCCTTTAAGTCCTTTAAGTCGTAGCTTAAAGGGACAATTTCAGGAAGAAGTCGAATTTCTGCATGCATCCCAAACCCTTCCCCCAGTTTTGGTCGCTGCCCCAGTAGCACATGGCCACCAGGGGGCGGTCTTCCCTGAAAGGAGCTTCATTCGCCCACCCTTCAACGGGATCCCGCTTTCTGTTTCCTTTTAGCCTCAGTTGCTATTACATCACATTCAGTGGAAATTAAAAGAAAGTCTCTCTTGCAGGTGTTTCTGCAAAACCTAGACGTTTCATTTGGTTTTTGCTTTCTACTTGTGATGTGCTGCTCTTAAGGGAAACTTTAAGCTGAGACCGCAACGGAACAGAAATAGGCTGACAGGTCAAGGGAGTGAGCAACCACGGTGCGTGGGAACTTCCGTCTGGGACAGGGAGGAAACCCTTAGGGCAGGGGAAAAGTGTCCTGGAATGCTGGGGGAGGGGCAGGTGCCAGAATATTAAAGAAACATCATGTCCTTCTGTACTTCCACCTAGATGTGTATTCTCAACGCTCAGATATTAACACAAGCCACCGTTTCATCACTGAATATAAATAAGACACTTTTTCGAAATGAGGAATGAATCAGTCAGCCATCTCTAGAATTCACGATAGAATTCTGGTTTTTTAGGCTGCCTCCTTTGAAGGTCAGTTAGTGCAAGGTAGGACAGGAAAGCTTGGTAAGAATTGTGTAGAAAGAGACAAACGCTATTGTCATATATAGCTGTCTGAAGAAAACTAGGAAAATACGAGCCATGTTTTTAGTCATTACTCTCAGGAAGATGCAATGCTCGGTGCCTTTCATGTGCATGACTTCATGCATAATATTCTACTATCATAAGGTTTTTTTTTAATGTTTATTTATTTTTGAGAGAGAAAGAGACACAGAGTGTGAGCAGGGGAGGGGAAGAGAGAGAGAGGGAGACACAGAATCCGAAGCAGGTTCCAGGCTCTGAGCTGTCAGCACAGAGCCCAATGCAGGGCTCGAACTCACACACCGCGAGATCATGATCTGAGCTGAAGTCAGACTCTTAACCAACTGAGCCACCCAGGCGCCCCCATAATATTCTACTATAATTACTCCTGAATTATATACGACGCTCTTGTGCTCTATGGATTTCCTTCTTGGTGTTGTATTTTCAGCTGATTTTAACTAAATTTTTCTTTGCCTTAAGTATTAACAAAGAGAATGCCTGACCCAGCTTCCCACTTTCATTTTAAGAAAACCTGTCTGTCTTTATGTCCATAATAATTTTGCTATTTTGGGATCCACCAATGATTGTAGTAGTTACAAAATTAGGGAAAATTACCGGTGAGTAACATAAGAGAATTCTTATCATATCAAACTCTCTTAGAAAATGAAACATGGCAGAAAACTGCTGTAGTAAACCAATGTCACAGTGATCAAAGTTAAGTAACTGAATTCATAAAGCCAATAATTCCAGGAAACATTATTGTGTCAGTGGTAACAGATGTTTTGATGAAGGATTGAATTAGTTAACTATTCCTGCCTAGTGAATTCTTAAAGATGAATAGCTTGCTGATATACAAGGTAGTAAAAACTAAGGATAAACCATTGAAAGTAATTAAGTAAATCATGAATCAAAATAAATGCAATTAACACATTAACATGCCAGTGCATCAATTTCATGAAATCACCCACAGGAAACCATATGGCATAAAAGGCAGAACGACGCACAGAAAAACTACCCCACAACATTTTCCAGATCCCACGCTGTCTTCTCCGCTTCAGAGGCACTAACTTCTCTTATTAAGGCTTCCATCCACTCCGGGGTGGTTTCTGCTTATTAATTCCACCAAACCAGCTCTCATGAAGGTCACCGATGGTATCTATTTTTCTGACACAGCAGGCAATTAAATCCACATCGTCCGTGAATCCACTGACACTCTTCTAAGCACAATGTATTTCCTCAAATACGCTCCTCACCATCCTCTCTTGTTATCCTTCTACTGAATGGTCAGTATACTTGTGTATTCTTTGTGTCTCTTTTCTCTCCTCCCTTGAATGATTGAGGATCGTTAGAATCCAGTTTATGTCTTTTTCTCACACTACACTGTCTCCCCCACCCCACCCCCAATCCCCCGTCCACCTCTGTTTCTGGCTTCCCATTGTCACATATGGACCGCTAGGCATGGCGTTACTTGTAAAATGCAAGCTCACTTGTCCTCTAACAATGGTAATTTGCACTCCGATGTCTCCCAGTCAACTGTAGAGATGGACAGCTTTTATTTTTATTTCTTGACATACTTCGTTCTAGCACCAGGTGAGAGAATTCACTTATTTGCCTTCTTCATTATAACATTAAGTATGATTATTGTTTTTATTATTTTTAATGTTTATTTATTTATTTTGAGAGAGAGAGAAAGCATGAGCAGGGGAGGGGCACAGAGAGAGGAAGACAAAGGATCCCAAGCAGGCTCCATGCTTCCAGCCCAGAGCCCGACACGGGGTTTCATCTCACAAACCGTGAGATCATGACCTGAGCCCAAATCAAGAGTCAGATGTTTAACTGACTGAGCGACCCAGGTGCTCCTGGTTATTGTTTTTAGATCTATCCCTAGAAAAATGAAAGATAAAGACATTAGAACTGTATCTGTGGGACGCCTTGGTGGCTTAGTCCGTTAAGCGTCCGACTTTGGCTCAGGTCATGATCTCACAGTTTGCGAATTTGAGCCCCACGTCGGGCTCTGTGCTGACAGCTCGGAGCCTGGAGCCTGCTACGGATTCCGTATCTCCTCTCTCTGCCCCTCCCAGACTTGTGCTCTGTCTCTGACTCTCCCAAATAAACAAATGTTAAAAAAAATTAAAACAAAAAAAAAAGAAACTGTATTTGTTAGGTCCTATATCCTTGGGGCAAAGTACAACTTGTCTTATAGGAAGTCAGTTGCTACTTCTTATGTTAACATAATATAATAGGTAAATGCATTTTGCTATCCATTTTTTTAATGTTTATTTATTTTTTTTTTGAAGGAGAGAGAGACACAGAGTGTGAGTGGAGGAAGGGAGAGAGAGAGAGAGAGAGACACAGATTCTGAAGCAGGCTCCAGGCTCCCAGCTATCAGCACAGAGCCCGACACGGGACTCAAACCCACAAACCGCGAGATCGTGACCTGAGCCAAAGTTGGACGCTCAACCGACTGAGCCACCCAGGCACCCTTTGCCATCCATTTTTAAATCAAGTTACAAAATTAGGCCTGGATTTCTTTTTAAACACACTTCCTATAGTAAAATTGAATAAACAAAAAACAAACACTAAATTGACAAAATATAAACAATACATTTTATTATATTACCACAATGTAAATGTGCACATATTATATGAAAAAATTTGATCTTACAAATAGTTAAATAAATAAATATATAAATAGACAAATAGACATCAGCATGGTCATTGATAAGTGGCTAGTGCTTGTAGAGTTGACATGATGTCATTTAATACTCCTGAAAACATTGGACAAATTGATTCCATTCATGTCACAGCAGAATGGAGAAATGAGAGTCTTTGACATGGCAGGACAGGTGGAAAGTGTGGTATGATTAGTCAGTGAGAATCATTTCCATGTTGAACAGGTCTCATTTCTCGCTCCTTAACCTTTTCTGCAAGGCTGTTGACGAATACAAGGACCTCATGATTTCTGCTCTGACGATCTCCCAGGCACAAGGGCTGTATTTCTTCTCTTGCAGGTAGAGGGAGAGTCTTTGGAAGTAGTTCCTCAGGATGGAGTCCTGGTTGGTGAGGGGAGCCTCTCCCTCCCCCACCTCCTGCATGACACAGGCTTCCAGGCGGGTCAGCTGCCGATCAAGTCCCGTGCAGAATTCCTCCAGGAGGGTGGTGTTCCAAGCAGCAGACGAGGACGCCTCTGTGCAGAAGAAGTGGAAGATCTTCTGGTTCGTCACGTGCACCACAGAGAGGGCTTGGGCCTTGTGGGACTGGTCTCCACCAAACACGTCCTGGGGGAAGGCGAAGTCATTTCTGTCCTTCTGGCAGGAGCTGGCAGGGAGTCTCCTCATTTGTCCCAGGAGCGTCAAGGCCCTCCTGTTCAGCAGGCCGTGGGTGTGAGGCAGGTCACAGCCCAGAGAGCAGACGGAGTTGCAGCCCAGCGCCACCAGGGCCACCAAGAAGGAAGAGGGCAGCGCCATCGGGGATCTTGCAGATGCTGTCGGCCTGGCTGGGGTGGGCGACTCTGTGACCCGTGGCTCTAGGTTCTCTGAACATCTTCCCTTGTGCGTGTGGCTTAAGTAGGGAACATAGCAGTTTTCACTTTCTGAACGTTGTCCTTACTTTCTACTTCTGTTTTTGCTTTCCTTTATGCACCTTCTACTTGGGTTTAGAGCATGGGTTCCACAACCATTTTTTTTTTCATCATTACCTCCTGCCTCCAGAGTTTTTGTACATATTTATCTAATTGAACCTTCTAAGAAAATTTAATAACACAGATACACATTATGTGTAATTATGTACTGTATATTTAACTGTACTTTATACATAAAAAATCATAAAAAAGGAAATATAAAGTTTACTCTATTTATCCAATGCAGGGTTAAGAATTACTAAAAATTTTTAAAAGTTAAAATTTAATGCCATTGATGCTTAAGTATGGACCTAAATTTGATTTTTTTAATGTTTGCTTATTTATTTATTTATATTTTTAATATGAAATTTATTGTCAAATTGGTTTCCATACAACACCCAGTGCTCATCCCAATTGGCGCCCTCCTCGATACCCATCACCCACCCTTCCCTCCCTCCCACCCCCCATCAACCCACAGTTTATTCTCAGTTTTTAAGAGTCTCTTATGGTTTGCCTCCCTCCCTCTCTAACTTTTTTTTTCCCCTTCCCTTCCCCTATGGTCTTCTGTTAAGTTTCTCATGATCCACATAAGGGTGAAAACACATGATATCTGTCTTTCTCTGTATGACTTATTTCACTTAGCATAACACTCTCCAGTTCCATCCACGTTGCTACAAATGGCCAGATTTCATTCTTTCTCATTGCCAAGTAGTATTCCATTGTGTATATAAACCAAAACTTTATCCATTCATCAGTTGATGGACATTTAGGCTCTTTCCATAATCTGGCTATTGTTGAAAGTGCTGCTATAAACATTGGGGTACAAGTGCCCCTATGCATCAGTACTCCTGTATCCCTTGGGTAAATTCCTGGCAGTGCTATTGCTGGGTCATAGGGTAGATCTATTTTTAATTTTTTGAGGAACCTCCAACTGTTTTCCAGAGTGGCTGCACCAGTTTGCATTCCCACCAACAGTGTAAGAGGGTTCCCGTTTCTCCACATCCTCGCCAGCATCTATAGGCTCCCGGTTTGTTCATTTTAGCCACTCTGCTGGCGTGAGGTGACATCTCAGTGTGGTTTTGATTTGTATTTCCCTGATGAGGAGCGACGCTGAGCATCTTTTCATGTGCCTGTTGGCCATCAGGATGTCTTCCTTAGAGAAGTGTCTATTCGTGTTTCTGCCCATTTCTTCACTGGATTATTTGTTTTTTGGGTGTGGAGTTTGGTGAGTTCGTTATAGATTTTGGATACTAGCCCTTTGTCCGATATGTCATTTGCAAAAATCTTTTCCCATTCCGTTGGTTGCCTTTTAGTTTTGGTGATTGTTTCCTTTGCAGTGCTGAAGC
This sequence comes from Panthera leo, assembly GCF_018350215.1. NCBI lineage: Eukaryota > Metazoa > Chordata > Mammalia > Carnivora > Felidae > Panthera > Panthera leo. The sequence continues at coordinate 45,684,855 of NC_056691.1, read as the reverse complement.
TTTTTCTCTTCATGAGGTCCCAATAGTTCATTTTTTGCTTTTAATTCTCTTGCCTTTGGCGATGTGTCAAGTAAGAAGTTGCTGCGGCTGAGGTCAGAGAGGTTTTTTCTTGCTTTCTCCTCAGGGTTTTGATGGTTTCCTGTCTCACATTCAGGTCCTTCATCCATTTTGAGTTTATTTTTGTGAATGGTGTAAGAAAGTGGTCTAGTTTCATTCTTCTGCATGTTGCTGTCCAGTTCTCCCAGCACCATTTGTTAAAGAGACTGTCTTTTTTCCATTGGATATTCTTTCCTGCTTTGTCAAAGATTAGCTGGCCATACATTTGTGGGTCCGATTCTGGAGTCTCTGTTCTATTCCAGACCTAAATTTAATTTGTGACTTATAACTTATTTACTTATATAAATTTTATATAAAGTACATAAGTAAATTAAAATTTCTATAAAGACATAACTATTTCAATGTACTTAAATATTTAAAATCATTCCAAATTGCTTAAAGCAAGAAAAAATTTTAATTATTCACTTAAATTATTCCCTGATTTATTTTCAGTGTACTGAATTTTAATGTTGCCTCATGACAAAATAATTTTTTTCAGTTTATTTATTTACTTGAGAGAGAGCACAAGCAGAAGAGGGGCAGAGAGAAGGAGAGACAGAATCCAAAGCAGGCTCCGCGCCATCAGCACAGAGCCCGACATGGGACTCAAACTCATAAACCGTGAGATCATGAGCTAAGCTGAGATTAAGAGTCAGACGCTTAACCGACTGAGCCACCCAGGCGCCCTGACAAAATAATTTTTAACTTAACCTGCTGCTAGATACTCTTGAAGATATTGTCACAATATTTTTCTGTTTCCCACTAGATAATTGCTGATGTGTTGAGTGAGTTTTGTAGAATTAAATCATAAAATATAATATATTTGTATTTAATTCCCAAAGCCCATTTCACACGAGGCTCAGACAAAAGCAACATGCACAAGACAGCCCATAGCAGCTCACAAATAAGCAAAGGCCACCTCTCCCAGAATGACTTTGAGATCCAAGAAACAATGGAGAGAAACTCTTCCAATCACAGAGACGGCTTAGCCCCAGGTTTGTCACACTGATCTTGCAGATGTTTTGTGTATATTCCACAAATCCAATGTCCGTGCTTCTCGTATGATACCCAAGAAAATCCAATGAGAGAAAATAAATATTAAGGAATAATGTTTTGTTAGACTGGCCCAATGTTGAGCTTTGCAGTGCCACAGACCACTGCAATATTCCAGGCTGGTTCACAACCCTAGGAACTTACTGTTATACCCTTGGAAGCAATTGTAACAACTATTCCACCTGGGGTGGCAATGCTGATAATGGGGGAGACTATTCATATACAGAACCGGGGAGTATGTGAAGTCTCGATACCTCGCACTCAATTTTGCTGTGAAGCTAACAGCTCTTGGGGGCTCAGTTGGTTCAGCTCAGGTCATGATCTCACGATTCATGAGTTCAAGCCCCACATCAGACTCTCTGCTGTCAGCACAGAGCCTGCTTCAGATCCTCTGTCCCCAGTCTCTCTCTGCCCCTCCCTTATGTGCTCACTCTCTCTCTCAAAAAAAAAAAAAAAAAAAAAAAAAAAAAAAGAAAGAGAACACTTGTGCTTTTTCAAAACTGTATCCAAGGTAAGGAAATTGGCTTATTATGTTATTGGAGTCCGTTCTTTCCAGGAAAGAGCCATTTTTCTCTGTAGAAAAGACTCCTGCCTGGGAACAGACTTCTGTAGACCACAAGCCACGTCTCCAGACCCGGTCATTGTCTTTGTCCATCTTGGCCAGTAGGTGGCACTCTTCCTTCGTAAATATTTTAACGGACCCCTGACTAAAATGATGCTGCTTTCTCTTTCCTTTTTCCCTAAGCTAGTTACATCATTGCAGGAGGAACATTCCCTCATGGCCAAAAATAGTCACGAGAAGAAAAAGAAGAGAACAAGAACTCTCCTATGAGAGTTTCCAAAAACCTAGAACTTTCACACAACTCTTGATTTCAGTTAGTGACTTTTGCACATGGCCAGAAACCACAGCGGAAAAGGAAGCAGCTGTGTGAATGGGCAGGGCAGGTTCAGGAGGAGAGACTGAGGAGAGCAGAGCTCACTGGGGGTTTCTACACTGGGGCAGAAGGAAACACTGTGAGATGCAGGTGAAGAATGAGATCTGGAGAAGCGGGAGGAAAGGGGAACGTGCTAGTGTCAGAATACATAGTGCACGTGTATATACATAGTATCTATGTGCACATAGTATATTAGTAGGTATATAATTGCATTGATGAGCCACTTGATCCCAATTCTGTTTCTTTAGACTATCAGCATTTTGCAGTCAGTTACAGAGAGAGGGCTAGGAGAAGTTACTTATGCTCTTATAGACCTCTACGAATAAATAAGAACATGATGGTAAGCCTTCATTCAGTGGAAAATACTCCGCTAAGTGCTTCTAAATGTTCTAACGTGACCACCCTGCTAAGGGGACACAGGAAAGTTAGAGGGGCTTGCAGTTTTGTCCTCCCTGTCCCCCGAGTGGAAGAGGAGAGAGGGCTGGACTTCCCTTCCCCCGGTGGGGGTGGGGGGAGGCTCTAGGAAAATCATTTCCCTGGAGAGCAGGCCTTTGTTGAGGGGAACAGAAGACTGAGAGGATTCCCAGCCAGTGATTTCTCTTTCCTTTCCTCTGCTGGAAGCACCAGGAGTTTGTTTTCTCATCTTCACAGTGAGAACCTGGTGAAGGTTTCTCCCGAAGGTAACACTCACAAAAGCCTGTGGCCCCCAAAGACAGGATATCTTGCAGTTTTTCGATCTCAAGCTCATCCATATGGAACTGCCAGTAATTCTTCCATTTCAGCTTCAGTGTTTCTACCAATACGAGCTTCAGCTGTGCTTTAAACTCTTGCATTTCTGCTCCCAGTCATCCAGGGTCTCTGTCTGCATCCCCCTCTTTCTGCAGAGCTAAGGGCGGCAGCTGGCACCTCGACCCCCAATTCTCTGATGGGTCTAAGAAGAGTTGTTGCTTTTCAGCTTGTTTGGCACTTGTGTTGTAGTTGATGGAAGGTCAAGGCTGACGACCAGCCCAGCTGATTACATGTTGGATGGGAACCAGAACGTCCGCCAATACATGAATACGTATGTCCCATCGTTAGAGGTAAGTGTCTCCCAAGGAAAGAGGCCCGAGAGATAATCACTGGAGAAGAACATTGGAGCACATTTTTGAACAATTTAACTCGAGCAGAAATAAAGTCAGTGAAATGACTAAATACCTGGGAATGTGACTTCATGTATTAAAGAGAATCATTTTGGGGTCTCCTTCCTTCCTCCTTACTAATTGTTACGAATTTGAATATGCAGACAACGATCACGTGATTTGCACTCAGGCATCTTTCTAGAGGCACAATCACTCCATTGCTTCTCTTTAGACTGAGATGAAGTCCCGGATGGAACTTTTGTCCTCTAGTGAAAGGTTCTTGCAGGAGTGTCCGGGTGTGTGCATTTGAGGCAGGTGTCCCAGGTTCCGGCTGTCCCTGGAGCCCCGGGCAGTTTGTCCAGCAGAATCGGGTTCCAGGCAGCGGATGGCACTTTGTGAGGAACTTAGAAGGTCTGCCGGAGCAGCTCCTGAGGACAGAGGTGGCCTGGGCCTCCTGCAACCGGCAGCCACCCACCCTCTCCCCGGGGGGGATGCCCCTCAGTCAGGAGAACGGGGACATCCTCCTGATCTGTGTCAGAAGCAGTAGGTCTTCCTGTGAAGCCGCCCGTGGCCGGGAGGCAGGTCAGAGCCCAGAAAGGAGATGCGGCCACAGGGATCCAGCAGGAGTCCCGCAGAGGGGGTGCGTGCTGGGCACCTGAGGGGTCTGGTGGCCTGGGTGACGAGCGAGGGGGGCATCTTGGGCCCTAGTTCATCTCAAGTTCTTTTTCACATGTCTTTTAATACAAAACCGTTTTCATTTTCTGAATGTTCCTGTATACGTTTTATTCTTCTCAAGTTTTTTTCCTTCCTTTATGTAAGCCTTAGATTAGAGTAGATTAGATTAGAAAACATTAACCCTATGAATTACTCATTTCACTATTTCATTGAAGTTTAATTTGCCCCAGTACTTCAAATGTTTCAGCGTAAAGGGATCCAAAGCTTTCAAATGACGGAAATCTTTTGTGTTACGATCAAAAGTAGGTAGGTGTTGTTCTCCTTGCTCAGGACATAGTTTTACCTCCGATCCTGAGCTCTGTTGTTGTGATTTTTATTTTTTGCGCATCAGTCAAGATGCCTGGTCCCTTTGGGTCAGCGTGCCCATAGCCCTGTGTGTGACACCTGGCTCCCCTCGCTCACTCTCTCTTTCTCTGTAACTGGCCGCCAGGAGTCAGCTCATCATACTTCCAGCTTTGAGCAAAATTTTATTGGAGGGTGACTGCTTTTGTCCCCCAAATAATCAACTGTCTGCGACCCAAGCTTGTTTCTGTGACCAATTCCTTCTCTTTCTGTCAGGTGCTCAAGAGTCAGATTTTTCCATAGCTTCCAGAGGACACAAACGTTATGCACTTCATGTGTGTAGGGGGCACTGGTGTGGGTAAACTATCCTTTTTTTTTTTTTTTTTGTAACCTTAAATAGCAACAGGAATTTTATTTTGCTAAATGTTGATTTCTATGTGGAGTTCAGTTTATTAACCTGTGGAGTCCTTCTCATGCTCTCAGTTTCTGAGGCCGCAGGGGACTCAGTGTTGATTTTCCTGCTGCTGGAGGCTTGCACTGAAGTAACTAATAAGGGTTCCGGGGTTAGTGAGTCAGTTCTTTTCTCCTGGGCTATTTGGTTCATCGTGATCCATCTCACAGCGAAGATGTGGGGCAGGGAGGCCACATACCTGAGAAAACTAACCCCTTTCTTTACTAGCTTGGAGTTTTCTACATTGTATATGTTCTTTTTAATTTAGTAATTTTATAGGCACGGGTGGACTTCTCTTCTGAATTCCTTTCTCCTTCATCTTGAGGTCAGTACCAAAAGAGGGAAGCAAGAGTGAAAACGGGAAGGGCCTATACCATTATTTCCCATCAGTTTTGATACAGCATCTTTTTCTTTCTCCACTCAGCTTTCCTAGAAAGCTGTCACGGCATTGGGATGCACCGAGGCACCAGGAAATCAAAGGCAAATCTGACCGTGGTGATGGCCTGATGGCCGTGGAAACGCTAGGGTGGCTCCCAGGTGAGAGGAAGCCAGCAGGAGCCCTTGGCTTCTGCTACCACCTTCCACCTGCTCACTGTGGTGCCTGCTTGTGAATTCCACCCAGCCCTCGCTAAGGTCAGTTCCATCTGCTTCCCCACATACTGGAAGGTTTCCGTCCACAGAACAGCTTCCTGACCTTCCGCATAGTACGCATCAAAATGATAATAGATTATCATGGTAAGGAATGAAAGGTGCCATGCTTTAAAATAAACACAACGTTAAGCATATGAACATGATTTGCCAATACATCCAATCCATGTATCTATCCAGAGACACACATAGCGCAAAACGGAGAACTCTGCAGGAAAAAAAAAAAAAAATTCACGTAATTCCCAATTCCCATTCTATTCTCCTGTTGCATTGCAGCAGGCACATCTCTCACAACTATTTGCTCCTTATAGCTGAACTTCTCTTCTCTTATTCACTCATTCCCTCCCACCCTCCAATATGGTTTCTGTGAGTTCTTCCAAACCAGCTCTCACCAAAGCTTCAATGCCCCCTTCATCCCAGTGCGGTGGGCACTTGACATCCACATTTTACAATGATGCAATTCTTTGAAGCCATTTCAGTCCTTGAAATAGACTTTTACCGATATTCTCTCTTACCCTACTACCTCATGGCCATTCCGTCTCTGTTTCTGTTGTGGCTCTTTTCTCCCTTTACCATGTGAAGTTTCGAGGAATCAATCTGAAGTTCTTTGCTCATGCTCTCCTCCTCCCGTGTGACCGCTTCTGTTTTAAGGCTTTCAGTTAATGGAGTTGCTTGTAAATTGCAGACTCAAATATCCATTTTCCAAAGAATATTCGCACTTGGAAGTCTACCAGTCAATTATAGGAGATATCTACGGCTTTTGTTTCTGTTTCCTGGCATGCTTTCCTGCAGATTCTGCTGAGAGAACTCCATTTTTCCCCTTCTCCTCATCCTACCGTTTAATATAACCGATATAAATTCAGTGTGATTATTGTCTTTAGGTTGCTTTCTCCACAAAACTCACTGGTGCAAAAGCAGAACTGGATTTGTTATGTCCACCCCTATCCTGACAGCCGCATACAGACTGGCTTAGAGAAAGTCTATTTTTAATGTATAACGTGAATAATGTAATGAATAAGTGAATTGCACAATCCATTCTTTCATCAGAGTTGTTTCTTTTTTAAATGATAAACAAAGACAAGAATTTTTCTATAGAAAATATTTAATAAAGAAAATAATAAGTTGAATAAATATAAAGAATATATTTTTCTCTTAACCACAAAGTGAAAGTACATCATTATTATTCAAATATAATTTAAATCTTATAAATAGTTAAGTAAATAAATAAATTGTTAAATAGATCAGCAAGGTCATCGGAAAGTGACTAGTGCTTGTAGAGTTGACATGATGTACTTAAGACTCCTGAAAATATTGACAGATTGATGCCATTCATGTCACAATCACAGCAGAAATGACTCTTTGACATGGCAGAACACGTGGAAAGTGTGATATGATTCGTCACACTTTAGTCATTTCCATGTTGAACGGGTCTCATTTCTCGCTCCTTAATCTTTTCTGCAAGGCTATTGATGAATAATACAAGGACCTCATGATTTCTGCTCTGACGATCTCCCAGGCACAAGGGCTGTATTTCTTCTCTTGCAGGTAGAGGGAGAGTCTTTGGAAGTAGTTCCTCAGGATGGAGTCCTGGTTGGTGAGGGGAGCCTCTCCCTCCCCCACCTCCTGCATGACACAGGCTTCCAGGCGGGTCAGCTGCCGATCAAGTCCCGTGCAGAATTCCTCCAGGAGGGTGGTGTTCCAAGCAGCAGACGAGGACGCCTCTGTGCAGAAGAAGTGGAAGATCTTCTGGTTCGTCACGTGCACCACAGAGAGGGCTTGGGCCTTGTGGGACTGGTCTCCACCAAACACGTCCTGGGGGAAGGCGAAGTCATTTCTGTCCTTCTGGCAGGAGCTGGCAGGGAGTCTCCTCATTTGTCCCAGGAGCGTCAAGGCCCTCCTGTTCAGCAGGCCGTGGGTCTGAGGCAGGTCACAGCCCAGAGAGCAGACGGAGTTGCAGCCCAGCGCCACCAGGGCCACCAAGAAGGAAGAGGGCAGCGCCATCGGGGATCTTGCAGATGCTGTCGGCCTGGCTGGGGTGGGCGACTCTGTGACCCGTGGCTCTAGGTTCTCTGAACATCTTCCCTTGTGCGCACCTCCTAAATGGGAACACGTGAGTTTCCATTTTCCGAATCTCCTCTTACTTCCTATTTTTGTTTTCTGTTTTTCATTTTGCATTCTCCAAATGGGTTTAGAGCAGTGCTTCTCAACCATTTTTTTTAATTATTGTCCCCTTCCCCTGACCCCTGAGCCCTTTTAGATTTTTTTTGCTAATTGAACCCCTAATGAAATTTTAATGACACAGTTATACTCTATATCTATTTATGTACTCTCTCTGTATCTATCCTTTATACATAGAAAAAGAGAGTGCCAAACTTCCTTTTTTATCCAAGGCAGGGTTAAAATTGATAAAAATTTTAAGCTAAAAGTAAATTTAAAGTTATTAACATTTTATGTATCTCTATAGCTAAGTTTGCAGAGCAAATTTTAACATATTTACGTATATAAATAGTAATGTATTAAGTTACATATTCAAATTGAAAATTATACAAAGACAATAATAATATACATGTAATGATATACTTAAAACGTTTTCAAGAACTTCTAAAAACAAATGAAAAATTACAGTATTGTCTTAACATGTATTTTTAGGTCTTAACTTTTAATTTTGCTTCGTATCAAAAAACAATTTTTCATTTCACTAGCAGCTAGATATTCATCAAGATATTCTCAACATCGATTTCTTTTCAGCAATTGACATAATTATAAATGAGTTGAATAACTTGAGTAGAACTAAATGATCAAATATAAACTACTCGCATTTAGTTTTAGAGCCCAGTTCACGCTAAGGCTCCAACGTAAGCACCGTGGCCTCTTCTAGGTAAGGGAAGCCCACCTCTCACAACACAGCTTTGAAATGTAGCAAATGATGGAGGGAGAGTCCTCTGGCGATCCAGCTACTGGGCCATTGACGATTTCGGTGGTTTTCCAGGCGGCCGGCAGGTGGCCCGCGGCCGTCCTTTTCGGAAGTGGCTTTGGGGCAAAGAAGCTGTGACTTTGAAACCGAAAGCGGAGCGTCGGGGCAGCTTCTGGGCAGCTTCGGGGGACTCCAGGCTGAGCCGTTCCAAGAGCGCCAGGGCAAAGCGAGGGCTGAGGCGCTCTCGGCGCCAACTGTGTGCTGCCTTTATATCCCCGCAGAGCCCTGCTTCTCCCCGCCCTTCACGCCTGGCGGGCACCTCCTCTGTGCTTCCTCCTCCAGGAACATCCTCCACGGGGAGGGAGGCGTGGACCTTGAGTTTTCTGGGCTCCCTGTGTCCAGAACGCTCCTTTTGCGCCGAAAGTGCAGCCGGGCCATTTTTTCCAACAATCGTTTCCTAAACGAACTGGAGGCTCCGAACCCGCGTGAGCGCGTTGAATCGCGCTGTCAGCCTAGGGTAGCGTGTGCGCCCGAGGCCGCGGCCGAGACCGGCTCGGACAGGATTGGGGGGTAAGAGGGTACGGAGGACAGGGCCCGAAGGCAGGAAGATGGGAGGGTGGGAGGAGGGGGCGATGGAGCGACGGGATGAGCGGACAGTGGGACGTTAGCGCGATGGGACGACGGGGTGATCAGGCGTCGGAATCAAGGGACGACGGGACTGTGGGACGATGGGACGATGGGACGATGGGGCGATGGAGCGATGGGGCGATGGGGCGATGGGGCTATTCGACGATGGGACAATGGGCGATGGGGCGATGGGACGATGGGGCGATGGGACGATGGGACGATGGGGCGATGCGACGATGGGGCGATGGGGCGATGGGACGATGGGGCAATGGGCGATGGGGCGATGGAACGGTGGGGCGATGGGACGATGGGGCTATTCGACGATGGGGCTATTCGACGATGGGGCTATTCGACGATGGGGCGATGCGACGATGGGACAATGGGCGATGGGGCGATGGGACGATGGGGGAATGGGACGATGGGACGATGGGATGATGGGACGATGGGGCGATGGGGCGATGGGGCGATGGGGCGATGGGGCATTGGGACGGTGGGGCGATGGGACGATGGGGCTATTCGACGATGGGGCTATTCTACGATGGGGCTATTCGACGATGGGGCGATGCGACGATGGGGCGATGGGACGATGGGGCGATGGGACGATGGGACGATGGGGCGATGGGACGATGGGGCGATGGGGCGATGGGGCGATGGGGCGATGGGGCATTGGGACGGTGGGGCGATGGGACGATGGGGCTATTCGACGATGGGGCTATTCGACGATGGGGCGATGCGACGATGGGGCTATTCGACGATGGGGCGATGCGACGATGGGGCTATTCGACGATGGGGTATTCGACGATGGGGCGATGCGACGATGGGACAATGGGCGATGGGACGATGGGGGAATGGGACGATGGGACGATGGGATGATGGGGCGATGGGGCGATGGGGCGATGGGGCGATGGGGCATTGGGACGGTGGGGCGATGGGACGATGGGGCTATTCGATGATGGGGCTATTCGACGATGGGGCGATGCGACGATGGGACAATGGGCGATGGGGCGATGGGACGATGGGGGAATGGGACGATGGGACGATGGGATAATGGGACGATGGGGCGATGGGGCATTGGGACGGTGGGGCGATGGGACGATGGGGCTATTCGACGATGGGGCTATTCGACGATGGTGCTATTCGACGATGGGGCGATGCGACGATGGGACAATGGGCGATGGGACGATGGGGGAATGGGACGATGGGATGATGGGATGATGGGACGATGGGGCGATGGGGCGATGGGGCGATGGGGCATTGGGACGATGGGGCGATGGTGCGATGGGACGATGGGACCATGTGGCGATGCAACGATGGGGCAATGCGCGATGGGGCGATGGGACGGTGAGGCGATGGGACGATGGGGCGATGGGACGATGGGGCTATGCGACGATGGGGCGATGCAACGATGGGGCAATGCGCGATGGGGCGATGGGACGGTGGGACGGTGGGGCGATGCAACGATGGGGCGATGGGGCGATGGGACGGTGGGACGGTGGGACGATGGGACGATGGGGCTATTCGACGATGGGGCGATGCGAGGATGGGACAATGGGCGATGAGGCGGTGGGAAGATGGGGCGATGGGACGATGGGACGATTGGGCGATGGGGCGATGGGACGATGGGACGATGTGGCGATGCAACCATGGGGCAATGCGCGATGGGGCGATGGGACGGTGAGGCGATGGGACGATGGGACGATGGGACGATGGGGCTATGGGATGATGGGGCAATGCGACGATGGGGTGATGCGACGATGGGACGATGGGGCGATGGGGCGGTGGGACGATGGGACGATGGGGCGATGGGACGATGGGACGATGGGGCGATGCGACGATGGGGCGATGGGGCGATGGGACGATGGGGCGATGGGGCATTGGGACCATGGGACGATGGGGCGATGGGGCGATGGGACGATGGGACGATGTGGAGATGCAACGATGGGGCAATGCGCGATGGGGGGATGGGACGGTGAGGCGATGGGACGATGGGGCGATGGGACGATGGGGCTATGCGACGATGGGGCAATGCGACGATGGGACAATGGGCGATGGGGAGATGGGACGATGGGGCGATGCAACGATGGGGCAATGCGCGATGGGGCGATGGGACGGTGAGGCGATGGGACAATGGGGCTATGCGACGATGGGACAATGGGCGATGGGGCGATGGGACGATGGGGCGATGGGACGATGGGGCGATGGGACGATGGGGCGATGGGACGATGGGACGATGGGGCGATGCGACGATGGGGCAATGCGCCATGGGGCGATGGGACGGTGAGGCGATGGGACGATGGGGCTATTCGACGATGGGGCGATGCGACGATGGGACAATGGACGATGGGACGATGGGACGATGGGGCGATGGGACGATGGGACGATGGGACGATGGGGCGATGCAACGATGGGGCAATGGGCGATGGGGCGATAGGACGGTGGGGCGATGGGACGATGGGGCTATTCGACGATGGGGCTATGCGACGATGGGACAATGGGCGATGGGGCGATGGGACGATGGGGCGATGGGATGATGGGACGATGGGACGATGGGGCGATTCGACGATGGGGCGATGGGGCGATGGGGCATTGGGACGATGGGGCGATGGGACGATGGGGCGATGGGGCATTGGGACGATGGGACGATGTGGCGATGCAACGATGGGGCAATGCGCGATGGGGCGATGGGACGGTGAGGCGACGGGACGATGGGGCGATGGGACGATGTGGCTATGCGACGATGGGGCGATGCGACGATGGGGCAATGCGCGATGGGGCGATGGGACGGTGAGGCGATGGGACGATGGGGCGATGGGACGATGGGGCTATGCGACGATGGGGCGATGCGACGATGGGACAATGGGCGATGGGGCGGTGGGACGGTGAGGCGATGGGACGATGGGGCGATGGGACGATGGGGCTATGCGACGATGGGGCGATGCAACGATGGGGCAATGCGCGATGGGGCGATGGGACGGTGAGGCGATGGGACGATGGGGCGATGGGACGATGGGGCTATGCGACGATGGGGCGATGCGACGATGGGACAATGGGCGATGGGGCGGTGGGACGATGGGGCGATGCGATGATGGGGCGATGGGACGATGGGACGATGGGGCGATGCAACGATGGGGCAATGCGCGATGCGGCGATGGGACGGTGAGGCGATGGGACGATGGGGCTATGCGGCGATGGGACAATGGGCGATGGGGCGATGGGGCGATGGGGAGATGGGACGCGCCTGGACCAAAACACGGATACAGTCGTGGGAGCCAGTCGCGCGCCGCCAGTATCTGGATGCTCTCTGTGAGGAAGTCCGGCGCCCAATAGCGTTCTGCTGACTTCCAGCAACAGTGGCCAGCGTCGGAATCAAGGGACGACCGGACTGTGGGACGATGGGACGATGGGGCGATGGGACGATGGGACGATGAGGCATTGGGCGATGGGGCGCTGGGACTTGGGGCGATGGGACGGTGGGGCGATGGGCGATGGGGCTATGCGACGATGGGGCGATGCGACGATGGGACAATGGGCGATGGGGCGGTGGGACGATGGGACGATGGGGCGATGGGACGATGGGACGATGGGGCGATGCGACGATGGGGCGATAGGGCGACGGGCGATGGGGCGATGGGGCGATAGGACGCTCCTGGACCAAAGCGCTGATACAGTCGTGGGAGCCAGTCGCGCGCCCCCACCATCTGGATGCTCTTTGTGAGGAAGTGTGGCGCCCACTAGCGTTCTGCTGACTACTAGCAACATTGGCCAGCGGGAAGCTGGTGCGCAGGCGTCAACAGATGGCACTTTGCAAAGGAGGAATTGAGAATCTCGCACAGCACTGTCGTCAACTGGGTCACCATGACGTATTTGATAGTGAATATTACATTAAAATATCAGACCTAAGATATTAAACATTCTCATATTAAGATATTCAACCGCTATTTTCGTGAACTTTTTGCAGTGGGATTGAATGGATATTTACCGCAAAACCACAATTGAATATAACTTTACTCCTCCACCATTGATGGAAACAAACTCAATAATATAGTGGAGATTACTTCTTCTTACAGTTGGTAGAACTGTACGTTTGACCATTTCTTGTGTCTCCCTGACAAACTTCATGTCATTTTTATTTAACTCCTGGTTAATGAAACTTCTCTCCCAGTATTCCAACTTGACTCTATGGTTAAAGAGGAAGGGTGGTGTTGTGCACAAGCATTCAGCACATTTGGCAGGTGAGATCTTTTTATTTTCTTTGGCAAGAAATTCATAGACTGAATGGAATTTGCCAGAATTTCATATGCACCGTGGCTCCTTTGAAGACTCAGGAAGTTGCACGTGCAAGGTCAGTTCTCCTCTGTATTTAACATGTTGATATTTTGTACCTCATGGATGTTTTGCGTTAGCTTACATTTTAAAGTATTGCATTAAGGTATTTATCTTGATTACTTAGATTTGGTGCCTCTTTAAATTTAGTACTTGAAGGAAGTACTCACTTACTTTACCCAAATACTAACCCAGGAAATAGCTTTTGAATTAGGGCTGTGAAAGTCAATGGCTGAACATCTAGGAATGTCCCATTTCTCATCACCCTCTCCTTCATAATTTTTAAAACTGGTGTCCTCGTTTCTACAAATTGTGTCTTCTCCACTGTGCCTTCAGAACTATCACCGGAAGTGGTCTGAAGGTGAGTGAGCCTGAGGGAAGGAGCTCTGACCGCTTTATACGATTCACAGAGCAGCCATTTCTGTCAGACAACTTTCAAGAGGCTGGTTCCCCGCAAAGACCTTCTTTGCGCTGTGAGATCTCTCTCCTTTATGCTCCAGGTACTGACCCCAGAGGGGAAACTTGGGCTCTGGTCCTTCACAGTCCTGCAGACACTGCCCTCTCCAGGAGGGTCCTGGGTGGGGGGAGGGGCTCCCCATGCACACCCCTGAGGGTGTTAGGGAGCTTCACTGAAAGCTTGAGCTGGTTTGGCTGAGTGTGGACTCTACCCAGCATTGGACGTCCTACTAGCCCTGCAGGCAGCTACCATTTACTGCGGTCAGGTGGACTCTCATCTATGATCAGCCTAAAGTTTGCAAACTTTATCTCATTTAATCTTTACACTTTCCTGGGTGACCACTACTAATGTTGTCTCCACTTCTTTTGGAGGAGGAGATGAAAATCCGGTGTCATTTATCCTCCGCAGCCACAGGTGTCTTCAAAAGTGGGGTTTTCTGCCGCTCTCCAGTCCCTCCTCTTCCTCAGCTCTTAGTACGTGCCCTTAGCTGCACTGACTGTACTGCTGCCTCATTAATCTGAACCATGTCTTTAATGTCTGCCTTCCTTGTTCCCTGGAGGGCAGTCACCATCCCTGTCTTGCCTTCTGTGAGTCCACATGGCCACACACTGCCTTCCGCGTGTTGTGCAGGCAGCACCTTCTGGGGGACAGGATGCAGAGAACTCTGTAAGTTAACCTTTGAAGTTCACCTTTATGCCTCTACTATCTTCAGACTGTGTCAGAATATATGAGCCATGTCTCCTGTAAAGAAATAGGGGAGAATTCAAACTTAATGGAGAGCCCCTTACGAGAGAAATGCAGAGGGTTGGGGCATGTTGTCTTCGAGTGCATTGGAAGAAGTGGAAGAATGGTACCTGGATCAAACCACTGAGCGTTCTTTTTAGAATTGAAAAAGAGACATGGACGGAGAGTCGGGTTTTTACCTCAACCTGGGGTGTCATTTAGGTGAACGTATCCTATTGGACTGAGACTTCTATTATTTCCATGAGTGTGTTTGATCTGCAGCGTCACAATAAGAATTATAATTTATGCATTTATCCACAGCAAGTGTTGTATTTACAAAATGTACTTGTCATATTATTGTATGACCGGTTTTGTCGTCTGTGTTCATTTGCTTCAGGGATATGAAATCTAGCTTCAACGTTATGTCTTACTCATAATGAGATCCAAGTGTGCTTAAATGCTTAAGGTGTCTTTAAATCCAAGGGGAACATAAACAGTTTGACTCCTTTCAAGGACTCATAAAGAAATATTTTGAAGTATCTCAGTAATTCACTTGTGTTGGTGAGTGTGTTGGGAAATAAAACAAAAATATTATTTTCTTTAGTGGAACACTGTGGCAGAGAAGGCTAACCATAAGGAGTAAGTAATTACGTAGGAATCCTTTCTACAATGATGAAGGAGGTGGAGTGGACACTCTGACAGATTATAGCAGCTGGAGCTGGTCCACTGGACTTAAAAGTTTCTTGGAGAAATCATGTCTGATGATTGTTGATTCCATTTCAGCGATTGCATGAACTAGACACCAAAGTGAAAGATATTACAGAATCTTGGAATTTCACTTTCAACAACAAAGTAGTGAATACATCTTCTATCCGTGGGCGCTGCGGTGGGTGCCCGATACGACGAAATAGTGGACACACCGCCTGCTGTCACAGAGCTTCCAGTCTGGTGGTTCTGGGTCATTGAGCTTTCAAGTAACGTCATTCTGTGGCCAGGACAGGGAAAGGACAGGACGCTGGGAGCACAAAGGAGCATGAAAGGGGCGCAAACTCTACAAGAAGCGTCTGCCAAGCTGGCATCCAAGGATCTGTAGGAGTTCGCCAAATAAATGCATGATGGTCGATTCTGAACATGATCAGTGGAGATATTGTGGGAGCGCAGACAGAAATAAGAGTTTGGAGATGATGACTAATGCTCGTGATACGATTCTGGGCAAAGACACACACCTGGAAGTCATATCTTAGAGATGACACTCGGAATTATTTGGGAGGTTGAGTCTGTATGTGCAGAGAGGAAGGAGTGTGGCACCCAGCATGGAATTTTGAGGAACACCCAGATTGCCCCAAGATGAGAGAAAATAGTCAACAAAGGAAAGAGCGGGGCAGGAGCAGAAAAGCAGAAGACAGTAGAGACACAGAAGCCACATGGAGGTCAGACTTGAAAGTGGAGGCGTGGCCAAAGGGCTCAGATGTTTGGAAATGGCAGCCAGGGCTGGCTGACAGCAATCTCTGACCTCAGTAAGATGTGGTTTAGTGTAAACCTGGGCCGAGCAGTTTCAGGAGAACAGGGAGGCTGAAGCCACGTTACAGTGAGGGCAGGACGACCTGACCGCGAACTGGGAACAGACACCGCAGAGAACTTCAAATAGTCTGGGTATGAACAGAATGACAGAAGCAAGATAATACCTACAGGTGGTTGTAGGGCTGGGATGAAGAAGATGAAAATGAGGCACATCTGATGCTCACTTTTTTTATGTGGAAAGGAAAATACTGTCAGGAGAGAGGAGAGGTCACTGATAAAGTATAAGCATCTTACTAGAGCCTTCTCTGCTGTGCGCCAAGGAAATCTGTCCAAAGCTAAGCCTTCTGGAACTGTCCCTCTGTTTGGGGTCACAGAGGTTTTGCACCCAGGGGAAGGGCACCATGGTGAGGCTTGGGATGAGGGAGAGCGATGCTCTCTCATCAAGCGGGGGAAGGTGGAAAAGTGAGTAGGGCCTTTATCAGTAACCCGACTCTGGGCTCAAACTCATGAACTGTGAGATCACCACCCAAGTGAAAGTTGGGCACCCAACTGACTGAATCACCCGGGCACCCTGGACTTAGGTTTTAAGAATAAAGAGACTCAACAAGTTGTCTTTGATAAGAATTTATTAAGACAAAATGCATATTTAATAAAATGAAAAGGTGAATACGTTTTATACATTTTAACACAATGTAAAGACAAAAACCTTTATAGGGAAATATAAATATAAATTAGTCAACAGAATGAATGAATGAATGAATAAATAAATAAATAAATAAATAATAAACAATAAATAAATAACATCAGGGCAATCATCTCTTAAGGACTGATGATCCTGAAGCCGGATTTTTTTTTTTTTTTTTTTACATATTCTTGCTTAATACTACTCACAAAATATTTGTGGAATTAAAGTCAATAAATTCTGTAATGAAGGCTGCAGTGAGAGTCTCTTGAAGTGAGCAGGCATAGTGCAGGGTGATGTGGCACGTGAGTCATTGAGAATCACTTCAAGGTGACCCCAGGTCTCCATCCTTGATGGCCAAGCTGTCTTGCAAGGTCGCCGAGGAGGACAAGGCTCTCATGATTTCCAGCCTGACAACTTCCCAGGCGCAGTCACTGTATCCCTGGTCCTCCAGGTAGACGCGGATGTCCTGGAAGTACCTCTTGATGGCCAGGGCAGGGCCGTGCATCCCCGGGGCGCGCTCTCCCTCGCCCGTGGCCTGCACCAGGCAGGCGTCCAGGGCTTCCAGCTGCCGGTGGAGGCCAGAGCGGAGTCCGTGCAGCGGCGCGGGGCTCCAGGCCGCCGAGGAGCGCTCCGTGTGCAACAGGTTGAACGTCTGCTGGAGCAGCTCCCGCAGGACGGCGGCGGCGGCCTGGGCCTCCCGGAGCTGGCCGCCCTCCAGCATCTCCCGGGGGAAGCGGAAGTCTTTTCTGGCCCGCAGGCACAAGAAAGGGGACAGTCGCCGCATCTGGCCCAGGAGCACCAAGTTGTCCCTGCTAACCTGCGCGTGGCTCCCAGGCAGGGCACAGCCCAGAGAGCCTCCAGGGCGGCAGGTGAGCAGCGCCAGGGCGGTCAGCAGAGGGCGCAGGAGAGCCATGGGGAAGCCGAGGGGGCTGCTGGCCGGGCTGAGCTGGGCGGCTGGGGGACCTCGGGGCCGAGGTTCTCTGAGCACGGCCTCGAAGCATGGCTCTTAAATAGGGAACGCGGACAATTTCATTTTCTGAACATCCTCTCCACTTCTACTTCCTTTTTTTTGTTTTCATTTATGCATTCTCCTTATTGTCTAAGAAGATGTCATCAATCTAAAATACTACGTTGGCAATGGAAGCTTTATTTCCCAATAAACTTCTGATATGTCCACCCCAATGGACACTTATCAACCAAATGAGAAACGTCTTTGTCCTAAAGACTGGAGTGATGTAGGCATGTAGGTACTCATACACACACCTGCTCACATATATATTTTCATATATGAACATTGCTCTTTGTGTTAGAAATAAACTTTGGCCTTGATCGTGGACTAGGTTTTTACCCTCTTTACTTCATACAGAGACAGACTCCTTCATTCCTATGGGTTTTTGTATCTTGCTAGGTTCTGACCAGACGATGTATGGTAAATAAACTCTTTAGAACTTATTTACTAAATAAGTACTTAGTACTTAGTACTTTACTTAGGACTGGGTTTTAATTACTGTTGTATTCACATTAGAGGCTTGTGGTGATAAGTGAATGAGTTTCTTGGATGTTTCTCTTCATTCTAGAAATAATTGATGCAGGTCCATGCAGTTATGCTTCACTGGGGCCTCAGGGTCAAGACTAATAATACAGACACTATCCTTCTGCCATTTCGTAACCCGTCTACAGTGCTCCTCAGACTGTGCCAGTGTCCCCAGCAGGAAGCCCGGTTCTGGTCGGGGACATGTAGCTGTGAAGATTCTAATCCCAGATCATTTTATTTTCTCAGCAAACCCTCACGCGCAAGGTTGTTATCACCTCTACTAACATGTTCCTCTGGAGTGACTGAGTGTCCTCAACCCAACCTCTCTTGGACTCACTCCCCGAGGGCAGGCTCACCTTGTCCTGAGGACATTAGAATTCCTCTGCTGTGGAGAGGCTAGGTTCTTTGTTAGCAAAACAGCTATTGCCCCTAGATCCTTGGCCTTGTCCCTGGAGTGTTTTTGTGAGGGACCCTAGCTCTCAGCGCTGACCTCCTACTCTCCTGAGCAGGTATCAAAGTGTCAATAGCCCTCAGATGCTTAGGGCAAAATTTGTCTCAACTTTTGAGGCAAAAGTAGGGGAATAGCCCAACTGTAATCATTTCACCTTCAGTAAGCAAATATTTGTCATTTTGCCACCACAGCTTTTATTGTTCAATCTTTTACTTCAACTATTGAGCACTAGTTAGACTCAACATTTCTGAGCTGGGCTCAGGGGACTCACTGATGATGCCTCTCAGTGGAAGCTTCCAGCACAGAAACTAGCAACTCTCCATTGTTCATTCAGTCTAGGTATTTCTCTTTGGCTTCTTAGTCTGTTCATCTGTCTGAGGGTCAGAATGTAGGGGGTGAGGCCCCGGCTATTATGTCAGGGAGAAACAGCCTTCTCTCCTTTACTTACTTGTGTTATTTCATTTTAAATTTAAAAAACAGCAACAAAAAGAATTTTAATGACTTAGTTTTTACGCAGTGGTTTACTGGACATAGTCTGTCTTGCTCTTCCTGCATCATGTTTTATATCATCCGCAGGCAATACAAAGGCAAGTAAAAGAATGAGGGGCTGCACCGTTTTTCTCTATATTTCCAAGATATCAGGTTTTTGTTTTTTTGTTTCTCATTTCAACTCTCCTAGAAAGCAAAACACAACAATTGTGTTGGGCAAAAGAAAATATAGGTCTGAATGTCATGAAAATGAAAAAAGGGAAGTGACTTCTCTGCTGGCAAAAAAGCAAAGGGCTGGTTAACACAATCGGTGCAGCAAACTGGGGGCCGGGAGCTCTGGCAGAGGGAAGAGTGAAGGCCACACTGAATTCCCCCAAATCAGGAAAATAGCTGCTTTGGCCTGAGGCTCAAAGGAGAGAGCTGGCGGATGGTGATCACTCCCTTCGCCCGCCCGTGCCTCCCACCCTGAGACTCGGTTCTCCAACACTTTCCAGTATTTAGCACTTAATAGCTCTGGGATTGAAACTGAAGATGGCTATAGAGAGTTTCAGGGCAATACTTAGTCCTTGTCATAGACAGCGTTAGAATCTGTTGTTGCCAGCTGGTAGCTTTTTGCAGCTTGAGGGGACATCCTCAAGAAGTGGCGGGATTTCTGCAGGGATCCCAAGCCAGCCCTCCAGTCTTGGTCTCTGCCCTTGCTGCACGTGGCCACCAGGGGGTGGTCTTCTCTGAGAGGAGCTTCGGTAGCCCACCCTTCAACCGGATCCTCCTTTCTGTCTTTTTCCCCGCAAGTGCTAATACATCACATTTGACGGTAGTAAATAAAAAGCCTTTCTTGAAGATGTTTCTGCAAAACTTAGAGATTTCATTTGATTTTTAGTTTCTACTTGTGACATGCTGCTCTTCAGGGAAACGTTTAAGCTGAGACCACAACAGACCAGAAAGCTGCTGTGTGAATAGGCTGACAGTTGAAGGGAGTGAGTGACAGGGTGTGTGGGGACTTCCTTCTGGGACAGGGAGGAAACTAGAAACGATTAGGACAGGGGAATGTGTCCTGGAATGCTGAGGGGAGAGGTGCAGGTGCCACAATATTAAAGAAACATCATGTTTTTTTGTACTTCCATCTAAGTTTTTTTTAATTTTTTTTTTTTTAATTTCTGAGAGAGAGACAGAGCACGAGTAGGGAAGGGCCAGAGAGAGAGGGAGACACAGAATCTGAAACAAGCTCCAGAGAATCCGAAGCAGGCTCCAGGCTCTGAGCTGTCAGCACAGAGCTGGATGTGGGGCTCGAACTCACGAACTGCGAGATCATGACCAGAGCCAAAGTCAGATGCTCAACTGACTGAGCCACCCAGGTGCCCCTGTACATCCATCTAGATACTTATTCTCAACTCTCAGATATTAATACAAGCCACTATTTCCTAATTGAATATAAATAAGACACTTGTTTGAAATAAGGAGTGACTCAGTCAGCCTTCTCCAGAATTCACCACAAAATGCTGTTTTCTAATGCTGCCTCCTTTGAAGGTCAGTTAGTGAAAGGTAGGACACACAGTTGCCTAGAATTTTGTTGAAAGAGACAAACACTATTCTCATATAGAGCCGTCTGAAGAAAAATAAGAAAATATGAACCATACTTTTGGTCGTTACTCTATGGAAGATGCGTTGCTTGGTGCCATTCAAGTGCATGACTTTAGTTAGTATTCACAATATTCTGTTATAATTCTTAGCTCTGTTTTTGTTCCTGAATTATACACAACTCACATTTGCTCCATGGATTTCCATTATTCATGTTGCGGTTACAGCTGATTTTAAACAATTTTTTGTTGCCTTAAGTATGAAGACGATGCCTAACCCAGCTTCGCACTCTCATGTGAAG
This sequence comes from Panthera leo, assembly GCF_018350215.1. Taxonomy (NCBI): domain Eukaryota; kingdom Metazoa; phylum Chordata; class Mammalia; order Carnivora; family Felidae; genus Panthera; species Panthera leo. Next base: position 45,663,934 of record NC_056691.1, on the reverse strand, counting down.
AAAGTCTGCTAGTCTTTTTTTTTTTTAAGTTTACTTATTAATTTTGAGAGAGAGAGAATATGAGCACGGGTGGGGGAGGGGCAGAGAGAAGAGAGAGAATCTCAAGCAGGCTCTCTGCTGTCAGCCTGGAGCCCGACACCTGGCCCATCTAAGGAGTCTTGAGATCATGACTTCAGCTGAAAACAAAAGTTGGACACTTAATTGAGCACTCAGGTGCCCCAAAAGACTGTCAGTCTTTATGTAATAATTGTGTTATTTGGGGACCCACCAAAGATGGTGATATTCAAAAAATTAGCAGACCTGCTTCCGATTCTGTGTCTCCCTCTCTCTCTGCCCCTCCCCCGTTCATGTTCTGTCTCTCTCTGTCTCAAAACTAAATAAACGTTAAAAAAATTAAAAAAAAAAAGGGGGGGGGCGCCTGGGTGGCTCAGTCGGTTAAGCGTCTGACTTCAGCTAAGGTCACGATCTCGCGATCCGTGAGTTCGAGCCCCACGTTGGGCTCTGGGCTGATGGCTCAGAGCCTGGAGCCTGCTTCCGATTCTGTGTCTCCCTCTCTCTCTGCCCCTCCCCCGTTCATGCTCTCTCTCTCTCTCTCTCTGTCTCAAAACTAAATAAACGTTAAAAAAATTTAAAAAAAAATTAGCAGAAATTACCCGTGAGTAACGTGAAAGATTTCTTATCGTGTCAAACTCCCCTAGAAAGTGAAACGTGCTATAAGGCTGCCACAGCAAGCCAGTGTCATAATGATCAGTGAAGTAACTTAATTAATAAAACCAGTAATTCTAGGGAGTATTATTTTCTCAGTGGTAATAGATATTTTGGTGAAGGATTGAATTAATTATCTATTCCCGCCCAGTCGGTTCTTAAAGATGAGCAGCTTGCTGATGTACAAAGTAATAATAATCAAGACAGCATAAAAATCGTAACTAATTAAATGAGCTGTGGTTCAAAATAAATATAATACTAGACACATAATTATGATTTGCCAGCACATCAATTCCATGAAATCAGTGAGAAATAGATATATGGCATAAAAGGCAGAACGATGCACAGAAAAACTGCCCCACGTTATTTTCCAGACCGCACGCTGTATTCTTTTTCACTTCAGAGGCGCTAACTTCTCTTATTGAGGCTTTCAGGAATTCCAGTGTGGTTTCCTGCTTAGTAATTCCATCAAACGAACTCTCATGAAGTTCACGATGGTATCCATTTTTCTGTCGTAGCAGGCAGTTAGACGCACATCTTCCATGAATCCACTGACATTCTTCTAAGCACGTGTATTTCCTTAAATACACTCAGCATCCTCTCTTGTTATCCTTCTACTGAATGGTCAGTATACCTGTGTATCCTTCGTGGTTCTTCTCTCCCCTGCTGTGCCTTAGAATCAAGTGTAAGTCTTTCGGTCACACTACACTGTCGTCCCGCATGACCACCTCTGTTTCTGGCTTCCTGTTGCCATGTATCGACCTGTCCTATGGCATTTTTAAAAAAATCTAAGCTCGCCTATCCACTGACAATGGGCATTGGCACTTCCATGTGTATCAGTCAATGTAGAGGAGACTGACAGCTTTTATTTTTATTTCCTGACATTCTTCATTCTACCATCAGTTGAGAGAATTCACTTCTCTCCCTGCTTCATTATAATATTAAGTATGATGATGGCTTTTAGGTTTCTATCCCTACAAAAATCAAAGGTAAAGACAGCAAGAACTGTATTTGTTATATCCCATGTCGTAAGGGCAACGAACAACTTGTCTTAGAGGAAGACAGTTGTTACCTCTGATTTTAATAGAATCTGATGGGTAAATGAATCCTCTCATCCGGTTTTCCATCAAGTTGCACCATGAGACCTGATGTTACTCTTTATAAACACTTCCTACAGTAAATGAAATAAAAAAATGATACACTGATTAAATATAAAGAATACATTTTATTATATTACCAAAACATAAGGGTGCACATCACATTACTTGAAAAAATTTAAATCTCATAAATATTTAAATGAATAAATGAATAAATAAATAAATAAATACTTAAATAGATAAAAGGATATTAGCACGGTCATCGGTAAGTGGCTTGTGCTCGTAGAGGTGACATGATGTCGCTTATTACTCCTAAAACATTTGACAAGTTATTTCGTTTCATGTCACGACTACAGCAGAAACGAGTCCTTGACATGGCAGAACAGGTGGAAAGTGTGGTATGATTGGTCAGTGAGAATCATTTCCATGTTGAACAGGTCTCATTTCTCGCTCCTTAACCTTTTCTGCAAGGCTGTTGACGAATACAAGGACCTCATGATTTCTGCTCTGACGATCTCCCAGGCACAAGGGCTGTATTTCTTCTCTTGCAGGTAGAGGGAGAGTCTTTGGAAGTAGTTCCTCAGGATGGAGTCCTGGTTGGTGAGGGGAGCCTCTCCCTCCCCCACCTCCTGCATGACACAGGCTTCCAGGCGGGTCAGCTGCCGATCAAGTCCCGTGCAGAATTCCTCCAGGAGGGTGGTGTTCCAAGCAGCAGACGAGGACGCCTCTGTGCAGAAGAAGTGGAAGATCTTCTGGTTCGTCACGTGCACCACAGAGAGGGCTTGGGCCTTGTGGGACTGGTCTCCACCAAACACGTCCTGGGGGAAGGCGAAGTCATTTCTGTCCTTCTGGCAGGAGCTGGCAGGGAGTCTCCTCATTTGTCCCAGGAGCGTCAAGGCCCTCCTGTTCAGCAGGCCGTGGGTGTGAGGCAGGTCACAGCCCAGAGAGCAGACGGAGTTGCAGCCCAGCGCCACCAGGGCCACCAAGAAGGAAGAGGGCAGCGCCATCGGGGATCTTGCAGATGCTGTCGGCCTGGCTGGGGTGGGCGACTCTGTGACCCGTGGCTCTAGGTTCTCTGAACATCTTCCCTTGTGCGTGTGGCTTAAGTAGGGAACATAGCAGTTTTCACTTTCTGAACGTTGTCCTTACTTTCTACTTCTGTTTTTGCTTTCCTTTATGCACCTTCTACTTGGGTTTAGAGCATGGGTTCCACAACCATTTTTTTTTTCATCATTACCTCCTGCCTCCAGAGTTTTTGTACATATTTATCTAATTGAACCTTCTAAGAAAATTTAATAACACAGATACACATTATGTGTAATTATGTACTGTATATTTAACTGTACTTTATACATAAAAAATCATAAAAAAGGAAATATAAAGTTTACTCTATTTATCCAATGCAGGGTTAAGAATTACTAAAAATTTTTAAAAGTTAAAATTTAATGCCATTGATGCTTAAGTATGGACCTAAATTTGATTTTTTTAATGTTTGCTTATTTATTTATTTATATTTTTAATATGAAATTTATTGTCAAATTGGTTTCCATACAACACCCAGTGCTCATCCCAATTGGCGCCCTCCTCGATACCCATCACCCACCCTTCCCTCCCTCCCACCCCCCATCAACCCACAGTTTATTCTCAGTTTTTAAGAGTCTCTTATGGTTTGCCTCCCTCCCTCTCTAACTTTTTTTTTCCCCTTCCCTTCCCCTATGGTCTTCTGTTAAGTTTCTCATGATCCACATAAGGGTGAAAACACATGATATCTGTCTTTCTCTGTATGACTTATTTCACTTAGCATAACACTCTCCAGTTCCATCCACGTTGCTACAAATGGCCAGATTTCATTCTTTCTCATTGCCAAGTAGTATTCCATTGTGTATATAAACCAAAACTTTATCCATTCATCAGTTGATGGACATTTAGGCTCTTTCCATAATCTGGCTATTGTTGAAAGTGCTGCTATAAACATTGGGGTACAAGTGCCCCTATGCATCAGTACTCCTGTATCCCTTGGGTAAATTCCTGGCAGTGCTATTGCTGGGTCATAGGGTAGATCTATTTTTAATTTTTTGAGGAACCTCCAACTGTTTTCCAGAGTGGCTGCACCAGTTTGCATTCCCACCAACAGTGTAAGAGGGTTCCCGTTTCTCCACATCCTCGCCAGCATCTATAGGCTCCCGGTTTGTTCATTTTAGCCACTCTGCTGGCGTGAGGTGACATCTCAGTGTGGTTTTGATTTGTATTTCCCTGATGAGGAGCGACGCTGAGCATCTTTTCATGTGCCTGTTGGCCATCAGGATGTCTTCCTTAGAGAAGTGTCTATTCGTGTTTCTGCCCATTTCTTCACTGGATTATTTGTTTTTTGGGTGTGGAGTTTGGTGAGTTCGTTATAGATTTTGGATACTAGCCCTTTGTCCGATATGTCATTTGCAAAAATCTTTTCCCATTCCGTTGGTTGCCTTTTAGTTTTGGTGATTGTTTCCTTTGCAGTGCTGAAGCTTTTTCTCTTCATGAGGTCCCAATAGTTCATTTTTTGCTTTTAATTCTCTTGCCTTTGGCGATGTGTCAAGTAAGAAGTTGCTGCGGCTGAGGTCAGAGAGGTTTTTTCTTGCTTTCTCCTCAGGGTTTTGATGGTTTCCTGTCTCACATTCAGGTCCTTCATCCATTTTGAGTTTATTTTTGTGAATGGTGTAAGAAAGTGGTCTAGTTTCATTCTTCTGCATGTTGCTGTCCAGTTCTCCCAGCACCATTTGTTAAAGAGACTGTCTTTTTTCCATTGGATATTCTTTCCTGCTTTGTCAAAGATTAGCTGGCCATACATTTGTGGGTCCGATTCTGGAGTCTCTGTTCTATTCCAGACCTAAATTTAATTTGTGACTTATAACTTATTTACTTATATAAATTTTATATAAAGTACATAAGTAAATTAAAATTTCTATAAAGACATAACTATTTCAATGTACTTAAATATTTAAAATCATTCCAAATTGCTTAAAGCAAGAAAAAATTTTAATTATTCACTTAAATTATTCCCTGATTTATTTTCAGTGTACTGAATTTTAATGTTGCCTCATGACAAAATAATTTTTTTCAGTTTATTTATTTACTTGAGAGAGAGCACAAGCAGAAGAGGGGCAGAGAGAAGGAGAGACAGAATCCAAAGCAGGCTCCGCGCCATCAGCACAGAGCCCGACATGGGACTCAAACTCATAAACCGTGAGATCATGAGCTAAGCTGAGATTAAGAGTCAGACGCTTAACCGACTGAGCCACCCAGGCGCCCTGACAAAATAATTTTTAACTTAACCTGCTGCTAGATACTCTTGAAGATATTGTCACAATATTTTTCTGTTTCCCACTAGATAATTGCTGATGTGTTGAGTGAGTTTTGTAGAATTAAATCATAAAATATAATATATTTGTATTTAATTCCCAAAGCCCATTTCACACGAGGCTCAGACAAAAGCAACATGCACAAGACAGCCCATAGCAGCTCACAAATAAGCAAAGGCCACCTCTCCCAGAATGACTTTGAGATCCAAGAAACAATGGAGAGAAACTCTTCCAATCACAGAGACGGCTTAGCCCCAGGTTTGTCACACTGATCTTGCAGATGTTTTGTGTATATTCCACAAATCCAATGTCCGTGCTTCTCGTATGATACCCAAGAAAATCCAATGAGAGAAAATAAATATTAAGGAATAATGTTTTGTTAGACTGGCCCAATGTTGAGCTTTGCAGTGCCACAGACCACTGCAATATTCCAGGCTGGTTCACAACCCTAGGAACTTACTGTTATACCCTTGGAAGCAATTGTAACAACTATTCCACCTGGGGTGGCAATGCTGATAATGGGGGAGACTATTCATATACAGAACCGGGGAGTATGTGAAGTCTCGATACCTCGCACTCAATTTTGCTGTGAAGCTAACAGCTCTTGGGGGCTCAGTTGGTTCAGCTCAGGTCATGATCTCACGATTCATGAGTTCAAGCCCCACATCAGACTCTCTGCTGTCAGCACAGAGCCTGCTTCAGATCCTCTGTCCCCAGTCTCTCTCTGCCCCTCCCTTATGTGCTCACTCTCTCTCTCTCAAAAAAAAAAAAAAAAAAAAAAAAAAAAAAAGAAAGAGAACACTTGTGCTTTTTCAAAACTGTATCCAAGGTAAGGAAATTGGCTTATTATGTTATTGGAGTCCGTTCTTTCCAGGAAAGAGCCATTTTTCTCTGTAGAAAAGACTCCTGCCTGGGAACAGACTTCTGTAGACCACAAGCCACGTCTCCAGACCCGGTCATTGTCTTTGTCCATCTTGGCCAGTAGGTGGCACTCTTCCTTCGTAAATATTTTAACGGACCCCTGACTAAAATGATGCTGCTTTCTCTTTCCTTTTTCCCTAAGCTAGTTACATCATTGCAGGAGGAACATTCCGTCATGGCCAAAAATAGTCACGAGAAGAAAAAGAAGAGAACAAGAACTCTCCTATGAGAGTTTCCAAAAACCTAGAACTTTCACACAACTCTTGATTTCAGTTAGTGACTTTTGCACATGGCCAGAAACCACAGCGGAAAAGGAAGCAGCTGTGTGAATGGGCAGGGCAGGTTCAGGAGGAGAGACTGAGGAGAGCAGAGCTCACTGGGGGTTTCTACACTGGGGCAGAAGGAAACACTGTGAGATGCAGGTGAAGAATGAGATCTGGAGAAGCGGGAGGAAAGGGGAACGTGCTAGTGTCAGAATACATAGTGCACGTGTATATACATAGTATCTATGTGCACATAGTATATTAGTAGGTATATAATTGCATTGATGAGCCACTTGATCCCAATTCTGTTTCTTTAGACTATCAGCATTTTGCAGTCAGTTACAGAGAGAGGGCTAGGAGAAGTTACTTATGCTCTTATAGACCTCTACGAATAAATAAGAACATGATGGTAAGCCTTCATTCAGTGGAAAATACTCCGCTAAGTGCTTCTAAATGTTCTAACGTGACCACCCTGCTAAGGGGACACAGGAAAGTTAGAGGGGCTTGCAGTTTTGTCCTCCCTGTCCCCCGAGTGGAAGAGGAGAGAGGGCTGGACTTCCCTTCCCCCGGTGGGGGTGGGGGGAGGCTCTAGGAAAATCATTTCCCTGGAGAGCAGGCCTTTGTTGAGGGGAACAGAAGACTGAGAGGATTCCCAGCCAGTGATTTCTCTTTCCTTTCCTCTGCTGGAAGCACCAGGAGTTTGTTTTCTCATCTTCACAGTGAGAACCTGGTGAAGGTTTCTCCCGAAGGTAACACTCACAAAAGCCTGTGGCCCCCAAAGACAGGATATCTTGCAGTTTTTCGATCTCAAGCTCATCCATATGGAACTGCCAGTAATTCTTCCATTTCAGCTTCAGTGTTTCTACCAATACGAGCTTCAGCTGTGCTTTAAACTCTTGCATTTCTGCTCCCAGTCATCCAGGGTCTCTGCCTGCATCCCCCTCTTTCTGCAGAGCTAAGGGCGGCAGCTGGCACCTCGACCCCCAATTCTCTGATGGATCTAAGAAGAGTTGTTGCTTTTCAGCTTGTTTGGCACTTGTGTTGTAGTTGATGGAAGGTCAAGGCTGACGACGAGCCCAGCTGATTACATGTTGGATGGGAACCAGAACGTCCGCCAATACATGAATACGTATGTCCCATCGTTAGAGGTAAGTGTCTCCCAAGGAAAGAGGCCCGAGAGATAATCACTGGAGAAGAACATTGGAGCACATTTTTGAACAATTTAACTCGATACATTCTAAGACGAGAGCAGAAATAAAGTCAGTGAAATGACTAAATACCTGGGAATGTGACTTCATGTATTAAAGAGAATCATTTTGGGGTCTCCTTCCTTCCTCCTTACTAATTGTTACGAATTTGAATATGCAGACAACGATCACGTGATTTGCACTCAGGCATCTTTCTAGAGGCACAATCACTCCATTGCTTCTCTTTAGACTGAGATGAAGTCCCGGATGGAACTTTTGTCCTCTAGTGAAAGGTTCTTGCAGGAGTGTCCGGGTGTGTGCATTTGAGGCAGGTGTCCCAGGTTCCGGCTGTCCCTGGAGCCCCGGGCAGTTTGTCCAGCAGAATCGGGTTCCAGGCAGCGGATGGCACTTTGTGAGGAACTTAGAAGGTCTGCCGGAGCAGCTCCTGAGGACAGAGGTGGCCTGGGCCTCCTGCAACCGGCAGCCACCCACCCTCTCCCCGGGGGGGATGCCCCTCAGTCAGGAGAACGGGGACATCCTCCTGATCTGTGTCAGAAGCAGTAGGTCTTCCTGTGAAGCCGCCCGTGGCCGGGAGGCAGGTCAGAGCCCAGAAAGGAGATGCGGCCACAGGGATCCAGCAGGAGTCCCGCAGAGGGGGTGCGTGCTGGGCACCTGAGGGGTCTGGTGGCCTGGGTGACGAGCGAGGGGGCATCTTGGGCCCTAGTTCATCTCAAGTTCTTTTTCCTGTGTCTTTTAAATACAAAACGTTTTCATTTTCTGAATGTTCCTGTATACGTTTTATTCTTCTCAAGTTTTTTTCCTTTCTTTATGTAAGCCTTAGATTAGAGTAGATTAGATTAGAAAACATTAACCCTATGAATTACTCATTTCACTATTTCATTGAAGTTTAATTTGCCCCAGTACTTCAAATGTTTCAGCGTAAAGGGATCCAAAGCTTTCAAATGACGGAAATCTTTTGTGTTACGATCAAAAGTAGGTAGGTGTTGTTCTCCTTGCTCAGGACATAGTTTTACCTCCGATCCTGAGCTCTGTTGTTGTGATTTTTATTTTTTGCGCATCAGTCAAGATGCCTGGTCCCTTTGGGTCAGCGTGCCCATAGCCCTGTGTGTGACACCTGGCTCCCCTCGCTCACTCTCTCTTTCTCTGTAACTGGCCGCCAGGAGTCAGCTCATCATACTTCCAGCTTTGAGCAAAATTTTATTGGAGGGTGACTGCTTTTGTCCCCCAAATAATCAACTGTCTGCGACCCAAGCTTGTTTCTGTGACCAATTCCTTCTCTTTCTGTCAGGTGCTCAAGAGTCAGATTTTTCCATAGCTTCCAGAGGACACAAACGTTATGCACTTCATGTGTGTAGGGGGCACTGGTGTGGGTAAACTATCCTTTTTTTTTTTTTTTGTAACCTTAAATAGGAATTTACCTATTTACAATTTACCTATTGTAACCTAAAATAGGAAATTTATTTTGCTAAATGTTGATTTCTATGTGGAGTTCAGTTTATTAACCTGTGGAGTCCTTCTCATGCTCTCAGTTTCTGAGGCCGCAGGGGACTCAGTGTTGATTTTCCTGCTGCTGGAGGCTTGCACTGAAGTAACTAATAAGGGTTCCGGGGTTAGTGAGTCAGTTCTTTTCTCCTGGGCTATTTGGTTCATCGTGATCCATCTCACAGCGAAGATGTGGGGCAGGGAGGCCACATACCTGAGAAAACTAACCCCTTTCTTTACTAGCTTGGAGTTTTCTACATTGTATATGTTCTTTTTAATTTAGTAATTTTATAGGCACGGGTGGACTTCTCTTCTGAATTCCTTTCTCCTTCATCTTGAGGTCAGTACCAAAAGAGGGAAGCAAGAGTGAAAACGGGAAGGGCCTATACCATTATTTCCCATCAGTTTTGATACAGCATCTTTTTCTTTCTCCACTCAGCTTTCCTAGAAAGCTGTCACGGCATTGGGATGCACCGAGGCACCAGGAAATCAAAGGCAAATCTGACCGTGGTGATGGCCGTGGAAACGCTAGGGTGGCTCCCAGGTGAGAGGAAGCCAGCAGGAGCCCTTGGCTTCTGCTACCACCTTCCACCTGCTCACTGTGGTGCCTGCTTGTGAATTCCACCCAGCCCTCGCTAAGGTCAGTTCCATCTGCTTCCCCACATACTGGAAGGTTTCCGTCCACAGAACAGCTTCCTGACCTTCCGCATAGTACGCATCAAAATGATAATAGATTATCATGGTAAGGAATGAAAGGTGCCATGCTTTAAAATAAACACAACGTTAAGCATATGAACATGATTTGCCAATACATCCAATCCATGTATCTATCCAGAGACACACATAGCGCAAAACGGAGAACTCTGCAGGAAAAAAAAAAAAAAAAATTCACGTAATTCCCAATTCCCATTCTATTCTCCTCTTGCATTGCAGCAGGCACATCTCTCACAACTATTTGCTCCTTATAGCTGAACTTCTCTTCTCTTATTCACTCATTCCCTCCCACCCTCCAATATGGTTTCTGTGAGTTCTTCCAAACCAGCTCTCACCAAAGCTTCAATGCCCCCTTCATCCCAGTGCGGTGGGCACTTGACATCCACATTTTACAATGATGCAATTCTTTGAAGCCATTTCAGTCCTTGAAATAGACTTTTACCGATATTCTCTCTTACCCTACTACCTCATGGCCATTCCGTCTCTGTTTCTGTTGTGGCTCTTTTCTCCCTTTACCATGTGAAGTTTCGAGGAATCAATCTGAAGTTCTTTGCTCATGCTCTCCTCCTCCCGTGTGACCGCTTCTGTTTTAAGGCTTTCAGTTAATGGCGTTGCTTGTAAATTGCAGACTCAAATATCCATTTTCCAAAGAATATTCGCACTTGGAAGTCTACCAGTCAATTATAGGAGATATCTACGGCTTTTGTTTCTGTTTCCTGGCATGCTTTCCTGCAGATTCTGCTGAGAGAACTCCATTTTTCCCCTTCTCCTCATCCTACCGTTTAATATAACAGATATAAATTCAGTGTGATTATTGTCTTTAGGTTGCTTTCTCCACAAAACCCACTGGTGCAAAAGCAGAACTGGATTTGTTATGTCCACCCCTATCCTGACAGCCGCATACAGACTGGCTTAGAGAAAGTCTATTTTTAATGTATAACGTGAATAATGTAATGAATAAGTGAATTGCACAATCCATTCTTTCATCAGAGTTGTTTCTTTTTTAAATGATAAACAAAGACAAGAATTTTTCTATAGAAAATATTTAATAAAGAAAATAATAAGTTGAATAAATATAAAGAATATATTTTTCTCTTAACCACAAAGTGAAAGTACATCATTATTATTCAAATATAATTTAAATCTTATAAATAGTTAAGTAAATAAATAAATTGTTAAATAGATCAGCAAGGTCATCGGAAAGTGACTAGTGCTTGTAGAGTTGACATGATGTACTTAAGACTCCTGAAAATATTGACAGATTGATGCCATTCATGTCACAATCACAGCAGAAATGACTCTTTGACATGGCAGAACACGTGGAAAGTGTGATATGATTCGTCACACTTTAGTCATTTCCATGTTGAACGGGTCTCATTTCTCGCTCCTTAATCTTTTCTGCAAGGCTATTGATGAATAATACAAGGACCTCATGATTTCTGCTCTGACGATCTCCCAGGCACAAGGGCTGTATTTCTTCTCTTGCAGGTAGAGGGAGAGTCTTTGGAAGTAGTTCCTCAGGATGGAGTCCTGGTTGGTGAGGGGAGCCTCTCCCTCCCCCACCTCCTGCATGACACAGGCTTCCAGGCGGGTCAGCTGCCGATCAAGTCCCATGCAGAATTCCTCCAGGAGGGTGGTGTTCCAAGCAGCAGACGAGGACGCCTCTGTGCAGAAGAAGTGGAAGATCTTCTGGTTCGTCACGTGCACCACAGAGAGGGCTTGGGCCTTGTGGGACTGGTCTCCACCAAACACGTCCTGGGGGAAGGCGAAGTCATTTCTGTCCTTCTGGCAGGAGCTGGCAGGGAGTCTCCTCATTTGTCCCAGGAGCGTCAAGGCCCTCCTGTTCAGCAGGCCGTGGGTGTGAGGCAGGTCACAGCCCAGAGAGCAGACGGAGTTGCAGCCCAGCGCCACCAGGGCCACCAAGAAGGAAGAGGGCAGCGCCATCGGGGATCTTGCAGATGCTGTCGGCCTGGCTGGGGTGGGCGACTCTGTGACCCGTGGCTCTAGGTTCTCTGAACATCTTCCCTTGTGCGCACCTCCTAAATGGGAACACGTGAGTTTCCATTTTCCGAATCTCCTCTTACTTCCTATTTTTGTTTTCTGTTTTTCATTTTGCATTCTCCAAATGGGTTTAGAGCAGTGCTTCTCAACCATTTTTTTTAATTATTGTCCCCTTCCCCTGACCCCTGAGCCCTTTTAGATTTTTTTTGCTAATTGAACCCCTAATGAAATTTTAATGACACAGTTATACTCTATATCTATTTATGTACTCTCTCTGTATCTATCCTTTATACATAGAAAAAGAGAGTGCCAAACTTCCTTTTTTATCCAAGGCAGGGTTAAAATTGATAAAAATTTTAAGCTAAAAGTAAATTTAAAGTTATTAACATTTTATGTATCTCTATAGCTAAGTTTGCAGAGCAAATTTTAACATATTTACGTATATAAATAGTAATGTATTAAGTTACATATTCAAATTGAAAATTATACAAAGACAATAATAATATACATGTAATGATATACTTAAAACGTTTTCAAGAACTTCTAAAAACAAATGAAAAATTACAGTATTGTCTTAACATGTATTTTTAGGTCTTAACTTTTAATTTTGCTTCGTATCAAAAAACAATTTTTCATTTCACTAGCAGCTAGATATTCATCAAGATATTCTCAACATCGATTTCTTTTCAGCAATTGACATAATTATAAATGAGTTGAATAACTTGAGTAGAACTAAATGATCAAATATAAACTACTCGCATTTAGTTTTAGAGCCCAGTTCACGCTAAGGCTCCAACGTAAGCACCGTGGCCTCTTCTAGGTAAGGGAAGCCCACCTCTCACAACACAGCTTTGAAATGTAGCAAATGATGGAGGGAGAGTCCTCTGGCGATCCAGCTACTGGGCCATTGACGATTTCGGTGGTTTTCCAGGCGGCCGGCAGGTGGCCCGCGGCCGTCCTTTTCGGAAGTGGCTTTGGGGCAAAGAAGCTGTGACTTTGAAACCGAAAGCGGAGCGTCGGGGCAGCTTCTGGGCAGCTTCGGGGGACTCCAGGCTGAGCCGTTCCAAGAGCGCCAGGGCAAAGCGAGGGCTGAGGCGCTCTCGGCGCCAACTGTGTGCTGCCTTTATATCCCCGCAGAGCCCTGCTTCTCCCCGCCCTTCACGCCTGGCGGGCACCTCCTCTGTGCTTCCTCCTCCAGGAACATCCTCCACGGGGAGGGAGGCGTGGACCTTGAGTTTTCTGGGCTCCCTGTGTCCAGAACGCTCCTTTTGCGCCGAAAGTGCAGCCGGGCCATTTTTTCCAACAATCGTTTCCTAAACGAACTGGAGGCTCCGAACCCGCGTGAGCGCGTTGAATCGCGCTGTCAGCCTAGGGTAGCCTGTGCGCCGGAGGCCGCGGCCGAGACCGGCTCGGACAGGATTGGGGGGTAAGAGGGTACGGAGGACAGGGCCCGAAGGCAGGAAGATGGGAGGGTGGGAGGAGGGGGCGATGGAGCGACGGGATGAGCGGACAGTGGGACGTTAGCGCGATGGGACGACGGGGTGATCAGGCGTCGGAATCAAGGGACGACGGGACTGTGGGACGATGAGACGATGGGACGATGGGGCGATGGAGCGATGGGGCGATGGGGCGATGGGACAATGGGCGATGGGGCGATGGGACGATGGGGCGATGGGACGATGGGACGATGGGACGATGGGGCGATGCGACGATGGGGCGATGGGGCGATGGGACGATGGGGCAATGGGCGATGGGGCGATGGAACGGTGGGGCGATGGGACGATGGGGCTATTCGACGATGGGGCTATTCGACGATGGGGCTATTCGACGATGGGGCTATTCGACGATGGGGCGATGCGACGATGGGACAATGGGCGATGGGGCGATGGGACGATGGGGGAATGGGACGATGGGACGATGGGATGATGGGACGATGGGGCGATGGGACGATGGGGCGATGGGGCGATGGGGCATTGGGACGGTGGGGCGATGGGACGATGGGGCTATTCGACGATGGGGCTATTCTACGATGGGGCTATTCGACGATGGGGCGATGCGACGATGGGGCGATGGGACGATGGGGCGATGGGACGATGGGGCGATGGGGCGATGGGGCGATGGGGCGATGGGGCATTGGGACGGTGGGGCGATGGGACGATGGGGCTATTCGACGATGGGGCTATTCGACGATGGGGCTATTCGACGATGGGGCGATGCGACGATGGGATAATGGGCGATGGGGCGATGGGACGATGGGGGAATGGGACGATGGGACGATGGGATGATGGGACGATGGGGCGATGGGGCGATGGGGCGATGGGGCGATGGGGCGATGGGGCATTGGGACGGTGGGGCGATGGGACGATGGGGCTATTCGACGATGGGGCTATTCGACGATGGGGCTATTCGACGATGGGGCTATTCGACGATGGGGCGATGCGACGATGGGGCAATGCGCGATGGGGCGATGGGACGGTGAGGCGATGAGACGATGGGACGATGGGGCGATGCAACGATGGGGCAATGGGCGATGGGGCGATGGGACGGTGAGGCGATGGGACGATGGGGCGATGGGAAGATGCGGCTATGCGACGATGGGGCGATGCGACGATGCGACAATGGGCGATGGGGCGGTGGGACGATGGGACGATGGGGCGATGCAACGATGGGGCGATGCAACGATGGGGCAATGGGCGATGGGGCGATGGGACAGTGGGGCGATGGGACGATGGGGCGATGGGACAATGGGGCTATTCGACGATGGGGCGATGCGACGATGGGACAATGGGCGATGGGGCGATGGGACGATGGGGGAATGGGACGATGGGACGATGGGGCGATGCAAGGATGGGGCAATGGGCGATGGGGCGATGGGACGGTGGGGCGATGGGACGATGGGGCTATTCGACGATGGGGCTATTCGACGATGGGGCCATTCGACGATGGGGCGATGCGACGATGGGACAATGGGCGATGGGGCAATGGGACGATGGGGGAATGGGACGATGGGACGATGGGATGATGGGACGATGGGGCGATGGGGCGATGGGGCGATGGGGCGATGGGGCATTGGGACGGTGGGGCGATGGGTCGATGGGGCTATTCGACGATGGGGCTATTCGACGATGGGGCTATTCGACGATGGGGCGATGCGACGATGGGGCTATTCGACGATGGGGTATTCGACGATGGGGCGATGCGACGATGGGACAATGGGCGATGGGACGATGGGGGAATGGGACGATGGGACGATGGGATGATGGGGCGATGGGGCGATGGGGCGATGGGGCGATGGGGCATTGGGACGGTGGGGCGATGGGACGATGGGGCTATTCGACCATGGGGCTATTCGACGATGGGGCGATGCGACGATGGGACAATGGGCGATGGGGCGATGGGACGATGGGGGAATGGGACGATGGGACGATGGGATGATGGGACGATGGGGCGATGGGGCGATGGGGCGATGGGGCGATGGGGCATTGGGACGGTGGGGCGATGGGTCGATGGGGCTATTCGACGATGGGGCTATTCGACGATGGGGCTATTCGACGATGGGGCGATGCGACGATGGGGCTATTCGACGATGGGGCGATGCGACGATGGGGCTATTCGACGATGGGGTATTCGACGATGGGGCGATGCGACGATGGGACAATGGGCGATGGGACGATGGGGGAATGGGACGATGGGACGATGGGATGATGGGGCGATGGGGCGATGGGGCGATGGGGCGATGGGGCATTGGGACGGTGGGGCGATGGGACGATGGGGCTATTCGACCATGGGGCTATTCGACGATGGGGCGATGCGACGATGGGACAATGGGCGATGGGGCGATGGGACGATGGGGGAATGGGACGATGGGACGATGGGATAATGGGACGATGGGGCGATGGGGCGATGGGACGGTGGGGCGATGGGGCATTGGGACGGTGGGGCGATGGGACGATGGGGCTATTCGACGATGGGGCTATTCGACGATGGTGCTATTCGACGATGGGGCGATGCGACGATGGGACAATGGGCGATGGGACGATGGGGGAATGGGACGATGGGACGATGGGATGATGGGACGATGGGGCGATGGGGCGATGGGGCGATGGGGCATTGGGACGATGGGGCGATGGTGCGATGGGACGATGGGACCATGTGGCCATGCAACGATGGGGCAATGCGCGATGGGGCGATGGGACGGTGAGGCGATGGGACGATGGGGCGATGGGACGATGGGGCTATGCGACGATGGGGCGATGCAACGATGGAGCAATGCGCGATGGGTCGATGGGACGGTGGGACGGTGGGGCGATGGGACGATGGGGCTATTCGACGATGGGGCGATGCGAGGATGGGACAATGGGCGATGAGGCGGTGGGAAGATGGGGCGATGGGACGATGGGACGATGGGGCGATGGGGCGATGGGACGATGGGACGATGTGGCGATGCAACCATGGGGCAATGCGCGATGGGGCGATGGGACGGTGAGGCGATGGGACGATGGGACGATGGGACGATGGGACGATGGGGCTATGGGATGATGGGGCAATGCGACAATGGGGTGATGCGACGATGGGACGATGGGGCGATGGGGCGGTGGGACGATGGGACGATGGGGCGATGGGACGATGGGACGATGGGGCGATGCGACGATGGGGCGATGGGGCGATGGGACGATGGGGCGATGGGGCATTGGGACCATGGGACGATGGGGCGATGGGGCGATGGGACGATGGGACGATGTGGAGATGCAACGATGGGGCAATGCGCGATGGGGGGATGGGACGGTGAGGCGATGGGACGATGGGGCGATGGGACGATGGGGCGATGGGACGATGGGGCTATGCGACAATGGGGCAATGCGACGATGGGACAATGGGCGATGGGGAGATGGGACGATGGGTCGATGCGACGATGGGGCAATGCGCGATGGGGCGATGGGACGGTGAGGCGATGGGACGATGGGGCTATGCGACGATGGGACAATGGGCGATGGGGCGATGGGACGATGGGGCGATGGGACGATGGGGCGATGGGACGATGGGGCGATGGGACGATGGGACGATGGGGCGATGCGACGATGGGGCAATGCGCCATGGGGCGATGGGACGATGGGGCTATTCGACGATGGGGCGATGCGACGATGGGACAATGGGCGATGGGACGATGGGGCTATGCGACGATGGGGCGATGGGACGATGGGACGATGGGGCGATGCAACGATGGAGCAATGGGCGATGGGGCGATAGGACGGTGGGGCGATGGGACGATGGGGCTATTCGACGATGGGGCTATGCGACGATGGGACAATGGGCGATGGGGCGATGGGACGATGGGGCGATGGGACGTTGGGACGATGGGACGATGGGGCGATTCGACGATGGGGCGATGGGGCGATGGGGCGATGGGGCATTGGGACGATGGGGCGATGGGACGATGGGGCGATCGGGCATTGGGACGATGGGACGATGTGGCGATGCAACGATGGGGCAATGCGCGATGGGGCGATGGGACGGTGAGGCGACGGGACGATGGGGCGATGGGACGATGGGGCTATGCGACGATGGGGCGATGCGACGATGGGGCAATGCGCGATGGGGCGATGGGACGGTGAGGCGATGGGACGATGGGGCGATGGGACGATGGGGCTATGCGACGATGGGGCGATGCGACGATGGGACAATGGGCGATGGGGCGGTGGGACGGTGAGGCGATGGGACGATGGGGCGATGGGACGATGGGGCTATGCGACGATGGGGCGATGCGACGATGGGGCAATGCGCGATGGGGCGATGGGACGGTGAGGCGATGGGACGATGGGGCGATGGGACGATGGGGCTATGCGACGATGGGGCGATGCGACGATGGGACAATGGGCGATGGGGCGGTGGGACGATGGGGCTATGCGACGATGGGGCGATGGGACGATGGGGCGATGGGACGATGGGGCGATGGGCGATGGGGCGATGGGACGGTGAGGCGATGGGACGATGGGGCGATGGGACGATGGGGCGATGCGATGATGGGGCGATGGGACGATGGGACGATGGGGCGATGCAACGATGGGCAATGCGCGATGCGGCGATGGGACGGTGAGGCGATGGGACGATGGGGCTATGCGGCGATGGGACAATGGGCGATGGGGCGATGGGGCGATGGGAAGATGGGACGCGCCTGGACCAAAACACGGATACAGTCGTGGGAGCCAGTCGCGCGCCGCCAGTATCTGGATGCTCTCTGTGAGGAAGTCCGGCGCCCAATAGCGTTCTGCTGACTTCCAGCAACAGTGGCCAGCGTCGGAATCAAGGGACGACCGGACTGTGGGACGATGGGACGATGGGGCGATGGGACGATGGGACGATGAGGCATTGGGCGATGGGGCGCTGGGACTTGGGGCGATGGGACGGTGGGGCGATGGGCGATGGGGCTATGCGACGATGGGGCGATGCGACGATGGGACAATGGGCGATGGGGCGGTGGGACGATGGGACGATGGGGCGATGGGACGATGGGACGATGGGGCGATGCGACGATGGGGCGATAGGGCGACGGGCGATGGGGCGATGGGGCGATAGGACGCTCCTGGACCAAAGCGCTGATACAGTCGTGGGAGCCAGTCGCGCGCCCCCACCATCTGGATGCTCTTTGTGAGGAAGTGTGGCGCCCACTAGCGTTCTGCTGACTACTAGCAACATTGGCCAGCGGGAAGCTGGTGCGCAGGCGTCAACAGATGGCACTTTGCAAAGGAGGAATTGAGAATCTCGCACAGCACTGTCGTCAACTGGGTCACCATGACGTATTTGATAGTGAATATTACATTAAAATATCAGACCTAAGATATTAAACATTCTCATATTAAGATATTCAACCGCTATTTTCGTGAACTTTTTGCAGTGGGATTGAATGGATATTTACCGCAAAACCACAATTGAATATAACTTTACTCCTCCACCATTGATGGAAACAAACTCAATAATATAGTGGAGATTACTTCTTCTTACAGTTGGTAGAACTGTACGTTTGACCATTTCTTGTGTCTCCCTGACAAACTTCATGTCATTTTTATTTAACTCCTGGTTAATGAAACTTCTCTCCCAGTATTCCAACTTGACTCTACGGTTAAAGAGGAAGGGTGGTGTTGTGCACAAGCATTCAGCACATTTGGCAGGTGAGATCTTTTTATTTTCTTTGGCAAGAAATTCATAGACTGAATGGAATTTGCCAGAATTTCATATGCACCGTGGCTCCTTTGAAGACTCCGGAAGTTGCACGTGCAAGGTCAGTTCTCCTCTGTATTTAACATGTTGATATTTTGTACCTCATGGATGTTTTGCGTTAGCTTACATTTTAAAGTATTGCATTAAGGTATTTATCTTGATTACTTAGATTTGGTGCCTCTTTAAATTTAGTACTTGAAGGAAGTACTCACTTACTTTACCCAAATACTAACCCAGGAAATAGCTTTTGAATTAGGGCTGTGAAAGTCAATGGCTGAACATCTAGGAATGTCCCATTTCTCATCACCCTCTCCTTCATAATTTTTAAAACTGGTGTCCTCGTTTCTACAAATTGTGTCTTCTCCACTGTGCCTTCAGAACTATCACCGGAAGTGGTCTGAAGGTGAGTGAGCCTGAGGGAAGGAGCTCTGACCGCTTTATACGATTCACAGAGCAGCCATTTCTGTCAGACAACTTTCAAGAGGCTGGTTCCCCCCAAAGACCTTCTTTGCGCTGTGAGATCTCTCTCCTTTATGCTCCAGGTACTGACCCCAGAGGGGAAACTTGGGCTCTGGTCCTTCACAGTCCTGCAGACACTGCCCTCTCCAGGAGGGTCCTGGGTGGGGGGAGGGGCTCCCCATGCACACCCCTGAGGGTGTTAGGGGAGCTTCACTGAAAGCTTGAGCTGGTTTGGCTGAGTGTGGACTCTACCCAGCATTGGACGTCCTACTAGCCCTGCAGGCAGCTACCATTTACTGCGGTCAGGTGGACTCTCATCTATGATCAGCCTAAAGTTTGCAAACTTTATCTCATTTAATCTTTACACTTTCCTGGGTGACCACTACTAATGTTGTCTCCACTTCTTTTGGAGGAGGAGATGAAAATCCGGTGTCATTTATCCTCCGCAGCCACAGGTGTCTTCAAAAGTGGGGTTTTCTGCCGCTCTCCAGTCCCTCCTCTTCCTCAGCTCTTAGTACGTGCCCTTAGCTGCACTGACTGTACTGCTGCCTCATTAATCTGAACCATGTCTTTAATGTCTGCCTTCCTTGTTCCCTGGAGGGCAGTCACCATCCCTGTCTTGCCTTCTGTGAGTCCACATGGCCACACACTGCCTTCCGCGTGTTGTGCAGGCAGCACCTTCTGGGGGACAGGATGCAGAGAACTCTGTAAGTTAACCTTTGAAGTTCACCTTTATGCCTCTACTATCTTCAGACTGTGTCAGAATATATGAGCCATGTCTCCTGTAAAGAAATAGGGGAGAATTCAAACTTAATGGAGAGCCCCTTACGAGGGAAATGCAGAGGGTTGGGGAAGGTTGTCTTCAAGTGCATTGGAAGAAGTGGAAGAATGGTACCTGGATCAAACCACTGAGCGTTCTTTTTAGAATTGAAAAAGAGACATGGACGGAGAGTCGGGTTTTTACCTCAACCTGGGGTGTCATTTAGGTGAACGTATCCTATTGGACTGAGACTTCTATTATTTCCATGAGTGTGTTTGATCTGCAGCGTCACAATAAGAATTATAATTTATGCATTTATCCACAGCAAGTGTTGTATTTACAAAATGTACTTGTCATATTATTGTATGACCGGTTTTGTCGTCTGTGTTCATTTGCTTCAGGGATATGAAATCTAGCTTCAACGTTATGTCTTACTCATAATGAGATCCAAGTGTGCTTAAATGCTTAAGGTGTCTTTAAATCCAAGGGGAACATAAACAGTTTGACTCCTTTCAAGGACTCATAAAGAAATATTTTGAAGTATCTCAGTAATTCACTTGTGTTGGTGAGTGTGTTGGGAAATAAAACAAAAATATTATTTTCTTTAGTGGAACACTGTGGCAGAGAAGGCTAACCATAAGGAGTAAGTAATTACGTAGGAATCCTTTCTACAATGATGAAGGAGGTGGAGTGGACACTCTGACAGATTATAGCAGCTGGAGCTGGTCCACTGGACTTAAAAGTTTCTTGGAGAAATCATGTCTGATGATTGTTGATTCCATTTCAGCGTTTGCATGAACTAGACACCAAAGTGAAAGATATTACAGAATCTTGGAATTTCACTTTCAACAACAAAGTAGTGAATACATCTTCTATCCGTGGGCGCTGCGGTGGGTGCCCGATACGACGAAATAGTGGACACACCGCCTGCTGTCACAGAGCTTCCAGTCTGGTGGTTCTGGGTCATTGAGCTTTCAAGTAACGTCATTCTGTGGCCAGGACAGGGAAAGGACAGGACGCTGGGAGCACAAAGGAGCATGAAAGGGGCGCAAACTCTACAAGAAGCATCTGCCAAGCTGGCATCCAAGGATCTGTAGGAGTTCGCCAAATAAATGCATGATGGTCGATTCTGAACATGATCAGTGGAGATATTGTAGGAGCGCAGACAGAAATAAGAGTTTGGAGATGATGACTAATGCTCGTGATACGATTCTGGGCAAAGACACACACCTGGAAGTCATATCTTAGAGATGACACTCGGAATTATTTGGGAGGTTGAGTCTGTATGTGCAGAGAGGAAGGAGTGTGGCACCCAGCATGGAATTTTGAGGAACACCCAGATTGCCCCCAAGATGAGAGAAAATAGTCAACAAAGGAAAGAGCGGGGCAGGAGCAGAAAAGCAGAAGACAGTAGAGACACAGAAGCCACATGGAGGTCAGACTTGAAAGTGGAGGCGTGGCCAAAGGGCTCAGATGTTTGGAAATGGCAGCCAGGGCTGGCTGACAGCAATCTCTGACCTCAGTAAGATGTGGTTTAGTGTAAACCTGGGCCGAGCAGTTTCAGGAGAACAGGGAGGCTGAAGCCACGTTACAGTGAGGGCAGGACGACCTGACCGCGAACTGGGAACAGACACCGCAGAGAACTTCAAATAGTCTGGGTATGAACAGAATGACAGAAGCAAGATAATACCTACAGGTGGTTGTAGGGCTGGGATGAAGAAGATGAAAATGAGGCACATCTGATGCTCACTTTTTTTATGTGGAAAGGAAAATACTGTCAGGAGAGAGGAGAGGTCACTGATAAAGTATAAGCATCTTACTAGAGCCTTCTCTGCTGTGCGCCAAGGAAATCTGTCCAAAGCTAAGCCTTCTGGAACTGTCCCTCTGTTTGGGGTCACAGAGGTTTTGCACCCAGGGGAAGGGCACCATGGTGAGGCTTGGGATGAGGGAGAGCGATGCTCTCTCATCAAGCGGGGGAAGGTGGAAAAGTGAGTAGGGCCTTTATCAGTAACCCGACTCTGGGCTCAAACTCATGAACTGTGAGATCACCACCCAAGTGAAAGTTGGGCACCCAACTGACTGAATCACCCGGGCACCCTGGACTTAGGTTTTAAGAATAAAGAGACTCAACAAGTTGTCTTTGATAAGAATTTATTAAGACAAAATGCATATTTAATAAAATGAAAAGGTGAATACGTTTTATACATTTTAACACAATGTAAAGACAAAAACCTTTATAGGGAAATATAAATATAAATTAGTCAACAGAATGAATGAATGAATGAATAAATAAATAAATAATAAACAATAAATAAATAACATCAGGGCAATCATCTCTTAAGGACTGATGATCCTGAAGCCGGATTTTTTTTTTTTTTTTTTACATATTCTTGCTTAATACTACTCACAAAATATTTGTGGAATTAAAGTCAATAAATTCTGTAATGAAGGCTGCAGTGAGAGTCTCTTGAAGTGAGCAGGCATAGTGCAGGGTGATGTGGCACGTGAGTCATTGAGAATCACTTCAAGGTGACCCCAGGTCTCCATCCTTGATGGCCAAGCTGTCTTGCAAGGTCGCCGAGGAGGACAAGGCTCTCATGATTTCCAGTCTGACAATTTCCCAGGCGCACTCACTGTATCCCTGGTCCTCCAGGTAGACGCGGATGTCCTGGAAGTACCTCTTGATGGCCAGGGCAGGGCCGTGCATCCCCGGGGCGCGCTCTCCCTCGCCCGTGGCCTGCACCAGGCAGGCGTCCAGGGCTTCCAGCTGCCGGTGGAGGCCAGAGCGGAGTCCGTGCAGCGGCGCGGGGCTCCAGGCCGCCGAGGAGCGCTCCGTGTGCAACAGGTTGAACGTCTGCTGGAGCAGCTCCCGCAGGACGGCGGCGGCGGCCTGGGCCTCCCGGAGCTGGCCGCCCTCCAGCATCTCCCGGGGGAAGCGGAAGTCTTTTCTGGCCCGCAGGCACAAGAAAGGGGACAGTCGCCGCATCTGGCCCAGGAGCACCAAGTTGTCCCTGCTAACCTGCGCGTGGCTCCCAGGCAGGGCACAGCCCAGAGAGCCTCCAGGGCGGCAGGTGAGCAGCGCCAGGGCGGTCAGCAGAGGGCGCAGGAGAGCCATGGGGAAGCCGAGGGGGCTGCTGGCCGGGCTGAGCTGGGCGGCTGGGGGACCCCGGGCGGAGGTTCTCTGAGGACGGCCTCGAAGCATGGCTCTTAAATAGGGAACGCCGACAATTTCATTTTCTGAACATCCTCTCCACTTCTACTTCCTTTTTTTTGTTTTCATTTATGCATTCTCCTTATTGTCTAAGAAGATGTCATCAATCTAAAATACTACGTTGGCAATGGAAGCTTTATTTCCCAATAAACTTCTGATATGTCCATCCCAATGGATCCCAATGGAGAGAGGGATGCTCTCTCATCAAGTGAGGGAAGCTGGAAATGTGAGTAGGGACATGCGAATGCAGATGGACCAAACTTCCATTTCTCAAGCAGATCAGTTTCAGGCAAGCATGTTCATCAGTGCTGAGGATGTTAAAAATCTAAATTTAAAATAAATAATATCCTCTTTCTGGTCTATTCAAGGATAATAGGAAAATAAATAAAAATAATTTTGTCCCTAGAATCAAGTAAGTATTCTTCATTTTAAAAAATGACAGGAAAACTCGGGAATTGAGGAAAATATTTCAACACTGGAGATACTGAAATTCACTGGTACATGAAATCAAGCAAGTGGCTAATTTCACCGCCCTCTTTCTTACTGGATAGTGATGAAAAGAATGGTTGATGGAAATGTTTACTCCAGGTCATGGTTAGGGAACAATTGGCATGGCCTCCAACATTTTTTTCAAAACCTGAAGAATGAAAATTATTTTTAAAATGTATTTGTGATGATTCCCTGGGAGAAACCAAACACCAGCATCTTCTTTCTTGTAGCCTCATCCTACTCCTTGGTGTTTCCTTCCTCATTATTACTCACACCTTTTAGACGGGCCATCATTCTCTTCTTTCTCGGATTCAGCACTGTTTTTCTTCCTGTGAGCACAGATATCAGGTCTTTAAAAAAGAAGAAAAAGAAGAAGAAGAAGAAGAAAGAAAAAGAAAGAAAGAAAGAAAGAAAGAAAGAAAGAAAGAAAGAAAGAAACAGGGGTTGAGGGGCCCTGGGTGGCTCAGTCAGTTAAACATCCAACTTCAGCTCAGGTCATGAACTTGTGGTTCATGAGTCGAGCCCTGCGTCGGGCTCTGTGCAGACAGCTCAGAGCCTAGAACCTGCTTCAGATGCTGTGTCTCCCTCTCTGTCTGCACTCCCCAGCTTGCTCTCTGTATCTCTCTCTCTCTCTCAAAAATAAACATTTTTTAAAAAATTAAAGAAAAAGAAAGAGGTTGAAAATAAGTACACATGACATTTTCTCTCTGTCCTATATGATTTGAACTTGAAATATTTAGGCACGATCTCAACTAGTGTATCAGAAGGGCTAAATGAATGATGCCATGTGCCTTCATTCTGGTGCTAATAAGAAAGCACCATGGACTGCGTCTTGTAAACAACAGCAATTTGTTTGACATGATTCTGGAGGCTGGAAGTCTAATGTCAGGGGGCCAGTGTGGTTGACTTGCAGTGGGAGCCCTTTTCTGGGCTGTAGACGGCCATTTCTCTTTGTATCCTCACCTGGTGGAGAGCAGTCAGGGGAAGCAATCTCTCTTGTGACTCTATAAAGGCATTAATCCCTTTCATGAGGGCTCCTCCCTGCAGCTTCATCCCGTCCCAATCATCTTCCAAAGACTCCACTTCCTAACACCATTACACCGAGGGGTAGGGTTTCAACATGAATTTGGGTACAAACATTCAGGGCATAACAAGATCCTCAAATATTGTGGTGATGGCAAAGTTTTACTAGAATAGTTTTTAATTTCCACATTTATTTGGAACAAAGCACACATTCTTTGATGCTGACTTCGTTTTCTTTTGGCACATTAATCCTAATTGTTGACTCATTAAATGTTACAGTGCTGCTCTCTGATCACGATCGCCAAGGACCTGCCAAATTCCACAGATTTCTTTCTTTCAGTC
The DNA here is from genome assembly GCF_018350215.1 of Panthera leo. Classification (NCBI taxonomy): domain Eukaryota; kingdom Metazoa; phylum Chordata; class Mammalia; order Carnivora; family Felidae; genus Panthera; species Panthera leo. The sequence goes on along the minus strand of NC_056691.1, from coordinate 45,638,706 downwards.
TTATCCAGAAGGATGGTGCTGCTGATGACAACCGAATCTGCAAATTACGTTACCTCTTGTAAGCGATTCATTTAATCCTTTCAACATAGTTGTTGATATTATTTCCAAGAAGTGCCTGCTAAGAGTTAGATAAATAAAACAATGTAATAAGTCAATGGTAAATCCCGTTTTAAAAACCTGACATTCTGAACGCCACCCCCTTATCCACGACATTAGACACCTGTGCAAACTGCATGCGTTGAACCATCACTTACTTTCTGGAAGGCCTACACATAGATGTTCCTTTATTGTCTCATACCTCCCTGATCACATGTTCTCTCTGTTCCTTAAATTGTCTTCCGCCTGCAAATACGTTCATGCACTGACCAAATAAAAAGGTGTCTTGTTTTGCATAATCAGAATTAAATGATAAATTGGCAATCATTTCTCAGAGCCTAACATACGCCCAACAAAAGTAATAATTCTATTAATAATTATAAAATGACCATATTTAATGCACCCCAGATGTGGCTTATAGAGAATGCTTAGTTAATTCTCACCATAAATTTGGTAGATGCGTGAGACACAAGCCCATATGAGTCACAGCCCCTGCACCAGAGAGTGACTGATTACAAACATTTCAGTGACTCCTGCGTAGAAATGACTGAACTACTGACTCTTACGGATCAAAAGAACAAATACATATGCTACCAATTTAGGCGAATAGGGGAAATGTTAGGAAAAATATAAGATGATACATCCTAACAGGTAAAGTGTGAGAAATGGAGCAGAGCAAAAGGACTGCCATCGGCAGAGAAACCAGGGAGTCAGAAATTCATGCTTCCCCTGGGCCACGGAGACACCCCTCACTCAAGGCCCCCTAGGTGCGCCCCAACGGCCAGAAGGGGGCGCGTGAACTCACCACAACCTTCCAATTGGCACCGCCCACCGTCAGCAGTATCAGCCCCCCACCCCCACCCCCACCCACCGAGATGGCTGGAGGCTCGGGAACACGTGGGGATTCCAGTCCAGTGAACAGACCCTCCCTTGTCCGGCCTAACCGTCCAGGGGAAGCTGTGCTGCACTTCGCATAGAGCCTTTCATGTTCCCGATCGGCCCCCCGCGTGGATCCTCTCCTTTGTCGAGCAGTTGTGATGCGGGGCAGAACCGAGATCGTGCTTCGTGGAGTATGTGTGCAGATCCAGGATTGTTTCTGGGGAGAAGGACGCGAGGTCGGGGAAAGGGAAGATGTGTGCCTATGTACAGATGATTTCATTCCATTTGAAAGGTTAATTTTTGCTACCATGTTATAGTGGTGAAAAAAAGATTGTTAAATTTTAAGTATTTTTCAGCAGAAAGTTTCCAGGCTAGAAGGGGGTCGCACAGTATATTCAAACTGTTGAAAGACAAAAACTTCCAACGAAGAACTCTAGCCAGCAAAACTATCATTCAGATGTGAAGGAAAAAGAGTTATTGCATAATAAATTTATGATCTGAGTGAGGGACAAATGTAACATAATCACCTTTGGGGGGACATGAAATAATGGCTTTTATACCTTCCTATATACCTGTGACAGAAACAACTATCATAGCTATGTTTAATATGTTCCTGATGTTTGTCCTGAAAAAGAAAACCAAAGCTGGAGGCAACACAATGCCGGACTTCAAGAGGTATTACAAAGCTGTAATCATCAAGACAGTATGGTACTGGCACAAAAACAGACACATAGATCAATGGAACAGAGTAGAGAACCCAGAAATGGACCCACAAATGTATGGCCATAGTTGGCCGCACAGTTTTTGACAAAGCAGGAAAGAATATCCAATGGCATAAAGACAGTCTTTTCAGCAAATGGTGTTGGGAGAATTGGACAGCAACTTGCAGAAGAATGAACCTGGACCACTTTCTTACACCTTACATAAGAATAAACTCAAAATGAATGAAAGACATAAATGTAAGACAGGAAGCCATCAAAATCCTAGCGGAGAAAGGAGCCAAAAACCTCTTTCACCTTGGCCGCAGCAACTTCTTATTCGACATGTCTCTGGAGGCAAGGGAAACAAAAGCAAAAATGAACTCTTGGGACCTCATCAAAATAAAAAGCTTTTGCACAGTGAAGGAAATAATCAGTAAAACTAAAAGGCAAGCAACAGAATGGGAGAAGATATTTGCAAATGACAGATAAAGGGTTAGTATCCAAAATCTATAAAGAACTTATCAAACTTAATACCCCAAACAGAAATAATCCGGTGAAGAAAGGGGCAAAAGACATGAATAGACACTTCTCCAAAGAAGACATCAAGAGAGCCAACAGACACATGAAAAACTGCTCCACATCACTCATCATCAGGGAAACACAAGTCAAAACCACAATGAGATACCACCTCACACCTGTCAGAATGGCCAACATTAACAACTCAGGCAACAACAGATATTGGTAAAGATGCGAAGAAAGAGGAACCCTTTTGCCCTGCTGGTGGGAATGCAAGCTGGTGCAGTCACTCTGGAAAACAGTATGGAGGTTCCTCAAAAAATTGAAAATAGAACTACCTTACAACCCAGCAATTGCACTACTAGGTATTTATCCAAAGGGGTGGTTTTTCTTTTTTTTCTTTTTTTTTTTATTTTTTTAATAAAATTTTTTGTTAATGTTTATTTTTGAGAGAGAGACAGAGCATGAGCAGGGAGGGGCAGAGAGAGAGGGAGACACAGAATCGGAAGCAGGCACCAGGCTCTGAGCTATCAGTACAGAGCCCGATGCAGGGCTCGAGCTCACGAACTGAACCGTGAGATCATGACCTGAGCTGAAGTCAGACGCTTAACCGACTGAGCCACCCAGGTGCCGCAGGGGTGCTTTTTCAAAGTTGCACATGCACCCCAATGTTTATAGCAGTGCTATTGACAGTAGCCAAAGTATGGAAAGAGCCCAAATGTCTATTGACTGATGAATGGATAAAGAAGATGTGGTATATATATATATACACACATATATATATATATGTGTATATATGTGTGTGTGTGTGTGTATATATATATATATATATATATATATATATATATACAATGCAATATTACTCAGCAATCAAAAAGAATGAAATCTGGCCATTTGCAACTTCGTGGAGGAACTGGAGGGTATTACGCTAAGCGAAAGACAAATATCACATGACTTTACTCATATGAGGACTTTAAGGGACAAAACAGATGAACATAAGGGAAGGGAAGCAAAAATGATATAAAAACAGGGAGGGGGACAAAACATAAGAGACTCTTAAATACAGAGAACAAACAGGGCTGCTGGAGTGGTGTTGGTGGGGGGATGGACAGTTTTTGGGATGAGCAATGGGTGTTATACATAGGAGATGAATCATTGGAGTCTACTCCTGAAATCATTCTTGCACCATATGCTAACTAACTTGAATGTAAATTTAAAATGACAACAACAACAGAAACACGTCCCTGATGCTTTCTGCCATTTATTCAATTTTGGTAACTTTGTGAGTTGTTGTCTTTTCACGGAATGGTACTTTGAATGGAATATGGTATTCTCATTATTCCTGTTTTGAAGCCGCAAAAACTATACAACAGGACAATGAAAATAATTGCCCCAATCATGCTGCAAATTGAGGGAAAGATTAAGAAAATGCCTTGTTATCAAATTTATAAGTCACCTGAGAAGACCAGAGTAACCCATGAGGAAAAAATGGAATAGGACAGAAGTTTTTGAACTTTCTTACTGGCACAACTATTTTAAGTTTTTTACAGTTGTCACTTTTACTAACAACCCTGAGGACCTACAAAATCTCTAACACTGTGCAGAATACTGGGTGGGAGTAGGAACTGTAGAAGCGCTTTTGCCCCAAGGCGTCAATTAACCACAAGCATGTCAGTGACCCTCAATTATAACGACCAGTGTGGGCTAAGGGGGAGATAAGAGTAAAGGCAAGACTTTGATCTTGAAAAGTACACGACCACCGGAAATCATTAGAATGATAAAAGTTGAAATAAATTAAATGAAATGTATAAACACTTGGTAGGATTTGGGGGGTCAGTTTTCATAAATACACCCTGGCTCATGACTGCAGGATATAGCTCAATAACAATAGTTTTTGCACAGTGCTTCGACATACTGATTAAAAAAAAATTTTTTTAGAGTATCATACTTTTTTAGGACAGGGAACACACCTTATTTCCAGTGTGTTTAACTGGAAACTACATGCTCAAATCTCAACCAAACCTCAATCCATGGTGGTGAATAAACGTGCTTGCTATAGATGAGATCTTTTGACATATTTCAAGTAGTCAAGTATCAAGGTTTGGCTTAGAATTACGTATTGACATGTCATTTATTCTGTTTTATTTGCAAAGTAATTGAGTGGCATCCCTATAAGTGTCTTGATAAGTGAGGGAGACAGAGGAATATAGGTGGATTTAAAGGTAAAATTTACATAAGTAACCTGAAAACGTGTTTAGAGAAAACTTTTCACAAGAATTTTGGGCCTTCCTGCTCTTTCCTATGGATGGTCACTTTCAGCATCTAACTCAGGATGAACAAAGTGTTCAGAGAATTATCATAAAGAAGTGGTAAAGTAGGAAATTTATCAGAAAACTCCAGTGAATATATTAAAATTATTTTTAACAGATCATGGGAAAAAGCAAAGACTCATCCACTTTCTTTTTTGAGAAAAATAAAATCCTAATTCAAGTACTTTTTTTTTTAAATGTTTATTTATTTTTGAACAGAGACAGAGCATGGAGCAGAGGAGGGGCAGAGAGAGGAAGACACAGAATCTGAAGCAGGGTCCAGGCTCTGGGCTATCAGCACAGAACCCTATGCAGGGCTCGAACCCACAAACCATGAGACCATGATCTGAGCTGAAGTTGGATGCTTAACCAACTGAGTCACCCAGATGCCCTGTGATTCAAGTACTTTTTAAAGGATTAAATAAGAAACTCAGATTTAAGGGGTGCCTGGGTGGCTCAGTCAGTTGAGCATCCAACTCTTGATAATAAAAAAATAAATAAATAAATAAAAACTATGGATGCAAACCAAGTAAAATATTAGTAAAATAAATCAAAAGGCATGTTAATAATAAATCATAATCCAGTAGAGTTTATCTAATAATTCAAGGAGGTTCACACCATAGCTATTTCAGTAGATTTTAGAAGTCTTGTGCTCAAAATGCAGAGCTTTAACAAGTTCGTGGATGAAAAACTTCAATTGTATAAAACCTCAATTACAATCAAATTCAATACATGATGTGCAAGAAAGAGGAGTTGAGAATGATTTCTTGTATTTTAACCTGAGGACCTGGAAATACGGAATTGCCATTAATTGAAGGGGAAGAAATAAGAAAAGGTTACATGTGTTTGCTTTCGTTTGGTTTCCAGCTATTGTTTTTTTTTATTGTTTATTTAATTATAAAGGAGAGAGAGAGAGAGAGAGACAGTGAATGAGCAGGGCGGGAGCAGAGAGAGAGGGGGACACAGAATCCCAAGCAGGCTCCAGGCTCTGAGCTGTCATCACAGAGCCCGATGCGGAGCTCAAACTCACAAACTGTGAGATCATGACCTGAGCAAAGTCTGACGCTTAACCGACTGAGCCACCCAGGTGCCCTGTTTTCCAGGTTTTTAAAAGGAGATTTCAATTTGGAATAACATAAATTTGAAGCTCTCATTAGATACCACCTATCAAATAGTCTATTGGATATGTGATTGGAAACTTTAGAATACATCCTCAAAAAGGTGTAAAGTCCTGAAAGCTAGATTGGGTCAGGACCTAGTTCATAAGTTGTTTTTTTTTTTTAATTTTTTTTTTAACGTTTATTTATTTTTGAGACAGAGAGAGAGACAGAGCATGAACGGGGGAGGGGCAGAGAGAGAGAGGGAGGCACAGAATCAGAAGCAGGCTCCAGGCTTCGAGCCGTCAGCCCAGAGCCCGACGCGGGGCTCGAACTCACGGACCGCGAGATCGTGACCTGAGCTGAAGTCGGACGCTCAACCGACTGAGCCACCCAGGCGCCCCTGTAGTTCATAAGTTTAAACTGAAAAGAATTCAAGGTACTGAACACAGGAAAACCACACCTTTAGATGTCACCAATGAACCTAGGAATGCGCAGCCAGAAAGGTGGAGCCACACATCCGGCATCTAACTGAAGATCTTACAGACTGTGTGTGTGTGTGTGTGTGTGTGTGTGTGTGTGTGTGTGTGTCTGTGTATATGTCTGCTACACAGTGTGTGTGTCTAAAGAGTTTTTATGAAAAATGAATAATGAATTTCTTTAAATAATGAAGAAAAAGACAACACAAAAGCAATGGATGCATTGTCTGTGCGTAGGAAACCCTGCCTGGGTTGCCAATGAATATGGAAATACGGGGCTCTTAAAGCCGAAGTCAGCTCCAAATCTGTTCTTCTCAGCTCTGCTTTGTGATGCTGGGGCTCCAGTTCCTTCGGCTATATTTCTGCTTTGCCAGCAGATTTTTCTTTTGAAGTTACTCCATACCAATCACAGAACATGGACTGGAAAGTTGGAGTAAACTTTGTTTTCCTGACTGCACTGTGACTGCTAGTAACTACTAACCGTGCGGAAAAGGACAACTCATGGTTGCTAGCAGACGCTATTTGTCACCTGTCAGATTGGCAAAAACTGAAAAACAAAAAAGAAAGAAAAATATAAGATCCTGTGTTTGTCAACGTGTGGGAACCTAATAATTTATACACTCTTAAAAAAACTGCTTATTTTATTTATTTATTTACTTATTTACTTATTTATTTATTATTTTTGAGTGAGAGAGAGTACAAGTGAGGGAGAGGGGCAGAGGGAGAGAGAGAAAGAATCTGAAGCAGACTCTGAAGTGGGGCTTGATTCCACAACCCGGGGACCGTGACCTGAGTCAGACACTCAACTGACTGAGCCACCTAGGCAGCCCGATGCGGTCTTGAATATAAACTAATGTAGTCCTTTTTTGGTGGACAGTTAGCAGTATTTATTTGCAAAGTGTATGTATTGCAACCAATAAGTTTTACTTCATGGCCTCTTTGTTAGAGAAAGACTCTCAGGTATAAGACATTTACATGACACTTACATCGACACACTGTTTAAACTTAAAAGCAACTGAGAAATTGCCACACAGACAATGTGGGCAAGAGTTTGGGAAAGAGAAGGGGGAACACAGAAGCAGAGCTAGTTCAAGGGATCCGTCCCCTCCCCCACTCCACCCCCACCCAATTTTGGAAGATCTATTAGTAGCCCTTTTTGAGCGCACAGCTTGTCTGATTACCCAACCCCATGTGTGTTTCTGGAGAAAAGTACAGATCTGGGAGCCAGATATGACTTGTTATGGGACCCACAGCCAGTCCTTCAGCACGTGAAGCCACTACCTCTCCTTGGATTAGTGTTTGCCCTTGGGAGCATAAGAAGGGTCATTCCTGAGGGTCACCTCCTCCCGGAGTTCTCTAGCCCTGGGTTTTCTACCTATGTGGTTACTCATCCTGTCTGAAATCCACGTTAGGAGAATCAAATTTTTAAAATTACATTCAGTATTATGAATTATGTAACAAAAAAACAGACGTTAATCTTCCCAGGCTTTCATTGCTGTGTAAGTGCGCACCTGCCTGGAGGAGATAAGGGCTGCTTCTCTAGGCCTGGATATGGGAGCCAAGAGACTGGAGTAGAGTCAGGATGAGCTACATTGACCCCATCCTCTTGTCTCCTCCAGGTGGCAACGGCACAACAGGTGGCTCCAGTGGCTCTTTTTTCTACTTAATTTTATGAGGACTCTCCTCCTTGGTGACTATTTTACGGTTCTTCTTTTTCAGCAGTGACTCCACTCAGACCTTTAACGGTGTTGACCCTAACCACATGGATGGAGAGGAATACAGAGAATGATTTCGATCACCTGACCATGTTGACATCAATGGGCTGAGCAGTGATCCAAGGTGAGGCCAGAAAAACTACTCTTGCCACGAACCGCAGGACTTACTTATGTTGCCCGAGAGATACCCGAGGGAGCTATCCCATGACTTCACCAAGCACACAAAGATCACAGAGGATGATGGCCCAACACTGAGAGGCCAACTCTGCACCAAGGACAAGATCCCGCACAACGTCATACACAATGACGGTAAGGAGGACACTTACCCAAAAAGGGATTTGTCAGATGTGGTCTTTGTGTTCAGAGACATGCCCCGCCTGTCAACCAGTGATGAGAGGGCCCTAATGTGTTCTGCAGTGTCCGTGGGAGGAACCTGGGTCAAGTTGTGTGTGGGTGCGTTTGGCTGAGGAGTGAGAGTTGTCTCAAGAAGTAATGATGGAAATATTCTCATTCCTTCCCACTAGCTAGATTTTTTCCCATCTTCACTCACTTGTCATCTTTCACACACACTCACCCTCCAAATTTTTCCTCACCATCTGCCTCATGTTTTTGCCGATGCTATGTGACTACACCATGAACTATCTCATCATTGAAGGCTGTATGATCCCTTGGCCCTAGGCCGATGTCATCAACCCAGGCACCATGTAGATTCTCCACAGGGATGACTTCTCCTTCTTACGGTCCCCACTCAGTGGGGAGAACTCATTGTTGAATTAAAATTTTGTTTCAGAGGCACCTGGGTAGTGTGAGAAACAATGAAATTTTTCTAATTTTATGGAAACCTTTCTAAAAATTTGTTAATTTTATTTATTATCGAGAGACAGAGAGAGACAGAGCATGAGCACGGGAGGGGCAGAGGGGGGTGGGGGGAGGGAAGACACAGAATCCAAAGCGGGCTCCAGGCTCTGAACTGTCCGCACAGAGCCCAACCCAGGGCTCGAACTCCCAAATCGAGAGATCATGACCTGAGCCGAAGTCAGATGCTTAACCAGCTGAGCCACCCAGGTGCCCCTGGAAACATTTCTTTGAGAGACATTTTCCTGGGAGTAGAAGGGGGAGGACTTCCTAGCTGATGAGAGGAAATACCCCCTGCACACACCCACATGCCCACACGGAGATAGAGCCTAAGGCAGGTGTCAAGGTCGCCTGCAGGGTGGACCTGCCATCCTTGGCCCAGAATGCTGTTGCTCTCATCAGAATGGGGACATAGGCTCCCTAGGGAGCATGAAAGTGAGATGTTTTTGTTCCTTCCCTCTTGGAAGTATCTGAAAGTGCAAAGAAATCCCTCCTTCTCTTTTTGCTGTTATTCTTTAGTGGAGCCTGTGCATGAACTTGGGCTTCTTGTGCCTAAGAGCCTCCACTAATCTCCCGTCTCCTCTTCTGGAGGTGGGTGGTCTCCATTCCTGCATCCTCTGTTTCATCTTCTCCCGGTGAGGGTCTCCTAGAGTCCTCTCTTTGGCTGTTAATGATGTTTTTGTCCTGTTTGCTATGCTCCTTGGTCTGAGGGAGCCCTGCAAGCCTGTGAGCATAATAGAAGGGGCCCCTCATGGCCATCTGGCCTTCCCTTGTCCACAGGTGAGGGAGGGGCAACAGAGCTCTGCAGGCCAGGGGCTGAATCTTTTGTGGTTGCCTCTTCTCCCTGACCTGCTTGAGGGTGTTCTCCAGAGGGCATTGCAGGCATGGCTGTAGAGCAAGCTCTTGAAACATGGGTGGATGGGGAAGAAAAAGTCAGGGTTGGGTCTTCGCCACATTAAAGTGGTTGGTTTTTACTCAAGAACTTTGAGGAGTGGGCCCCACCTCTGATGCCCACATAACTGCCCAACAGGGGCTTCTTGGCTCTGTCAATGGCCTGGATGAAGGAAAGAAAGCCTCCGTGAGGCATTCTGGTAATGCTAGTGACAGTAAGGGAGCCACTTGTCTCCTTGTGTATGGATATGGGGCTTCCCAGGATGAGGCTCTCACAATACTGTGGGTCCTCACAGTCTTGTTGACTTGCCTCATCTTTTGGCCCACATTGTGTCCTGGGAAGACATCCGGGATCCTTCTAGTCTAGCTTCTCCCCTGGGCCTCTTGATATTTCATTCTGTGAGTGATTCGCCAAGTCGCACTTTGTCTGTTTCTCAGAGCCATGGCATAGAAGGCAGTCCTCGTAAGGGAGCTTATGGTGGTGTCATAAAACCTAAGAGGTAGAAAGGTACACCGGGAGGAGAATGGGGACAGCCTGCCAGGCAGGCCTTGGGAGGTCACATTCCTTCACATCCCTGACTTTATGATACTCTTTTTATCCCTTACCCCAAGGCTGCCTCTCAGATTCTGTTCCCTATGGTTCTATCTCATGCCAACTCCATGCTGCCCTGGGACTCTGGAATTCTACAGAGAAGCTAGCAAGAGGGATGCGCATAACCATGGAAGAGATGAATCATCTTTTCTGAAGAAAAAGTAGGTCTAGCGCCACATTCGTGCCTTTTGGGTGAGTTCTCTGAACTGAGAAGGTAGGAACCTGGGTGCCTCAAGTGAAAGTAGGAGCAAAGAGTATGTAGGTGGCTAAGCAGGATGTTCCATTGAGAACAGACTCGAGATTAATACCCAGGAATGAGGATTCAGGGTCAAAGATTCAATGACAATAATAACAAGGTCCACACGCGTATAGGGCTTTGTCATTTTAAAGTGCTTTCACACACATTGTCCCAGGAGGTCATAAAAACCCCTGTGAGGTTTATGGACCGGGGACTCTCTTACATAACGGAGTCTGAAGCTTAGGGAAGTTCATTTGTCCAAAGTTGTCACCCCAAAATTTTGCTGTCAAAACAATAGCTCTCCTTCTCCATCTCACACACTCTACCAGTGGGTAAGACGCAGGGCCCAGCTTGCCCGCGGAGGCACCTCTGGATTCCAAGTGCCCCAAGTTCTGATGTCTTGCTGTAAGTCTCTCCTCTGAGCATTCCTGCTTTTCAAAAAGGACCAGCTGTGGGTGGCGACATTGTTAGCACTTATGGACCAGGGACTTTATGCAAAAGAGAAGTAAGATTAAACTGGGGAGAGCCTAGGTTCCAGGGGCAGAGCTGTGTGCTTTAAAGCCTCTGCTCTTTGCTTCCTGCCTCTGCTTTGCTGCTAGAGGACCAAAAAACATGAGGTCAGAACCTATTGGTTTCCCTTCTTGTTTTTTTAAATGTTTTTATTTTAAGGGAGAGAGAGAGAGAGAGAGAGAGCACAAGCAGGGGAGGGGCAGAGAGAGACGGAAAGAGAGAGAATCCCAAGTAGGCTCCACACAGGGCTGACGTGGGGCCTGATGCAGGGCTCAGTCTCACAGCCATGAAATCATGACTTGAGCCGAAATCAAGAGTCCGACGCTTAACCAACTGAGCCACCCAGGCGCCCTATTGCCCTTTTCATTCTAAAGAGGCAACAAACATTATTAATGAAATGTGTGACTTTCTACATTGGTTTGATTGAGATCTCTGCTGCTTCCATATTATTCATTTTTAAGGTAGATACAAATACTTTCTACTGATATTTGTCATTTTCAAATAAAGAAGTGTTCGTGCATGTGGTCCTTTACTGATATTTCAGACAGTGACCTCTCCTGAAAAGGGGCACAGATTCTCAGATGTTCAGATACATCTGCTCTGTCTTATAGTGAGTCACTTCCTGAGGACAAATCCAGTATCTGATTAGTGTATCTGAGGCTCAGCATTATTCTCTATGCATCTAACCCAAGGGAGAGCTTGTCCAGAGACCCTTGGGATGGGAAGGTGGCTGAGGAACAGTGTTGAGAGACTATGCCCTTTGGGTGGCCTGAACTCTCTTAGTGAGCTCTTCCATGGCCCTGAATCAAAGTCTTTGGGATTTTACCCTGGATCTTCTACAACACCTAAGTGTATGGTCTGTGACTTTTGGATAAAATCCCAAATCTCCACTCTACTTCACTCTCTGACCTGCCAGTTCTCATAGATTGTTGAGCTAATATTTCCTGAGAGTTCCCGTCCCTGATGTCTCTCCATTCTAATTTTTTAAAAACGTTTATTTATTTTTGAGAGACAGAATGCAAGCAGGGCCAGAGAGAGAGAGAGAGGGAAACATAGAATCTGAAGCAGCCTCCAGGCTCTCAGCACAGGCCCGATGTGGAGCTCAAACTCGTGAACCGAGAGATCATGACCTGAGCCGAAGTCGGACGCTTAACCAACTAAGCCACTCAGGTGCCCCCTGAAGTCTCTTCATTCTAATAATTGGTTTAGAATGGTGGGAATACAGAAAAACAAGAATCAATCTCTTTTGTGGGCTGGATGTCAGGTTTCCTTACATAATTTGTGTGTGTGTGTGTGTGTGTGTGTGTGTGTGTGTGTGTGTGTTTAAACATCAGTCTACCTGGACAGCACTGAATGTAATAACACAACAAAGAGGATCCCAACTGTATACAAATAAAAAGGGGAGGAAGTGGGACCAAAGCCCCAGGATTTAATAAAATGCAGAGTAAACTAGGCAAAAGTTATCCATCTAAAGCACTCTGCTGCCCAAGGCAACTGAGCCAGAGAAAGCATACTCCAACATCAAATTCCAGGCATATATTTAGTTATGGAATGGTCACAAATGGTTGTAGGTGGAAAGTAGGAAAGACCATCAAAGTGGGAGGGACATATCACCTCGTTCAGTCTCTCTTTACTCCGGTTTTACCCCAGATCTTAGATGAGTTTCCTTTTCCTCTTTAGAGAGATAGGCTTGGACCTCACCACATCCTTAACTTTTGCAGGTCTGGAAATCTCCCAACAGTTTTTACGAATTCCCAGAAACACTTTTATTAGCATAATACACAGAAATTATAATCATCTTCAGCACAAAGGATTTCCCTAGCTGAATACACTCTCAGACTGGCACCCAAGGTTATAAAAGATTTGGCCCGGGACCTAGCGCCTCCTTGGTATTGCCTTCCAGTTTCTTCCAGTTACTACCAGCTCTCCTGGCTCCGAGAGTGCTCACTCTCACAATGCTGTGAAAAATAATCAAGGCAAGCTGAAAACATAGGCCAACTCATAAAATTAGATGTGTTGAAGACTGTAAGAGAGTGAGTATTCCAATAATAACCAGGAGTTTGTTTCTCAATCTGATATTCTACATCTTGCAAATACAGAGAAAATATTTTTGTAATCAAATGGTGGTTGTTGTTGTTTTTTTAAAAAACACTCTTCAAAACTCTTTTATAACCTCCCTTGAACCATAATTCACATTGTGTCTTTTGGTCGTTTTTATATTATTCTCTCGAATCAACGATATATATTATGTGTTGGTATTATTCTTTCTGTTTTTACGATCAGCACGATTATTCTCTTAACGTATATTGTTTTGAGATCCTCCAATGGTAGCCACTGGGCTAGATGCCAAGGACTGATGACTTGATAAGGTATTTTCTTGCCCCACCGCTACCTTGCACACTCTCGAGGAGCTATTCTAGAGGAAAGGGATAGATCTTCAAAGGTGCTTCTATAAGTGGTGGCTAGGAGCCGGGATGTAGCCATGCTTACTTAGCCTGTAGACAGGGCACATTAGCAGACAAAAAAGAGTGGACCGGGTGCAATGCTGAAGTTATTAAACGCCATAATCATGAAACACCATAATTTTGGAAGTCCATAATGGAATAGAGCTCACTATCCTGGGCTTGGAGGTGAATGAATGGAGATGAGAGGTACAAGGTCCATAGGCGAAAGTTAGTTAATTACATGCGTCTCCCAGTGGTGCAGACTTTCCGTCCACAGGAGCTTCTGGTCAACCTGAGAGGGGACTGGGGATGGCAGGGCTCGGCACCCAGGTGCTCACGGATGGGCTGTGAGAGATCACCATGTAGCAGCAGCTGGAAGTGGCCAAGGTTTTCCAGCGTCAGGAGCCAGAATGTGAACATGGCCACGCCTCCACCCTCCCTGCCAGCCGATTCCTACCCTGCATTGCTCAAGGCCCTCAGGCATCGGGTCGCACAGAGCAACACACTAAATACAGGGAACCCTGCCCTCACATCTACACCCAAAGAATCCAAGAGTGGAGTTATCAACTAAGTAGAATGCTCAAGCAAGGCCAATAACCACTGTTCCTGCAGAGGGGGCTCCTTAGCACAACGCGGGTTCTGGATGCTAGTTTTCTTAGGAGCAGGTTGGCGACTCCTCCCTTCTCTCCTTAGAGCTCCTCACATGCCCATTAAGTGAAAGCAAAATCAGGCGGCTGGTCTTGCAAAGCTGAGTGCAGTCCTTTCACCCAGAAGAACAGCATACGAGTGGTTCTTGTTTGAGCCTTTGGCAGAAGCAGCCACCTTCAGGCCCTTGTATCCTTGAGTGCTGGTCTTCAGGCTTCCCTCTGCCATGGCCCCCAGCCCCCAGTTCTCTTGCATCGAATTTTGCCAACTTACACTTTGCTTTTCTGTCAGCGCAAAGGTCACTGCCCCTTTTCATTTTCATGACATTCAGACCTATGTTTGTTGTCTTTATGCCCGCACAACTGTCAAGTTTTGCTTTCTAGGAAGGTTGAAATGAGAAACAAAAACCTCTCGAGTCTTGAACATTAGAGACTTCCCTTTGTGTTAACCTCAGGATGACGTAGAACATACATACTGGAGAAGCAGGAAGACAAACCTCGCCCATAGGCCAGTGCCTGAAAAGAAAGGTATAACATTTTTACGTGAAAAATCACAAATGGGTAAGGAGAAGAAGGCTATTTCTCCCTGACTTACTAGTCTACCCCTCACCCGCCCCCCTGCATTCTCAGCATGAGAGAGATGAACAAAAAGGAAACGCCATAGAATCCTGCAGACTGAATGAACAACGGAAGTTCACTATTTCCTGTAATATTAGCTTCTACCAGGAGATGTCACCATTGAGCGCAACACGTTTCTGGTGATTTCAGTAAGAGACTGAACCATAAAAGCTGCAGTGGCAACGTCCAAAGCATGTGCTTACTAAAAGGTGAAATTGTTGGCAGAAAGAGTAAGGGAGCCCCAGATAAAGAAAGACAAGATACAGCTTTCAGGACACAAGAGAAATCGTATCAGACCCCAGCGATTTTTCCGATTTTCCGTGAACTCGGCCCCACTGGTTCTACTTCCCCAAGCACCCTTCCAGGGAGGTGTCAGAATGGCAAAGGAATGGGAAAACCTCAGTAGTTAACGCACTTTAAGGGAACAAAGGGAGTGGGAAAATAGTCTCTACCCGGCGGCGTGGAAATAACCGTATCAGAAGACCTAAATCCGGGGTACAACTCCTAGCGCTGTCTCAAAAGTAAGCAAGACCCTGTTTTCCTCACCCGACATAAGGAGTCCAAGACCCCATCCAGTTTATACTGGTTCTCTGAGCTTGCCTGTAGTCCCTTCCCCTATCTGACCTTCACCCCTGCTTCATTATAATGTTAAAGTCCCCGTCCCAGGAGGATCACGAGCTTCATTAACGTAACACCCCGATGCCTGCATAGGTAGGTTTTCTAAGTCACCCTCCCCCCTTTACACGTGATGACAAAGCTCCCCTAAACATTCATCATAAACCTTAAATAAAAAGCACCCGCTCACCCCTGCTGGGGAGTCACGGCTTTGGAAGTGTTTCTCCTTACTTGATGCAAATATAGTTCCTGTGTGTGACATCCCCACCTGGTGTAGTCTAGCTGGAACTCACCAAGGAGCAGACTCACCTTAGTTGGGTTACAAAATGATTACAACTGGGTCACTCCCCTACTTACTTAGACAAAACAAACTTTTGCCTTCAGCCTCTGAGAGGGCTGTTGACCCTTTTGATACGTGGTCAGGAAAGGAAGGGGTCGCCCCTGAGAATTGGGTCCCTCACACAAACGCTCCAGGGGCAAGGGCAAGGATCTAGGGGCATTAACTGTTTTGCTAACAGAGAAACCAGCGCCCCCACAGCAGGGGAATTCTAATGTCCTCGGGACAAGGTGAGCCTGCCCTCAGGGAGTGAGTCCAGGACAGGTTGGGTTGACGTCACTCAGTCCCTCCAGAGGAAAACTGTTGCTAGAAGTGATAACTACCTTGTCCGTAAAGTGTTGCTGGGAAAATAAGATCATCTTGGAATTACAATCATCATAGCACAAGCACCTTAAAACAACCAGGCTTCCTGCTGGGGGTACTGGGACAGCCTGAGGAGAACTATAGGCCCCTGGTAAAACAAACAAACAAACAAACAAACAAACAAACAAACAAACTGTGGAGGAAAATATATATGTTAGTCCTGACTTTGTGGTCCCAGTGAAGCATAGCCTCAAACCTGACTGAGGTTCCAGAAGGAAGAGGAACATCAGAGAAGCTCATTCATTAATAACCATCAACCTCTGCTGTGATCCAAACGGGAAATAAAACGTAGTCCTTGGTTCTAAGGAGCTTAATTGCCAAAGATGGTCTGGTGAATCCCTAAACAAATATAGAAGCCCTAAGGACTGAAGTATCTAGCCTTCTTGTGTAGAGAGTAAGGAAGATATAAAGGAGCTAAAATTTTGTTCCTAGACAGTTAAAACAATAAAAGTGAGTGAGTGTGTCTCTGTGTGTTTACATACCTACTCACTTCAGTCTTTAGGACAAAGATGATTCTCATTTGATAAGAATCCATTGGGATGGACACATGGGAAGTCTCCTGGGAAAATAAACTTCCATCGTACAATTATTCACTTAGAATGATGACATCTTCTTAGACAACATGGCGAATGCATAAATGAAAACAAAAAAAGGAAGTAAAAGTGGAGAGGATGTTCAGAAAATGAAATTGTCTGCGTTCCCTATTTAAGAGCCATGCTTCGAGGCCGTGCTCAGAGAACCTCGGCCCCGAGGTCCCCCAGCCGCCCAGCTCAGCCCGGCCAGCAGCCCCCTCGGCTTCCCCATGGCTCTCCTGCGCCCTCTGCTGACCGCCCTGGCGCTGCTCACCTGCCGCCCTGGAGGCTCTCTGGGCTGTGCCCTGCCTGGGAGCCACGCGCAGGTTAGCAGGGACAACTTGGTGCTCCTGGGCCAGATGCGGAGACTGTCCCCTTTCTTGTGCCTGCGGGCCAGAAAAGACTTCCGCTTCCCCCGGGAGATGCTGGAGGGCGGCCAGCTCCGGGAGGCCCAGGCCGCCGCCGCCGTCCTGCGGGAGCTGCTCCAGCAGACGTTCAACCTGTTGCACACGGAGCGCTCCTCGGCGGCCTGGAGCCCCGCGCCGCTGCACGGACTCCGCTCTGGCCTCCACCGGCAGCTGGAAGCCCTGGACGCCTGCCTGGTGCAGGCCACGGGCGAGGGAGAGCGCGCCCCGGGGATGCACGGCCCTGCCCTGGCCATCAAGAGGTACTTCCAGGACATCCGCGTCTACCTGGAGGACCAGGGATACAGTGAGTGCGCCTGGGAAATTGTCAGACTGGAAATCATGAGAGCCTTGTCCTCCTCGGCGACCTTGCAAGACAGCTTGGCCATCAAGGATGGAGACCTGGGGTCACCTTGAAGTGATTCTCAATGACTCACGTGCCACATCACCCTGCACTATGTCTGCTCACTTCAAGAGACTCTAATTCCTGCTTTAGTAGAGCATATTTAATCCAGTGACTACTTTGTCAGTAGTATTAAGCAAGAATAGGTTAAAAATATTCATCTCCCAAGGCCTCAGTCTCTAAGCAATGACGGCACAGGTGTTATTTATTTGTTGTTTATTTATTCGTTTATTTATTTATTTATTTATTTATTTATTTATTCTTGCATTTGTCCTATCTCTATTTATATTTTTATATAACCAATATTTGTCTTCACATTGTATTAGCATTTAGAAAACATGTTCTCCTTTCCATTTTATTAATATTGCTTGATATATTAAATTCTTATCAAAGGAAACTCCTTGAGGTTTTTATTCTGAAAAACTTTGTAATCCTTACTCTTTAACGTAAATCTAATCAGAATATACTCGTCTTGAGTGTTTTGTCACAATCATACAACTTACCAGAAAATGCCTGTTAAAAGCTGGCATTTCCATGAAGTTGAGAGGTGTCCTAGAAAATATCAAAATTTTTGGTACCTGCGTCAGGGGTGTTACCGATTTATAGCCAGTCGGCACACAGTGGCAGGTGGAATGTCTGAGGGGAATTATCTCCCAGAGTGAAGTGGGGAAAACATGGAATTTATTGGCCGATCCTGACACCTGGCACTCTTCCCCCCTACCCCTCACCCTTTCCCCCACCCTACTTTATTGAATCCATTCACTCCTACACAATTTTTCTTTCCCTCCACCTCCTGCCCATCCACAAGGGTGCTCTGGTTCTGTTGTGGTTTCTAGCTTCAAGATTTCTGTTAAGAGTAGAAAGCCACGGGCAGAGAGCAAAAGTTAAACAGGAATTCTATGTTTTTCAAAACCATGTAGGCTAGCTTGTTTCTGTGTCGTGATGAATAGCTGGGGGACCTGAGTGAATGCCCCCATGGCGATGATGAGCTAAGTGTTGAACGTGAAGGGAAACAGGGGAACCCAGTTTACTGAGTGGGAGAACAAAACCCTCACAGGGAAGTTCGCCCCCTGCTGGCCATGATCCAGGGCGAAGATCAAACTTGGGAACGTGGCTCTTCTTCCTTACCCCACTCCTACCCTTTCCTGAGGATTCACCAAGCAGGCGTCCAGGGCTTCCAGCTGCCGGTGGAGGCCAGAGCGGAGTCCGTGCAGCGGCGCGGGGCTCCAGGCCGCCGAGGAGCGCTCCGTGTGCAACAGGTTGAACGTCTGCTGGAGCAGCTCCCGCAGGACGGCGGCGGCGGCCTGGGCCTCCCGGAGCTGGCCGCCCTCCAGCATCTCCCGGGGGAAGCGGAAGTCTTTTCTGGCCCGCAGGCACAAGAAAGGGGACAGTCTCCGCATCTGGCCCAGGAGCACCAAGTTGTCCCTGCTAACCTGCGCGTGGCTCCCAGGCAGGGCACAGCCCAGAGAGCCTCCAGGGCGGCAGGTGAGCAGCGCCAGGGCGGTCAGCAGAGGGCGCAGGAGAGCCATGGGGAAGCCGAGGGGGCTGCTGGCCGGGCTGAGCTGGGCGACCTCGGGGCCGAGGTTCTCTGAGGACGGCCTCGAAGCATGGCTCTTAAATAGGGAACGCAGACATTTTCATTGTCTGAACATTTCCCTCCACTTTTACTTCCTTTTTTTTGTTTTCATTTATGCATTCTCCATGTTGTCTAAGAATATGTCATCATTCTAAGTGATTACTTGTAGGAAGGAAGTTTATTTTCCCAGGAGACTTCCCATGTGTCCATCCCAATGGATACTTATCAGTCAAATGAGAATCACTCACTTTTATTGTTATAACTGTCTAGGAACAAAATTTTAGCTCCTTTATATCTTCCTTACTCTCTACACAAGAAGGCTAGATACTTCAGTCCTTAGGGTTTACATATTTGTTTAGGGATCACCAGACCATCCTTGGCAATTAAGCTCCTTAGAACCAAGGACTACGTTTTATTTCCCGTTTGGATCACAGCAGAGGTTGATGGTTATTAATGAATGAGCTTCTCTGATGTTCCTCTTCCTTCTGGAACCTCAGTCAGGTTTGAGGCTATGCTTCACTGGGACCACAAAGTCAGGACTAACATATATATTTTCCTCCACAGTTTGTTTGTTTGTTTGTTTGTTTGTTTTACCAGGGGCCTATAGTTCTCCTCAGGCTGTCCCAGTACCCCCAGCAGGAAGCCTGGTTGTTTTAAGGTGCTTGTGCTATGATATTGTAATTCCAAGATGATCTTATTTTCCCAGCAACACTTTACGGACAAGGTAGTTATCACTTCTAGCAACAGTTTTCCTCTGGAGGGACTGAGTGACGTCAACCCAACCTGTCCTGGACTCACTCCCTGAGGGCAGGCTCACCTTGTCCCGAGGACATTAGAATTCCCCTGCTGTGGGGGCGCTGGTTTCTCTGTTAGCAAAACAGTTAATGCCCCTAGATCCTTGCCCTTGCCCCTGGAGCGTTTGTGTGAGGGACCCAATTCTCAGGGGCGACCCCTTCCTTTCCTGACCACGTATCAAAAGGGTCAACAGCCCTCTCAGAGGCTGAAGGCAAAAGTTTGTTTTGTCTAAGTAAGTAGGGGAGTGACCCAGTTGTAATCATTTTGTAACCCAACTAAGGTGAGTCTGCTCCTTGGTGAGTTCCAGCTAGACTACACCAGGTGGGGATGTCACACACAGGAACTATATTTGCATCAAGTAAGGAGAAACACTTCCAAAGCCGTGACTCCCCAGCAGGGGTGAGCGGGTGCTTTTTATTTAAGGTTTATGATGAATGTTTAGGGGAGCTTTGTCATCACGTGTAAAGGGGGGAGGGTGACTTAGAAAACCTACCTATGCAGGCATCGGGGTGTTACGTTAATGAAGCTCGTGATCCTCCTGGGACGGGGACTTTAACATTATAATGAAGCAGGGGTGAAGGTCAGATAGGGGAAGGGACTACAGGCAAGCTCAGAGAACCAGTATAAACTGGATGGGGTCTTGGACTCCTTATGTCGGGTGAGGAAAACAGGGTCTTGCTTACTTTTGAGACAGCGCTAGGAGTTGTACCCCGGATTTAGGTCTTCTGATACGGTTATTTCCACGCCGCCGGGTAGAGACTATTTTCCCACTCCCTTTGTTCCCTTAAAGTGCGTTAACTACTGAGGTTTTCCCATTCCTTTGCCATTCTGACACCTCCCTGGAAGGGTGCTTGGGGAAGTAGAACCAGTGGGGCCGAGTTCACGGAAAATCGGAAAAATCGCTGGGGTCTGATACGATTTCTCTTGTGTCCTGAAAGCTGTATCTTGTCTTTCTTTATCTGGGGCTCCCTTACTCTTTCTGCCAACAATTTCACCTTTTAGTAAGCACATGCTTTGGACGTTGCCACTGCAGCTTTTATGGTTCAGTCTCTTACTGAAATCACCAGAAACGTGTTGCGCTCAATGGTGACATCTCCTGGTAGAAGCTAATATTACAGGAAATAGTGAACTTCCGTTGTTCATTCAGTCTGCAGGATTCTATGGCGTTTCCTTTTTGTTCATCTCTCTCATGCTGAGAATGCAGGGGGGCGGGTGAGGGGTAGACTAGTAAGTCAGGGAGAAATAGCCTTCTTCTCCTTACCCATTTGTGATTTTTCACGTAAAAATGTTATACCTTTCTTTTCAGGCATTGGCCTATGGGCGAGGTTTGTCTTCCTGCTTCTCCAGTATGTATGTTCTACGTCATCCTGAGGTTAACACAAAGGGAAGTGAAAGCAAGGAAATGGGCTGCACGGTTTTTCTCTCTAATGTTCAAGACTCGAGAGGTTTTTGTTTCTCATTTCAACCTTCCTAGAAAGCAAAACTTGACAGTTGTGCGGGCGTAAAGACAACAAACATAGGTCTGAATGTCAATGAAAAGGGGCAGTGACCTTTGCGCTGACAGAAAAGCAAAGTGTAAGTTGGCAAAATTCGATGCAAGAGAACTGGGGGCTGGGGGCCATGGCAGAGGGAAGCCTGAAGACCAGCACTCAAGGATACAAGGGCCTGAAGGTGGCTGCTTCTGCCAAAGGCTCAAACAAGAACCACTCGTATGCTGTTCTTCTGGGTGAAAGGACTGCACTCAGCTTTGCAAGACCAGCCGCCTGATTTTGCTTTCACTTAATGGGCATGTGAGGAGCTCTAAGGAGAGAAGGGAGGAGTCGCCAACCTGCTCCTAAGAAAACTAGCATCCAGAACCCGCGTTGTGCTAAGGAGCCCCCTCTGCAGGAACAGTGGTTATTGGCCTTGCTTGAGCATTCTACTTAGTTGATAACTCCACTCTTGGATTCTTTGGGTGTAGATGTGAGGGCAGGGTTCCCTGTATTTAGTGTGTTGCTCTGTGCGTCCGGATGCCTGAGGGCCTTGAGCAATGCAGGGTAGGAATCGGCTGGCAGGGAGGGTGGAGGCGTGGCCATGTTCACATTCTGGCTCCTGACACTGGAAAACCTTGGCCACTTCCAGCTGCTGCTGCATGGTGATCTCTCACAGCCCATTCGTGAGCACCTGGGCGCCGAGCCCTGCCATCCCCAGTCCCCTCTCAGGTTGGCCAGAAGCCCCTGTGGACGGAAAGTCTGCACCACTGGGAGACGCATGTAATTAAGTAACTTTCGCCTATGGACCTTGTAACTCTCATCTCCATTCATTCACCTCCAAGCCCAGGATAGTGAGCTCTATTCCATTATGGACTTCCAAAATTATGGTGTTTCATAATTATGGTGTTTAATAACTTCAGCATTGCACCCGGTCCACTCTTTTTTGTCTGCTAATGTGCCCTGTCCACAGACTAAGTAAGCATGGCTACATCCCGGCTCCTAGCCGCCGCTCATAGAAGCACCTTTGAAGATCTATCCCTTTCCTCTAGAATAGCTCCTCAGGAGTGTGCAAGGTAGCGGTGGGGCAAGAAAATACCTTATCAAGTCACGAGTCCTTGGCATCTAGCCCAGTGGCTACCATTGGAGGATCTCAAAACAATATACATTAAGAGAATAATCGTGCTGATCCTAGAAACAGAAAGAATAAAACCAACACATAATATATATCGTTGATTTGAGAGAATAATATAAAAATGATCAAAAGACACAATGTGAATTATGGTTCAAGGGAAGTTATAAAAGATTTTTGAAGAGTATTTTTTAAAAAAGAACAACAACCACCATTTAATGGATTACAAAAATATTTTCTCTGTAAGATGTAGAATATCAGATTGAGAAACAAATTTCTGGTTATTATTGGAATACTCAGTCTCCATTTTTCTCTTTGCCTTTTCAGTAAGCACCTGGAAAGAACTGTCAACTGCTTTTTCCAGCCTGGCAAACAGTGACATAATTGATTAAAATCAGTTGAGTATAACATCATGTCCTGATTGTTTCCTACAGGGATTATTAACTAAGGGAAGAGTGCACTTCAGTTTTCTTTCTGACAACTGCCTAGTCCTTCATATGGGGAATGATGCCCTGGAAGAATCTCTGGGCAGCAATATCCCCATAGGACAGGGCTGAAGAATTTCTATATTCAGCCTTTCCTCCAGTAGTTCCTGGTTTGGTGGTTAAGGCTAAAGGGTAAATTTTTCCAGGAGGATCTTCCTGTAAACTAGCTGTGTCTCCATACTGAGCCGACTGAAGATATGCTGGAGAATCTGATAGCAGAAACAGAGATCTTATGTCTTCTGGATTTTGATGATATGTCTACTTTCCTCAGGAAACTTGCATTGGATTCTGGCAATCCAGCCTAATTTATAGGCATTGCTTTTCAGATGCCTGAAAAGAATTCAGGTGTCCTTATTTTCCAGGCTTTGGCTCCAAAATCATAGCGAACCAAAGGAACAGACTCAGCTACCGCTGACCATCACCATTGCCGTCTGCAGAGACCAGGAGTGGAGAATTTCTCAGCTTCACCTGGACCACAGTGAAACCGCAGGTTGCCAGCTCTTAAACAGCGCGCGCCAGGCCCCTCGCTACGCCCCAACGGCCAGAAGGCGGCGCTCGAACTCAACGTAACGACGCAACCGGCATCGCCCACCAGCGGAACCTGCCAGGCAGTCTAACGCCGGGTCCCGCGGAAACCGCAGCTTCGCAGGCAGCGGGAGCCCCTCCCGGGAGGGGCGCCGCCGGAATCCGGGACAAGGTGGGGCCTCGAGGACAGCGAGCAGACCCCTCCCTTGTCGGGCCTGACCGCCGAGGGGGAGCTGAGCCGCACTTCGCACCGAGCCTTTCATGTTCATGGTCGGTCCCTGCGTGGATCCTCTCCTTTGTCGAGCAGTGTTTCAGCCAGAGCGGTTTACAAAGGGTTCATTTCCTCGGGATGCGGGATGAAAGTGCACTTCGTGGGGTATGTTTGCAGATCCAGGATTGTTTCTGGGGGAGAAGGACGCGAGGTCAGGGAAAGGCGGTACGCATCTACAGTCTGGACACGAATCAATATGTATGATTTTATTGAAATGTAAAGGTTACTTTTTCCTGCAACGTTAAACTGTTGGAAAAATATTGAAAAGTAGGTGTATTAAAACTCGGATTATTTTAACGTTAAATATTTTATGTATACCAAACCCAGAATTTATCATTTCCTGGGCTTCGATGAAAGCAAACTCATGAATCATTTTCAGAACTAACTATTTTGCTCAATTTATCTTCATTTGAGAGAGTTGCCGTCTGAGAGAATTTAACGTTAGTACTGAAATGGTATTGGAGAAATAGCATACACTTGTTTAATTTACATTAATTCTTTTCTCCATCTTTCCCTAATTCATTTCCACATTCCAGATGATATTCTTTTCCCACAGTTTGAAAATATGATTTTATGGCAAGCCATTATTTTGATAATCTTTTCTTCGGCTGAAAACAGTGATAACTATCTTGTTGGCACATTTTTAGGCTCGGTCTCCATTTTGACTAAATTAAAATTTTCATCAAGTGCTTCTCTCTGTATTGAGACATACACTTCACTATCAGAGGTAAGTAAGCAAATCATACTCCTTTCTGGCAGTGTCGTGTGAATAGTGTTCGGGATATTTAGCAAGTAAATGAACTTCAGTTTCTTTGACAAAAAAATGGGTAGACCAAATGGAATTTGTCAAAATCGAATTTTGCTGCCCCTTCACCCTACTTGTACAACTCTCAGGCTTTTGTAATTCAAGGCCAGATCTTGTCTTTATCTAAAATTTTGATATTTTGTTCATCAAGGATTTTTTATCATTAACTTTTGTTTTTAAGAATGTTGCCTTGAAATATTTCTTCATTACTAAGTCATTTGACACCCCCTTTCAGGTTGTGTGTGAGGCAAGTTCCTAACTCACCCAAACCAAATGGCCACACTGGAAAGAGTTTTTGATGTGAAGCGTTGTGAGTTTCCTTGGCTGAAAATTATGTCTGAAAATCAGAGAACATCCCCTTTCCCATCTCCCTCATTTTATATTTACATATAAATATAATATATATATATTATTTTTTCTTACAAGTTGTCTTTGTCTTTATACCATTGTTTTACCTGTACCTTAAAGATTATCATCACAGGTGGCCTGATACTAAGTGAAGATGCCGGAAGAGATTATTTATGTCAGCTATTTACGCATTTCACAGAGTAGCTGTAATTTGCCAGACATCTTGCTGAGGTTCGGGTTCTCCAGAAAGAGCTTCAAATGTGCTCTGCTGTAACAACGTAGGCTGGGCTTTGCTGCTTCACTAGGGAACCTCTCATGCCCAGGGCTCCTGCAGGCAGCCCTGGGCACGAGAGGTTCCCATTTGGGAAGTGGGACTCCCCTGTTCATTAAGCTTAACAACAACCGTGGAATTGTCCAATCGTCGAACTATGTCGCACCCAAAATACAAAATTAGGTCCATCTGTGTGAACTGCCATAGAAAGATTGCCGGGATTGTTCTGCAGAATTCCATGTTATATAGAAGCTATACAGTGATGCCTTTGGTATACTCTTATACAAGCGGATCCAAAAAATACATTGGTTCTTGAGTACCAGCTAAATGCTAAGCACTTAATGCTGGTGATCGAGCAGTGAGTCCTTGTTGTGCAAGGCGATAATAAACAACTGAGCCAAAAGTCACAACATAGACTAAAGGAGTATGCCTGGGGAAAGAAAGGCAACTTTCCCAGCTGGAAAGTTCAATGGATTCACCTTGAGAAACCTTTTTCACTATAACAGGAAAGGAGGAGAGGAGGGGTGGGGTACACATTTTTTTTTTTTTTTTTTTTTTAGTTTGGCGAAGAGAAATTCTCTTCTGGTGGCTTCTGCTTCCTCTGTGACGTGGCGTGTGATGCATGTGTTGAGGTTGGGGGAATAGAAGTTTGTCAAAGTGGAGAACGTTGGAAATAATTAAGGACGGGAGACTTGACCGTGGAACAGTGATACCAGGTCCCAGGAGCAGGGAGCAATGTCAGTCTTGTTCACTCATGTCTCTTAAATGCACTGAGAAGGAACTTAGCCAAACAGGTGGGATGAATGGAAGTCCGAACTCCAGGTAGTAGTGGAGATGTCCCTTAGCTGGAGACTGTAGGACTGTAGTGGCACAATATACTTGCCTGGGTGATCTTATCTAGCGAGTCTCAGCCAGATCAGGTGCGGGGAGACGCAGAGGGTTTGGTCTTTTGCCCGATAGGAATGATGAATCAAGAAGGAGGTGAGGGTGTTTAGAATGTTGCTTCAGTCATGGTCCATGAAATCTATTCGTTGGCCAGGGCCTCCATAGCAAGTACTACCATGGACTGGGGGACTTAAACAACAGAAATTTGTTATCTTGCGGTTCTGGAGACTAGAAGTCCAAGATCAAGGTGTGGGCAGATTAGGTTTCCTCTGAGGCCTCTCTCCTTGGCTTGTAGACAGCTCCCTTCTTGCCGTGTCCTCACATGACCTTTTCTGTGTCTCTACAGCTTCTTATAAGGACACCAGTCATATTGGATGAATGCCCACCCTGAGGGCTTCATTTTAGCTTAATCACCTCTTTAAAGACCTTCTCTCCAAGCGCAGTTCCATTCTGAGATACTGGGGGGTTGGTACCTAAATATGTGAATTTTGTGGGGCCGGTGGTGGACACAACTCAGCCTATAACATCTACCATGGATGAAGAGAGAACAAAGACCAGAGGTTGCTGATGGACACCTGTAAGAGCCAGCAGACTGTTGTTTCCTGACTAATTGGCCTATGAAGGGCAATTTGGAAAAAGCGAAGGCAGAGGTCAGAGAGTGGGATTCTAGACTGGATGATTCTAGTACTTCACAACGTAGAGCAGCCCCAGTGAAAAGCAAAGAACTGTGAGTCAGAAGCGGCTTGTTATGGAACCCACGGCCAGTCCTTCAGCACGTGAAGCCACTGCCTCTCCTTGGGGGAGTAGTGTTTGCCCTTGGGAGCATAAGGAGGGTCACTCTTGAGGGTCACCCCCTCCCTGAGTTCTCTAGCCCTGAGTTTTCTACCGATGTGGTTACTCATCGTGTCTGAAATTCACGTTAGGAGAAGCAATTTTAAAAATTAATGTTCACCATTTTAATTATGTAACGAAAAGCAGACGTGAATCTTCCCAGGCTTCAGTTGCTGTGTAAGTGTGCACCTGCCTGGAGGAGATAAGGGCTGCTTCTCTAGGCCTGGATGAGGGAGCCAAGGCAGGTGAAGAGACTGGAGGAGAGCCGGGATGAGCTACATTGACCCCACCCTCTTCTCTCCTCCAGGTGGAAATGGCACAAAGGGTGGCTCCAGTCGCTCTTCTATTATTTCATGGGGACTCCTCCTCCTTGGTGACTCCACTTTTTGGTGGCTCTTCTTTTTTCAGCAGTGACTCCACTCGGCCTTTAGCGGCATTGACCCTGACCATGTGGATGGCTGTGGAGAGACCTTTGGAATGTTTGGCCACATTGGCTTCAGCGGGCTGAACTGTGGTCCCGGGTGAGCCCAGAACACCCGCATCCTTGTCACAAATTGCAGAACCTGCCTGTGGTTCAGGTGCGGTGTATGTCCTGAAGAAGATACCCCGTGACTCTACCAAGCATGCAACGATCACCAACTATTCGCTTTGAGCACACGATCCTGCACAGTGTCATCAAGAATGGCTGTAAAAAAGGACTTACCCATAAAGGGGTCTGGCAGGCATTGCTTTTGTGCTCAAAGACACCCTCCCCCTCTACACCACCTGCTCCACGCACAAGAAAACATGTACACACACTTGCCGAGATGGCACCAAGTTCAGGCCACCTCGTCAGTGTTCTAGGCAGCCACCAGCAGGTGGAGCCTGAGTCAGGAACTGGGGGAGAAGAGCAAGGAATGGGAGTGGCCTGATTCGTGGTGATAGAGACCTTGTCCTTCCTTCCCACCCGTCTGTGTCCCTCCTTTTCACCCACTCAACCCTTGACCCTTCCTCATGCTCTCCTCACTTCGCTATAGGTGCTGTGTGTCTGCAGTGTGAACGTTCCTGTCACTGATGACCGGGCGACCCATTTGCCCTGCTTTGGTGTTGCTGAGCCGGGCAATGCCTCAGGGGGACCAAATGGCAGGGAGAATTGACTTTTGAGTTCAAAGTTTGTTTCAAAACAGATGGGTCTTGCGGATAATGCCCACCTCTGAGTAACACCTGTTGTCGTCTCAGGCCTGAGCACATCCATCTCAGCACCTAGTTTGCAGTACTGACCCCCTTCGTTGCTGGGCTGCCTGGTGGGCAGGAGAGGGGGTGACCTGTATCATGGCTCACTGTTCATGTCCCTAATTTTGCATCCAGTTCCTTTCCAGTGGCTTAGAGAGTGACATGCGTGTTACTGGAAGACGTGTCCGTTTCTCTCCCGAACCTGTAAACAGTGTTTTCTCCTTTCCCTCCCGGCTTTGCTGAGGCAATTTTATCAGCTGCCCTGCCTGCAGCTACCTCCCCATCGGGAGGGAAAAGTGGAGAACACGTCCTGCTTTAGCAACCCCAACACGCCCGTGGTCCACGCTTCCCGACAGACCACCACCACCAGCAGCACTTTACCAGAACAGAGCCCCAAGTTCTGCGTCCCCTACTGGCCCCAGGGCACGTCCCGTGGGGGTGGGGGGCCAGCGGTATGCTTTCACCGAGGCTGAGAAATGAGTCGCAGTGCCCACTTCTGCAGCTGTCATCCGGAAGGGAATGGGATCTTGGGCGCAGGTGGAAACTGTGCCCCACCATAGATTCATGGTCCTAGATGTTTCCCCCTCACCCTCTGAACTCAAGGCTTCACTACAGCAACTTTGAGTTCCACACGTGGGGTGTAGGAGTTACAGTCCCTGCTCTCCACTGGGGCCAGCTCAACACCTTTGCAAGGGGTTCGTGCTAAACTTGTGTGCAGTCCTAAACTGGCCTCATCTCTGTCCTGAATATTTGGATGATACTTGACCCCAGCTTCCTGGAGGGAGCGCTAGATCTTGACTGCCCTTGTGCTAGTTAGTGATAGGAGATTTGCCAGGTACCCAGGCAGATAATGTAGGAAGATGAGAATTGGTGGATGGTGGAGAGCAAGGCCCAGGGGTGCAGGGCAGGGACTTTCTATGAACCCAGGCTCTAGAAGGGGTGACTTATAGGCCCTTGATCTGTCCTGAGAGCCCACAACCACCTTGGGAGAAGGGATTGTGACATTTACTCGGTGCTGTGGGCGTACAATCTCACACAATCTAGCTCTTCTGGGTACGCTTAACATGTCCAGAAAAGTGTGTATAAAAATCTTGTGCGATTCCTGTGACCAAAACAAAGCTGTCAACTTTGAACACATATGTGGAATCCCAGAGAATGTCCACCATGACTTCAAGGTGGGGTACACAGGGTTATGGAGATACAGGTATTCGATGTTTCACATTCTACCCCTCAGAAAAAATGTTGAGCACACACCTCCAATGTTTATTTTTATTTATAATATATATATTATAGTTATAAAATACTGTGCATATTATAAAGTGTATGTTTGTAATAGAGATTTTAAGATGGATAAGAATCTATGATAAAATATTTTTTTAATGTTTATTTTTGACAGCACAAGCGGGGGAGGGGCAGAGAGAGAGGGAGACACAGAATCGGAAGCAGTCTCCAGGCTCTGAATCGTCCACACAGAGCCCAATGCAGGACTTGAACCCATAAACTGTGAGATCATGACCTGAGTCAAAGTCGGGTACTTAAACAACTTAGCCACTGAGGAGTCCCTATGATAAAACATTTTTAAATTATATTTTTATTATTAAAGGGACATCATGATTTGTCCTCAAAAAATACACATAATATGCCCCTAGGACAATGTGACAATCTGCATCAATATGCAGGGTAATTACAGGAATATAATGATATTTCATAGAATCCAAGTAAAGGTTAAACAGTAAAACTTGAGAAGAGGTAAGAACGACATAAACTCTAACAACCTCAGAACATTGTCGTTAATGTGACTTAGCTCCTAAGTTTAAGGTTGTGGCTTTCTTGAGTCAATTTTTTTTTAATTAGAGAGTGCTTTTTTTTTTTTTTTAATTAGGTGAGCAGGGGAGAGAGGTGGGGGGGGAGAGAGAGAGAGAGAGAGAGATTGTGAGAATCTTAAGTAGGGCCCACACTCAGCGTGGAGCCAAATCCCATGATGCTGGGATCATGACCTAAGCCAAAATCAAGAGTTGGACACTCAACCAAATGAGCCACCCAGACACCCATTGAGTCAAATTTTTTAAGAATAGCTATCTAATTGGCAACAGCAATACAGCTTCTAGATCCTGACGTCATAGCTGAAGGGCAGTTCTAGAAGAGCTGTGAAAACAGATAATGTGGTTACTCCATCCCACCCTTGGCTTCCCAATATCCACATCTTTCCCATTCCCTCTATTTCAACGATGCCCCATTCAGCGATCCCCTCTGTAACTGTAATGCCCTCAATCAGAGACAACTATCACATCCATAAATTGCTTCTAATAAACATCATAGGGCCACTGTTCCCCAAGTGTACTTTGCCCAGCACAGTCCTGTTGTGCCTTTTTGCAACTTGTGGACCAGGATGAAACTTTGAGTACGACCATCCAAAAGAAGCAAAAGGAAGAGAAAAAAAACTTTTATAAGAAGGAATAATAAAGTAAAAGGGTAGTTTTTCCATTTTTGTACAATCAAGAAGAACAAATATCTTCTAGAGACCGAAGAGCTAATTGCTGCAGGTGGTGAGGAGGCAGTGATTGGATGGTAGAATATTCTTTTCTTCCCGTCACATTCTTTTTACTTATTCAGCTCCTCGGTTGGCCTTGTTTGTGTGGTCGTATATATATATTTTTTCATCACAAGATTCCTTTTAATGGTGTTAGGTGACCCACTCTCACATCCGGTGCATTTAAACAGCTCAGCTTTTCTCTAATTATGAAACATGTTTTCATTATAAAAAATGTTTAACAGTATGTAAATAGTGGAAGACTGCCACCAAACTCCCTGTATAAAACACTATAAATAATTTTACATATATCTTTGTAGATCCATATTCTATACATATACATACATGTCAAGATTCAGCTTTTTTTCCCCTCCAGTTAACATGCGGTGTAGTCTTGGCCTCAGGAAGAGAACCCAGGAGGCTCCCCCCTTGTGCGCATCCCAACAAGTGCCCTCCTTAATGCCCATCACCCATTTACCCCACCCGCATCAATTCTGTTTGTTCCCTGTATTTAAGAGTCTCTTACGGTTTGCCTCCCTCTCTGTTTTTATCTTATTTTTCCTTCTTTTCCCCTATGATCATCTGTTAAGTTTTTTAAATTCCACATATGAGTGAAATCATATACTTGTCTTTCTCTGACTTATTTTTTTTTTAATTTTTTTTTTTAGCATTTATTTATTTTTGAGACAGAGAGAGACAAAGCATGAACGGGGGAGGGTCAGAGAGAGGGAGACACAGAATCTGAAACAGGCTCCAGGCTCTGAGCTGTCAGCAGAGAGCCCGACGCAGGGCTCGAACTCACAGACCGCGAGATCATGACCTGGGCCGAAGTCGGCCGCTTAACCGACTGAGCCACCCAGGCGCCCCGACTGACTTATTTTTCTTAGCATAATATACTCTCGTTCCGTCTATGTTGTTGCAAATGGCGAGATTTCATATATGTGTGTGTGTGTGTGTGTGTGTGTGTGTGTGTGTGTACAGTAACGTAATATATAGGGCAGAAGACTATGTGGAGTTTCTCTTCTTGTGGACTGTTCTGGTCTATGCAGACAACCATTTCTGAATACTGTATACCATGTTTTCCATAGGTCCCGGTAAGGCTGATGGAGGCTGGGGGCCTGATTCTACAAACCTATGAGAAGTCTTAGAGGGGCCCCCTCACATGGCCATCTGGCCTTCCTTTGCCATAGGTGAAGGTGTAAGGAAAGAGCTATCCAGTTTAGGGACTGAATTTCTTGTGATAACCTCTTCTCTCTGACCTGCTTGGGGGGTTCTTCCCAGGGACTCTGCAACCTTGGCGTGGAGTCTGTCCTTGAAACACAGGTAACTGAAGAGGGGAAAATGGACGTGGGAAGTGTAGGTCAAGTGAGGGGGTAGTGTTGAAAGACATGGTGGGGAGTAGGTTCTGGTAGCTTTGCATGCTCTGTGTCAAAAGTAAAAGGCAAGTGGTGGGGTCAGAATGATCCTTGAATATTATGGGATCCGGTGATAAATGGATTTGGAGGAAGAAAGGCACCCCTTGGTGGTGGTGATAAAATGGAAAGTGAGAGGTAAAATGGTCCAGTGGGCAGGGAGGGGTCAGAGATAAAGAGATCAGAGTTAACGCCCCAGTGGATCCCAAAGAGAACAGTCTTCCCCAGGTCCCACATGGGAAAGAATGCCTGCTTCTTTGGTGGCTGTAACTGCTCCAGAAAAGTAGCCTCAAAAAGGAACTTGTACAGGTCCCTGCAGGAGATGGGAGGTTCAGAGTACATCTGGGAGCAGAATGGGGACAGGTCAAGGTGCTACACAGCCCTTTACTGAGAAGGCCATCCTTGTCTAGACTCTCCTTGGTTTCTCTACTTTCGCAGATTAACATGTTCAATGTGAGAATAGTGTGATAAATGAGCTCTCTGACCAGTCATCCATACTCCCTCCAGGGAGTGTTTAGATATTATTTATTCACATCAGCAAAGATAACCCAGTCATCTGATGCAGCCAGTGTGATTTGAAACCTATTTTCCTTAACTGTTATTTGGTCTTGGTATATTTTTCAGTCACTGAATGCATGCATTCTAGGTGTTTTATCTTTGTTTTTTGTTTTTTGAGAGGGAGAGTGTGAGCAGAGGAGGGGCAGAGAGAGGGAGAGAAAGAATCCCAAGCAGGCTCTGCGCTGCCAGCCCAGAGCCTGAGGCGGGGCTTGAACTCATGAAGCATGAGCCAAAACCAAGAGTTGGACACTCAACCAACTGAGCCACCCAGGCACCATACTAGGTGTTTTATCTTAATCACAAGGTTCTGTGTTTCACTCATAGCAACATACTTTTCGCTTGGGGAATCTACCAAGAAACATTTAATGCAAGGACAAATAGAAGGTTTCAGTGCATTTTAATTAGGTGCTGTCATAGTGAACAGCAGGTAACAGTCATGAGAGTCATTCGTCAATACCCACTCTGAGATGAATCAAGTAAAGTCCTCTCCTTCAAGGGGCTCTCATCTTCCAGGAACAGGACACAACAAAAGAGGAATATAGGGTAATTAGTGCCGTAAAAACAGCCATGCAGCAACCGTAGGCATTCAGCGTTGTGAGTTAAGAACTCTGCCAAGGGATTAGTCTTCAGGGTTCAGTGAAGATGTGATAATTAGCTGGGCTTTTCACCAGGGGTGACTAGGAAGTTTCCAGACAAACCTGGAGCAGGACTGCTCTCTTTTACTACTGTGTCAGAGTTAGAAAGGGATGTTGCAATCCTGATGCAAAGTTTTGATGAATAGATTTTCCTAATTATAAAGTCAAGAGATCGGGTATAAAAAATGAATTTGTGAAACTGGAAATTTACTATTAACTGAGAAATTTAATGCACCATCAAATATGAGATTGTCCTCAAAATACCTTTGCAGTTTTTACCCTCAGATTTTCAGGCCGTACCCACCTCCTAGCGTCAGACAGTACGAGGAGCGGGTCATTAATCAGGGGCCCTGAGTTTGCACACCAGGTTGGAGAAAGGAAACATTTTGCACCCTCTTGCTCTCACTATAGCTGCCTCAGGCCCAAAAGTGCCAGGCCCTGCTTAAAGGTGAAGACTCATCTTCTGTAATGAAAGCTATGGCATGAGGCTTATTCCTAATATGAGGATCAATTTCTGCTAGGAAAGAGCCTCTTATCAGTTCCAGAGGAAAATTCCCCCCAAAGAGGCACATCTACACAGACCAGAAAAGCCTGCCCTCCACAGACTTGGTGTCTGGCCCTGTCGTACTTGGCCATCGCGGGCTCTTCCTGCCAGAGCTTTATTAGCCCACACAGTGACTGCATCCTGCTTTCTGTTTCCTTTGAACTACATGGGCTGGCTGCCCTCATTCTTCAAACGTATTCGACGTAAAAAAGGAAGACTTCTCTTACATATGTTTTTTTACAAAATCTGGAAATATCATTCAACTATTTCTTTGTGTTCATCTGGGAAACCTTTCAGCCAGAAACCACAACAGAACAGGGAGCTGCTGTACTGAAAGGGCAGTGTGAGGAAGGGGAGCACGGGAGGAGGGCTCCCCGGTAATTGACGAGCTGAATGAAGAAGGAAACTTGTGTGAAAATGGAGGTAAGGGAATAATAGATCCAGGAAAGGAGGGAGAGGTATCAGGTGCTGGAATCAGCAAAAGAATCAGGTACATCTTCCCCATCCTGGGCTAGGAGCCTCCTCCCAATTTCAGATACTGATGTAAGACGCTGACTGTGCTGACTGCACAGAAATCAAACACGTCTTTGATGCGATGCCCGCTTATTTTCTTCAGGTTTATTGCTAGAACTCAGCTGACTTGTCAGCTATCAAGAGAGAGATGGCATAGTTTCAAACCAGTTTATAGGAAAAGACATGTAATGGAGAAAATGAAGAAAATAGCTACCACTTATTAAGTGCTAACCCCAAGGAAGGGGTGGCTAAGAGCCTTTAAATGTACTTATGTCAGCTCTACAAATATTTTTTACTCCATTTTCCATTTGAGAAAACCACAACTTGGGAAGCTGAGTAGTTTCTGAGCAGAAGGGGTGTTCCATGCAGAACCCTGCATAGAATCTGCAAGTTGAATCTCCCCTAGTGAGTTATGGGTGATTCTTTACGTTGGATTTCTGGTTTTTTAATCGATTTTTTTTTTACTTGAAAAATTACTCTTTCTCTTTTTCCTTGGGCTTCTCTTTTTAGTGGTTACATTTGTACTTTCTGATGCTTTAATCTATTCTTTGTTCCCTACCTTAGATTTTTGTGAAAGGGAAATTCGCTAATGAAGCTTCATTTGCCCATCTGGTGAAGGAAGTTTCTCAGAATTTTATATTCACTGCAGGATGGTTATGGTAACATTATAAAATTTCATGATTTTTTTTTAAATTTTTTTAACGTTTTATTTATTTTTGAGACAGAGAGAGACAGAGCATGAACAGGGGAGGGGCAGAGAGAGGGGGAGACACAGAATGGAAGCAGGCTCCAGGCTCTGAGCCATCAGCCCAGAGCCCGACGCGGGGCTCGAACTCACGGACCGCGAGATCGTGACCTGAGCTGAAGTCGGACGCTCAACTGACTGAGCCACCCAGGCGCCCCTAAAATTTCATGATTTTTATAAGACCCATGCTGACCTCTGTAGAACAATTCAGAAGTTAATCAGGAAAGATAACCAAGCAAAAATATCGAAGAATAGAACAGGAAACATTTTTACATATCTAGCTTTACCAGACAAGGAATTGGATTATAATACAGTTACAACACATGTAAACATGGTGACAGTAAGGGAACTCAGGTGGCCAGAACAATGAAGAAAACAATCCCAGATATGGTCATATTATCAGTAGTAATTAAGTTTAGAATTAGATGTTAATACAGAAGAAAAGAGCTTTCCAGTAAATGGTAATGGGATAAATGCCTGGCAATCTAGACACATTGATTTAGATGCTCCTCTCAAATCATAGATAAAAATAAACAAAATTCTAATGGAATATAGAAAAAAATGTGAAGGGGGGCACCTGGGTGGCTCAGTTGGTTGAGCATCTGACCCTTGATTTCAGCTCAGGTCATGATCTCGAGGTTCCTGAGTTCGCCTCGCATCGGGCTCCACAAGGATGGTGCAGAGCCTGCTTGGGATTCTCTCTCTTCCCTCTCTCTCTGCCTCTCTCTCTTCTCTGACCCTCCCCCACTTGTGCACACGTGTGGTCTCTCCCAAAATAAATAGACTTCAAAAAAAAAAAAAAAAAAAGAAGAAGAAAGAAATGTGAAGTATTTAAAACATAAATGGGAACTGATAATTCATAAGATCTATGGAGGAATGAGGACGGAGAGTACTGGTGTTCTACACATTCAACACACCGGCACTCAGAGAAAATATAAAGAAAATGGGCTGTTATTTGTAAATATGAAACTGACAAAGAGGTACATTATAGGACTGTAGCCACAATCTTCATGAGGTTTATACCCACTTTTCAGAAGTAAGGATATATAAAAACAAAATTCATCAGGACAGTACAAAACTAGTTAATGTCGTAAAATGAAACCCAAATAAAGAGAACTAAAACTAGCAAACAAAGCAAATGAAAGAACATTCTAGCCCACGAGTACGTAAACATGATTGAACAGTGATGCCTGACATTTTAGCCTATTAAATAAGCAATTATTTAAAAGAAATAAAATATTGATTTTATACGCTTGGTGCCACTACACCCATTCCTGAAACTCTATCCCCCAAAATGTTTGTAAAAAGGTTGCACCTGATTTTGAAAAATTTTTAATTTATCTTTTTATTATCCCAATTTTTTTCCTTTCAGGTCCTTCCCTATTTCTCTTCTTTCCTTCACAGATAAACCTTCTCAAGAAAAGTTTCTATCCACTCTGTCTCCAATACCTCTTATCTTATTTACCCTCAGTCAATAGTTTCTATCCACTCTGTCTCCAATACCTCTTATCTTATTTACCCTCAGTCAATACACTCTGATCTGGATTCTGGGGCACGAATTCTGCCAAACCTCACTTTCCCTGAAGACAAGACATCACCTTTTGACATATCTCTTGCCTTAAACACCTCTCATCACCCTTGTCTCCTGCTTGTCCTCCTATTGTGCTGCCTCCATTCCAGTGTCGTTCTCAGGCTCCTTATTCTCTTCCCCCATGAAATTGTGAAGGTCCCTACGGTTCAATTTGTGGTAGGCTTTCTATTTTCTATGTCTAAAAGACCTCATTCATTCCTTAGCATTTAGGGACCAGGTATACTTCAGCTCCCAAGTTAACATTTCTAGCCATAGCACTCTGCAAATTCTAGAACTGTGCAACAGATATCAGGGCTTAGTATTTTTGCATCCTCCAGTTTCTGGTGATAGATGCTACTTTTCTTTTGCTTTCTGTGTTAGTCTATAATGTAGTTGAAATTAATTAACTGATTGCTTAAGACTTTCATGTTTCCTTCCAACAAAAAGGAAAAGTTCCAAGAGGGATGGCACTTGGTTTTCTTTATTCAGCTTTTTATCTTGAAGGCAGGCATAGCGCCTATGATTTAGAGACTTAAGTATTACATGTAGTTTGGATGAAATGAATGGATGAACTGTACCTTTAATTAAGCTACAAAAACAGTCTTGGTATTTATTTACTAAAAATAAACCAATACAAAAAGATTTGAAAGTAAAACTTTAAACAGAACAAAGAGAATAATTTAAAAATATAAAGGTGACCACTGTATAACTAATATAATGTACAGGTGAGCATAACAGCATACAAGCAAAAATATTGAAAACAATAAATATAATAAAAAAGGTAAGTACATGAATAAAGTCATTTATGATGGGCTGGTGCCTCCTATGAACTGGGTGTTTTGACTTTATAGTTGCTTAATACTATCAATAAATGTGACACATTTGATTTATTTCATGATGAAATCTTTCAAAATGACTAAACATGTGGGAGTATGATGAAGTGTATCTGTCCATAGTAATTGTTTTTACTAAATGTTCATTTATGTATTTTGAGGCGGGGGGAGTGCATGTGAGATCTGGGGAGGGGCAGAGAGAAAGAGAGAATCCCAAGCAGGCTCTGTGCTGTCAGCAGACAACCGGACACAGGGATTGATCTCATGAACCTTGAGATCATGACCTAAGCTGAAATCAAGAGTCCTGACGCTTATCCAATTGAGCCACCCAAGCACCTCCATACTAATTGTTTTATTAAGAGCACAG
The DNA here is from genome assembly GCF_018350215.1 of Panthera leo. Classification (NCBI taxonomy): domain Eukaryota; kingdom Metazoa; phylum Chordata; class Mammalia; order Carnivora; family Felidae; genus Panthera; species Panthera leo. Next base: position 45,601,116 of record NC_056691.1, on the reverse strand, counting down.
GTCTGGGGCACCTGGGTGGCACAGTTGGTTAAGAGACCCACTCTTGATTTCAGCTCAGGTCATGATCCCAGGGTCATGGAATCGAGCCCCACATTGGGTTCTGCGCTGTGTGTGGAGCCTGCTTAAAGATTCTTTCTCTCTCCCTCTGCCCCTCTACCCTACTAGCTCTCTCCTCTTTCTCTAAATAAATAAACAAACAAATAAAAGAGCATAGGTCTGTTTCCTTAGCTCTTAATCATTCTTGCAAACTTGATAATAAAGAGATCTCATCATTTCTTGCTCTGACAGCTGTCAAAATAGTAGCTCTATTCTTCCTTTTTCAGATAGAGACTGATTCCTTAGAAGTCCTTCTTCACAGCCAGTATGGAGTCTTCATTGCTCAGGGGAGTCTTTCTATCACCAACTCCTGCACCAAGCAGGTTTCCAAGACTTCCCAATGCTGATGAAGTCCAGTAAAGAATATTTTCAGGTCAGTCTCAATCCAACCAACCTCTTATGCTGAACATGTTTAAGATATGCTGGAGCATCTGGTGGAGGCCACTGGCAGTCTGAACCCTCTGGAACTTGCTGCCATCTACTGAAACAAAAGAAAACGATTGGAACCAGCTAACTGTCCATCAGTAGGGGATTGGTTAAATAATTTATGATACAACCATTTATAGGGAAACAATATAAAGTTCTCTATTTACAAATATGGGAAGATCTCCAAGTGAAAAAAAAAGTAGGTGCAGAACAGTGACTATAGGTTGCTATCTTTTACATGAAAATAGAGTATAATAAAATGTTATATTCTTACTAGTTCGCATATGCATAAAGAAACTAGACAGATTTAAAAGACATGAATCCCTTCAGACTGTGGAAAGTGTTGGAAGAAATTGTGTCACAATGTACATTTATTCATATGCCAAAATTTAAGTTTACTACGAAAGAAATTCAAGTTAATAAAAATATTCATAAAGGGAAAAATAAATAGAGGGGAAATGCACAAACATTGCTGGTGACCACATTTTGGGAACATTTTTACATGTCTTGAGTCCCATCCTTAGGATTTATCCAAAAACGGGGGAAAGTTTTGTGCCTAGATTTTATAAGTTTATTAGAGACTATAAAAGAATGAAGTACAAGAAGTTATATATATTCAGGAGCAAATAATGGGCAAAGGAAACTATAGTATGTATATTCATTGGAAAGTTGTATAGCCACGTAAAGATGTGTGAGCGGGAAACAATTACTGATGATGGAATTGCATTTTGAGGACAAAATTTAGGCTACGTTATTCACATAGCGGGGTCACAGTTTGGTTACTGAGAGACACACGATGTATGTTTCAAGTCATTAGTAATTTGAAAATATGAACCCAAGTTATAATTGAGGTGTTATTATGTTGTGCCGGATAGAAATCACAGCTAACGTGCTTTATTGGGGCACAGTGTTAAGCATCTTCCTCCTCCGCCCTCTCTACTGCCCCATTTCTTTTCAATTCATACAAAAGCCGCATTTCATTGTTATTCCAAAGGCAGAAGCCAGGAAGTACAAATCTTAAAGAAAAAGTACGAATTGAGGAGGAGAGCTCGGAGGCCGCGACACGTTTATACCACACGCGCAGCGTAACATACCTGCACCCGTTCCGGCCCATTGAATCCCACCCCCGCAGCGACCCCGAGAGGCCCTGCTCGCGCCCACACCACACCCCTCCTCCTCCCCAACCCCCGCCCTTTGCGTCTCCCCCGTCCTTCCTCCCCATCCCCCATACGTCCGCCCACTGACGAGGTCGGACGGCTGCGCAGCCGCAGTAGCTGCCGCGGCCGCTCCTAGCCCTGGGGATCCTGGGACGAGGCCTTTCCGGAAGGAGCGGCTCGGCGTCCGGGGCTAGGCCCTTGTTCCAGGCCCGGGCTCAAGCCAGGCCCTCGTTCCAGGCCCTCGTCCTAACACCGCTCTCCGTAGCCGCCGCGACGCTCTGGTGACAGCGGAGGGCGCCGCGGGCCGCTCGCTGAGGTGGCCGGCCTCGCCGCCAAGCGAGCCGCAGTACGTGGCGGCGCCTCCCCCTTGGCCCGGAGCGGAACTGCTGGAGGAGCGGCAGCGCAGGCCGGACGGACCAGGTGAACCGGGTCACTTAACAGCTTTCTGGTGATGAATCATCTGCATGATAGTCAGATTTGAGGTCCACAGCCCTTTGTGGTCCTGCTATCGGACAGTTTTCAGTGGATGACTGACTGGTGTGATCTGAGGGGTGCCGCAGGGACTGCTTGCCCTTGATAAGGAAAGCGAGCTCCCCGGCTCTTTGGACAGCCTCGTTTCCTTGAAAGCTTTCAGATTATAACTTCTTTCTCCGGCACAGATCTGTGCAAAAGGAAGGCTTTCACACATGAAAGTGTCTCTTGGTAACGGCGAAATGGGCGTCTCCGCCCATTTGCAGCCTTGCAAGGCAGGAACCACACGTTTTTTTACCAGCAATACTCACAGTTCGGTGGTATTGCAAGGCTTTGATCAGCTTAGAATAGAAGGATTGCTTTGCGATGTGACACTGGTACCGGGTGATGGAGATGAAATCTTCCCCGTTCACAGAGCTATGATGGCGTCTGCTAGCGATTATTTCAAAGCTATGTTCACGGGTGGAATGAAAGAACAAGATCTAATGTGCATTAAGCTTCATGGGGTGAACAAGGTTGGTCTGAAGAAAATAATTGATTTTATTTATACTGCAAAACTTTCTCTTAATATGGACAACCTTCAGGACACTCTTGAAGCTGCCAGCTTTTTACAAATCTTACCTGTTTTGGACTTCTGTAAAGTATTTCTTATTTCGGGAGTCTCTTTAGATAACTGCGTTGAAGTTGGACGAATTGCTAACACCTACAATCTCATAGAAGTGGATAAGTATGTCAATAATTTCATCCTGAAGAATTTTCCTGCATTATTGAGTACTGGAGAGTTTCTAAAACTCCCTTTTGAACGGCTTGCCTTTGTGCTTTCCAGTAATAGTCTTAAGCACTGTACTGAACTTGAGCTCTTCAAGGCTGCCTGTCGCTGGCTAAGGTTGGAAGATCCTCGGATGGATTATGCTGCAAAATTAATGAAGAATATTCGATTTCCGTTGATGACACCACAGGATCTCATCAATTACGTGCAGACAGTAGATTTCATGAGAACAGACAATACCTGTGTGAATTTGCTTTTAGAAGCTAGCAATTACCAAATGATGCCATACATGCAGCCAGTGATGCAGTCAGATAGAACTGCCATTCGATCTGACTCGACGCACTTGGTCACATTAGGAGGAGTTTTGAGGCAGCAGCTGGTTGTCAGTAAAGAACTGCGGATGTATGACGAAAGGGCACAAGAATGGAGATCTTTAGCCCCCATGGATGCTCCTCGTTACCAGCATGGTATTGCTGTCATTGGAAACTTTCTTTATGTAGTTGGTGGTCAAAGTAATTATGACACGAAAGGAAAGACTGCTGTCGATACAGTTTTCAGATTTGATCCTCGGTATAACAAATGGATGCAGGTTGCATCTTTAAACGAAAAGCGCACATTCTTCCACTTGAGTGCTCTCAAGGGACATTTATATGCTGTTGGTGGGCGCAGTGCAGCTGGTGAGCTGGCCACAGTAGAATGTTACAACCCAAGGATGAATGAGTGGAGCTATGTTGCAAAGATGAGTGAACCGCACTATGGCCATGCCGGAACAGTGTATGGAGGCTTAATGTATATTTCAGGAGGAATTACTCATGACACTTTCCAAAATGAGCTTATGTGTTTTGACCCAGATACAGACAAATGGGCACAGAAGGCTCCAATGACTACAGTCAGAGGTCTGCACTGCATGTGTACAGTTGGAGACAAGCTCTATGTCATTGGTGGCAATCACTTCAGAGGAACAAGCGATTATGATGATGTTCTAAGCTGTGAATACTATTCACCAACCCTGGACCAGTGGACTCCAATTGCTGCTATGTTAAGAGGTCAAAGTGATGTTGGAGTTGCCGTCTTTGAAAATAAAATCTATGTTGTAGGTGGATATTCTTGGAATAATCGTTGTATGGTAGAAATTGTCCAGAAATACGACCCAGAGAAGGATGAGTGGCATAAAGTTTTTGACCTTCCAGAGTCTCTTGGTGGCATTCGAGCTTGTACTCTCACAGTTTTTCCACCTGAGGAAAACCCTGGGTCACCTTCTAGAGAATCACCTCTTTCAGCACCTTCAGATCATTCTTAGGACTAAAATGTAATACCTTTACAGCGCATCATGGATGATCTCACACTTCCCCTTCAGTTGTTATCTTCTTACAGCGATTGGTACAGTTAATTAGATAAGTGGTAACTGATGTTATTTGTATTGTTTGGCTTAGTGTGTTTATCATATGGTTAACAAATGTATTGTGAAAATGTATTCAACATAGCCAGCTGTTTTAACAGATGTAAGAAGATAGGTAACGAACTGTTTTAGATGTCTTTGTGGTGTTGTGTAAGTTAAATTGTAGGTGATCGTAGTAAATGTGTAACTGTGTTCATTATGCTTCAAAGTGGAGAGTTTTCATCTTTGACTTCAAAACATCAAAGGGAGGCTGCCTGCTCTAACCTAAAATAAAAGGTCGCCAAATATTATTACCTACGTCCCTTTTTTCATATAGTTTTTGACATCGTTGCCAATTCACCAGATCGTGTGAGTGCATTCAGAATACGTGAAGTTTCTTAGAAATAAACAGTAAAGCCCTAAGCCAGGGTTTTGTATTTCTCTCTGGAGAGGGAAAGGGAGAGAGAAAATATAAGGTCGTGTGCGCACACACACGCATACATACATGTGTATATACATTCGTATGTCCACACATAGGCACATCTGATTTTTAAGTTGATACTTCATCTGTAGGGAAATTGTTTTTAAATTAATTTTTTGTTCTACCTAGCAGCTATTTATATTCAAATGGGAATTCAGTACCAGAGAATAAGTGTCTGTAGAGTCATACTAAATTGAGACAGATAAGGGCTACAACATATTAAATTGACCACCAAATTTGTCATTTGACTAAATTGTCACTTCAGATGAAACTTCTTTTACTTCTTCTGCTTGTGAATTCTGTGGAGTTGCTTTTATACAGGTTATTTAGCAAAGTTCAGGTTTCTGAGAATTGGTTTAGCTGAGTAAATGTAAGCTGTGCTATTTTCTACCTTTTTATTCGGTAAAACTTACATGAAGACAGCTGAGAAAGGAATATGCTGAACAAAACTATAGGATTTTAAGTTCGGTTTCCCAACTCAGTCATTCTAACATGATCATTTGATTTGGGGTGGTTGCTCCAGCTTTGTGTGATCTGCCTCAAGGCTGTGATTTGAGCAGGAGAGATACAGTCAGTTCTGCGTCGAATCAGAATAATGTCCTTTTGGCTATGTCTAAAGAACAGGACCAACTTCAGATTCCCTAAGAAGCCAGCTACAGAAAGCTTAGGACTCTGCTGTCTTTCAGGCAGTACTAAAGTCCATGTTCAGCCTTTAAAATACCAAGGGCATCCCACCGGGTTGCGAATCACATGGGGAGATCCTAGTGAGACTTTTTCAGCAAAAGGAGTCCTCTTTATGTAGTGAGTGATTCTGGAGAGGTACTTTCCTAGAATAATTGCCTACCTGAAGAAAAAATTTACATATGTACTTTGACATACATATGAATATGTATATCCCTACACTTGGGAAGTTGTCATAGTATAAACCAGGAACAATCTTTTTATTGACAATCCCATAATAAAACTCAGGAACCAAGACAAGAGGAATTGGCTTCCAGGGATCTGAACCTTACTGCCCATACAAGTGTTGATTCATTTTAATGCTTTTTATGATTTCTGCATTGGCAGAAAATTTCATACTTTCTATGTTTTTTTAAATGACTAATTTTTTATTACTAAAAGTAGCACATTGAGTACATTTAGAAAATAGAAAAAGTAGAAATTGATGTAAACTTTGTGCATTGAATAAGCAAGAAATGGCATCCCAATCATTTCTTTATTAATAAGGTTAAATATTTGTGCGGTTTCTTTTGAGTAGCTGTGTTTCCTGTGTTTGAATGTTCATGTCTTTTACCCTTGTGATGATACCTATTGGAGTTGCTTTGTTTTTTCATACCAAGTTATAGGCTCTCTATATAATAAATGTAATTTAACTGGCATTTGCTTGCATCGATTTCATTTTCTCAATCTATTACAGTTTTACAAAGGCAGGGCCATTTAGTTAATTTTTGAGGTAAAATTTGTCCATCCTTTTGCATTTTGACCTTTTAGGGATAATTCTGCTATAGTTCCTTTATTATTTTTTTTTTTAATTTATGTTTATTTTTTAAGTAGGCTTCACACCCAGCCTGGGGCTTGAACTCACAACCCAGAGATTAAGAGTTGCGTACTCTTACCAACTGAGCCAGCCAGGCATCCCTCCTTTATTTTTTACCTAGTATTGATGTATGAGTCTTTTGGCGCTAATTCTGACAGGCTGAGATGGTATTGCCCTGATTGCCTTCTAGAAGCACAAGCTTTTCTCTTTGCCTTGTTGAAAAAAGGTTTCTGCCTTCTGTTACCTTTGACTCTGTTGCTTTGTAATTAGCTAAATGTTGCCTAACTGCTCCCCCTATTTCCCCTGCCTGCAGCCTCACACACTCCACCTCTCATCCTTTCACTTTATAATTTTCTGCAGTTGATCTCTCTCTTGGCAATCATAAAATAGCTGACTGATGCTATTCAAATACTACTAATTACATCCGGAATTCCTTGCTTATAAAGAAAACTTCAGTAGCTTTGAAATGATTGGAGCTGATTTTTTTTTTTTACAGAAAAGATGAAAAAAGGATAAACTCCAAGTACATTAAACATTTCTTCACATTTCTTATTTTCATTTTTCTAAGTTTAAAAATTATATTTTTATGATTATAGAAGTATTATAGAAGCATTATAGAAAGTATAGGAAAATAAAAGTGAAAAGTATAAATTATCAATGATTCCATATGTCAATGGTAATTTCTGTTAATATTGGGTATATTGTGCATATACACATGTACAGACATCAAATATTTTTCAAATCTGCCAGACCCTAACCTAAAATCTGGATGGTAAGAGGAAATAAATTCAACTTTCAAAGACACGCTGCTATCATGACTTTTTCTCTAGGTTTTACAAAATGTATAAAATAGTAAATAATGTGCTTTTTTCCTAATTATCAAATACATGTGCATTAAGAAAAACATTCTATTTTTACTCAGGCAAATCCATACTTCTATTTTTCCCTTCTTGTCAACAGAATTCCTGTAGTTTACCTGCAAACCAAACACATTCAATCATGTTCAAATTTTTCTGGTTTGTAATTAAAATTACCTGGTTTTGATTATAAAGACCCAACTATGCTCCTGCAGAACATTTCATTCAAAACTACAGAAATCTGTCAAAAGCAGTGAAACCAATGTCCTATCCCCAGCTCACCCGTTTAAGGAACTGAAAGACCCTGGGATAAGTAAGCTCTCAAAGCTTGAGTTTCCCCTTTAGTATGTGAAATTAGGGTGGGTGTTAATAATTGTATCTCTATCAGAATTATAAGTAGAAAATGTTACAAAGTGATTAGCATAAGATGTGCACAGAGAAGCATTTAGTAAACGATAGTGGGTATAATAAAATTGGCATCATTTTGCATCACAATTTTTTACTTCAGTTTTATCTTAATGATTAAAAAAAATTTTTTTTAATGTTTATTTATTTTTGAGACAGAGAGAGACAGGGCATGAATGGGGGCGGGGCAGAGAGAGAGGGAGACACAGAATCTGAAACAGGCTCCAGGCTCTGAGCTGTCAGCACAGGGCCCGACGTGGGGCTCGGACTCACAGACCATGAGACCATGACCTGAGCCAAAGTCAGCTGCTTAACCGACTGAGCCACCCAGGTGCCCCTTATCTTACTGATTTTTATAGGTTATTTTCTTAGAAAGTATTAAATGCCTGTACAATTTTCCACTCACGAATGTACCTTCATATATTTTCCATTTCCCAATAAGTGTATATTTAAATATCTACCTTATGTTTTCACCATTATAAATTGAGCAAGATTTTATATTCCTACATAAAATTTTGTCCATGTCTGGCTTTGATAAATTCTAAAGAAGTAAAATCTAAGTCAAATAGTTTAGGTTCTTGAAAAATATTTCCAAGGATGCGCCAATGTGCATTTTCCAGCAGAATGTGTTTAGTGATTATTTCAAAGGAAATCTTTGCAGTTCTAGTTACCTTCCTGGTTTGGGTTTATATGTTTTCAATTACTGACAACACTGAATTTTTTGCTTATTGAGCAGGTGCATTCTTGTGAGTCATTTTTTCCTGTCTTTTACTTTAAATGTCCTATCTGCTACAAAGACTTTTTTTTTTTTTTTTCTTAATTGGTGGGGGCAGGTCTACTCAACTTTTTAAGGTGAGCTATATAATCAACATATGCTAGTTCAGGTTCACATTATGATTTGATAATATGTATATGCTGTGAAATGGTCGCCACAATAGGTGTAATTAACATTCATCACCACACATAGTTACTGATTTTTTTTTCCTGAAATGAGAACTTTTTAAGATTTACTTTCTTAGCAACTTTCATGTACACAGCAGTATTAACTCTAGTCACTTGCTGTGCATTACATCTGCAGGGCTCATTTATCTTATCACTAGAAATCTGAACCCTTTGACCACCTTCACCCATTCAATTTGACACAGCCAAGTATGTCCATCTTTTTTGCATTTTGAACTCTCAGTGATAATTTTGCTGTTTTTTTGTTTTGTTCTGTTTTACATAGTACTGATGTCACATTTCTTGCCCTTTATCCTATTGCTTTATCAGTGCTAATTCTTAACTTGCTAAGGTGGCATATACTGCTTATCTTCTGTTCAGATAGCTTTTCTTCTTTCTGATTGAAATGAAGATGAATTTTTAAAACAAATTTATAAAAATCCCTTTATGTTAATATTAGTCTCTAAATACAGTATTTCCCCATCTTTTTTCTTTGAGTATATGTCTTAACATGTAAGGTTTTTTTGTGTTTTTTTGTAATGTGGTGAAATTACTTTTTCCTTTGTCATTTTTAAATGTTTTCTTGCATATTTTTCCCTCCATGATATGGTACAATTATCCCAGTATTTTATATTGTTGTGAGTATGATTTTTTATTAGACTTCTGGCATGAAATCTAATGTATGTTTTCAAATTGTTATCCAATTGTCCCATCACCACTTTTTGAATAATTTTCACTTTCTCACTGAATTTTTAGGCTTTTTAAAATCGTATAATAAAATCTTGGATGGGTCATTTAGGGTCTCTTTCTTCAGTTCCAATGACCTTTTATTCAAATTGTCTTTGGTATATAGATTGCTGTTTTGAATGAGATTTTGTTTTCATCTTGTATTCCAGACTTTATTGCAGTTATAGTGGGAAATACATGGTTGAAGCATGCTGGTTTTCTGTCATCATTACTGTCATTGATTCTTAAGTTTTTGGATGAAATGTTACTCTCATTGATTTGTAACAGATTTTTGGGTTGATTCTCTAGTGTTTTCACCTTAGATAATTATGTTATCTGCAGAGTATAAAAAACCTTGTTTCATATTATCTGTATCGTAACTAAAAACATTAGTTTATGCTTCCAGCACAATTATAGTAGTGACACAAGGCATTGTGTCTTGCAGGTGATTTTAAAAGGGGTAATTATAGTTTGATAATTTATTTGTTAAAGAGAGACATTCTTGATTTTGCTCATTAAATGTAAGTGCACACAGTGCAGAACTGTTGAGGTTGAGTTCCTTAACCGAGAATAGGTTAGTTCCTCTATTTGCTTGCTAACAGTCTCTGAGCAACCACTTTCTAGGGACTGATATTATTCTGCCATCTACTGGTTGAAAGTAAAAGTCCTCGTTTTAGCTAGATTGCAGAAAATGTATCTCCTGAAAGACAAACAACAACAGCAAGACCCCAGTAATGACAAAAGCCATGAGAAATTTTGGTAGCATATGGGAAACTTCAAGGCTTCACATCATACTCATTACATAATTAAAATATACAAAACCTATGGTAACTTTTGGTGGATACAGTGGGACAGTAATCAAAGAGAATGTATTTTTTGACATCACATAAAAATATACATGTAAATTGCTTTGATCATTATTTTATTGATAAATTCATATAATTATGACTATTATCAAAGGTTTGTAACATTTTGTCTAAGCAACCACATTCAGTACTGCATGCCCCTTTTCGGGTGGGCGGGGGAGTACACTCCCCATTCTTTTTAACTTTTTTTAGCAGAGAGCCTTATCATGAAGACACTTACACAGTAAATCTTTTCAACAGCAGAAAGGATATAATATGCAATAATCCAGGCATAAGTAAATCTGACAAACATATTATTCTAGGAGCTTTTTATATGGGCTTGCCCATGTGGATTCCACGGATCAGGTCACTGCTCTAGCCACACAGCTTTCATTCAGCCTAAACAGCAACATATGTACACAGGCACACACACGTGTAATACAGACATCCAAATTCTTTAGAGTACCATCCATGGGCTTTCTTTGAGAAAGCGTGTTTCTTGGCTATGGGAATGGTAAGAGTGGCATAACTCCCCATTTTCTAATTCTCCAAAACATTGTCTCAGATTAAAATATCCTCCTACATTCATACATTAAGCATTCTTTTCCTCGGGAGGGATATGACTGAAACAGGTGACTTCTTACTAAGACTGGTCCTGAATGACAAACCAGTCGCTGGCTGGATGTTCTATTTAAAGAAAAAATCACTAAGACAACTGATGATTCTGGGCCACAATAGCACTTCCCTGGAGTAGTTATTACACTTCTGTGATGTCGCAGGACCAAACTGTTCTATTTGAAGAAATGGGCAGTTTTTGACAACTTCATCATAGAAATGTTGAGGATGCTGTTAGGGAGATGACCACAGATGGTGGTATTAGGCACAAGAAACATGCACAACCTGCGACTGCTCAGCTCCATGCCTGCATAGAAAGAGTGATTGATTGCCCTCTAGTCCACATTTCTGTATAACTGCCCCACTGCTGGCTTTCAGGAGACCAGAGTCACAGAGAAAAATCTCAGCAATAACGTAACTCCGTAACAGCCTTGTCCACCCCCTCGGAATGACTTCACACCCCAGACCTAACCCATACCATAGTCCCAATAATTCTATTCTACCCAAATTGGGCATTCAAGCTGTAAAGACTGCTTTTATTAATATTGAGGACATGGTACTGAGAAGCACTGTCCTCTCACATCATAGACGAGTATCTATTTGTCTGATATCATATATCTGATTATCATCTTTTTCAAGTTTCTGAGCCACATGGCCACTTTGACCCAACAGACCGGCAACCCAATTTCCAACTCACCTGCAAAGCTTCGTATAGTGGGTTTTCATACACTACATTCCACATTTATCCTGGCATTATAGTTTCCAAGGAAAGAGGAATCCTGGGTATCCTTCTCAGACCTGTTGGGAAAGGAATGTGGCCAATAAGACACAACCCTCTCAGCTTTTGAGTGAGTTTTACTTTCCTACCAGTGACTACCCCAGCTCCACTGTGTTCCTAGAACATCCAGGATAAAACCAGTACATACTAGCTCAAGCACTTTGGTCCAGCGCTGATATTCTTTTCCCTGATTCCCTTAGAATCATGTAGCCCAAGCTCAAACCCTGTAAGAATCCCCTTTCTATCCCTTCCTACTGAACCTTGTGATTCTTCATGGTGAATGCTCTCACAGCATAAGTTAAGAAATCTGACCTGGGTTGACTATAGATCTGTTGCTGTTGGTCTACACCTGCTGTGCCTCATTACAACTCCAGAAAAGGAAGGAGTGTGAGAGTAACCCAAGAGAGAACCAGCACAATCTTCAACCCCATCTATGCTGTTAGTGGTCAGAGAGAAGATAATTCAGGGCTCATTTGGGGGTGGGGGGAGGAAGCTGGTAGATGTCCCCTTTATACACATAAGTAACATTTTTAACTATTGTTAAAATATCTGAAAGATTTTAGAAGAAAAAAAAAACCTTTCTTCTAATGTGAAAAGAAAAAAAATGAGGATGGGGGAAACCCATAACAGAGAAAGCTATAACATTATGTATTTTATATGTATGTTATAGATAATACATATAACATTCTCATAGCTATCGTGTAGATATTTTTGAACGTTAAAAAAAATTAGTGATGTGATCACATCGTGCACCACAATCCCTTGAAATGAGAAGAGCACGATTGGAAACATTGCTTTTGAAGACCTCCTGGAAGATTACAAGCAGACTTGATTGGCTCGGATTCTAAGAGCAGAAAACACACGACCCGCGAGGTGAGTATGACAAAATCGCTACAGAGCAAGAGAAATCACGGGGAGACTGAGACAGACTGTGTGTTTTCCAGAGATGACCCACCACAGCATCTCCCAGCCCACACGTGTCTTGAGAACGTTGCCATTTCTTGAAAAGTTGAATCCAATTCACCTCCCCTTAAATACGGGACGGTTTGGAAATTGTTTACAAAAAGATTTGTTAGAAATAGTGTTGTGCGACTTCAAGATTGGAATTAAATCAGAGTTTGTCAATCCTGACACTCCTAATGCTTGTGGCCAGATACGTCTTTGTTGTGGGGACGGTCCTGTGCCCTGTGGGGATATTTACCACCATTCCTGGCCTATACCCACTAGCTGCCAGCAGCAGTCCTCATCAGTTGTGACAACCAAAAATGTCTCCAGACATTGCCAAAAGTCCCTGGGGGACAGAATCATTCCCACTGAGAATCACTGGGCTAGGTCATAAAAGGTGATACAGCTTTGTCACTGGGTCACTCACTTTTGAGCCCTTGGTCCCCATGTAAACGGTGCAACTGTAGTGAGTCCACCGATCTGTCAGAACAAAACAGGCCTCCAGGAGATGTTCTGGAGAGGTGGCAAGCCATCCAGTGGGGTGTGTTCCAAGCTGAGGCCCCAGACATTGTGAGGGACATTCCTTCTGTACCCTATACAAATCCCTGACTCACAGAACATGTGAGAGTAAGACAACTGTTATTTAGGATAATACTTTCTTTTAATAAGAGAGAGCATTCTTCCTTTTCTCTTTCTCTCTTTTTTTTTTTAATGTTTATTTTTGAGACAGACACAGCGCGAGTGGGAAAGGGGCAGAGAGAGAGGGAGACACAGAACCTGAAGCAGACTCTGGGCTCCGAGTTGTCAGCACAGAGCCCAACGCAGGGCTGAACTCATGAACTGTGAGGTCATGACCTGAGCTGAAGTCAGATGCTTAACTGACTGAGCCACCCAGGCGCCCCTTGGATAATACATTTTAAGGTAATGTGTTTCAAAGCTATAGTAATGGGGATATTTTGTATCGGGCGTGGAGTGATACAAATTATAAATAAATAACAAACCTGTTTATCAGATCAGACTAAGAGACTGTAAAATCTTTTTTTTTTCAATGTTTATTTATTTTTCAACAGAGAGAGACAGAGCATGAGCAGGGGAGGGGCAGAGAGAGAGGGAGACACAGAATCCAAAGCAGGCTCCAGGCTCCGAGCTGTCAGCACAGAGCCCAAAGCGGGGCTCGAACTCACAGACCGTGAGATCATGACCTGAGCTGAAGTCGGACACTTAACCGACGGAGCCACCCAGGCGCCCCGAGACTGTAAAATCTTTTAACACTTAAGGAAGATCTAAGGCACCTTACAGATTTTCAAACAGACATAAGGCCCCTAAGGATCACAAGGGAGTGCCTCACAGATTCTTGCCATTCAGCAAGAGGATTCCAAGAGACCAAATTATTGTGTCACAGAAGCCCTGTGGGAAGCCCAAAGTGGAAAAGCGTGGATTTGGAGAGATTTGTGGGTGTACCTATCGTCCAATGACACTCTTTATCAATTGAAACACAGCCAGCCCACTAAATGTTCAAAGTCATAGATCAGTTTAGACTGAAAGTAAGAGAGAACCTGAAATAAAGAGGCCATTGGAGCCCCCAACTTTTCCAGAAAGCAAGAAGGTTGGGAAGACTATGCGGCAGCTACACAAACCGCTTCTTGTGGGAAAGGAAGGATAATTTAAAAGGCAGAACTAAGAAGCGCAGAGGAGAAAGGTGAGCCACGGAGAACAATGCCCAGGGAGCTGGCCTGCCCTAACGGATATCAGATTTACAACAGACCAGGGACTGCTGTGTGCTTTCTGCGCTCCCTCATTTTGAAGGGGAGTGTTGGTGATGCACATAACCTCTCTGTTTGGATTGTAGGTCTTCACATTGAGAAGGACACTCACTGAGCAGGGCTGCGGAAACGGTCTTGCTCACAATTATGTCAGTTGCACATGATGGAGGCACAGTAAAAGAGAATGGATAGAGAATAAATATCACAGGGGTGCTTGGGTGGCTCCGTCGGTTGAGCGTCCGACTTCAGCTCGGGTCATGATCTCACAGCTTGCGAGTTCGAGCCCCGTGTCAGACTCTGTGCTGACAGTTCAGAGCCTGGTGCCTGCTTTGGATTCTGTGCCTCTCTCTGCCCCTCCCCTGCTCACACTGTCTCTCTCTCTCTGTCCATCTCAAAAATAAATAAACATTTAAAAAATGTAAAGAAATAAAATAAATATTGACGTAAGTAGTTAGGGGCAGGGAATCTGCCTTGGAACTCACGTAACCCCACTAGCTCAGTGTCTCATCCCTTTCTTTCCCTAGGTGATCTATTGGCCAACCTTTTGGCCGGGTGCCTCCCAAGGTTAGGGGAGGGGAGGGAGCCTTGCAAGCCTAGGCTAGAAGAGGTTTTAGCACACTAGGGAACTGCAGGAGCACTGGCTGCAGGCTCAGTCTTTGCCCAGAGAAACGTGACCCGGGGGGGAGAAAATTACTCTGGAGATCCGAAAACTCCCAGCCCATGACCTATCAGAGCACAGTCCTGAAATGACCCCAGGTCCGCTGGTTGCCAGGGGAGGGTGCCGGGTCCTTGGGAGTCCTCAAAATTCTATGCTCAACGCCTTGCTCCATCCCCTCTGCACATGCAGTCTCAACCTCCCAAATAGCCCCGAGTGTCACCTCTAGGATTATGACTTCTGCATGTAGGTCTTTTTTTTTTTTTTAAGTTTACTTAGTTATTTTGATAGAGATAGAGTGAGCAGGGGTGGGGGGCAGAGAGAGAGAGGGAGAGAGAGAATCCCAAGCAGGCGCCACACTGTCAGCGCGAAGCCTGTTGCAGGCCTTGAACTCATGAACCATGAGGTCACGACCTGAGCTGAAACCAAGAGTCAGGCGCTTAATGGACTGAGCCACCCAGCTGCCCCGTCCATGTGTATGCCTTTACCCAGAGTCCTATCACCAAACGTTAGACCCATATTTCTACCTGCTGCCCTAGAACGTCTCCACTCAACAGGTCCAACATGGAACATCTGTTTTCAAACTTTCTTGCCCTTAAGATCTGGTCTTCTTCCTGTGTTCCCCTTCTATGTGAGTGGATTCATCCTTCTGCTACCAGAGATAGGGACACAGACGTCATCCTTGATTCCTCGACTTCCTCAAAGCCCATACCCAAGAAACCTCACACTATCATTTGAGCACTTATATCACCTATCATATTGACGGCTACCCATCTTCTATATAACAACCTTCCACATTAGGGGATAGTCTACCTTATGAATCCTGTGTCTTCAGGTTGTGGGGTTTTGTTTTTTATTTTTTTTAAGCAATCTCTATGCCCAGTGTGGGGCTTGAACTCAGGACCCTGAGACCAAGAGTCGCATGCTCCACCAACTGAACCAGACAGGTGCCCCTCAGTTGTGGTTGTTTTAAAATACATCCACAAACTGCCTCATATTCTTCCTTGTCCCTTCCCTTGACTATATACTGGATGTTGTGACTCCCCTGTAATGCATACACAACATATGGCTGAAATGATTCTGGAAACTTCTAAGGCTATGCCTCAAAACAATTTACTGCCTCCTCCACTCCTCTCTTCTTTTATCACTCGCTCTAGTTGAAGCCAGCTGCCATGTTGAGCAGACAGCCTAGACCACCATGGGGAGGCCCATGTGGCTGTGATGAGGAACTTCCACGTCCTTCCTGCCAATGTCCATACAAGTGACCCACGGTAGAAACAGATTCTCCGTCTCAATGAAGCCGTCAGGTGACTTCAGGCCAGTTGATATCTCGACCACATGGGAGACCCTGAGACCACTGAATCTGCTTTCCAATTCCTGATTCACAAAAACTGGTAAAAAACTATTGTTGTTTAATAACTAATTATGCATCAATGGAAAACTAAATTAACAATATAGAAGACGCAATTGACATCTCCAGTCTCCTTTGCAGATAGAACATGGGCACTTGAATACAGCTGCCAATGAGAAGCAATGTGTGACATGTTAATCCTAAAGTGAAAAGCGAAAAGATTCAGGCTCTGTGTGGAAACTCCACGTTTTCTAGCTGAGGTGACGGTTTCCCATGGCGGCAAGTTCAAGTTTCTGGCAAGGGAATGGCATGATCAAATGGCCATTCCTTCCAGTTCTTACCGAAGTCGGCAAAGGTGTGAATGGAATTAATAAAACTATGCTCCTTTTGCATTTCAAGGCAGATTAAAGGTGTATAGACATTTTGTATCTCTTTATAGGTATGGGTAAGACCCAAACATTAAAATACAGATTTAACTATCCCCACAAAGCAATATAAACAGAAAGCAAAGCTTACCATATTATAATATAAATGATGACATGTGCAAAAATAGAAAATATTATAGGATATTAAATTCTCATTACTCAGGTTAAAATGAAATTCCTTTTCCCAAAAGTATAGTTCATTATTATTAATACATCATGTGCTGCAAACGACTCTCCACATTTTAAAACTGACCCAGACAAAAAATATTTCAGTGAATATTTATAAAATTGAAGCCACACAGAAATAGATGAGACTCAATTGCAGAAGGTTGAACTGAGTCTCCTCTCCAACTTGCCGGGTTTTCTGATGAGCTTATTAATACAGAGAAAGCACTTCTTGATTTCCACTTCTGAATTTCCACTCTGACAACGTCCCGGGCAGGGCAGCTATGTACTGTCTTGCCAGAGAAGACTGATTCTTTGCAACTAGCTCCCCACAGGCAGGATGGCGTCCTCGTTGCTCGGGAGGGTCTTTTCCTTCCCCATCTCCTGCGCCGAACTGGTCACCGGGTCGTCCACCTTCTCATCGAGTCCAGTGAGCACTTTCAGCGGTTCGTGCTGGATCGTCGTGAAGTTGGATCATCATCTCCTGAAGACAGAGGTGGCCTGCGCTCTTTGGAACTGGCTGCCATGCACCTGCTTCTGGGGAAACCTGAAAATGTTCTCGGTCCTTCAGGCACGACAGCAAGGACGATCCTCCCCGCATACTGCAGAACTGTGACGGTCTCCAGCGTGGGCAGGCCACGGTTCTGGGCCAGGTCGCCGCAGGGGGTGCTGACAGAGCTGGAGAGCATCGTCTCCAGTGTCATCATGAAGAGGCTGGCAGGCCCCAGGCGGGCGTGATGACGCACAAGTCCACCCAGGGGAGAGTTTACCCAGCTGCTCTGAACACCTTCTTGCACATGAGGTTCTTCATTAGGCCGGGACTGCCGCCTCGGTTCTTCTCCCGATCTTCTTTCCACTTTTTGTCAGGGCTTCAGACAACGTCATGACCTCAACACTTCCTTTGTATTGTGACGCTGCAGATCAAACACACTCATGGAAATAATAGAAGTCTCAGTCCAATAGGATACGTTCACCTAAATGAGACCCCAGGTTGAGGTAAAAACCCGACACTCCGTCCATGTCTCTTTTTCAATTCTAAAAAGAACGCTCAGTGGTTTGATCCAGGTACCATTCTTCCACTTCTTCCAATGCACTCGAAGACAACATGCCCCAACCCTCTGCATTTCTCTCGTAAGGGGCTCTCCATTAAGTTTGAATTCTCCCCTATTTCTTTACAGGAGACATGGCTCATATATTCTGACACAGTCTGAAGATAATAGAGGCATAAAGGTGAACTTCAAAGGTTAACTTACAGAGTTCTCTGCATCCTGTCCCCCAGAAGGTGCTGCCTGCACAACACGCGGAAGGCAGTGTGTGGCCATGTGGACTCACAGAAGGCAAGACAGGGATGGTGACTGCCCTCCAGGGAACAAGGAAGGCAGACATTAAAGACATGGTTCAGATTAATGAGGCAGCAGTACAGTCAGTGCAGCTAAGGGCACGTACTAAGAGCTGAGGAAGAGGAGGGACTGGAGAGCGGCAGAAAACCCCACTTTTGAAGACACCTGTGGCTGCGGAGGATAAATGACACCGGATTTTCATCTCCTCCTCCAAAAGAAGTGGAGACAACATTAGTAGTGGTCACCCAGGAAAGTGTAAAGATTAAATGAGATAAAGTTTGCAAACTTTAGGCTGATCATAGATGAGAGTCCACCTGACCGCAGTAAATGGTAGCTGCCTGCAGGGCTAGTAGGACGTCCAATGCTGGGTAGAGTCCACACTCAGCCAAACCAGCTCAAGCTTTCAGTGAAGCTCTCCTAACACCCTCAGGGGTGTGCATGGGGAGCCCCTCCCCCCACCCAGGACCCTCCTGGAGAGGGCAGTGTCTGCAGGACTGTGAAGGACCAGAGCCCAAGTTTCCCCTCTGGGGTCAGTACCTGGAGCATAAAGGAGAGAGATCTCACAGCGCAAAGAAGGTCTTTGCGGGGAACCAGCCTCTTGAAAGTTGTCTGACAGAAATGGCTGCTCTGTGAATCGTATAAAGCGGTCAGAGCTCCTTCCCTCAGGCTCACTCACCTTCAGACCACTTCCGGTGATAGTTCTGAAGGCACAGTGGAGAAGACACAATTTGTAGAAACGAGGACACCAGTTTTAAAAATTATGAAGGAGAGGGTGATGAGAAATGGGACATTCCTAGATGTTCAGCCATTGACTTTCACAGCCCTAATTCAAAAGCTATTTCCTGGGTTAGTATTTGGGTAAAGTAAGTGAGTACTTCCTTCAAGTACTAAATTTAAAGAGGCACCAAATCTAAGTAATCAAGATAAATACCTTAATGCAATACTTTAAAATGTAAGCTAACGCAAAACATCCATGAGGTACAAAATATCAACATGTTAAATACAGAGGAGAACTGACCTTGCACGTGCAACTTCCTGAGTCTTCAAAGGAGCCACGGTGCATATGAAATTCTGGCAAATTCCATTCAGTCTATGAATTTCTTGCCAAAGAAAATAAAAAGATCTCACCTGCCAAATGTGCTGAATGCTTGTGCACAACACCACCCTTCCTCTTTAACCGTAGAGTCAAGTTGGAATACTGGGAGAGAAGTTTCATTAACCAGGAGTTAAATAAAAATGACATGAAGTTTGTCAGGGAGACACAAGAAATGGTCAAACGTACAGTTCTACCAACTGTAAGAAGAAGTAATCTCCACTATATTATTGAGTTTGTTTCCATCAATGGTGGAGGAGTAAAGTTATATTCAATTGTGGTTTTGCGGTAAATATCCATTCAATCCCACTGCAAAAAGTTCACGAAAATAGCGGTTGAATATCTTAATATGAGAATGTTTAATATCTTAGGTCTGATATTTTAATGTAATATTCACTATCAAATACGTCATGGTGACCCAGTTGACGACAGTGCTGTGCGAGATTCTCAATTCCTCCTTTGCAAAGTGCCATCTGTTGACGCCTGCGCACCAGCTTCCCGCTGGCCAATGTTGCTAGTAGTCAGCAGAACGCTAGTGGGCGCCACACTTCCTCACAAAGAGCATCCAGATGGTGGGGGCGCGCGACTGGCTCCCACGACTGTATCAGCGCTTTGGTCCAGGAGCGTCCTATCGCCCCATCGCCCCATCGCCCGTCGCCCTATCGCCCCATCGTCGCATCGCCCCATCGTCCCATCGTCCCATCGCCCCATCGTCCCATCGTCCCACCGCCCCATCGCCCATTGTCCCATCGTCGCATCGCCCCATCGTCGCATAGCCCCATCGCCCATCGCCCCACCGTCCCATCGCCCCAAGTCCCAGCGCCCCATCGCCCAATGCCTCATCGTCCCATCGTCCCATCGCCCCATCGTCCCATCGTCCCACAGTCCGGTCGTCCCTTGATTCCGACGCTGGCCACTGTTGCTGGAAGTCAGCAGAACGCTATTGGGCGCCGGACTTCCTCACAGAGAGCATCCAGATACTGGCGGCGCGCGACTGGCTCCCACGACTGTATCCGTGTTTTGGTCCAGGCGCGTCCCATCTCCCCATCGCCCCATCGCCCCATCGCCCATTGTCCCATTGCCGCATAGCCCCATCGTCCCATCGCCTCACCGTCCCATCGCCGCATCGCGCATTGCCCCATCGTTGCATCGCCCCATCGTCCCATCGTCCCATCGTCGCATAGCCCCATCGTCCCACCGCCCCATCGCCCATTGTCCCATCGTCGCATCGCCCCATCGTCGCATAGCCCCATCGTCCCATCGCCCCATCGTCCCATCGCCTCACCGTCCCATCGCCCCATCGCGCATTGCCCCATCGTTGCATCGCCCCATCGTCGCATAGCCCCATCGTCCCATCGCCTCACCGTCCCACCGCCCCATCGCCCATTGTCCCATCGTCGCATCGCCCCATCGTCGCATAGCCCCATCGTCCCATCGCCCCATCGTCCCATCGCCTCACCGTCCCATCGCCCCATCGCGCATTGCCCCATCGTCGCATCGCCCCATCGTCGCATAGCCCCATCGTCCCATCGCCCCATCGTCCCGTCGCCTCACCGTCCCATCGCCCCATCGCGCATTGCCCCATCGTTGCATCGCCACATCGTCCCATCGTCCCAATGCCCCATCGCCCCATCGTCCCATCGCCCCATCGTCCCAATGCCCCATCGCCCCATCGCCCCATCGCCCCATCGTCGAATCGCCCCATCGTCCCATCGTCCCATCGTCCCATCGCCCCATCGTCCCATCGCCCCATCGTCCCATCGCCCCATCGCCCATTGTCCCATCGTCGCATAGCCCCATCGTCGAATAGCCCCATCGTCCCATCGCCCCACCGTCCTATCGCCCCATCGCCCATTGCCCCATCGTTGCATCGCCCCATCGTCCCATCGTCCCATCGCCCCATCGTCCCATCGTCCCATCGTCCCATCGCCCATTGTCCCATCGTCGCATCGCCCCATCGTCGAATAGCCCCATCGTCCCATCGCCTCACCGTCCCATCGCCCCATGGCGCATTGCCCCATCGTCGCATCGCCCCATCGTCCCATCGTCCCATCGCCCCATCGTCCCATCGCCCCATCGTCCCATCGCCCCATCGTCCCATCGCCCCATCGCCCATTGTCCCATCGTCGCATAGCCCCATCGTCCCATCGCCTCACCGTCCCATCGCCCCATCGCGCATTGCCCCATCGTTGCATCGCCCCATCGTCCCATCTCCCCATCGCCCATTGTCCCATCGTCGCATTGCCCCATCGTCGCATAGCCCCATCGTCCCATCGCCCCATCGTCCCATCGCCCCATCGTCCCATCGCCTCACCGTCCCATCCCCCCATCGCGCATTGCCCCATCGTTGCATCTCCACATCGTCCCATCGTCCCATCGCCCCATCGCCCCATCGTCCCATGGTCCCAATGCCCCATCGCCCCATCGTCCCATCGCCCCATCGCCCCATCGTCGCATCGCCCCATCGTCCCATCGTCCCATCGCCCCATCGTCCCATCGTCCCACCGCCCCATCGCCCCATCGTCCCATCGTCGCATCACCCCATTGTCGCATTGCCCCATCATCCCATAGCCCCATCGTCCCATCGTCCCATCGTCCCATCGTCCCATCGCCTCACCGTCCCATCGCCCCATCGCGCATTGCCCCATGGTTGCATCGCCACATCGTCCCATCGTCCCATCGCCCCATCGCCCCATCGTCCCATCGTCCCATCGCCCCATCTTCCCACCGCCTCATCGCCCATTGTCCCATCCTCGCATCGCCCCATCGTCGAATAGCCCCATCGTCCCATCGCCCCACCGTCCCACCGTCCCATCGCCCCATCGCCCCATCGTTGCATCGCCCCACCGTCCCACCGTCCCATCGCCCCATCGCGCATTGCCCCATCGTTGCATCGCCCCATCGTCGCATAGCCCCATCGTCCCATCGCCCCATCGTCCCATCGCCTCACCGTCCCATCGCCCCATCGCGCATTGCCCCATCGTTGCATCGCCACATGGTCCCATCGTCCCATCGCACCATCGCCCCATCGTCCCAATGCCCCATCGCCCCATCGCCCCATCGCCCCATCGCCCCATCGTCCCATCATCCCATCGTCCCATCGTCCCATTCCCCCATCGTCCCATCGCCCATTGTCCCATCATCGCATCGCCCCATCGTCGAATAGCACCATCGTCGAATAGCCCCATCGTCGAATAGCCCCATCGTCCCATCGCCCCACCGTCCCAATGCCCCATCGCCCCATCGCCCCATCGCCCCATCGTCCCATTATCCCATCGTCCCATCGTCCCATTCCCCCATCGTCCCATCGCCCCATCGCCCATTGTCCCATCGTCGCATCGCCCCATCGTCGAATAGCCCCATGGTCGAATAGCCCCATCGTCCCATCGCCCCACCGTCCCAATGCCCCATCGCCCCATCGCCCCATCGCCCCATCGCCCCATCATCCCATCGTCCCATCGTCCCATTCCCCCATCGTCCCATCGCCCATTGTCCCATCGTCGCATCGCCCCATCGTCGAATACCCCATCGTCGAATAGCCCCATCGTCGCATCGCCCCATCGTCGAATAGCCCCATCGTCGCATCGCCCCATCGTCGAATAGCCCCATCGTCGAATAGCCCCATCGTCGAATAGCCCCATCGACCCATCGCCCCACCGTCCCAATGCCCCATCGCCCCATCGCCCCATCGCCCCATCGCCCCATCGTCCCATCATCCCATCGTCCCATCGTCCCATTCCCCCATCGTCCCATCGCCCCATCGCCCATTGTCCCATCGTCGCATCGCCCCATCGTCGAATAGCCCCATCGTCGAATAGCCCCATCGTCGAATAGCCCCATCGTCCCATCGCCCCACCGTCCCATCGCCCCATCGCCCATTGCCCCATCCTTGCATCGCCCCATCGTCCCATCGTCCCATTCCCCCATCGTCCCATCGCCCCATCGCCCATTGTCCCATCGTCGCATCGCCCCATCGTCGAATAGCCCCATCGTCCCATAGCCCCATCGTCCCATCGCCCCACTGTCCCATCGCCCCATCGCCCATTGCCCCATCGTTGCATCGCCCCATCGTTGCATCGCCCCATCGTCCCATCGTCCCACCGCCCCATCGCCCATTGTCGCATCGTCGCATCGCCCCATCGTCGCATAGCCGCATCTTCCCATCGCCCCATCGTCCCATCGCCTCACCGTCCCATCGCCCCATCGCCCATTGCCCCATCGTTGCATCGCCCCATCGTCCCATCGTCTCATCGCCTCACCGTCCCATCGCCCCATCGCGCATTGCCCCATCGTCGCATCGCCCCATCGTCGAATAGCCCCATCGTCGAATAGCCCCATCGTCGAATAGCCCCATCGTCGAATAGCCCCATCGTCCCATCGCCCCACCGTCCCAATGCCCCATCGCCCCATCGCCCCATCGCCCCATCGCCCCATCGCCCCATCGTCCCATCATCCCATCGTCCCATCGTCCCATTCCCCCATCGTCCCATCGCCCCATCGCCCATTGTCCCATCGTCGCATCGCCCCATCGTCGAATAGCCCCATCGTCGAATAGCCCCATCGTCGAATAGCCCCATCGCCCCATCGCCCCACCGTCCCAATGCCCCATCGCCCCATCGCCCCATCGCCCCATCGCCCCATCGTCCCATCGCCCCATCGTCCCATCGCCCCATCGTCGCATCGCCCCATCGTCGAATAGCCCCATCGTCGAATAGCCCCATCGTCGAATAGCCCCATCGTCCCATCGCCCCACCGTCCCAATGCCCCATCGCCCCATCGCCCCATCGTCCGATCGCCCCATCGTCCCATCATCCCATCGTCCCATCGTCCCATTCCCCCATCGTCCCATCGCCCCATCGCCCATTGTCCCATCGTCGCATCGCCCCATCGTCGAATAGCCCCATCGTCGAATAGCCCCATCGTCGAATAGCCCCATCGTCGAATAGCCCCATCGTCCCATCGCCCCACCGTTCCATCGCCCCATCGCCCATTGCCCCATCGTCCCATCGCCCCATCGCCCCATCGTCGCATCGCCCCATCGTCCCATCGCCCCATCGCCCATTGTCCCATCGTCGAATAGCCCCATCGCCCCATCGCCCCATCGCTCCATCGCCCCATCGTCCCATCGTCCCATCGTCCCACAGTCCCGTCGTCCCTTGATTCCGACGCCTGATCACCCCGTCGTCCCATCGCGCTAACGTCCCACTGTCCGCTCATCCCGTCGCTCCATCGCCCCCTCCTCCCACCCTCCCATCTTCCTGCCTTCGGGCCCTGTCCTCCGTACCCTCTTACCCCCCAATCCTGTCCGAGCCGGTCTCGGCCGCGGCCTCGGGCGCACACGCTACCCTAGGCTGACAGCGCGATTCAACGCGCTCACGCGGGTTCGGAGCCTCCAGTTCGTTTAGGAAACGATTGTTGGAAAAAATGGCCCGGCTGCACTTTCGGCGCAAAAGGAGCGTTCTGGACACAGGGAGCCCAGAAAACTCAAGGTCCACGCCTCCCTCCCCGTGGAGGATGTTCCTGGAGGAGGAAGCACAGAGGAGGTGCCCGCCAGGCGTGAAGGGCGGGGAGAAGCAGGGCTCTGCGGGGATATAAAGGCAGCACACAGTTGGCGCCGAGAGCGCCTCAGCCCTCGCTTTGCCCTGGCGCTCTTGGAACGGCTCAGCCTGGAGTCCCCCGAAGCTGCCCAGAAGCTGCCCCGACGCTCCGCTTTCGGTTTCAAAGTCACAGCTTCTTTGCCCCAAAGCCACTTCCGAAAAGGACGGCCGCGGGCCACCTGCCGGCCGCCTGGAAAACCACCGAAATCGTCAATGGCCCAGTAGCTGGATCGCCAGAGGACTCTCCCTCCATCATTTGCTACATTTCAAAGCTGTGTTGTGAGAGGTGGGCTTCCCTTACCTAGAAGAGGCCACGGTGCTTACGTTGGAGCCTTAGCGTGAACTGGGCTCTAAAACTAAATGCGAGTAGTTTATATTTGATCATTTAGTTCTACTCAAGTTATTCAACTCATTTATAATTATGTCAATTGCTGAAAAGAAATCGATGTTGAGAATATCTTGATGAATATCTAGCTGCTAGTGAAATGAAAAATTGTTTTTTGATACGAAGCAAAATTAAAAGTTAAGACCTAAAAATACATGTTAAGACAATACTGTAATTTTTCATTTGTTTTTAGAAGTTCTTGAAAACGTTTTAAGTATATCATTACATGTATATTATTATTGTCTTTGTATAATTTTCAATTTGAATATGTAACTTAATACATTACTATTTATATACGTAAATATGTTAAAATTTGCTCTGCAAACTTAGCTATAGAGATACATAAAATGTTAATAACTTTAAATTTACTTTTAGCTTAAAATTTTTATCAATTTTAACCCTGCCTTGGATAAAAAAGGAAGTTTGGCACTCTCTTTTTCTATGTATAAAGGATAGATACAGAGAGAGTACATAAATAGATATAGAGTATAACTGTGTCATTAAAATTTCATTAGGGGTTCAATTAGCAAAAAAAATCTAAAAGGGCTCAGGGGTCAGGGGAAGGGGACAATAATTAAAAAAAATGGTTGAGAAGCACTGCTCTAAACCCATTTGGAGAATGCAAAATGAAAAACAGAAAACAAAAATAGGAAGTAAGAGGAGATTCGGAAAATGGAAACTCACGTGTTCCCATTTAGGAGGTGCGCACAAGGGAAGATGTTCAGAGAACCTAGAGCCACGGGTCACAGAGTCGCCCACCCCAGCCAGGCCGACAGCATCTGCAAGATCCCCGATGGCGCTGCCCTCTTCCTTCTTGGTGGCCCTGGTGGCGCTGGGCTGCAACTCCGTCTGCTCTCTGGGCTGTGACCTGCCTCAGACCCACGGCCTGCTGAACAGGAGGGCCTTGACGCTCCTGGGACAAATGAGGAGACTCCCTGCCAGCTCCTGCCAGAAGGACAGAAATGACTTCGCCTTCCCCCAGGACGTGTTTGGTGGAGACCAGTCCCACAAGGCCCAAGCCCTCTCTGTGGTGCACGTGACGAACCAGAAGATCTTCCACTTCTTCTGCACAGAGGCGTCCTCGTCTGCTGCTTGGAACACCACCCTCCTGGAGGAATTCTGCACGGGACTTGATCGGCAGCTGACCCGCCTGGAAGCCTGTGTCATGCAGGAGGTGGGGGAGGGAGAGGCTCCCCTCACCAACCAGGACTCCATCCTGAGGAACTACTTCCAAAGACTCTCCCTCTACCTGCAAGAGAAGAAATACAGCCCTTGTGCCTGGGAGATCGTCAGAGCAGAAATCATGAGGTCCTTGTATTATTCATCAATAGCCTTGCAGAAAAGATTAAGGAGCGAGAAATGAGACCCGTTCAACATGGAAATGACTAAAGTGTGACGAATCATATCACACTTTCCACGTGTTCTGCCATGTCAAAGAGTCATTTCTGCTGTGATTGTGACATGAATGGCATCAATCTGTCAATATTTTCAGGAGTCTTAAGTACATCATGTCAACTCTACAAGCACTAGTCACTTTCCGATGACCTTGCTGATCTATTTAACAATTTATTTATTTACTTAACTATTTATAAGATTTAAATTATATTTGAATAATAATGATGTACTTTCACTTTGTGGTTAAGAGAAAAATATATTCTTTATATTTATTCAACTTATTATTTTCTTTATTAAATATTTTCTATAGAAAAATTCTTGTCTTTGTTTATCATTTAAAAAAGAAACAACTCTGATGAAAGAATGGATTGTGCAATTCACTTATTCATTACATTATTCACGTTATACATTAAAAATAGACTTTCTCTAAGCCAGTCTGTATGCGGCTGTCAGGATAGGGGTGGACATAACAAATCCAGTTCTGCTTTTGCACCAGTGAGTTTTGTGGAGAAAGCAACCTAAAGACAATAATCACACTGAATTTATATCGGTTATATTAAACGGTAGGATGAGGAGAAGGGGAAAAATGGAGTTCTCTCAGCAGAATCTGCAGGAAAGCATGCCAGGAAACAGAAACAAAAGCCGTAGATATCTCCTATAATTGACTGGTAGACTTCCAAGTGCGAATATTCTTTGGAAAATGGATATTTGAGTCTGCAATTTACAAGCAACTCCATTAACTGAAAGCCTTAAAACAGAAGCGGTCACACGGGAGGAGGAGAGCATGAGCAAAGAACTTCAGATTGATTCCTCGAAACTTCACATGGTAAAGGGAGAAAAGAGCCACAACAGAAACAGAGACGGAATGGCCATGAGGTAGTAGGGTAAGAGAGAATATCGGTAAAAGTCTATTTCAAGGACTGAAATGGCTTCAAAGAATTGCATCATTGTAAAATGTGGATGTCAAGTGCCCACCGCACTGGGATGAAGGGGGCATTGAAGCTTTGGTGAGAGCTGGTTTGGAAGAACTCACAGAAACCATATTGGAGGGTGGGAGGGAATGAGTGAATAAGAGAAGAGAAGTTCAGCTATAAGGAGCAAATAGTTGTGAGAGATGTGCCTGCTGCAATGCAACAGGAGAATAGAATGGGAATTGGGAATTACGTGAATTTTTTTTTTTTTTTCCTGCAGAGTTCTCCGTTTTGCGCTATGTGTGTCTCTGGATAGATACATGGATTGGATGTATTGGCAAATCATGTTCATATGCTTAACGTTGTGTTTATTTTAAAGCATGGCACCTTTCATTCCTTACCATGATAATCTATTATCATTTTGATGCGTACTATGCGGAAGGTCAGGAAGCTGTTCTGTGGACGGAAACCTTCCAGTATGTGGGGAAGCAGATGGAACTGACCTTAGCGAGGGCTGGGTGGAATTCACAAGCAGGCACCACAGTGAGCAGGTGGAAGGTGGTAGCAGAAGCCAAGGGCTCCTGCTGGCTTCCTCTCACCTGGGAGCCACCCTAGCGTTTCCACGGCCATCAGGCCATCACCACGGTCAGATTTGCCTTTGATTTCCTGGTGCCTCGGTGCATCCCAATGCCGTGACAGCTTTCTAGGAAAGCTGAGTGGAGAAAGAAAAAGATGCTGTATCAAAACTGATGGGAAATAATGGTATAGGCCCTTCCCGTTTTCACTCTTGCTTCCCTCTTTTGGTACTGACCTCAAGATGAAGGAGAAAGGAATTCAGAAGAGAAGTCCACCCGTGCCTATAAAATTACTAAATTAAAAAGAACATATACAATGTAGAAAACTCCAAGCTAGTAAAGAAAGGGGTTAGTTTTCTCAGGTATGTGGCCTCCCTGCCCCACATCTTCGCTGTGAGATGGATCACGATGAACCAAATAGCCCAGGAGAAAAGAACTGACTCACTAACCCCGGAACCCTTATTAGTTACTTCAGTGCAAGCCTCCAGCAGCAGGAAAATCAACACTGAGTCCCCTGCGGCCTCAGAAACTGAGAGCATGAGAAGGACTCCACAGGTTAATAAACTGAACTCCACATAGAAATCAACATTTAGCAAAATAAAATTCCTGTTGCTATTTAAGGTTACAAAAAAAAAAAAAAAAAGGATAGTTTACCCACACCAGTGCCCCCTACACACATGAAGTGCATAACGTTTGTGTCCTCTGGAAGCTATGGAAAAATCTGACTCTTGAGCACCTGACAGAAAGAGAAGGAATTGGTCACAGAAACAAGCTTGGGTCGCAGACAGTTGATTATTTGGGGGACAAAAGCAGTCACCCTCCAATAAAATTTTGCTCAAAGCTGGAAGTATGATGAGCTGACTCCTGGCGGCCAGTTACAGAGAAAGAGAGAGTGAGCGAGGGGAGCCAGGTGTCACACACAGGGCTATGGGCACGCTGACCCAAAGGGACCAGGCATCTTGACTGATGCGCAAAAAATAAAAATCACAACAACAGAGCTCAGGATCGGAGGTAAAACTATGTCCTGAGCAAGGAGAACAACACCTACCTACTTTTGATCGTAACACAAAAGATTTCCGTCATTTGAAAGCTTTGGATCCCTTTACGCTGAAACATTTGAAGTACTGGGGCAAATTAAACTTCAATGAAATAGTGAAATGAGTAATTCATAGGGTTAATGTTTTCTAATCTAATCTACTCTAATCTAAGGCTTACATAAAGGAAGGAAAAAAACTTGAGAAGAATAAAACGTATACAGGAACATTCAGAAAATGAAAACGGTTTTGTATTAAAAGACATGTGAAAAAGAACTTGAGATGAACTAGGGCCCAAGATGCCCCCCTCGCTCGTCACCCAGGCCACCAGACCCCTCAGGTGCCCAGCACGCACCCCCTCTGCGGGACTCCTGCTGGATCCCTGTGGCCGCATCTCCTTTCTGGGCTCTGACCTGCCTCCCGGCCACGGGCGGCTTCACAGGAAGACCTACTGCTTCTGACACAGATCAGGAGGATGTCCCCGTTCTCCTGACTGAGGGGCATCCCCCCCGGGGAGAGGGTGGGTGGCTGCCGGTTGCAGGAGGCCCAGGCCACCTCTGTCCTCAGGAGCTGCTCCGGCAGACCTTCTAAGTTCCTCACAAAGTGCCATCCGCTGCCTGGAACCCGATTCTGCTGGACAAACTGCCCGGGGCTCCAGGGACAGCCGGAACCTGGGACACCTGCCTCAAATGCACACACCCGGACACTCCTGCAAGAACCTTTCACTAGAGGACAAAAGTTCCATCCGGGACTTCATCTCAGTCTAAAGAGAAGCAATGGAGTGATTGTGCCTCTAGAAAGATGCCTGAGTGCAAATCACGTGATCGTTGTCTGCATATTCAAATTCGTAACAATTAGTAAGGAGGAAGGAAGGAGACCCCAAAATGATTCTCTTTAATACATGAAGTCACATTCCCAGGTATTTAGTCATTTCACTGACTTTATTTCTGCTCGAGTTAAATTGTTCAAAAATGTGCTCCAATGTTCTTCTCCAGTGATTATCTCTCGGGCCTCTTTCCTTGGGAGACACTTACCTCTAACGATGGGACATACGTATTCATGTATTGGCGGACGTTCTGGTTCCCATCCAACATGTAATCAGCTGGGCTGGTCGTCAGCCTTGACCTTCCATCAACTACAACACAAGTGCCAAACAAGCTGAAAAGCAACAACTCTTCTTAGACCCATCAGAGAATTGGGGGTCGAGGTGCCAGCTGCCGCCCTTAGCTCTGCAGAAAGAGGGGGATGCAGACAGAGACCCTGGATGACTGGGAGCAGAAATGCAAGAGTTTAAAGCACAGCTGAAGCTCGTATTGGTAGAAACACTGAAGCTGAAATGGAAGAATTACTGGCAGTTCCATATGGATGAGCTTGAGATCGAAAAACTGCAAGATATCCTGTCTTTGGGGGCCACAGGCTTTTGTGAGTGTTACCTTCGGGAGAAACCTTCACCAGGTTCTCACTGTGAAGATGAGAAAACAAACTCCTGGTGCTTCCAGCAGAGGAAAGGAAAGAGAAATCACTGGCTGGGAATCCTCTCAGTCTTCTGTTCCCCTCAACAAAGGCCTGCTCTCCAGGGAAATGATTTTCCTAGAGCCTCCCCCCACCCCCACCGGGGGAAGGGAAGTCCAGCCCTCTCTCCTCTTCCACTCGGGGGACAGGGAGGACAAAACTGCAAGCCCCTCTAACTTTCCTGTGTCCCCTTAGCAGGGTGGTCACGTTAGAACATTTAGAAGCACTTAGCGGAGTATTTTCCACTGAATGAAGGCTTACCATCATGTTCTTATTTATTCGTAGAGGTCTATAAGAGCATAAGTAACTTCTCCTAGCCCTCTCTCTGTAACTGACTGCAAAATGCTGATAGTCTAAAGAAACAGAATTGGGATCAAGTGGCTCATCAATGCAATTATATACCTACTAATATACTATGTGCACATAGATACTATGTATATACACGTGCACTATGTATTCTGACACTAGCACGTTCCCCTTTCCTCCCGCTTCTCCAGATCTCATTCTTCACCTGCATCTCACAGTGTTTCCTTCTGCCCCAGTGTAGAAACCCCCAGTGAGCTCTGCTCTCCTCAGTCTCTCCTCCTGAACCTGCCCTGCCCATTCACACAGCTGCTTCCTTTTCCGCTGTGGTTTCTGGCCATGTGCAAAAGTCACTAACTGAAATCAAGAGTTGTGTGAAAGTTCTAGGTTTTTGGAAACTCTCATAGGAGAGTTCTTGTTCTCTTCTTTTTCTTCTCGTGACTATTTTTGGCCATGAGGGAATGTTCCTCCTGCAATGATGTAACTAGCTTAGGGAAAAAGGAAAGAGAAAGCAGCATCATTTTAGTCAGGGGTCCGTTAAAATATTTACGAAGGAAGAGTGCCACCTACTGGCCAAGATGGACAAAGACAATGACCGGGTCTGGAGACGTGGCTTGTGGTCTACAGAAGTCTGTTCCCAGGCAGGAGTCTTTTCTACAGAGAAAAATGGCTCTTTCCTGGAAAGAACGGACTCCAATAACATAATAAGCCAATTTCCTTACCTTGGATACAGTTTTGAAAAAGCACAAGTGTTCTCTTTCTTTTTTTTTTTTTTTTTTTTTTTTTTTTTTTTTTTTGAGAGAGAGAGTGAGCACATAAGGGAGGGGCAGAGAGAGACTGGGGACAGAGGATCTGAAGCAGGCTCTGTGCTGACAGCAGAGAGTCTGATGTGGGGCTTGAACTCATGAATCGTGAGATCATGACCTGAGCTGAACCAACTGAGCCCCCAAGAGCTGTTAGCTTCACAGCAAAATTGAGTGCGAGGTATCGAGACTTCACATACTCCCCGGTTCTGTATATGAATAGTCTCCCCCATTATCAGCATTGCCACCCCAGGTGGAATAGTTGTTACAATTGCTTCCAAGGGTATAACAGTAAGTTCCTAGGGTTGTGAACCAGCCTGGAATATTGCAGTGGTCTGTGGCACTGCAAAGCTCAACATTGGGCCAGTCTAACAAAACATTATTCCTTAATATTTATTTTCTCTCATTGGATTTTCTTGGGTATCATACGAGAAGCACGGACATTGGATTTGTGGAATATACACAAAACATCTGCAAGATCAGTGTGACAAACCTGGGGCTAAGCCGTCTCTGTGATTGGAAGAGTTTCTCTCCATTGTTTCTTGGATCTCAAAGTCATTCTGGGAGAGGTGGCCTTTGCTTATTTGTGAGCTGCTATGGGCTGTCTTGTGCATGTTGCTTTTGTCTGAGCCTCGTGTGAAATGGGCTTTGGGAATTAAATACAAATATATTATATTTTATGATTTAATTCTACAAAACTCACTCAACACATCAGCAATTATCTAGTGGGAAACAGAAAAATATTGTGACAATATCTTCAAGAGTATCTAGCAGCAGGTTAAGTTAAAAATTATTTTGTCAGGGCGCCTGGGTGGCTCAGTCGGTTAAGCGTCTGACTCTTAATCTCAGCTTAGCTCATGATCTCACGGTTTATGAGTTTGAGTCCCATGTCGGGCTCTGTGCTGATGGCGCGGAGCCTGCTTTGGATTCTGTCTCTCCTTCTCTCTGCCCCTCTTCTGCTTGTGCTCTCTCTCAAGTAAATAAATAAACTGAAAAAAATTATTTTGTCATGAGGCAACATTAAAATTCAGTACACTGAAAATAAATCAGGGAATAATTTAAGTGAATAATTAAAATTTTTTCTTGCTTTAAGCAATTTGGAATGATTTTAAATATTTAAGTACATTGAAATAGTTATGTCTTTATAGAAATTTTAATTTACTTATGTACTTTATATAAAATTTATATAAGTAAATAAGTTATAAGTCACAAATTAAATTTAGGTCTGGAATAGAACAGAGACTCCAGAATCGGACCCACAAATGTATGGCCAGCTAATCTTTGACAAAGCAGGAAAGAATATCCAATGGAAAAAAGACAGTCTCTTTAACAAATGGTGCTGGGAGAACTGGACAGCAACATGCAGAAGAATGAAACTAGACCACTTTCTTACACCATTCACAAAAATAAACTCAAAATGGATGAAGGACCTGAATGTGAGACAGGAAACCATCAAAACCCTGAGGAGAAAGCAAGAAAAAACCTCTCTGACCTCAGCCGCAGCAACTTCTTACTTGACACATCGCCAAAGGCAAGAGAATTAAAAGCAAAAAATGAACTATTGGGACCTCATGAAGAGAAAAAGCTTCAGCACTGCAAAGGAAACAATCACCAAAACTAAAAGGCAACCAACGGAATGGGAAAAGATTTTTGCAAATGACATATCGGACAAAGGGCTAGTATCCAAAATCTATAACGAACTCACCAAACTCCACACCCAAAAAACAAATAATCCAGTGAAGAAATGGGCAGAAACACGAATAGACACTTCTCTAAGGAAGACATCCTGATGGCCAACAGGCACATGAAAAGATGCTCAGCGTCGCTCCTCATCAGGGAAATACAAATCAAAACCACACTGAGATGTCACCTCACGCCAGCAGAGTGGCTAAAATGAACAAACCGGGAGCCTATAGATGCTGGCGAGGATGTGGAGAAACGGGAACCCTCTTACACTGTTGGTGGGAATGCAAACTGGTGCAGCCACTCTGGAAAACAGTTGGAGGTTCCTCAAAAAATTAAAAATAGATCTACCCTATGACCCAGCAATAGCACTGCCAGGAATTTACCCAAGGGATACAGGAGTACTGATGCATAGGGGCACTTGTACCCCAATGTTTATAGCAGCACTTTCAACAATAGCCAGATTATGGAAAGAGCCTAAATGTCCATCAACTGATGAATGGATAAAGTTTTGGTTTATATACACAATGGAATACTACTTGGCAATGAGAAAGAATGAAATCTGGCCATTTGTAGCAACGTGGATGGAACTGGAGAGTGTTATGCTAAGTGAAATAAGTCATACAGAGAAAGACAGATATCATGTGTTTTCACCCTTATGTGGATCATGAGAAACTTAACAGAAGACCATAGGGGAAGGGAAGGGGAAAAAAAAAGTTAGAGAGGGAGGGAGGCAAACCATAAGAGACTCTTAAAAACTGAGAATAAACTGTGGGTTGATGGGGGGTGGGAGGGAGGGAAGGGTGGGTGATGGGTATCGAGGAGGGCGCCAATTGGGATGAGCACTGGGTGTTGTATGGAAACCAATTTGACAATAAATTTCATATTAAAAATATAAATAAATAAATAAGCAAACATTAAAAAAATCAAATTTAGGTCCATACTTAAGCATCAATGGCATTAAATTTTAACTTTTAAAAATTTTTAGTAATTCTTAACCCTGCATTGGATAAATAGAGTAAACTTTATATTTCCTTTTTTATGATTTTTTATGTATAAAGTACAGTTAAATATACAGTACATAATTACACATAATGTGTATCTGTGTTATTAAATTTTCTTAGAAGGTTCAATTAGATAAATATGTACAAAAACTCTGGAGGCAGGAGGTAATGATGAAAAAAAAAATGGTTGTGGAACCCATGCTCTAAACCCAAGTAGAAGGTGCATAAAGGAAAGCAAAAACAGAAGTAGAAAGTAAGGACAACGTTCAGAAAGTGAAAACTGCTATGTTCCCTACTTAAGCCACACGCACAAGGGAAGATGTTCAGAGAACCTAGAGCCACGGGTCACAGAGTCGCCCACCCCAGCCAGGCCGACAGCATCTGCAAGATCCCCGATGGCGCTGCCCTCTTCCTTCTTGGTGGCCCTGGTGGCGCTGGGCTGCAACTCCGTCTGCTCTCTGGGCTGTGACCTGCCTCACACCCACGGCCTGCTGAACAGGAGGGCCTTGACGCTCCTGGGACAAATGAGGAGACTCCCTGCCAGCTCCTGCCAGAAGGACAGAAATGACTTCGCCTTCCCCCAGGACGTGTTTGGTGGAGACCAGTCCCACAAGGCCCAAGCCCTCTCTGTGGTGCACGTGACGAACCAGAAGATCTTCCACTTCTTCTGCACAGAGGCGTCCTCGTCTGCTGCTTGGAACACCACCCTCCTGGAGGAATTCTGCACGGGACTTGATCGGCAGCTGACCCGCCTGGAAGCCTGTGTCATGCAGGAGGTGGGGGAGGGAGAGGCTCCCCTCACCAACCAGGACTCCATCCTGAGGAACTACTTCCAAAGACTCTCCCTCTACCTGCAAGAGAAGAAATACAGCCCTTGTGCCTGGGAGATCGTCAGAGCAGAAATCATGAGGTCCTTGTATTCGTCAACAGCCTTGCAGAAAAGGTTAAGGAGCGAGAAATGAGACCTGTTCAACATGGAAATGATTCTCACTGACTAATCATACCACACTTTCCACCTGTTCTGCCATGTCAAGGACTCGTTTCTGCTGTAGTCGTGACATGAAACGAAATAACTTGTCAAATGTTTTAGGAGTAATAAGCGACATCATGTCACCTCTACGAGCACAAGCCACTTACCGATGACCGTGCTAATATCCTTTTATCTATTTAAGTATTTATTTATTTATTTATTCATTTATTCATTTAAATATTTATGAGATTTAAATTTTTTCAAGTAATATGATGTGCACCCTTATGTTTTGGTAATATAATAAAATGTATTCTTTATATTTAATCAGTGTATCATTTTTTTATTTCATTTACTGTAGGAAGTGTTTATAAAGAGTAACATCAGGTCTCATGGTGCAACTTGATGGAAAACCGGATGAGAGGATTCATTTACCCATCAGATTCTATTAAAATCAGAGGTAACAACTGTCTTCCTCTAAGACAAGTTGTTCGTTGCCCTTACGACATGGGATATAACAAATACAGTTCTTGCTGTCTTTACCTTTGATTTTTGTAGGGATAGAAACCTAAAAGCCATCATCATACTTAATATTATAATGAAGCAGAGAGAGAAGTGAATTCTCTCAACTGATGGTAGAATGAAGAATGTCAGGAAATAAAAATAAAAGCTGTCAGTCTCCTCTACATTGACTGATACACATGGAAGTGCCAATGCCCATTGTCAGTGGATAGGCGAGCTTAGATTTTTTTAAAAATGCCATAGGACAGGTCGATACATGGCAACAGGAAGCCAGAAACAGAGGTGGTCATGCGGGACGACAGTGTAGTGTGACCGAAAGACTTACACTTGATTCTAAGGCACAGCAGGGGAGAGAAGAACCACGAAGGATACACAGGTATACTGACCATTCAGTAGAAGGATAACAAGAGAGGATGCTGAGTGTATTTAAGGAAATACACGTGCTTAGAAGAATGTCAGTGGATTCATGGAAGATGTGCGTCTAACTGCCTGCTACGACAGAAAGATGGATACCATCGTGAACTTCATGAGAGTTCGTTTGATGGAATTACTAAGCAGGAAACCACACTGGAATTCCTGAAAGCCTCAATAAGAGAAGTTAGCGCCTCTGAAGTGAAAAAGAATACAGCGTGCGGTCTGGAAAATAACGTGGGGCAGTTTTTCTGTGCATCGTTCTGCCTTTTATGCCATATATCTATTTCTCACTGATTTCATGGAATTGATGTGCTGGCAAATCATAATTATGTGTCTAGTATTATATTTATTTTGAACCACAGCTCATTTAATTAGTTACGATTTTTATGCTGTCTTGATTATTATTACTTTGTACATCAGCAAGCTGCTCATCTTTAAGAACCGACTGGGCGGGAATAGATAATTAATTCAATCCTTCACCAAAATATCTATTACCACTGAGAAAATAATACTCCCTAGAATTACTGGTTTTATTAATTAAGTTACTTCACTGATCATTATGACACTGGCTTGCTGTGGCAGCCTTATAGCACGTTTCACTTTCTAGGGGAGTTTGACACGATAAGAAATCTTTCACGTTACTCACGGGTAATTTCTGCTAATTTTTTTTTAAATTTTTTTAACGTTTATTTAGTTTTGAGACAGAGAGAGAGAGAGAGAGAGAGCATGAACGGGGGAGGGGCAGAGAGAGAGGGAGACACAGAATCGGAAGCAGGCTCCAGGCTCTGAGCCATCAGCCCAGAGCCCAACGTGGGGCTCGAACTCACGGATCGCGAGATCGTGACCTTAGCTGAAGTCAGACGCTTAACCGACTGAGCCACCCAGGCGCCCCCCCCCTTTTTTTTTTTTAATTTTTTTAACGTTTATTTAGTTTTGAGACAGAATGAGACAGAACATGAACGGGGGAGGGGCAGAGAGAGAGGGAGACACAGAATCGGAAGCAGGTCTGCTAATTTTTTGAATATCACCATCTTTGGTGGGTCCCCAAATAACACAATTATTACATAAAGACTGACAGTCTTTTGGGGCACCTGAGTGCTCAATTAAGTGTCCAACTTTTGTTTTCAGCTGAAGTCATGATCTCAAGACTCCTTAGATGGGCCAGGTGTCGGGCTCCAGGCTGACAGCAGAGAGCCTGCTTGAGATTCTCTCTCTTCTCTCTGCCCCTCCCCCACCCGTGCTCATATTCTCTCTCTCTCAAAATTAATAAGTAAACTTAAAAAAAAAAAAGACTAGCAGACTTTCTTCACATGAGAGTGCGAAGCTGGGTTAGGCATCGTCTTCATACTTAAGGCAACAAAAAATTGTTTAAAATCAGCTGTAACCGCAACATGAATAATGGAAATCCATGGAGCAAATGTGAGTTGTGTATAATTCAGGAACAAAAACAGAGCTAAGAATTATAACAGAATATTGTGAATACTAACTAAAGTCATGCACTTGAATGGCACCAAGCAACGCATCTTCCATAGAGTAACGACCAAAAGTATGGTTCATATTTTCTTATTTTTCTTCAGACGGCTCTATATGAGAATAGTGTTTGTCTCTTTCAACAAAATTCTAGGCAACTGTGTGTCCTACCTTTCACTAACTGACCTTCAAAGGAGGCAGCATTAGAAAACAGCATTTTGTGGTGAATTCTGGAGAAGGCTGACTGAGTCACTCCTTATTTCAAACAAGTGTCTTATTTATATTCAATTAGGAAATAGTGGCTTGTATTAATATCTGAGAGTTGAGAATAAGTATCTAGATGGATGTACAGGGGCACCTGGGTGGCTCAGTCAGTTGAGCATCTGACTTTGGCTCTGGTCATGATCTCGCAGTTCGTGAGTTCGAGCCCCACACCCAGCTCTGTGCTGACAGCTCAGAGCCTGGAGCCTGCTTCGGATTCTCTGGAGCTTGTTTCAGATTCTGTGTCTCCCTCTCTCTCTGGCCCTTCCCTACTCGTGCTCTGTCTCTCTCTCAGAAATTAAAAAAAAAAAAATTAAAAAAAACTTAGATGGAAGTACAAAAAAACATGATGTTTCTTTAATATTGTGGCACCTGCACCTCTCCCCTCAGCATTCCAGGACACATTCCCCTGTCCTAATCGTTTCTAGTTTCCTCCCTGTCCCAGAAGGAAGTCCCCACACACCCTGTCACTCACTCCCTTCAACTGTCAGCCTATTCACACAGCAGCTTTCTGGTCTGTTGTGGTCTCAGCTTAAACGTTTCCCTGAAGAGCAGCATGTCACAAGTAGAAACTAAAAATCAAATGAAATCTCTAAGTTTTGCAGAAACATCTTCAAGAAAGGCTTTTTATTTACTACCGTCAAATGTGATGTATTAGCACTTGCGGGGAAAAAGACAGAAAGGAGGATCCGGTTGAAGGGTGGGCTACCGAAGCTCCTCTCAGAGAAGACCACCCCCTGGTGGCCACGTGCAGCAAGGGCAGAGACCAAGACTGGAGGGCTGGCTTGGGATCCCTGCAGAAATCCCGCCACTTCTTGAGGATGTCCCCTCAAGCTGCAAAAAGCTACCAGCTGGCAACAACAGATTCTAACGCTGTCTATGACAAGGACTAAGTATTGCCCTGAAACTCTCTATAGCCATCTTCAGTTTCAATCCCAGAGCTATTAAGTGCTAAATACTGGAAAGTGTTGGAGAACCGAGTCTCAGGGTGGGAGGCACGGGCGGGCGAAGGGAGTGATCACCATCCGCCAGCTCTCTCCTTTGAGCCTCAGGCCAAAGCAGCTATTTTCCTGATTTGGGGGAATTCAGTGTGGCCTTCACTCTTCCCTCTGCCAGAGCTCCCGGCCCCCAGTTTGCTGCACCGATTGTGTTAACCAGCCCTTTGCTTTTTTGCCAGCAGAGAAGTCACTTCCCTTTTTTCATTTTCATGACATTCAGACCTATATTTTCTTTTGCCCAACACAATTGTTGTGTTTTGCTTTCTAGGAGAGTTGAAATGAGAAACAAAAAAACAAAAACCTGATATCTTGGAAATATAGAGAAAAACGGTGCAGCCCCTCATTCTTTTACTTGCCTTTGTATTGCCTGCGGATGATATAAAACATGATGCAGGAAGAGCAAGACAGACTATGTCCAGTAAACCACTGCGTAAAAACTAAGTCATTAAAATTCTTTTTGTTGCTGTTTTTTAAATTTAAAATGAAATAACACAAGTAAGTAAAGGAGAGAAGGCTGTTTCTCCCTGACATAATAGCCGGGGCCTCACCCCCTACATTCTGACCCTCAGACAGATGAACAGACTAAGAAGCCAAAGAGAAATACCTAGACTGAATGAACAATGGAGAGTTGCTAGTTTCTGTGCTGGAAGCTTCCACTGAGAGGCATCATCAGTGAGTCCCCTGAGCCCAGCTCAGAAATGTTGAGTCTAACTAGTGCTCAATAGTTGAAGTAAAAGATTGAACAATAAAAGCTGTGGTGGCAAAATGACAAATATTTGCTTACTGAAGGTGAAATGATTACAGTTGGGCTATTCCCCTACTTTTGCCTCAAAAGTTGAGACAAATTTTGCCCTAAGCATCTGAGGGCTATTGACACTTTGATACCTGCTCAGGAGAGTAGGAGGTCAGCGCTGAGAGCTAGGGTCCCTCACAAAAACACTCCAGGGACAAGGCCAAGGATCTAGGGGCAATAGCTGTTTTGCTAACAAAGAACCTAGCCTCTCCACAGCAGAGGAATTCTAATGTCCTCAGGACAAGGTGAGCCTGCCCTCGGGGAGTGAGTCCAAGAGAGGTTGGGTTGAGGACACTCAGTCACTCCAGAGGAACATGTTAGTAGAGGTGATAACAACCTTGCGCGTGAGGGTTTGCTGAGAAAATAAAATGATCTGGGATTAGAATCTTCACAGCTACATGTCCCCGACCAGAACCGGGCTTCCTGCTGGGGCACACTGGCACAGTCTGAGGAGCACTGTAGACGGGTTACGAAATGGCAGAAGGATAGTGTCTGTATTATTAGTCTTGACCCTGAGGCCCCAGTGAAGCATAACTGCATGGACCTGCATCAATTATTTCTAGAATGAAGAGAAACATCCAAGAAACTCATTCACTTATCACCACAAGCCTCTAATGTGAATACAACAGTAATTAAAACCCAGTCCTAAGTAAAGTACTAAGTACTAAGTACTTATTTAGTAAATAAGTTCTAAAGAGTTTATTTACCATACATCGTCTGGTCAGAACCTAGCAAGATACAAAAACCCATAGGAATGAAGGAGTCTGTCTCTGTATGAAGTAAAGAGGGTAAAAACCTAGTCCACGATCAAGGCCAAAGTTTATTTCTAACACAAAGAGCAATGTTCATATATGAAAATATATATGTGAGCAGGTGTGTGTATGAGTACCTACATGCCTACATCACTCCAGTCTTTAGGACAAAGACGTTTCTCATTTGGTTGATAAGTGTCCATTGGGGTGGACATATCAGAAGTTTATTGGGAAATAAAGCTTCCATTGCCAACGTAGTATTTTAGATTGATGACATCTTCTTAGACAATAAGGAGAATGCATAAATGAAAACAAAAAAAAGGAAGTAGAAGTGGAGAGGATGTTCAGAAAATGAAATTGTCCGCGTTCCCTATTTAAGAGCCATGCTTCGAGGCCGTGCTCAGAGAACCTCGGCCCCGAGGTCCCCCAGCCGCCCAGCTCAGCCCGGCCAGCAGCCCCCTCGGCTTCCCCATGGCTCTCCTGCGCCCTCTGCTGACCGCCCTGGCGCTGCTCACCTGCCGCCCTGGAGGCTCTCTGGGCTGTGCCCTGCCTGGGAGCCACGCGCAGGTTAGCAGGGACAACTTGGTGCTCCTGGGCCAGATGCGGCGACTGTCCCCTTTCTTGTGCCTGCGGGCCAGAAAAGACTTCCGCTTCCCCCGGGAGATGCTGGAGGGCGGCCAGCTCCGGGAGGCCCAGGCCGCCGCCGCCGTCCTGCGGGAGCTGCTCCAGCAGACGTTCAACCTGTTGCACACGGAGCGCTCCTCGGCGGCCTGGAGCCC
Source organism: Panthera leo (assembly GCF_018350215.1). Lineage (NCBI taxonomy): Eukaryota > Metazoa > Chordata > Mammalia > Carnivora > Felidae > Panthera > Panthera leo. The sequence continues at coordinate 45,559,741 of NC_056691.1, read as the reverse complement.
CGCGCCGCTGCACGGACTCCGCTCTGGCCTCCACCGGCAGCTGGAAGCCCTGGACGCCTGCCTGGTGCAGGCCACGGGCGAGGGAGAGCGCGCCCCGGGGATGCACGGCCCTGCCCTGGCCATCAAGAGGTACTTCCAGGACATCCGCGTCTACCTGGAGGACCAGGGATACAGTGACTGCGCCTGGGAAGTTGTCAGGCTGGAAATCATGAGAGCCTTGTCCTCCTCGGCGACCTTGCAAGACAGCTTGGCCATCAAGGATGGAGACCTGGGGTCACCTTGAAGTGATTCTCAATGACTCACGTGCCACATCACCCTGCACTATGCCTGCTCACTTCAAGAGACTCTCACTGCAGCCTTCATTACAGAATTTATTGACTTTAATTCCACAAATATTTTGTGAGTAGTATTAAGCAAGAATATGTAAAAAAAAAAAAAAAAAAATCCGGCTTCAGGATCATCAGTCCTTAAGAGATGATTGCCCTGATGTTATTTATTTATTGTTTATTATTTATTTATTTATTTATTCATTCATTCATTCATTCTGTTGACTAATTTATATTTATATTTCCCTATAAAGGTTTTTGTCTTTACATTGTGTTAAAATGTATAAAACGTATTCACCTTTTCATTTTATTAAATATGCATTTTGTCTTAATAAATTCTTATCAAAGACAACTTGTTGAGTCTCTTTATTCTTAAAACCTAAGTCCAGGGTGCCCGGGTGATTCAGTCAGTTGGGTGCCCAACTTTCACTTGGGTGGTGATCTCACAGTTCATGAGTTTGAGCCCAGAGTCGGGTTACTGATAAAGGCCCTACTCACTTTTCCACCTTCCCCCGCTTGATGAGAGAGCATCGCTCTCCCTCATCCCAAGCCTCACCATGGTGCCCTTCCCCTGGGTGCAAAACCTCTGTGACCCCAAACAGAGGGACAGTTCCAGAAGGCTTAGCTTTGGACAGATTTCCTTGGCGCACAGCAGAGAAGGCTCTAGTAAGATGCTTATACTTTATCAGTGACCTCTCCTCTCTCCTGACAGTATTTTCCTTTCCACATAAAAAAAGTGAGCATCAGATGTGCCTCATTTTCATCTTCTTCATCCCAGCCCTACAACCACCTGTAGGTATTATCTTGCTTCTGTCATTCTGTTCATACCCAGACTATTTGAAGTTCTCTGCGGTGTCTGTTCCCAGTTCGCGGTCAGGTCGTCCTGCCCTCACTGTAACGTGGCTTCAGCCTCCCTGTTCTCCTGAAACTGCTCGGCCCAGGTTTACACTAAACCACATCTTACTGAGGTCAGAGATTGCTGTCAGCCAGCCCTGGCTGCCATTTCCAAACATCTGAGCCCTTTGGCCACGCCTCCACTTTCAAGTCTGACCTCCATGTGGCTTCTGTGTCTCTACTGTCTTCTGCTTTTCTGCTCCTGCCCCGCTCTTTCCTTTGTTGACTATTTTCTCTCATCTTGGGGCAATCTGGGTGTTCCTCAAAATTCCATGCTGGGTGCCACACTCCTTCCTCTCTGCACATACAGACTCAACCTCCCAAATAATTCCGAGTGTCATCTCTAAGATATGACTTCCAGGTGTGTGTCTTTGCCCAGAATCGTATCACGAGCATTAGTCATCATCTCCAAACTCTTATTTCTGTCTGCGCTCCCACAATATCTCCACTGATCATGTTCAGAATCGACCATCATGCATTTATTTGGCGAACTCCTACAGATCCTTGGATGCCAGCTTGGCAGACGCTTCTTGTAGAGTTTGCGCCCCTTTCATGCTCCTTTGTGCTCCCAGCGTCCTGTCCTTTCCCTGTCCTGGCCACAGAATGACGTTACTTGAAAGCTCAATGACCCAGAACCACCAGACTGGAAGCTCTGTGACAGCAGGCGGTGTGTCCACTATTTCGTCGTATCGGGCACCCACCGCAGCGCCCACGGATAGAAGATGTATTCACTACTTTGTTGTTGAAAGTGAAATTCCAAGATTCTGTAATATCTTTCACTTTGGTGTCTAGTTCATGCAATCGCTGAAATGGAATCAACAATCATCAGACATGATTTCTCCAAGAAACTTTTAAGTCCAGTGGACCAGCTCCAGCTGCTATAATCTGTCAGAGTGTCCACTCCACCTCCTTCATCATTGTAGAAAGGATTCCTACGTAATTACTTACTCCTTATGGTTAGCCTTCTCTGCCACAGTGTTCCACTAAAGAAAATAATATTTTTGTTTTATTTCCCAACACACTCACCAACACAAGTGAATTACTGAGATACTTCAAAATATTTCTTTATGAGTCCTTGAAAGGAGTCAAACTGTTTATGTTCCCCTTGGATTTAAAGACACCTTAAGCATTTAAGCACACTTGGATCTCATTATGAGTAAGACATAACGTTGAAGCTAGATTTCATATCCCTGAAGCAAATGAACACAGACGACAAAACCGGTCATACAATAATATGACAAGTACATTTTGTAAATACAACACTTGCTGTGGATAAATGCATAAATTATAATTCTTATTGTGACGCTGCAGATCAAACACACTCATGGAAATAATAGAAGTCTCAGTCCAATAGGATACGTTCACCTAAATGACACCCCAGGTTGAGGTAAAAACCCGACTCTCCGTCCATGTCTCTTTTTCAATTCTAAAAAGAACGCTCAGTGGTTTGATCCAGGTACCATTCTTCCACTTCTTCCAATGCACTCGAAGACAACATGCCCCAACCCTCTGCATTTCTCTCGTAAGGGGCTCTCCATTAAGTTTGAATTCTCCCCTATTTCTTTACAGGAGACATGGCTCATATATTCTGACACAGTCTGAAGATAGTAGAGGCATAAAGGTGAACTTCAAAGGTTAACTTACAGAGTTCTCTGCATCCTGTCCCCCAGAAGGTGCTGCCTGCACAACACGCGGAAGGCAGTGTGTGGCCATGTGGACTCACAGAAGGCAAGACAGGGATGGTGACTGCCCTCCAGGGAACAAGGAAGGCAGACATTAAAGACATGGTTCAGATTAATGAGGCAGCAGTACAGTCAGTGCAGCTAAGGGCACGTACTAAGAGCTGAGGAAGAGGAGGGACTGGAGAGCGGCAGAAAACCCCACTTTTGAAGACACCTGTGGCTGCGGAGGATAAATGACACCGGATTTTCATCTCCTCCTCCAAAAGAAGTGGAGACAACATTAGTAGTGGTCACCCAGGAAAGTGTAAAGATTAAATGAGATAAAGTTTGCAAACTTTAGGCTGATCATAGATGAGAGTCCACCTGACCGCAGTAAATGGTAGCTGCCTGCAGGGCTAGTAGGACGTCCAATGCTGGGTAGAGTCCACACTCAGCCAAACCAGCTCAAGCTTTCAGTGAAGCTCTCCTAACACCCTCAGGGGTGTGCATGGGGAGCCCCTCCCCCCACCCAGGACCCTCCTGGAGAGGGCAGTGTCTGCAGGACTGTGAAGGACCAGAGCCCAAGTTTCCCCTCTGGGGTCAGTACCTGGAGCATAAAGGAGAGAGATCTCACAGCGCAAAGAAGGTCTTTGCGGGGAACCAGCCTCTTGAAAGTTGTCTGACAGAAATGGCTGCTCTGTGAATCGTATAAAGCGGTCAGAGCTCCTTCCCTCAGGCTCACTCACCTTCAGACCACTTCCGGTGATAGTTCTGAAGGCACAGTGGAGAAGACACAATTTGTAGAAACGAGGACACCAGTTTTAAAAATTATGAAGGAGAGGGTGATGAGAAATGGGACATTCCTAGATGTTCAGCCATTGACTTTCACAGCCCTAATTCAAAAGCTATTTCCTGGGTTAGTATTTGGGTAAAGTAAGTGAGTACTTCCTTCAAGTACTAAATTTAAAGAGGCACCAAATCTAAGTAATCAAGATAAATACCTTAATGCAATACTTTAAAATGTAAGCTAACGCAAAACATCCATGAGGTACAAAATATCAACATGTTAAATACAGAGGAGAACTGACCTTGCACGTGCAACTTCCTGAGTCTTCAAAGGAGCCACGGTGCATATGAAATTCTGGCAAATTCCATTCAGTCTATGAATTTCTTGCCAAAGAAAATAAAAAGATCTCACCTGCCAAATGTGCTGAATGCTTGTGCACAACACCACCCTTCCTCTTTAACCATAGAGTCAAGTTGGAATACTGGGAGAGAAGTTTCATTAACCAGGAGTTAAATAAAAATGACATGAAGTTTGTCAGGGAGACACAAGAAATGGTCAAACGTACAGTTCTACCAACTGTAAGAAGAAGTAATCTCCACTATATTATTGAGTTTGTTTCCATCAATGGTGGAGGAGTAAAGTTATATTCAATTGTGGTTTTGCGGTAAATATCCATTCAATCCCACTGCAAAAAGTTCACGAAAATAGCGGTTGAATATCTTAATATGAGAATGTTTAATATCTTAGGTCTGATATTTTAATGTAATATTCACTATCAAATACGTCATGGTGACCCAGTTGACGACAGTGCTGTGCGAGATTCTCAATTCCTCCTTTGCAAAGTGCCATCTGTTGACGCCTGCGCACCAGCTTCCCGCTGGCCAATGTTGCTAGTAGTCAGCAGAACGCTAGTGGGCGCCACACTTCCTCACAAAGAGCATCCAGATGGTGGGGGCGCGCGACTGGCTCCCACGACTGTATCAGCGCTTTGGTCCAGGAGCGTCCTATCGCCCCATCGCCCCATCGCCCGTCGCCCTATCGCCCCATCGTCGCATCGCCCCATCGTCCCATCGTCCCATCGCCCCATCGTCCCATCGTCCCACCGCCCCATCGCCCATTGTCCCATCGTCGCATCGCCCCATCGTCGCATAGCCCCATCGCCCATCGCCCCACCGTCCCATCGCCCCAAGTCCCAGCGCCCCATCGCCCAATGCCTCATCGTCCCATCGTCCCATCGCCCCATCGTCCCATCGTCCCACAGTCCGGTCGTCCCTTGATTCCGACGCTGGCCACTGTTGCTGGAAGTCAGCAGAACGCTATTGGGCGCCGGACTTCCTCACAGAGAGCATCCAGATACTGGCGGCGCGCGACTGGCTCCCACGACTGTATCCGTGTTTTGGTCCAGGCGCGTCCCATCTCCCCATCGCCCCATCGCCCCATCGCCCATTGTCCCATCGCCGCATAGCCCCATCGTCCCATCGCCTCACCGTCCCATCGCCGCATCGCGCATTGCCCATCGTTGCATCGCCCCATCGTCCCATCGTCCCATCGCCCCATCATCGCATCGCCCCATCGTCCCATCGCCCCATCGTCCCATCGCCTCACCGTCCCATCGCCCCATCGCCCATCGCCCCATCGTCCCATCGCCCCATCGTCCCATCGCCCCATCGTCGCATAGCCCCATCGTCCCACCGCCCCATCGCCCATTGTCCCATCGTCGCATCGCCCCATCGTCGCATAGCCCCATCGTCCCATCGCCCCATCGTCGCATCGCCCCATCGTCCCATCGCCCCATCGTCCCATCGCCTCACCGTCCCATCGCCCCATCGCCCATCGCCCCATCGTCCCATCGCCCCATCGTCCCATCGCCCCATCGTCGCATAGCCCCATCGTCCCACCGCCCCATCGCCCATTGTCCCATCGTCGCATCGCCCCATCGTCGCATAGCCCCATCGTCCCATCGCCCCATCGTCCCATCGCCTCACCGTCCCACCGCCCCATCGCCCATTGTCCCATCGTCGCATCGCCCCATCGTCGCATAGGCCCCATCGTCCCATCGCCCCATCGTCCCATCGCCTCACCGTCCCATCGCCCCATCGCGCATTGCCCCATCGTCGCATCGCCCCATCGTCGCATAGCCCCATCGTCCCATCGCCCCATCGTCCCGTCGCCTCACCGTCCCATCGCCCCATCGCGCATTGCCCCATCGTTGCATCGCCACATCGTCCCATCGTCCCAATGCCCCATCGCCCCATCGTCCCATCGCCCCATCGTCCCAATGCCCCATCGCCCCATCGCCCCATCGTCGAATCGCCCCATCGTCCCATCGTCCCATCATCCCATCGCCCCATCGTCCCATCGCCCCATCGCCCATTGTCCCATCGTCGCATAGCCCCATCGTCGAATAGCCCCATCGTCCCATCGCCCCACCGTCCTATCGCCCCATCGCCCATTGCCCCATCGTTGCATCGCCCCATCGTCCCATCGTCCCATCGTCCCATCGCCCCATCGTCCCATCGTCCCATCGTCCATTGTCCCATCGTCGCATCGCCCCATCGTCGAATAGCCCCATCGTCCCATCGCCTCACCGTCCCATCGCCCCATGGCGCATTGCCCCATCGTCGCATCGCCCCATCGTCCCATCGTCCCATCGCCCCATCGTCCCATCGCCCCATCGTCCCATCGCCCCATCGTCCCATCGCCCCATCGCCCATTGTCCCATCGTCGCATAGCCCCATCGTCCCATCGCCTCACCGTCCCATCGCCCCATCGCGCATTGCCCCATCGTTGCATCGCCCCATCGTCCCATCTCCCCATCGCCCATTGTCCCATCGTCGCATTGCCCCATCGTCGCATAGCCCCATCGTCCCATCGCCCCATCGTCCCATCGCCTCACCGTCCCATCCCCCCATCGCGCATTGCCCCATCGTTGCATCTCCACATCGTCCCATCGTCCCATCGCCCCATCGCCCCATCGTCCCATGGTCCCAATGCCCCATCGCCCCATCGTCCCATCGCCCCATCGCCCCATCGTCGCATCGCCCCATCGTCCCATCGTCCCATCGCCCCATCGTCCCATCGTCCCACCGCCCCATCGCCCCATCGTCCCATCGTCGCATCACCCCATCGTCGCATTGCCCCATCATCCCATAGCCCCATCGTCCCATCGTCCCATCGTCCCATCGCCTCACCGTCCCATCGCCCCATCGCGCATTGCCCCATGGTTGCATCGCCACATCGTCCCATCGTCCCATCGCCCCATCGCCCAATCGTCCCATCGTCCCATCGCCCCATCTTCCCACCGCCTCATCGCCCATTGTCCCATCCTCGCATCGCCCCATCGTCGAATAGCCCCATCGTCCCATCGCCCCACCGTCCCACCGTCCCATCGCCCCATCGCCCCATCGTTGCATCGCCCCACCGTCCCACCGTCCCATCGCCCCATCGCGCATTGCCCCATCGTTGCATCGCCCCATCGTCGCATAGCCCCATCGTCCCATCGCCCCATCGTCCCATCGCCTCACCGTCCCATCGCCCCATCGCGCATTGCCCCATCGTTGCATCGCCACATGGTCCCATCGTCCCATCGCACCATCGCCCCATCGTCCCAATGCCCCATCGCCCCATCGCCCCATCGCCCCATCGTCCCATCATCCCATCATCCCATCGTCCCATTCCCCCATCGTCCCATCGCCCATTGTCCCATCGTCGCATCGCCCCATCGTCGAATAGCACCATCGTCGAATAGCCCCATCGTCGAATAGCCCCATCGTCCCATCGCCCCACCGTCCCAATGCCCCATCGCCCCATCGTCCCATTATCCCATCGTCCCATCGTCCCATTCCCCCATCGTCCCATCGCCCCATCGCCCATTGTCCCATCGTCGCATCGCCCCATCGTCGAATAGCCCCATCGTCGAATAGCCCCATCGTCCCATCGCCCCACCGTCCCAATGCCCCATCGCCCCATCGCCCCATCGCCCCATCGCCCCATCATCCCATCGTCCCATCGTCCCATTCCCCCATCGTCCCATCGCCCATTGTCCCATCGTCGCATCGCCCCATCGTCGAATACCCCATCGTCGAATAGCCCCATCGTCGCATCGCCCCATCGTCGAATAGCCCCATCGTCGCATCGCCCCATCGTCGAATAGCCCCATCGTCGAATAGCCCCATCGTCCCATCGCCCCACCGTCCCAATGCCCCATCGCCCCATCGCCCCATCGCCCCATCGCCCCATCGTCCCATCGCCCCATCGTCCCATCGTCCCATCGCCCCATCGTCCCATCGCCCCATCGTCGCATCGCCCCATCGTCGAATAGCCCCATCGTAGAATAGCCCCATCGTCGAATAGCCCCATCGTCCCATCGCCCCACCGTCCCAATGCCCCATCGCCCCATCGCCCCATCGCCCCATCGCCCCATCGTCCCATCATCCCATCGTCCCATCGTCCCATTCCCCCATCGTCCCATCGCCCCATCGCCCATTGTCCCATCGTCGCATCGCCCCATCGTCGAATAGCCCCATCGTCGAATAGCCCCATCGTCGAATAGCCCCATCGTCCCATCGCCCCACCGTTCCATCGCCCCATCGCCCATTGCCCCATCGTCCCATCGCCCCATCGCCCCATCGTCGCATCGCCCCATCGTACCATCGTCCCATCGCCCCATCGTCCCATCGCCCCATCGCCCATTGTCCCATCGTCGAATAGCCCCATCGCCCCATCGCCCCATCGCTCCATCGCCCCATCGTCCCATCGTCTCATCGTCCCACAGTCCCGTCGTCCCTTGATTCCGACGCCTGATCACCCCGTCGTCCCATCGCGCTAACGTCCCACTGTCCGCTCATCCCGTCGCTCCATCGCCCCCTCCTCCCACCCTCCCATCTTCCTGCCTTCGGGCCCTGTCCTCCGTACCCTCTTACCCCCCAATCCTGTCCGAGCCGGTCTCGGCCGCGGCCTCGGGCGCACACGCTACCCTAGGCTGACAGCGCGATTCAACGCGCTCACGCGGGTTCGGAGCCTCCAGTTCGTTTAGGAAACGATTGTTGGAAAAAATGGCCCGGCTGCACTTTCGGCGCAAAAGGAGCGTTCTGGACACAGGGAGCCCAGAAAACTCAAGGTCCACGCCTCCCTCCCCGTGGAGGATGTTCCTGGAGGAGGAAGCACAGAGGAGGTGCCCGCCAGGCGTGAAGGGCGGGGAGAAGCAGGGCTCTGCGGGGATATAAAGGCAGCACACAGTTGGCGCCGAGAGCGCCTCAGCCCTCGCTTTGCCCTGGCGCTCTTGGAACGGCTCAGCCTGGAGTCCCCCGAAGCTGCCCAGAAGCTGCCCCGACGCTCCGCTTTCGGTTTCAAAGTCACAGCTTCTTTGCCCCAAAGCCACTTCCGAAAAGGACGGCCGCGGGCCACCTGCCGGCCGCCTGGAAAACCACCGAAATCGTCAATGGCCCAGTAGCTGGATCGCCAGAGGACTCTCCCTCCATCATTTGCTACATTTCAAAGCTGTGTTGTGAGAGGTGGGCTTCCCTTACCTAGAAGAGGCCACGGTGCTTACGTTGGAGCCTTAGCGTGAACTGGGCTCTAAAACTAAATGCGAGTAGTTTATATTTGATCATTTAGTTCTACTCAAGTTATTCAACTCATTTATAATTATGTCAATTGCTGAAAAGAAATCGATGTTGAGAATATCTTGATGAATATCTAGCTGCTAGTGAAATGAAAAATTGTTTTTTGATACGAAGCAAAATTAAAAGTTAAGACCTAAAAATACATGTTAAGACAATACTGTAATTTTTCATTTGTTTTTAGAAGTTCTTGAAAACGTTTTAAGTATATCATTACATGTATATTATTATTGTCTTTGTATAATTTTCAATTTGAATATGTAACTTAATACATTACTATTTATATACGTAAATATGTTAAAATTTGCTCTGCAAACTTAGCTATAGAGATACATAAAATGTTAATAACTTTAAATTTACTTTTAGCTTAAAATTTTTATCAATTTTAACCCTGCCTTGGATAAAAAAGGAAGTTTGGCACTCTCTTTTTCTATGTATAAAGGATAGATACAGAGAGAGTACATAAATAGATATAGAGTATAACTGTGTCATTAAAATTTCATTAGGGGTTCAATTAGCAAAAAAAATCTAAAAGGGCTCAGGGGTCAGGGGAAGGGGACAATAATTAAAAAAAATGGTTGAGAAGCACTGCTCTAAACCCATTTGGAGAATGCAAAATGAAAAACAGAAAACAAAAATAGGAAGTAAGAGGAGATTCGGAAAATGGAAACTCACGTGTTCCCATTTAGGAGGTGCGCACAAGGGAAGATGTTCAGAGAACCTAGAGCCACGGGTCACAGAGTCGCCCACCCCAGCCAGGCCGACAGCATCTGCAAGATCCCCGATGGCGCTGCCCTCTTCCTTCTTGGTGGCCCTGGTGGCGCTGGGCTGCAACTCCGTCTGCTCTCTGGGCTGTGACCTGCCTCACACCCACGGCCTGCTGAACAGGAGGGCCTTGACGCTCCTGGGACAAATGAGGAGACTCCCTGCCAGCTCCTGCCAGAAGGACAGAAATGACTTCGCCTTCCCCCAGGACGTGTTTGGTGGAGACCAGTCCCACAAGGCCCAAGCCCTCTCTGTGGTGCACGTGACGAACCAGAAGATCTTCCACTTCTTCTGCACAGAGGCGTCCTCGTCTGCTGCTTGGAACACCACCCTCCTGGAGGAATTCTGCATGGGACTTGATCGGCAGCTGACCCGCCTGGAAGCCTGTGTCATGCAGGAGGTGGGGGAGGGAGAGGCTCCCCTCACCAACCAGGACTCCATCCTGAGGAACTACTTCCAAAGACTCTCCCTCTACCTGCAAGAGAAGAAATACAGCCCTTGTGCCTGGGAGATCGTCAGAGCAGAAATCATGAGGTCCTTGTATTATTCATCAATAGCCTTGCAGAAAAGATTAAGGAGCGAGAAATGAGACCCGTTCAACATGGAAATGACTAAAGTGTGACGAATCATATCACACTTTCCACGTGTTCTGCCATGTCAAAGAGTCATTTCTGCTGTGATTGTGACATGAATGGCATCAATCTGTCAATATTTTCAGGAGTCTTAAGTACATCATGTCAACTCTACAAGCACTAGTCACTTTCCGATGACCTTGCTGATCTATTTAACAATTTATTTATTTACTTAACTATTTATAAGATTTAAATTATATTTGAATAATAATGATGTACTTTCACTTTGTGGTTAAGAGAAAAATATATTCTTTATATTTATTCAACTTATTATTTTCTTTATTAAATATTTTCTATAGAAAAATTCTTGTCTTTGTTTATCATTTAAAAAAGAAACAACTCTGATGAAAGAATGGATTGTGCAATTCACTTATTCATTACATTATTCACGTTATACATTAAAAATAGACTTTCTCTAAGCCAGTCTGTATGCGGCTGTCAGGATAGGGGTGGACATAACAAATCCAGTTCTGCTTTTGCACCAGTGGGTTTTGTGGAGAAAGCAACCTAAAGACAATAATCACACTGAATTTATATCTGTTATATTAAACGGTAGGATGAGGAGAAGGGGAAAAATGGAGTTCTCTCAGCAGAATCTGCAGGAAAGCATGCCAGGAAACAGAAACAAAAGCCGTAGATATCTCCTATAATTGACTGGTAGACTTCCAAGTGCGAATATTCTTTGGAAAATGGATATTTGAGTCTGCAATTTACAAGCAACGCCATTAACTGAAAGCCTTAAAACAGAAGCGGTCACACGGGAGGAGGAGAGCATGAGCAAAGAACTTCAGATTGATTCCTCGAAACTTCACATGGTAAAGGGAGAAAAGAGCCACAACAGAAACAGAGACGGAATGGCCATGAGGTAGTAGGGTAAGAGAGAATATCGGTAAAAGTCTATTTCAAGGACTGAAATGGCTTCAAAGAATTGCATCATTGTAAAATGTGGATGTCAAGTGCCCACCGCACTGGGATGAAGGGGGCATTGAAGCTTTGGTGAGAGCTGGTTTGGAAGAACTCACAGAAACCATATTGGAGGGTGGGAGGGAATGAGTGAATAAGAGAAGAGAAGTTCAGCTATAAGGAGCAAATAGTTGTGAGAGATGTGCCTGCTGCAATGCAAGAGGAGAATAGAATGGGAATTGGGAATTACGTGAATTTTTTTTTTTTTTTTTCCTGCAGAGTTCTCCGTTTTGCGCTATGTGTGTCTCTGGATAGATACATGGATTGGATGTATTGGCAAATCATGTTCATATGCTTAACGTTGTGTTTATTTTAAAGCATGGCACCTTTCATTCCTTACCATGATAATCTATTATCATTTTGATGCGTACTATGCGGAAGGTCAGGAAGCTGTTCTGTGGACGGAAACCTTCCAGTATGTGGGGAAGCAGATGGAACTGACCTTAGCGAGGGCTGGGTGGAATTCACAAGCAGGCACCACAGTGAGCAGGTGGAAGGTGGTAGCAGAAGCCAAGGGCTCCTGCTGGCTTCCTCTCACCTGGGAGCCACCCTAGCGTTTCCACGGCCATCACCACGGTCAGATTTGCCTTTGATTTCCTGGTGCCTCGGTGCATCCCAATGCCGTGACAGCTTTCTAGGAAAGCTGAGTGGAGAAAGAAAAAGATGCTGTATCAAAACTGATGGGAAATAATGGTATAGGCCCTTCCCGTTTTCACTCTTGCTTCCCTCTTTTGGTACTGACCTCAAGATGAAGGAGAAAGGAATTCAGAAGAGAAGTCCACCCGTGCCTATAAAATTACTAAATTAAAAAGAACATATACAATGTAGAAAACTCCAAGCTAGTAAAGAAAGGGGTTAGTTTTCTCAGGTATGTGGCCTCCCTGCCCCACATCTTCGCTGTGAGATGGATCACGATGAACCAAATAGCCCAGGAGAAAAGAACTGACTCACTAACCCCGGAACCCTTATTAGTTACTTCAGTGCAAGCCTCCAGCAGCAGGAAAATCAACACTGAGTCCCCTGCGGCCTCAGAAACTGAGAGCATGAGAAGGACTCCACAGGTTAATAAACTGAACTCCACATAGAAATCAACATTTAGCAAAATAAATTTCCTATTTTAGGTTACAATAGGTAAATTGTAAATAGGTAAATTCCTATTTAAGGTTACAAAAAAAAAAAAAAAAAGATAGTTTACCCACACCAGTGCCCCCTACACACATGAAGTGCATAACGTTTGTGTCCTCTGGAAGCTATGGAAAAATCTGACTCTTGAGCACCTGACAGAAAGAGAAGGAATTGGTCACAGAAACAAGCTTGGGTCGCAGACAGTTGATTATTTGGGGGACAAAAGCAGTCACCCTCCAATAAAATTTTGCTCAAAGCTGGAAGTATGATGAGCTGACTCCTGGCGGCCAGTTACAGAGAAAGAGAGAGTGAGCGAGGGGAGCCAGGTGTCACACACAGGGCTATGGGCACGCTGACCCAAAGGGACCAGGCATCTTGACTGATGCGCAAAAAATAAAAATCACAACAACAGAGCTCAGGATCGGAGGTAAAACTATGTCCTGAGCAAGGAGAACAACACCTACCTACTTTTGATCGTAACACAAAAGATTTCCGTCATTTGAAAGCTTTGGATCCCTTTACGCTGAAACATTTGAAGTACTGGGGCAAATTAAACTTCAATGAAATAGTGAAATGAGTAATTCATAGGGTTAATGTTTTCTAATCTAATCTACTCTAATCTAAGGCTTACATAAAGGAAGGAAAAAAACTTGAGAAGAATAAAACGTATACAGGAACATTCAGAAAATGAAAACGGTTTTGTATTAAAAGACATGTGAAAAAGAACTTGAGATGAACTAGGGCCCAAGATGCCCCCCTCGCTCGTCACCCAGGCCACCAGACCCCTCAGGTGCCCAGCACGCACCCCCTCTGCGGGACTCCTGCTGGATCCCTGTGGCCGCATCTCCTTTCTGGGCTCTGACCTGCCTCCCGGCCACGGGCGGCTTCACAGGAAGACCTACTGCTTCTGACACAGATCAGGAGGATGTCCCCGTTCTCCTGACTGAGGGGCATCCCCCCCGGGGAGAGGGTGGGTGGCTGCCGGTTGCAGGAGGCCCAGGCCACCTCTGTCCTCAGGAGCTGCTCCGGCAGACCTTCTAAGTTCCTCACAAAGTGCCATCCGCTGCCTGGAACCCGATTCTGCTGGACAAACTGCCCGGGGCTCCAGGGACAGCCGGAACCTGGGACACCTGCCTCAAATGCACACACCCGGACACTCCTGCAAGAACCTTTCACTAGAGGACAAAAGTTCCATCCGGGACTTCATCTCAGTCTAAAGAGAAGCAATGGAGTGATTGTGCCTCTAGAAAGATGCCTGAGTGCAAATCACGTGATCGTTGTCTGCATATTCAAATTCGTAACAATTAGTAAGGAGGAAGGAAGGAGACCCCAAAATGATTCTCTTTAATACATGAAGTCACATTCCCAGGTATTTAGTCATTTCACTGACTTTATTTCTGCTCTCGTCTTAGAATGTATCGAGTTAAATTGTTCAAAAATGTGCTCCAATGTTCTTCTCCAGTGATTATCTCTCGGGCCTCTTTCCTTGGGAGACACTTACCTCTAACGATGGGACATACGTATTCATGTATTGGCGGACGTTCTGGTTCCCATCCAACATGTAATCAGCTGGGCTCGTCGTCAGCCTTGACCTTCCATCAACTACAACACAAGTGCCAAACAAGCTGAAAAGCAACAACTCTTCTTAGATCCATCAGAGAATTGGGGGTCGAGGTGCCAGCTGCCGCCCTTAGCTCTGCAGAAAGAGGGGGATGCAGGCAGAGACCCTGGATGACTGGGAGCAGAAATGCAAGAGTTTAAAGCACAGCTGAAGCTCGTATTGGTAGAAACACTGAAGCTGAAATGGAAGAATTACTGGCAGTTCCATATGGATGAGCTTGAGATCGAAAAACTGCAAGATATCCTGTCTTTGGGGGCCACAGGCTTTTGTGAGTGTTACCTTCGGGAGAAACCTTCACCAGGTTCTCACTGTGAAGATGAGAAAACAAACTCCTGGTGCTTCCAGCAGAGGAAAGGAAAGAGAAATCACTGGCTGGGAATCCTCTCAGTCTTCTGTTCCCCTCAACAAAGGCCTGCTCTCCAGGGAAATGATTTTCCTAGAGCCTCCCCCCACCCCCACCGGGGGAAGGGAAGTCCAGCCCTCTCTCCTCTTCCACTCGGGGGACAGGGAGGACAAAACTGCAAGCCCCTCTAACTTTCCTGTGTCCCCTTAGCAGGGTGGTCACGTTAGAACATTTAGAAGCACTTAGCGGAGTATTTTCCACTGAATGAAGGCTTACCATCATGTTCTTATTTATTCGTAGAGGTCTATAAGAGCATAAGTAACTTCTCCTAGCCCTCTCTCTGTAACTGACTGCAAAATGCTGATAGTCTAAAGAAACAGAATTGGGATCAAGTGGCTCATCAATGCAATTATATACCTACTAATATACTATGTGCACATAGATACTATGTATATACACGTGCACTATGTATTCTGACACTAGCACGTTCCCCTTTCCTCCCGCTTCTCCAGATCTCATTCTTCACCTGCATCTCACAGTGTTTCCTTCTGCCCCAGTGTAGAAACCCCCAGTGAGCTCTGCTCTCCTCAGTCTCTCCTCCTGAACCTGCCCTGCCCATTCACACAGCTGCTTCCTTTTCCGCTGTGGTTTCTGGCCATGTGCAAAAGTCACTAACTGAAATCAAGAGTTGTGTGAAAGTTCTAGGTTTTTGGAAACTCTCATAGGAGAGTTCTTGTTCTCTTCTTTTTCTTCTCGTGACTATTTTTGGCCATGACGGAATGTTCCTCCTGCAATGATGTAACTAGCTTAGGGAAAAAGGAAAGAGAAAGCAGCATCATTTTAGTCAGGGGTCCGTTAAAATATTTACGAAGGAAGAGTGCCACCTACTGGCCAAGATGGACAAAGACAATGACCGGGTCTGGAGACGTGGCTTGTGGTCTACAGAAGTCTGTTCCCAGGCAGGAGTCTTTTCTACAGAGAAAAATGGCTCTTTCCTGGAAAGAACGGACTCCAATAACATAATAAGCCAATTTCCTTACCTTGGATACAGTTTTGAAAAAGCACAAGTGTTCTCTTTCTTTTTTTTTTTTTTTTTTTGAGAGAGAGAGTGAGCACATAAGGGAGGGGCAGAGAGAGACTGGGGACAGAGGATCTGAAGCAGGCTCTGTGCTGACAGCAGAGAGTCTGATGTGGGGCTTGAACTCATGAATCGTGAGATCATGACCTGAGCTGAACCAACTGAGCCCCCAAGAGCTGTTAGCTTCACAGCAAAATTGAGTGCGAGGTATCGAGACTTCACATACTCCCCGGTTCTGTATATGAATAGTCTCCCCCATTATCAGCATTGCCACCCCAGGTGGAATAGTTGTTACAATTGCTTCCAAGGGTATAACAGTAAGTTCCTAGGGTTGTGAACCAGCCTGGAATATTGCAGTGGTCTGTGGCACTGCAAAGCTCAACATTGGGCCAGTCTAACAAAACATTATTCCTTAATATTTATTTTCTCTCATTGGATTTTCTTGGGTATCATACGAGAAGCACGGACATTGGATTTGTGGAATATACACAAAACATCTGCAAGATCAGTGTGACAAACCTGGGGCTAAGCCGTCTCTGTGATTGGAAGAGTTTCTCTCCATTGTTTCTTGGATCTCAAAGTCATTCTGGGAGAGGTGGCCTTTGCTTATTTGTGAGCTGCTATGGGCTGTCTTGTGCATGTTGCTTTTGTCTGAGCCTCGTGTGAAATGGGCTTTGGGAATTAAATACAAATATATTATATTTTATGATTTAATTCTACAAAACTCACTCAACACATCAGCAATTATCTAGTGGGAAACAGAAAAATATTGTGACAATATCTTCAAGAGTATCTAGCAGCAGGTTAAGTTAAAAATTATTTTGTCAGGGCGCCTGGGTGGCTCAGTCGGTTAAGCGTCTGACTCTTAATCTCAGCTTAGCTCATGATCTCACGGTTTATGAGTTTGAGTCCCATGTCGGGCTCTGTGCTGATGGCGCGGAGCCTGCTTTGGATTCTGTCTCTCCTTCTCTCTGCCCCTCTTCTGCTTGTGCTCTCTCTCAAGTAAATAAATAAACTGAAAAAAATTATTTTGTCATGAGGCAACATTAAAATTCAGTACACTGAAAATAAATCAGGGAATAATTTAAGTGAATAATTAAAATTTTTTCTTGCTTTAAGCAATTTGGAATGATTTTAAATATTTAAGTACATTGAAATAGTTATGTCTTTATAGAAATTTTAATTTACTTATGTACTTTATATAAAATTTATATAAGTAAATAAGTTATAAGTCACAAATTAAATTTAGGTCTGGAATAGAACAGAGACTCCAGAATCGGACCCACAAATGTATGGCCAGCTAATCTTTGACAAAGCAGGAAAGAATATCCAATGGAAAAAAGACAGTCTCTTTAACAAATGGTGCTGGGAGAACTGGACAGCAACATGCAGAAGAATGAAACTAGACCACTTTCTTACACCATTCACAAAAATAAACTCAAAATGGATGAAGGACCTGAATGTGAGACAGGAAACCATCAAAACCCTGAGGAGAAAGCAAGAAAAAACCTCTCTGACCTCAGCCGCAGCAACTTCTTACTTGACACATCGCCAAAGGCAAGAGAATTAAAAGCAAAAAATGAACTATTGGGACCTCATGAAGAGAAAAAGCTTCAGCACTGCAAAGGAAACAATCACCAAAACTAAAAGGCAACCAACGGAATGGGAAAAGATTTTTGCAAATGACATATCGGACAAAGGGCTAGTATCCAAAATCTATAACGAACTCACCAAACTCCACACCCAAAAAACAAATAATCCAGTGAAGAAATGGGCAGAAACACGAATAGACACTTCTCTAAGGAAGACATCCTGATGGCCAACAGGCACATGAAAAGATGCTCAGCGTCGCTCCTCATCAGGGAAATACAAATCAAAACCACACTGAGATGTCACCTCACGCCAGCAGAGTGGCTAAAATGAACAAACCGGGAGCCTATAGATGCTGGCGAGGATGTGGAGAAACGGGAACCCTCTTACACTGTTGGTGGGAATGCAAACTGGTGCAGCCACTCTGGAAAACAGTTGGAGGTTCCTCAAAAAATTAAAAATAGATCTACCCTATGACCCAGCAATAGCACTGCCAGGAATTTACCCAAGGGATACAGGAGTACTGATGCATAGGGGCACTTGTACCCCAATGTTTATAGCAGCACTTTCAACAATAGCCAGATTATGGAAAGAGCCTAAATGTCCATCAACTGATGAATGGATAAAGTTTTGGTTTATATACACAATGGAATACTACTTGGCAATGAGAAAGAATGAAATCTGGCCATTTGTAGCAACGTGGATGGAACTGGAGAGTGTTATGCTAAGTGAAATAAGTCATACAGAGAAAGACAGATATCATGTGTTTTCACCCTTATGTGGATCATGAGAAACTTAACAGAAGACCATAGGGGAAGGGAAGGGGAAAAAAAAAGTTAGAGAGGGAGGGAGGCAAACCATAAGAGACTCTTAAAAACTGAGAATAAACTGTGGGTTGATGGGGGGTGGGAGGGAGGGAAGGGTGGGTGATGGGTATCGAGGAGGGCGCCAATTGGGATGAGCACTGGGTGTTGTATGGAAACCAATTTGACAATAAATTTCATATTAAAAATATAAATAAATAAATAAGCAAACATTAAAAAAATCAAATTTAGGTCCATACTTAAGCATCAATGGCATTAAATTTTAACTTTTAAAAATTTTTAGTAATTCTTAACCCTGCATTGGATAAATAGAGTAAACTTTATATTTCCTTTTTTATGATTTTTTATGTATAAAGTACAGTTAAATATACAGTACATAATTACACATAATGTGTATCTGTGTTATTAAATTTTCTTAGAAGGTTCAATTAGATAAATATGTACAAAAACTCTGGAGGCAGGAGGTAATGATGAAAAAAAAAATGGTTGTGGAACCCATGCTCTAAACCCAAGTAGAAGGTGCATAAAGGAAAGCAAAAACAGAAGTAGAAAGTAAGGACAACGTTCAGAAAGTGAAAACTGCTATGTTCCCTACTTAAGCCACACGCACAAGGGAAGATGTTCAGAGAACCTAGAGCCACGGGTCACAGAGTCGCCCACCCCAGCCAGGCCGACAGCATCTGCAAGATCCCCGATGGCGCTGCCCTCTTCCTTCTTGGTGGCCCTGGTGGCGCTGGGCTGCAACTCCGTCTGCTCTCTGGGCTGTGACCTGCCTCACACCCACGGCCTGCTGAACAGGAGGGCCTTGACGCTCCTGGGACAAATGAGGAGACTCCCTGCCAGCTCCTGCCAGAAGGACAGAAATGACTTCGCCTTCCCCCAGGACGTGTTTGGTGGAGACCAGTCCCACAAGGCCCAAGCCCTCTCTGTGGTGCACGTGACGAACCAGAAGATCTTCCACTTCTTCTGCACAGAGGCGTCCTCGTCTGCTGCTTGGAACACCACCCTCCTGGAGGAATTCTGCATGGGACTTGATCGGCAGCTGACCCGCCTGGAAGCCTGTGTCATGCAGGAGGTGGGGGAGGGAGAGGCTCCCCTCACCAACCAGGACTCCATCCTGAGGAACTACTTCCAAAGACTCTCCCTCTACCTGCAAGAGAAGAAATACAGCCCTTGTGCCTGGGAGATCGTCAGAGCAGAAATCATGAGATCCTTGTATTCGTCAACAGCCTTGCAGAAAAGGTTAAGGAGCGAGAAATGAGACCTGTTCAACATGGAAATGATTCTCACTGACCAATCATACCACACTTTCCACCTGTTCTGCCATGTCAAGGACTCGTTTCTGCTGTAGTCGTGACATGAAACGAAATAACTTGTCAAATGTTTTAGGAGTAATAAGCGACATCATGTCACCTCTACGAGCACAAGCCACTTACCGATGACCGTGCTAATATCCTTTTATCTATTTAAGTATTTATTTATTTATTTATTTATTCATTTAAATATTTATGAGATTTAAATTTTTTCAAGTAATGTGATGTGCACCCTTATGTTTTGGTAATATAATAAAATGTATTCTTTATATTTAATCAGTGTATCATTTTTTTATTTCATTTACTGTAGGAAGTGTTTATAAAGAGTAACATCAGGTCTCATGGTGCAACTTGATGGAAAACCGGATGAGAGGATTCATTTACCCATCAGATTCTATTAAAATCAGAGGTAACAACTGTCTTCCTCTAAGACAAGTTGTTCGTTGCCCTTACGACATGGGATATAACAAATACAGTTCTTGCTGTCTTTACCTTTGATTTTTGTAGGGATAGAAACCTAAAAGCCATCATCATACTTAATATTATAATGAAGCAGGGAGAGAAGTGAATTCTCTCAACTGATGGTAGAATGAAGAATGTCAGGAAATAAAAATAAAAGCTGTCAGTCTCCTCTACATTGACTGATACACATGGAAGTGCCAATGCCCATTGTCAGTGGATAGGCGAGCTTAGATTTTTTTAAAAATGCCATAGGACAGGTCGATACATGGCAACAGGAAGCCAGAAACAGAGGTGGTCATGCGGGACGACAGTGTAGTGTGACCGAAAGACTTACACTTGATTCTAAGGCACAGCAGGGGAGAGAAGAACCACGAAGGATACACAGGTATACTGACCATTCAGTAGAAGGATAACAAGAGAGGATGCTGAGTGTATTTAAGGAAATACACGTGCTTAGAAGAATGTCAGTGGATTCATGGAAGATGTGCGTCTAACTGCCTGCTACGACAGAAAAATGGATACCATCGTGAACTTCATGAGAGTTCGTTTGATGGAATTACTAAGCAGGAAACCACACTGGAATTCCTGAAAGCCTCAATAAGAGAAGTTAGCGCCTCTGAAGTGAAAAAGAATACAGCGTGCGGTCTGGAAAATAACGTGGGGCAGTTTTTCTGTGCATCGTTCTGCCTTTTATGCCATATATCTATTTCTCACTGATTTCATGGAATTGATGTGCTGGCAAATCATAATTATGTGTCTAGTATTATATTTATTTTGAACCACAGCTCATTTAATTAGTTACGATTTTTATGCTGTCTTGATTATTATTACTTTGTACATCAGCAAGCTGCTCATCTTTAAGAACCGACTGGGCAGGAATGGATAATTAATTCAATCCTTCACCAAAATATCTATTACCACTGAGAAAATAATACTCCCTAGAATTACTGGTTTTATTAATTAAGTTACTTCACTGATCATTATGACACTGGCTTGCTGTGGCAGCCTTATAGCACGTTTCACTTTCTAGGGGAGTTTGACACGATAAGAAATCTTTCACGTTACTCACGGGTAATTTCTGCTAATTTTTTTTTAAATTTTTTTAACGTTTATTTAGTTTTGAGACAGAGAGAGAGAGAGAGAGAGCATGAACGGGGGAGGGGCAGAGAGAGAGGGAGACACAGAATCGGAAGCAGGCTCCAGGCTCTGAGCCATCAGCCCAGAGCCCAACGCGGGGCTCGAACTCACGGACCGTGAGATCGTGACCTGAGCTGAAGTCGGACACTTAACCGACTGAGCCACCCAGGCGCCCCCCCCCCCTTTTTTTTTTTTTTTTAATTTTTCTAACGTTTATTTAGTTTTGAGACAGAGAGAGACAGAGCATGAATGGGGGAGGGGCAGAGAGAGAGGGAGACACAGAATCGGAAGCAGGTTTGCTAATTTTTTGAATATAACCATCTTTGGTGGGTCCCCAAATAACACAATTATTACATAAAGACTGACAGTCTTTTGGGGCACCTGGGTGCTCAATTAAGTGTCCAACTTTTGTTTTCAGCTGAAGTCATGATCTCAAGACTCCTTAGATGGGCCAGGTGTCGGGCTCCAGGCTGACAGCAGAGAGCCTGCTTGAGATTCTCTCTCTTCTCTCTGCCCCTCCCCCACCCGTGCTCATATTCTCTCTCTCTCAAAATAAATAAGTAAACTTAAAAAAAAAAAAAGACTAGCAGACTTTCTGCACATGAGAGTGCGAAGCTGGGTTAGGCATCGTCTTCATACTTAAGGCAACAAAAAATTGTTTAAAATCAGCTGTAACCGCAACATGAATAATGGAAATCCATGGAGCAAATGTGAGTTGTGTATAATTCAGGAACAAAAACAGAGCTAAGAATTATAACAGAATATTGTGAATACTAACTAAAGTCATGCACTTGAATGGCACCAAGCAACACATCTTCCATAGAGTAATGACCAAAAGTGTGGTTCATATTTTCTTCTTTTTCTTCAGAAGGCTCTATGTGAGAATAGTGTTTGTCTCTTTCAACAAAATTCTTAGCAACTGTGTGTCCTACCTTTCACTAACTGACCTTCAAAGGAGGCAGCATAAGAAAACAGCATTTTGTGGTGAATTCTGGAGAAGGCTGACTGAGTCACTCCTTATTTCAAACAAGTGTCTTATTTATATTCAATTAGGAAATAGTGGCTTGTATTAATATCTGAGAGTTGAGAATAAGTATCTAGATGGATGTACAGGGGCACCTGGGTGGCTCAGTCAGTTGAGCATCTGACTTTGGCTCTGGTCATGATCTCGCAGTTCGTGAGTTCAAGCCCCACATCCAGCTCTGTGCTGACAGCTCAGAGCCTGGAGCCTGCTTCGGATTCTCTGGAGCTTGTTTCAGATTCTGTGTCTCCCTCTCTCTCTGGCCCTTCCCTACTCGTGCTCTGTCTCTCTCTCAGAAATTAAAAAAAAAAAAAAATTAAAAAAAACTTAGATGGAAGTACAGAAAAACATGATGTTTCTTTAATATTGTGGCACCTGCACCTCTCCCCTCAGCATTCCAGGACACATTCCCCTGTCCTAATCGTTTCTAGTTTCCTCCCTGTCCCAGAAGGAAGTCCCCACACACCCTGTCACTCACTCCCTTCAACTGTCAGCCTATTCACACAGCAGCTTTCTGGTCTGTTGTGGTCTCAGCTTAAACGTTTCCCTGAAGAGCAGCATGTCACAAGTAGAAACTAAAAATCAAATGAAATCTCTAAGTTTTGCAGAAACATCTTCAAGAAAGGCTTTTTATTTACTACCGTCAAATGTGATGTATTAGCACTTGCGGGGAAAAAGACAGAAAGGAGGATCTGGTTGAAGGGTGGGCTACCGAAGCTCCTCTCAGAGAAGACCACCCCCTGGTGGCCACGTGCAGCAAGGGCAGAGACCAAGACTGGAGGGCTGGCTTGGGATCCCTGCAGAAATCCCGCCACTTCTTGAGGATGTCCCCTCAAGCTGCAAAAAGCTACCAGCTGGCAACAACAGATTCTAACGCTGTCTATGACAAGGACTAAGTATTGCCCTGAAACTCTCTATAGCCATCTTCAGTTTCAATCCTAGAGGTATTAAGTGCTAAATACTGGAAAGTGTTGGAGAACCGAGTCTCAGGGTGGGAGGCACGGGCGGGCGAAGGGAGTGATCACCATCCGCCAGCTCTCTCCTTTGAGCCTCAGGCCAAAGCAGCTATTTTCCTGATTTGGGGGAATTCAGTGTGGCCTTCACTCTTCCCTCTGCCAGAGCTCCCGGCCCCCAGTTTGCTGCACCGATTGTGTTAACCAGCCCTTTGCTTTTTTGCCAGCAGAGAAGTCACTTCCCTTTTTTCATTTTCATGACATACAGACCTATATTTTCTTTTGCCCAACACAATTGTTGTGTTTTGCTTTCTAGGAGAGTTGAAATGAGAAACAAAAAAACAAAAACCTGATATCTTGGAAATATAGAGAAAAATGGTGCAGCCCCTCATTCTTTTACTTGCCTTTGTATTAACCTGCGGATGATATAAAACATGATGCAGGAAGAGCAAGACAGACTATGTCCACTAAACCACTGCATAAAAACTAAGTCATTAAAACTCTTTTTGTTGCTGTTTTTTAAATTTAAAATGAAATAACACAAGTAAGTAAAGGAGAGAAGGCTGTTTCTCCCTGACATAATAGCCGGGGCCTCACCCCCTGCATTCTGACCCTCAGACAGATGAACAGACTAAGAAGCCAAAGAGAAATACCCAGACTGAATGAACAATGGAGAGTTGCTAGTTTCTGTGCTGGAAGCTTCCACTGAGAGGCATCATCAGTGAGTCCCCCGAGCCCAGCTCAGAAATGTTGAGTCTAACTAGTGCTCAATAGTTGAAGTAAAAGATTGAACAATAAAAGCTGTGGTGGCAAAATGACAAGTATTTGCTTACTGAAGGTGAAATGATTACAGTTGGGCTATTCCCCTACTTTTGTCTCAAAAGTTGAGACAAATTTTGCCCTAAGCATCTGAGGGCTATTGACACGTTATACCTGCTCAAGAGAGGAGGAGGTCAGCGCTGAGAGCTAGGGTCCCTCACAAAAACACTCCAGGGACAAGGCCAAGGATCTAGGGGCAATAGCTGTTTTGCTAACAAAGAAACCAGCCCCTCCACAGTAGGGGAATTCTAATGTCCTCAGGAAAAGGTGAGCCTGCCCTCAGGGAGTGAGTCCAGGAGAGGTTGGGTTGAGGACACTCAGTCACTCCAGAGGAACATGTTAGTAGAGGTGATAACAACCTTGCGCGTGAGGGTTTGCTGAGAAAATAAAATGATCTGGGATTAGAATCTTCACAGCTACATGTCCCAGACCGGAACCGGGCTTCCTGCTGGGGACACTGGCACAGCCTGAGGAGCACTGTAGACGGGTTACGAAATGGCAGAAGGATAGTGTCTGTATTATTAGTCTTGACCCTGAGGCCCCAGTGAAGCATAACTGCATGGACCTGCATCAATTATTTCTAGAATGAAGAGAAACATCCAAGAAACTCATTCACTTATCACCACAAGTCTCTAATGTGAATACAACAGTAATTAAAACCCAGTCCTGGTTCTAAAGAGCTTATTTACCATACATCGTCTGGTCAGAACCTAGCAAGATACAAAAACCCATAGGAATGAAGGAGTCTGTCTCTGTATGAAGTAAAGAGGGTAAAAACCTAGTCCACGATCAAGGCCAAAGTTTCTTTCTAACACAAAGAGCAATGTTCATATATGAAAACATATATGTGAGCAGGTGTGTGTATGAGTACCTACATGCCTACATCACTCCAGTCTTTAGGACAAAGATGTTTCTACTTTGATAAGTGTCCATTGGGATGGACATATCGGAAGTTTATTGGGAAATAAAGCTTCCATTGCCAACGTAGTATTTTAGATTGATGACATCTTCTTACACAATAAGGAGAATGCATAAATGAAAACAAAAAAAGGAAGTAGAAGTGGAGAGGATGTTCAGAAAATGAAATTGTCCGCGTTCCCTATTTAAGAGCCATGCTTCGAGGCCGTGCTCAGAGAACCTCGGCCCCGAGGTCCCCCAGCTCAGCCCGGCCAGCAGCCCCCTCGGCTTCCCCATGGCTCTCCTGCGCCCTCTGCTGACCGCCCTGGCGCTGCTCACCTGCCGCCCTGGAGGCTCTCTGGGCTGTGCCCTGCCTGGGAGCCACGCGCAGGTTAGCAGGGACAACTTGGTGCTCCTGGGCCAGATGCGGAGACTGTCCCCTTTCTTGTGCCTGCGGGCCAGAAAAGACTTCCGCTTCCCCCGGGAGATGCTGGAGGGCGGCCAGCTCCGGGAGGCCCAGGCCGCCGCCGCCGTCCTGCGGGAGCTGCTCCAGCAGACCTTCAACCTGTTGCACACGGAGCGCTCCTCGGCGGCCTGGAGCCCCGCGCCGCTGCACGGACTCCGCTCTGGCCTCCACCGGCAGCTGGAAGCCCTGGACGCCTGCCTGGTGCAGGCCACGGGCGAGGGAGAGCGCGCCCCGGGGATGCACGGCCCTGCCCTGGCCATCAAGAGGTACTTCCAGGACATCCGCGTCTACCTGGAGGACCAGGGATACAGTGACTGCGCCTGGGAAGTTGTCAGACTGGAAATCATGAGAGCCTTGTCCTCCTCGGCGACCTTGCAAGACAGCTTGGCCATCAAGGATGGAGACCTGGGGTCACCTTGAAGTGATTCTCAATGACTCACGTGCCACATCACCCTGCACTATGCCTGCTCACTTCAAGAGACTCTCACTGCAGCCTTCATTACAGAATTTATTGACTTTAATTCCACAAATATTTTGTGAGTAGTATTAAGCAAGAATATGTAAAAAAAAAAAAAAAAAAATCCAGCTTCAGGATCATCAGTCCTTAAGAGATGATTGCCCTGATGTTATTTATTTATTGTTTATTATTTATTTATTTATTCATTCATTCATTCTTTTGACTAATTTATATTTATATTTCCCTATAAAGGTTTTTGTCTTTACATTGTGTTAAAATGTATAAAACGTATTCACCTTTTCATTTTATTAAATATGCATTTTGTCTTAATAAATTCTTATCAAAGACAACTTGTTGAGTCTCTTTATTCTTAAAACCTAAGTCCAGAGTGCCCGGGTGATTCAGTCAGTTGGGTGCCCAACTTTCACTTGGGTGGTGATCTCACAGTTCATGAGTTTGAGCCCAGAGTCGGGTTACTGATAAAGGCCCTACTCACTTTTCCACCTTCCCCCGCTTGATGAGAGAGCATCGCTCTCCCTCATCCCAAGCCTCACCATGGTGCCCTTCCCCTGGGTGCAAAACCTCTGTGACCCCAAACAGAGGGACAGTTCCAGAAGGCTTAGCTTTGGGGGCGCCTGGGTGGCGCAGTCGGTTAAGCGTCCGACTTCAGCCAGGTCACGATCTCGCGGTCCGTGAGTTCGAGCCCCGCGTCAGGCTCTGGGCTGATAGCTCGGAGCCTGGAGCCTGTTTCCGATTCTGTGTCTCCCTCTCTCTCTGCCCCTCCCCCGTTCATGCTCTGTCTCTCTCTGTCCCAAAAATAAAAATAAAAAAACGTTGAAAAAAAAAAAAAAAAAAGAAGGCTTAGCTTTGGACAGATTTCCTTGGCGCACAGCAGAGAAGGCTCTAGTAAGATGCTTATACTTTATCAGTGACCTCTCCTCTCTCCTGACAGTATTTTCTTTTCCACATATAAAAAGTGAGCATCAGATGTGCCTCATTTTCATCTTCTTCATCCCAGCCCTACAACCACCTGTAGGTATTATCTTGCTTCTGTCATTCTGTTCATACCCAGACTATTTGAAGTTCTCTGCCGTGTCTGTTCCCAGTTCGTGGTCAGGTCGTCCTGCCCTCACTGTAACGTGGCTTCAGCCTCCCTGTTCTCCTGAAACTGCTCGGCCCAGGTTTACACTAAACCACATCTTACTGAGGTCAGAGATTGCTGTCAGCCAGCCCTGGCTGCCATTTCCAAACATCTGAGCCCTTTGGCCACGCCTCCACTTTCAAGTCTGACCTCCATGTGGCTTCTGTGTCTCTACTGTCTTCTGCTTTTCTGCTCCTGCCCCGCTCTTTCCTTTGTTGACTATTTTCTCTCATCTTGGGGCAATCTGGGTGTTTCTCAAAATTCCATGCTGGGTGCCACACTCCTTCCTCTCTGCACATACAGACTCAACCTCCCAAATAATTCCGAGTGTCATCTCTAAGATATGACTTCCAGGTGTGTGTCTTTGCCCAGAATCGTATCACGAGCATTAGTCATCATCTCCAAACTCTTATTTCTGTCTGCGCTCCCACAATATCTCCACTGATCATGTTCAGAATCGACCATCATGCATTTATTTGGCGAACTCCTACAGATCCTTGGATGCCAGCTTGGCAGATGCTTCTTGTAGAGTTTGTGCCCCTTTCATGCTCCTTTGTGCTCCCAGCGTCCTGTCCTTTCCCTGTCCTGGCCACAGAATGACGTTACTTGAAAGCTCAATGACCCAGAACCACCAGACTGGAAGCTCTGTGACAGCAGGCGGTGTGTCCACTATTTCGTCGTATCGGGCACCCACCGCAGCGCCCACGGATAGAAGATGTATTCACTACTTCGTTGTTGAAAGTGAAATTCCAAGATTCTGTAATATCTTTCACTTTGGTGTCTAGTTCATGCAATCGCTGAAATGGAATCAACAATCATCAGACATGATTTCTCCAAGAAACTTTTAAGTCCAGTGGACCAGCTCCAGCTGCTCCAATCTGTCAGAGTGTCTGCTGCATCTCCTTCGTTGTTCTAGAAAGGACTCCTACATAATTACTTATCCCTTCAGGTTGGGGGAAGAGGAGAGACTACAAGGCAGTAGAAAACCCCATTTTTTAAAGAAATCTGTGGCGTCAGCACATAAATGACACCAGATTGTCATTTCTTCCTTTAAAAAATGGTGACAATATTAGTAGTGGTCACACAGGAAATTATAAGGATTAAATGAAATAAAGTTTGCAAATTTTAGACTGAATCATAGTAGATGAGAGTCCACCTGACCGCAGTAAATGGTCGCTGCCTGCAGGGCTAGTAGGACATCCAATACCGGGTAGAGTCCACACTCAGCCAAACCAGCTCAAGCTTTCAGTGCAGCTCCCTTAACACCCTCAGGGGTGTGCATGGGGAGCTCCTCCCCCCACCGAGAACACTCCAGGAGAGGGCAGTGTCTGCAGGACTGGGAAGGAGCTGAGCCCAAGTTTCCCCTCTGGGGTCAGTACCTGGAACACAAAGGAGATCTCACAGCGCAAGGAAAGTCTTTGCAGGGAACCAGCATCTTGAAAGTTGTCTGCCAGAAATGGCTGTTCTATGAATAGTATAAGAGTGGTCAGAGCTCCTTCCCTCAGGCTCACTCATATTCAGACATTCTGGTGATATATTTTTTTTAATTTTTTAAATTTTAATTTTTAATAATTACATCCAAATTAGTAAGCATATGGTGCAACAATGATTTCAGGAGTAGATTCCTTAGTGCCCCTTACCCATTTAGCCCATCCCCCCTCCCACAACCCCCCCAGTAACCCTCAGTTTGTTCCCATATTTATGGGTCTCTTCTGTTTTGTCCCCTCCCGATTTTTGTCTTTCTCTGACTCACTAATTTCACTTAGCATAATAGCCTCCAGTTCCAACCACGTAGTTGCAAATGGCAAGATTTCATTCTTTTTCAATGCCGAGTAATACTCCATTGTATGTATGTATATATATATATATATATATATATATATATATATATATATATATACACATCACATCTTCTCTATCCATTCATCCATCAATGGACATTTGGGCTCTTTCCATACTTTGGCTATTGTTGATAGTGCTGCTATAAACATGGGGGTGCATGTGCCCTTTCAAAACAGTATACCTGTATCCCTTGCATAAATCCCTAGTCATGCAATTGCTGGGTCGTAGGGTAGTTCTATTTTTAGTTTTTTGACAAACTTCCATACTGTTTTCCAGAGTGGCTGCACCAGCTTGCATTCCCACCAACAATGCAAAAGAGATCCTCTTTCTCTGCATCCTCGCCAACATCTGTCGTTGCCTGAGTTGTTAATGTTAGCCATTCTGATGGGTGTGAGGTGGTATCTCATTGTGGTTTTGATTTGTATTTCCCTGATGATGAGTGACGTTGAGCATTTTCTCATGTGTTCGTTGGCCATCTGGATGTCTTCCTTGGAGAAGTGTCTATTCAAGTCTTTTGCCCATTTCTTCACTGGATTATTTGTTTTTTGGGCATTGAGTTTGATAAGTTCTTTATAGATTTTGGATACTAACCCTTTATCTGTCATTTGCAAATATCTTCTCCCATTCTGTCAGTTGCCTTTTAGTTTTGCTGATTGTTTCCTTCGCTGTGCACTAGCTTTTATTTTGATGAGGTCCCAGTAATTCATTTTTGCTTTTGTTTCCCTTGCCTCCAGAGACGTGTTGAGTAAGAAGTTGCTGCGGCCAAGATTACAGAGGTTTTTGCGTGCTTTCTCCTCGAGGATTTTGATGGCTTCCTGTCTTACATTTAGGTCTTTCATCCATTTTGAGTTTATTTTTGTGTATGGTGTAAGAAAGTAGTCCAGGTTCATTCTTCTGCATGTTGCTGTCCAGTTTTCCCAGCACCACTTGCTAAGAGACTGTCTTTATATCATTGGGTATTCTTTCCTTCTTTGTCAAAGATTAGTTGTCCATACGTTTGTGGATCCATTTCTGTTCCACTGATCCCAGTGTCTGTTCTTGTGCCATACCATACTATCAGGATGATTACAGCTTTGTAGTATAGCTTGAAGTCTGGGATTGTGATGCCTCCTGCTTTGGTTTTCTTTTTCAAGATCGCTTTGGCTATTCAGGGTCTTTTCTGGTTCCATACACATTTTAGGATTATTTGTTCTAGCTCTGTGAAGAATGCTGGTGTTACTTTGATAGGGATTGCATTGAATATGTAGATTGCTTTGGGTAGTATCGACATTTTAACAATATTTTAACAATATTTGTTCTTCCTATCCAGGAGCATGGAATCTTTACCCATTTTTTTTTTGTCTTCTTCAATTTCTTTCATAAGCTTTCTATAGTTTTCAGTGTATAGATTTTTCACCTCTTTGGGTAGATTTATTCCTAGGTATTTTATGTGGTTTTTTTTTTGTGCAACTATAAATGGGATCAATTCCTTGATTTCTCTTTCAGTCACTTCATTGTTGGTATATAGGAATGCAACTGATTTCTGTGCATTGATTTTATATCCTGCAACTTTGCTGAATTCATGAATCAGTTCTAGCAGTTTTTTGGTGGAATCTTTGGGGTTTTCCATATAGGGTATCATGTCATCTGCGAAGAGTGAAAGTTTGACCTCCTCCAGGCCAATTCGGATGCCTTTGTGTTGTCTGATGGCTGAGGCTAAAACTTCCCAATACTGTGTTGAATAACAGTGGCAAGAGTGGACATCCCTGTCCTGTTCCTGACCTCAGGGGGAAAGCTCTCAGTTTTTCCCCATTGAGGACGATATTAGCATTGGGTCTTTCGTATATGGCTTTTATGATCTCGAGGTATGATCCTTCTACCCCTACTTTGTTGAGGGTTTTTATCAAGAAAGGATGCTTTATTTTGTCAAATGCTTTCTCTGCATCTATTGAGAGGATCATATGGTTCTTGTCCTTTCTTTTATTGAAGTGATGAATCACATTGATTGTTTTGCAGATATCGAACCAGCCCTGCATCTCAGGTATAAATCCCACTTGGTCATGGTGAATAATTTTTTAATGTATTGTTGGAGCCGGTTGGCTAATATCTTGTTGAGGATTTTTGCACCCATGTTCATCAGGGAAATTGGTCTATAGTTCTCCTTTTTAGTGGGTCTCTGTCTGGTTTTGGAATTAAGGTAATGCTGGCTTCATAGAAAGAGTTTGGAAGTTTTCCTTCCATTTCTATTTTTTGGAACAGTTTCAAGAGAATAGGTGTTAACTCTTCTTTAAATGTTTGGTAGAATTCCCCTGGAAAGCCATCTGGCCCTGGACTCTTTTTTTTTTTTTTTTTTTTTTTTTTTTGTCAGATTTTTGATTACTAATTCTATTTCTTTACTGGTTATGGGTCTGTTCAAATTTTCTATTTCTTCCTGTTTCAGTTTTGGTAGTGTATATGTTTCTAGGAATTTGTCCATTTCTTCCAGATTACCCATTTTATTGGCATACAATTGCTCATAATATTCTCTTACTATTGTTTTTATTTCTGCTGTGTTGGTTGTGATCTCTCCTCTTTCACTCTGGATTTTGTTTGTTTGGGTCCTTTCCTTTTTCTTTTTGATCAAACAGGCTAGTGGTTTGTCAATTTTGTTAATTCTTTCAAAGAACCAGCTTCTGGTTTCCTTGATCTGTTCTACTGGTTTTTTGGTTTCGATAGCATTGATTTCTGCTCTAATATTTATTATTTCCTGTCTTCTGCTGGTTTGGGGTTTTATTTGTTGTTCTTTTTCCAGCTCTTTAAGGTGTTAAGTTTAGGTTGTGAATCTGTGATCTCTCTTCCTTTTTTAGAAAGTCCTAGATTGCTATACACTTTCCTCTTATGACTGCCTTTGTTGCATCCCAGAGGTTTTGGGTTGTGGTGTTATCATTTTCTTTGGCTTCCATATACTTTTTAATTTCCTCTTTAACTGCTTGTTTAGCCCATTCATTCTTTAATAGTATGTTCTTTAGTCTCCAAGTATTTGTTACCTTTCCGAATTTTTTCTTGTGGTTGATTTCAAGTTTCATATGCATGGTATGATCTCGATCGTTTTGTATTTGTTGAGGGCTGATTTGTGTTCCAGTATGTGGTCTATTCTGAAGAATGTTCCATGTGCACTGGAGAAGAATGTATATTCCGCTGCTTTAGGATGAAATGTTCTGAATATATCTGTTAAGTTCATCTGGTCCAGTGTGTCATTTAAAGCCATTGTTTCCTTGTTGATTTTTTGATTAGATGATCTGTCCATTGCTGTGAGTGGGGTGTTGAAGTCTCCTACTATTATGGTATTACTATCAATGAGTTTCTTTATATTTGTGATTAATTGATTTATATATTTGGGTGCCACATTTGGTGCATAAATGTTTAAAATTGTTAGGTCTTCTTGATGGATAGACCCCTTGATTATGATATAATGCCCTTGTTCATCTCTTGATATAGTCTTTATTTTAAAGTCTAGATTGTCTGATGTAAATATGGCTACTCCAGCTTTCTTTTGTTGACCATTAGCATGATAGATGGTTCTCCATCCCCTTACTTTCAATCAGAAGGTGTCTTTAGGTCTAAGTGGGTCTCTTGTAAACAACATATAGATGGATCTTGTTTTCTTATCCATTCTGTTACCCTATGTTCTTTGATTGGAGCATTGAGTCCATTGATGTTTAGAGTGAGTACTGAAAGATATGAATTTATTGGCATTATGATGCTTGTAGAGTTGGAGTTTCTGGTGATGTTCTCTGGTCCTTTCTAATCTTTGTTGCTTTTGATATATATATATATATATATATAGGTGTATATATATATATCTCTCTCTCTATATATATAGGTGTATATATATATATCTATATGTCTTTTGGTGTGTATATATATATCTATATATCTTTGGATATATATATATATATATATATATATATATATATATATATTTCATCTTTTTTCCCCTCAGTGAGTCCCCCTTAAAATTTCTTGCAGGGCTGGTTTAGTGGTCACAAACTCCTTTAATTTTTGTTTGTCTGGGAAACTTTTTCCCTCTCCTTCTATTTTGAATGACAGCCTTGCTGGATAAAAAATTCTTGGCTGCATATTTTTCTGTTTCAGCACACTGAATATTTCTTGCCACTCCTTTCTGGCCTGCCAAGTTTCTGTGAATAGGGCTGCTGCAAACCTGATCTGTCTTCCTTGTATGTTAGGGACTTTTTCTCTCTTGCTGTTTCACGATTCTCTCCTTGCCTGAGTATTTTGTGAATTTGACTATGATATGCCTTGTTGATGGTCAGTTTTTGTTGAATCTAATCTGAGTCCTCTGTGCTTCCTAGATTTTGATGTCTATGTGTTTCCCCAGGTTAGGAAAGTTTTCTGCTATGATTTGCTCACATAATCCTTCTACCCCTATTTCTCTTCCTCCTCTGGGACCCCTATGATTTTGATGTTGTTCCTTTTTAATGAGTCACTGGTTTCTCTAATTCTTAAATTGTGCTCTTTTGCTTTAATCTCCCTCGTTTTTTCGGTGTCAGTATTCTCTATAAGTTTGTCCTCTATATCACTGATTCTCTGTTCTGCCTCATCCATCCTTGCTGCCGTGGCATCCATCCGTGATTGCAGCTCAGTTATACCATTTTTAATTTCATTCCAGCTATTTTGTTACTTCTTTTATAGAAGGGATTCTAATCTATTTTCGACTCCAGCTAGTATTCTTATTATTGTGATTCTAAATTCTGGTTCAGACATCTTGCTTGTATCTGTGTTGGTTAAATCCCTGGCTGTTTCTTTGTGCTCTTTCTTTTGGGGTGAATTCCTTCATTTTGTCATTTTGAAGGGAGAAAAGAAATTAATGAGGTAGAAAAATTGAAATTAAAAAAATTAAAATTAAAAAAATAGTTAATTTAAAAATTGAAAACATACACACACACAAATCGAATAGATGATACTAGATCCTAGGTGTGTTTTGGTCTGGGTGTTGAAAGTGGTTTGACAGATTAGAGAAAAAAAGGGGGGGGGGAGAAAAAGAAAAAAAAAAGAAATCGTTTGAGAATTGAAAAAAATGAATACACTGAAGTAGACTAAAATGAGATGAGGGGGGTAAAATAGAATTTGAAAAAATATACACAAAAGTAAAGAATACAGTAGAAAAAAATTAAAGAAAAATATTTTTAATAAAAATTAAATATTATATGATTTTTCTTCTTATGTATTCAAGAAAAAAGAAAAGAAATGAAAAAGAGAAAAAAGATAATAAAAGAAAAAAGAAAAAAGAAAAAAGGAAATCGTTTGAATATTTGAAAAAGTGGATACACTGTAGTAGACTAAAATAAAATGATGGAAGTAAAATAGAATTTGAATAAATTTACATAAAAGCAAAAAATATATTAAAAAATTAAATTAAAATATTTTTAATAGAAATTGAAAGTAAAAATGAAGTTTTTCTCTTTCTGCATTCAAGAAAAAGAAAAGAAACAAAACAGAGAAAAAAAGAGAAAGAAAGAAAAAAAGGAAATTGAAAATTTGAAAAGGTGAATACACTGAAGAAGACTAAAATAAAATGATGGAAGTAAAATAGAATTTGAAAAAATTTACACAGAAGTAAAAAATATAATAATAAAAATCAAAGAAAAATATTTTTAATAAAAATTGAAAACAAAAATGAATTTTTTCTCTTTCTGTATTCAAGAAAAAGAAGTGTAAAAGAGAAAAAGAAAAAAAAAGAAAAGTGAATAAATCAACCTGCTAACAGATTGAAGTAGGACTGAAATTACTTCGTTTTCCCCTAGAAGTCAGTCTGTGTAGTGCTTTACAGTCCATAAAGCAAGCCGGCCGTGAGACTTGTGTTCTTGAAGAGCAAAGTTGGCCCAGTTGGGTGGGGATCAGTGTAACAGCTCCACTCTCCACTAGATGGCGCGGCTAGCCTACTGGGGTGGATTATTGCCACGCTCATAGGTGCGTATGCGCATGCGCGGGACTGGTGAAAATGGAACGACCCAGCTATCCAGTGTGTCCTCCCTGATTAGCGATCGCGCACTTGTTCTCTGCCTTCAGCTCTCGTCCACTCCCCACTTTTTCACTGTCTGTGACCAGGCCCCAGGCAGTACCTCTCTCCCGAGTTTTGTCTCAGATGGGGCTGTTTTCCCTGGCCCCTTACTTGTGAAGGACTGCAGCTTTGACCTGTTCCGCCCCTCTGCAGGAGGGTCTCATCGACCAATGGCTGAATGTCGGCTGCACCCAGGAACGCTTGCTGGACCCTGCTGCTGCCGGTGCCCTGAGACTACGGCCAGGTGCCAGCCTATCCCAGAAAAAGTTCGCGAGATAGTGTAGCAGCAGGGTTTCAGGGATTATGGAAAATCACAACACACATCTGGCACCAGGCTTCACCCTAAACGACCTGTTCTAGCACCAGCGAATGTGGCCGTTTTCTGCGGTCTGCTGGGACCAAGTGGCTTCAACAGTCTCTACCAAATGTCCTTCCAGCAGTGGAACCGCTTTTCTCCGTGTGGCCCGAGAACCTCCCGGACCCCACTCTGTTCCTGGGGATTCGCCCTTCTCACCAGAGCACTGCCAGGTATCGAGCTGCAGAGTTTCAGACTCTGCACTCCCCCTATTTATAGAGTCTTAATGGAATTTAAACCCTCTCCTGTCTCCTTTCTCCCTTTTTAGTTTGGTCCTTGCAGTTGTTTCCAATTTTCCACTTTCTCTCCAGCTGCTTTTGGGGAGGGGTGCTTTTCCCGTATTCTCCCCCCTTCCCCAGTCTCGGTCCTCTCTCCGCCCCCAAAAGTGGTTCCCTACCCTTCGCAGCTTCTCGCTCCCCAAATTCACCTCTCCGCGCCGCGTACCTGCTGAATTCTGTGGTTCAGGTTGTGCAGATTGTTGTGTTAATCCTCAGATCAGTTTTCTAGGTGTGTAGGATGGTTTAGTGTTGGTCTGGCTGTATCTCATAGACACAAGACACACAAAAAACTTCCATGCTGTTCCACCATCTTGGCTCCTCCCCGTCTTGTGATATTTTTGGAGGCACAGTGGAGAAGGCAAAATTCGAAGAAACCAGGAAAACAGTTTTAGAAATTATGAAAGAGAGGGTGATGAGAAATAGGACACTCAAAGATTTTTACCCATTGACTCTCACAACCCTAATTCAAAACCTATCTCTTGGGTTAGTATTAGGATAAAGTAAGTGAGTACTTCCCTCAAGCACAGAATTAAAGAAGGTACCAAATGTAAAGAATCCATATAAATAATATCTAAATCAATGTTAAACCATGTATACTAATGCAAAACCTTCATGAAGTACAAACACCAAAAATTTAAATAAAGGCAAGAAATCAGCCTGCACTTGAAAGTTCCTGAGAGTCTTCAAAGGAAGAAGCAGGATGCATAGGAAATTTGGGCAAATTCCATCCAGTCTTTCAAATTCTTACAAAGAAAATGAAAAAATTGACCCGCTAAATGCCCTTAATGCTTGCAGACAACTCTTTAACCATAGAGTCAAGGTGAGGTCCTATGAAAGACGCTTCACTAACCAAACGTTAAATACAAATTATTTAACACTGTCATGGGGACACAAAAGATCATCAAACATACAGTTCTGCCAACTGGAAGAAGTAAAGGAGTAACCTTCACTGTATTATTGAGTTTGTGTCCATCAGCGGTAGCAAACTAAGGTTATGTCCAAGTGTTGTTTTAATGTAAATAAAATATAGCTTCAATCCTATTGAAAAGGTTCCCTAAAATATTGTTTGAGTATTTTTATTGTGAAGAAGTTTTGATATTTATGTGTGACATTTTGATTTATTATGCACTGTCAACTATTTCATGGTGACCAAGTAGATGACAGTGCTGAGTGAGTTTCGCTATTACTCTTTTGCAAAGTGCAATCATATTCCCTCCTTCCCATGGGCAAACGGTGCTAGTAGTCAGCCGAGGGCTAGTGGGCACAAGACTCCCTCACAGAGAGGATCCAGAGGATATGGACTCCAGACTTGCTGTGTCCACCAGGTCCTCACTGTGGCCCAGGCGAATGCTGTCATCCCTTCCACCCTCCGCTGTAGCCCAATCGTCCCACCCTCCTGTCTCCTATCCTCCCATTGCTTCATTGTCCCATTGCCCTATGGTCTTTAGTCCTGTCGTCCTGTCGCCCCTTCGCCCCAAGGATGCACCTCTCCGTTGCCCCAGCACCCTTTGGCCCCATCTCACATTGTCCCACCCCCCCATTACTCGTGTGCTTTCCTCCCGTTGTCCCAGCACCTCATCACCCTCCCATCATCCCATCCCCCAGTCGCCCCATCCTCCCACTGTCCTGTCATCTCTCGCCCCCACCAGTGCCCCATCATTTCAGTGGCCCATCATCCCATCGCCCTATCATCCCATCCTCCATTCATCCTGTCCTCCAGTTACCCTATCTTCCCAACGTTCCTTCATCTCACCCCTCCACCAGCACCCCATAGTTGCAGTGGCCCATGGACCCATCAGTGCATCCCTTCCATTGTTCTGTCATCCCGTTGCCCAATCGTGCCATCATGCCGTGGTCCCTCTGTCTTTTTGCCCATGTCCCACAGTCCGATCACCCCATTGCTAAATGTGCACCTACATGTGTAGCTGTATGTTTCCCATCTTGCTATTATTTTCTTTGTTCCTATGGCTCTCTGTGTCTTTCTTTCTTAATTTCCTGCCTCCTTGGATGAATCAACGGTTTTTCAATGGTTCCATTTTATCTCCATCATGGACTCTGAGTTATTCTTTTTAATTTTAGTTTCCTTTATACTCTTTACCATATATTATTTCAAATTATCACACTCGACCCTTTCTGTAGCTTTCCCTATATTGTTGTAAGACCCTTAAACTAGCATGCTTCATTTGTTATCATCCCACCTGTGGCTCTGTGTGTATGGCCCCTGTGACTTACCTCTTACCGCTATATGTGTTTTAAATGGCTGGACACAATTTTCTTATTTTGTATTAGACAATTCAATACTTACTATTCTGTATACCTCAAAATTTCCATCTAGTATGATTTTCTCCTTTGCTTCAAGAGTATCTTTTAACCATTCTTACAGTACAAGTCTTACCATGAATTCTCTCAGCTCCTATATTTCTGGAAAAGTCTTTATTTACCTTTAATTTGAAGGATTTTTTTTTGGCTGAATTGAAAAGTGCAAGTTAAAAAGTTTTATTCCCTCAGGCTTTATATATGCCATTTAACTGATACTGACTTTGCATAATTTCTGTTGAGAAATCCAAAGGTAGTTTTCTTTTCTTTCATCAAATGTAATCTCTTCTGATATGTAACCACTTTAATATTTTTGCTTTACCAATTTTTCTCAGCAATTTTATGATGATGTGCTTTGCGCTGGTTGTGCTTGTGTGTGTGTGTGTGTGTGCGCGCGCGCACGCACTGCTTAGAGTTTATTGAGGTTCTTGGAGCCAAGGTTGGTGTTTTCATCTAATTCACAAAATTTCCTGCCATCATCTCTTCCAGTGTTTAGTGGGCCTTTCTCACTCTTATGGCCCTGGAAGAATCTGAGACCCTCATTTCGTTCCATGCTCCTGTTGGACACATTCTACTCTTGTGCATTTAAGGATCCTGATCTTTACATCTCTACCTCATTTATCCTTCTCTAAAGTGCATGTGGGTTTTCATTTATGTCTTCCATTTCTATCCTTTAGGAAGCCTTCAGGAAGAAAGGCATGTTTCTTGTTGAACTCAAGGAGATGTTGTTCTTTGCCTCGACATCACAGACAGTTTTCCAGTTGTTTCTCCTAAGAGCACATATTCAGACCTTCTTGATACATCGTGACTGAAACCGCACTCCGTTCCTTTTTCAAATCGAATCTTACACCAATTATGTATTCCATCATGATTTCATTTTCCTCTCTCATATAATAAGAGAGTTGACATTGATCTCTGTCTGGATTGGCAGGTAATCATTGTGGAACCATTTCCGGACAGTTGATCCCACCAGTTGAACATCAGATATATACTTTATCCTAAACTTAACTGTCACTGATAACACAACCATTTTGGATATCATGTGTTTTACCAGTCTCGTCCCCAGTTTTCTTCCTTGTTACATTGCATTTTCTGTACTTATGAATACCTCTTACTTTTTCATAGACAATGTTATGTCTGGACTTCTCTACTGTTCCTTTTTTTTTGATTAAATGAAGATTTGATGTTTAGGGAGAGCAATGATTTCAGAAAAATCATAACTTCTTAGACATCATTAAGTAATGAATTTGCAATGGATATGATAGCCAGGGATGCTTCTGTCATAAGATGAAAACATGAAAGGTAATCAGAAAATTTCTGTTCTCCAATATCTAACAAGCAAAGTTAAAAAGCAAGAGCATCATCAGTAAAAGCCAGAATCAAGAAAGGGTATAATTTGGGGATTCAAATGTATGAGAATTTCATAGTAAGAATTGTTAGTGAGATTTATGCCTGTGATAAAGGATTATGTACTGCATGTAGATTTTACCCAGG
Organism: Panthera leo; assembly: GCF_018350215.1. Taxonomy (NCBI): domain Eukaryota; kingdom Metazoa; phylum Chordata; class Mammalia; order Carnivora; family Felidae; genus Panthera; species Panthera leo. The sequence goes on along the minus strand of NC_056691.1, from coordinate 45,520,520 downwards.
AATTTAGATGTTTGATCTTGAATAATTCACTTAACCCCTCTGGATCTCAGTTTCCCCATAATAAAGTAGGTTGGAAATGTTCCTAGAATTGTATTAAATAATCTAGAATATTTCAAAGTACTTAACAGAGTGTCTTCCACTGAGTGAGGACTTAACAGGTGCTGACAAGTTTCTTATTTTTTCATAGGCGTCTACAAGAGGATAGTAAATTGATAGCCTTGTCTCTGTTACTCACTAAAGAATGTTGATAGTCTAAACACACAGAATTGGGAACATGTGAATCTCACTTGTATGTAATTGTATACATGATAATATAATGTACACATTATACATTCTGATACCTAGCACATTCCTTCTTCCACTTTGTTTCCCTGGACCTTATTCTTTCACTCCCATATCATAATATTTCCTTCATCCCAAGAGTAGGAACCACCCCGCCTGCCCACCCCCCACCCCCTCGCTGCAATGAGCTCTGCTCTCTACATTCACTCCTCACTAACCTGTCCTGTCCATTCATAGAGCTGCTTCCTCTTCCGTTGTGGTTTCTGTCTGGCAATTTTACTTCCAAGTACAAAGCCACCAACTGAAACCAATAGCTGTGTGAAAGTTCTAGGTTTTTTTGCAGACTCTCCTAGGAGAGGCCTTGTTTTCTTCTTTTTCTCCTGGTGGCTATTTTTGGACATGAGAGGATGTCCCTGCTACAATGATGTAATGGTGGCAATAGGGGAAAAGGAAAGAGACAGGATCATTTTACTCTGTGGCCTGTCATGATATTTACAAAGGAAGAATGCCACCTACAGGCCTAAGAAGGACAAAGATAGTGACCAAGTCTGGAGATCTGGCTTGTGTTCTAAGTGCAAATCTGCAGGAGATTTTTCTCAAGAGCAAAAAAAGTCTCCTATCTGGAAAGAACTGACTCTAATAGTATAATAGGTCAATTTCTGTAGTTTTTATATATTTTTGAAAAAAAACATACTTTTCTTAGAGAGTTGGTAGCTTCACAGCAAAATTGACTACAAGATAAGGAGATTTTTCACATACTCCCTAGTTCTGTATTTGCATAATCTCCCCTATCATCAACATTCCCTCACCAGATGGAACAGTGGTTACAATTGCTTCCAACCTTGGGGCACCTGGGTGGCTCAGTCAGTTGAGTGTCTGACTTTGGCTCAGGTCATGATCTTGTGGTCTGATCTGTGAGTTTGAGCCTCACATCGGGCTCTCTGCTGACAGCTCAGAGCCTGGAGCCTACTTCAGATTCTGTCTCCCTCTCTCTCTGCCCCTCCCCCACTTGTACTCTGTTTCTCTCTCTCTCTCTCTCTCTCTCAAAAATAAACATTTAAAAATTTTAAAAAAACACAAAAAAACAATTGCTTCCAACCGTGTAACTGTTAGCTCTTAAGGTTGTGAACATGTCTTAAATATTTCAATGATCTGTGGCACTCCAAAGCTCAACCTTGGAGCAGTCCAACAAAACCTTATTCCTTAGTATTTATTCTCTCATTGTTTTTCATGAGTATCACACAAGAAGCATTGACGTTGATATCGTGGAAGAGACACAAAATGTCTGCAAGCTCAGTGTGTCAAACGTCGGGATAATGGGGCTCTGTGATTGGAGGAGTCTATCTCCATTGATTTCTGGGTCTCAAAGTCATCTTGGGAGAGGTGTCCTTTGCTTACCTGTGAGCTGTCATTGTCTGTCTTGTGGATGTTGCTTGTATCTGAGCCTCAATATTATACAGGCTCTGGGAATTAAATAGAAGTAGATCATATTTTATGATTTAATTCTACAAAACCTACCAAAACTTCAATAATTATATCTAGTACTAAACAGAAAAAAAATATTTTGACAGTGCCTTCAAGAGTATCTAGAGGCAGGTGCAGTTAAAACTTATATTCTCATCAACACAGCATTAAAATCCAGGACACTAAAAACAAATGTCAAGTAAATAAGATATTTTTACAATTGCTGTTAGCAATTTGGAATTATTTTAAATATTTGAATACATTGAAATCATTAATATCTCTTTTTAGAAATTGATAATTTGCATATTTGGTTTACATTTTATAATTAATATAAGTAAATACATTATAAATTACTCATCACATTTAGTAATACATTTAAGCATCAATGGATTTTTTTTTAATTTTTTTTTATTTTTTAATATATGAAATTTACTGTCAAATTGGTTTCCATACAACACCCAGTGCTCATCCCAAAAGGTGCCCTCCTCAATACCCATCAATGGATTTAAAATTTAGCCTGTAGCTTAAAATTTTTAGTCATTATTATCCCTGTACTTATAAAGAATAAAAAGAGTAACTTTACACTCTCTTTTGTATGTACAAAAATCAGATATAAATAGAGTATAAACTATATATAGAGAGTATAAACTATATATATTATATATATAACATATATATAACATATATATTTAACATTATATATAACATATATAACATAACATAACATTATATATATAACATATATATTATATATATATATATATATATGTAATATATATATACATATATGGTATCTGCGTTATTAAGATCTTGGATGGTTCGATAAAAAAAAAAAAAACAAAAAGACTCTGGACACATCACCAATAATGAAAATAATATATATGGATGGAAACAGTGCTCTAAACCCGTGTAGAAAGTACATAAAGGAAATCAAAAACAGAAGTGGAAAGTAAGGGCAACCTTCAGAAACTGAAAACTACTATGTTCCTTACTTAAGCCATGCGCACAAGGGAAGATGTTCAGAGAACCTAGAGCCACGGGTCACAGAGTCGCCCACCCCAGCCAGGCCGACAGCATCTGCAAGATCCCCGATGGCGCTGCCCTCTTCCTTCTTGGTGGCCCTGGTGGCGCTGGGCTGCAACTCCGTCTGCTCTCTGGGCTGTGACCTGCCTCAGACCCACGGCCTGCTGAACAGGAGGGCCTTGACGCTCCTGGGACAAATGAGGAGACTCCCTGCCAGCTCCTGCCAGAAGGACAGAAATGACTTCGCCTTCCCCCAGGACGTGTTTGGTGGAGACCAGTCCCACAAGGCCCAAGCCCTCTCTGTGGTGCACGTGACGAACCAGAAGATCTTCCACTTCTTCTGTACAGAGGTGTCCTCGTCTGCTGCTTGGAACACCACCCTCCTGGAGGAATTCTGCACGGGACTTGATCGGCAGCTGACCAGCCTGGAAGCCTGTGTCATGCAGGAGGTGGGGGAGGGAGAGGCTCCCCTCACCAACGAGGACTCCATCCTGAGGAACTACTTCCAAAGACTCTCCCTCTACCTGCAAGAGAAGAAATACAGCCCTTGTGCCTGGGAGATCGTCAGAGCAGAAATCATGAGGTCCTTGTATTATTCATCAATAGCCTTGCAGAAAAGATTAAGGAGCGAGAAATGAGACCTATTCAACATGGAAATGATTCTCACTGACTAATAATACACACTTTCCATGTGTTCTGCCATGTCAAAGACTCTGATTTCTGCTGTAATGGCGACAAGAATGTAGTCAATTTGTCAAATGTTTTCAAGGAGTATTAAGTAACATCATGCCTACTCTACAATCACTAGTTGCTTACAGATAACCATGCTGATGTCTATTTATCTATTTAAATATTTATTTATTTAAATATGTATAATGTATAAATTATTTCAAGTAATACTATGTGTACCTTTATGTTGCAGTAATATAATAAAATGAATTCTTAATATTTAGTAAGCATATCTTTTTTTATTTCACTTTTACTGCAGGAAATGTTTGTAAAAAGTACCACCAAGCCTAATGGTGCGACTTGATTGAAAAATGGACAACAAAATTCATTTACCCATCAGATTCTATTAAAATCAGAGGTAACGGGGCGCCTGGGTGGCTTGGTCGGTTAAGCGTCCGACTTCGGCTCAGGTCATGATCTCGCAGTCCGTGAGTTCGAGCCCCGCGTCGGGCTCTGTGCTGACAGCTCAGAGCCTGGAGCCTGTTTCAGATTCTGTGCCTCCCTCTCTCTGTGACCCTCCCCCGTTCATGCTCTGTCTCTCTCTGTCTCAAAAATAAATAAATAAAAAAAAAAAGTTTAAAAAAAAAATTTTAAAATCAGAGGTAACAACTGACTTCCTCTAAGGCAAGTTGTTCGTCGCCCTTAGGACATGGGACACAGTAAATACAGTTCCCGCTGTCTTTATCTTCGATTTTCATAGGGACAGAAATCCAAAAACAATAATCCTGCTTAATATTACATTGAAGAAGGGAAAGAAGTGAATTCATTCAACTGATGCTACAGTGAGGAATGTCAGGAATAAAAGTGAAAGCTGTCGGTCTCCTCTACAGTTGACTGATACACATGGAAGTGCCCATGCCCGTTGTAGTGGATAGGTGAGCTTATATTTTACAAAAAACGCCGTGGCTAGAGGTCCATTCTAGTCCTGGGAAGCCAGAAACAGAGGTGGTCATGGGGTGAGACAGTGTAGTGTGACAAAAAGACTTACGTTGATTCTAAGAAAAAGCAGGGGAGAGAAGAGCCACAAAGGATAGGCAGGTATACCGGCCATTCAGTAGAAGGATAACAAGAAAGGATGATGTTGAGTGTGTTTAAGGAAATAAATGTGCTTAGAAAAGCATCAGTGGATTCAAGGAAGATGTGGATCTAACTAGCTGCTATGTCACAAAAATCGATACCACCCATGACTTTCAGGAGAACTGGTTTGGTGGAATTAATAAGTAGAAACCACACTGGAGCATGTGGTAACATAAATAAGAGAAGTTAGTTCCTCTGAAGTGGAGAAGAATATAGTGTGGGTTCTCAGAAAATAATGTGGGTTAGTTTTTCCGTGCAGAGTTTTCCCTTTTGTGCCATATGGTTTTCGTGAGTGATTTCATGGATTTAATGTACCAGTAAATCGTATTAATGCATTTAGTATTATATTTCTTTTGAGTCATGACTTACTGAGTTACTTAAATTGTTTATCCTTTCTTGGTTATTACTACCTTGTGTATCAGCAAGGTGATCAACCTTAAGAATTCACTAGGCAAGAAGAGATAATTAATTTAATCCTTCATCAAAATATCTATTACCACTGATACAATAATATTTCCTGGAATTATTGGCTTTATTAACTAATTTGCTTACCTTTCGTATTGTGACAGTGGTTTACTACAGCCACTTTATAGCACGTTTCACCTTCTAGGAGAATTTGATATGATAAGACTTCTTTAACGGTACTCACTGGTAATTTCTCCCAGTTTTACGAATATTACAATCTTTGGTGGATCCCAAAATAACACAATTGTCATGGACATGAAGACTGACAGACTTTTGGGGCACCTGGGGATGCTCGATTAAGCGTCCAACTCTAGTTTTCAATTCAAGTCATGAGCTCAAGGTTTATGAGATGAGCCAGGTGTTGGGCTCTATGCTGACAGCATGGAGCCTGCTTGACATTTTCTCTCTCCCTCTCTCTACCCCTCTCCAACTCATGCTTGTGTGTGCGCGCTCTCTCTCTCTCTCTCTCTCTCAAACTAAATAAATAAACTTTAAAAAAAAGGACTAACAGACTTTCTTCACATGAGAGTGGGAAGCTGGGTCAGGCATTGTGTTTCTTAGTATTTAAGGCAATGAAAAGAACTGGTTAAAATCAGCTAAAGACACAACATGAATGACAGAAATCCATAGAGAAAATGTGAGTTGTGTATAATTCAGGAGTGAAAAAAAACATTTAACAATTAAACAGAATGTTCTAAATAGTAACTGAACTCAGGCACTTGAAAGGCACCAAGATCACATCTTCCATAGAGTAACAATTGAAAACATGGTTCGTATGTCCTTATTTTTCTTCATACAGTGGCTATAAATGAGAATAGTGTTTGTCTCTTTCTGCAAAATTCTTACTGTGTGTCCTACCTTTCAGTAACTGACCTTCAAAGGAGGCAGCCTAAATAAACAGAAATCTGTCATGAATTCTAGAGAAGGCTGATTCATTCCTCATTTCAAAGAAGTGTCTTATTTATATTTAATGAGGAAAGGTGGCTTGTATTAATATCTGAGTTTCAAGAATAAGTATCTAGATGGGAGTACAGAAGAATATAATGTTTCATTAATATTCTGGCACCTGCCCCACCCCCAGCATTACAGGATACATTCCCCTGTCCTAATCGTTTCTTCCCTGTCCCAGAAAGAAGTCCCCACACACCCTGTCACTCACTCCCTTCAACTGTCAGCCTATTCACACAGCAGCTTTCTGGTCTGTTGTGGTCTCAGCTTAAACGTTTCCCTAAAGAGCAGCATGTCACAAGTAGAAACTAAAAATCAAATGAAATCCCTAAGTTTTGCAGAAACATCTTCAAGAAACGCTTTTTATTTACTACCGTCAAATGTGATGTAATAGCACTTGTGGCGAAAAAGACAGAAAGGAGGATCCGGTTGAAGGGTGGGCTACCGAAGCTCCTCTCAGAGAAGACCACCCCCTGGTGGCCACGTGCAGCAAGGGCAGCGACCAAGACTGGAGGGCTGGCTTGGGATCCCTGCAGAAATCCCGCCACTTCTTGAGGATGTCCCCTCAAGCTGCAAAAAGCTACCAGCTGGCAACAACAGATTCTAACGCTGTCTATGACAAGGACTAAGTATTGCCCTGAAACTCTCTATAGCCATCTTCAGTTTCAATCCCAGAGCTATTAAGTGCTAAATACTGGAAAGTGTTGGAGAACCGAGTCTCAGGGTGGGAGGCACGGGCGGGCGAAGGGAGTGATCACCATCCGCCAGCTCTCTCCTTTGAGCCTCAGGCCAAAGCAGCTATTTTCCTGATTTGGGGGAATTCAGTGTGGCCTTCACTCTTCCCTCTGCCAGAGCTCCCGGCCCCCAGTTTGCTGCACCGATTGTGTTAACCAGCCCTTTGCTTTTTTGCCAGCAGAGAAGTCACTTCCCTTTTTTCATTTTCATGACATTCAGACCTATATTTTCTTTTGCCCAACACAATTGTTGTGTTTTGCTTTCTAGGAGAGTTGAAATGAGAAACAAAAAAACAAAAACCTGATATCTTGGAAATATAGAGAAAAATGGTGCAGCCCCTCATTCTTTTACTTGCCTTTGTATTAACCTGCAGATGATATAAAACATGATGCAGGAAGAGCAAGACAATGTCCAGTAAACCACTGAGTAAAAACTAAGTCCTTAAAATTCTTTTTGTTGTTGTTTTTTAAATTTAAAATGAAATAACATGAGTAAGTAAAGGAGAGAAGGCTGTTTCTCCCCGACATAATAGCCGGGGCCTCACCCCCTACATTCTGACCCTCAGACAGATGTACAGACTAAGAAGCCAAAGAGAAATACCCAGACTGAATGAACAATGGAGAGTAGCTAGTTTCTGTGCTGGAAGCTGTTGACTACAGTACAGTATTAATAAACTCTTGCCGCCTACTGTATTTAATGTAACTGGCAATAAGGCAGCAGAAGAAGGGTCTATATCTGCAGGCAGCCTGACCTAGAATGAAGCAAAGCATTCCTAAGCTTCCTCTTGTATGGAAAAGCAAAGGACTGTCCACAGGTGCTTAGAAATGACAAAAAATACACGAGAGCCAGTTGTGGACACCTTCCAGCATTTTGAAAAATCCCAAATTTCTGCCAAACACCGTGGCCTGAGACCAAGCATCTGAGCATGGGAGAGGATCACCCACAATCCAGCAGTGAGAGAGAGAGAGAGAGAGAGAGGGAGAGAAAGAGAGAACCATTGGCTCAGTGGTGATCATGTGACACTCAGCATCACCTACTACCTTTACTGCAAGACATCGCTCCTTTATCAAGTTAAAATTTATTAGAAATGTTTGCTCCTCTTGACGAACACTCAGAGAACAAGTTACTCACAATCCAAGGTTTTACTGTATTTGTTTACTAAAGGTGAAATGATTACAGTTGGGTCACTCCCCTACTTAGAGGAAACTAACTGTGACCCTCAGCATCTGAGGGCTGTTGACACTTTGATACCTGCTCAGGAAAAGAAGGGGTCACCACTGAAAACTAGGGTGTCTCACACAAACACTCCAGGGACAAGGCCAAGGATCTAGGGGCATTAACTCTTTTGCTAACAAAGAACCTAGCCTCTCCACAGCAGAGGAATTCTAATGTCCTCAGGACAAGGTGAGCCTGCCCTCGGGGAGTGAGTCCAGGAGAGGTTGGGTTGAGGACACTCAGTCACTCCAGAGGAACATGTTAGTAGGGGTGATAACAACCTTGCGCGTGAGGGTTTGCTGAGAAAATAAAATGATCTGGGATTAGAATCTTCACAGCTACATGTCCCAGACCAGAACCGGGCTTCCTGCTGGGGACACTGGCACAGTCTGAGGAGCACTGTAGACGGGTTACGAAATGGCAGAAGGATAGTGTCTGTATTAGTCTTGACCCTGAGGCTCCAGTGAAGCATAACTGCATGGACCTGCATCAGTTATTTCTAGAATGAAGAGAAACATCCAAGAAACTCATTCACTTATCACCACAAGTCTCTAATGTGAATACAACAGTAGTTAAAACCCAGTCCTGGTTCTAAAGAGCTTATTTACCGTACGTGGTCTGGTCAGAACCTAGCAAGATACAAAAATCCATAGGAATGAAGGAGCGTGTCTCTGTATGAAGTAAAGAGGGTAAAAACCTAGTCCACAATCAAGGCCAGTTTCTTTCTAACACAAAGAGCAATGTTCATATATGAAAACATATATGTGAGCAGGTGTGTGTATGAGTACCTACATGCCTACATCACTCCAGTCTTTAGGACAAAGACGTTTCTCATTTGGTTGATAAGTGTCCATTGGGGTGGACATATCAGAAGTTTATTGGGAAATAAAGCTTCCATTGCCAATGTAGTGTTTTAGATTGATGACATCTTCTTACACAATAAGGAGAATGCATAAATGAAAACAAAAAAAGGAAGTAGAAGTGGAGAGGATGTGCAGAAAATGAAATTGTCCGCGTTCCCTATTTAAGAGCCATGCTTCGAGGCCGTCCTCAGAGAACCTCGGCCCCGAGGTCCCCCAGCCGCCCAGCTCAGCCCGGCCAGCAGCCCCCTCGGCTTCCCCATGGCTCTCCTGCGCCCTCTGCTGACCGCCCTGGCGCTGCTCACCTGCCGCCCTGGAGGCTCTCTGGGCTGTGCCCTGCCTGGGAGCCACGCGCAGGTTAGCAGGGACAACTTGGTGCTCCTGGGCCAGATGCGGAGACTGTCCCCTTTCTTGTGCCTGCGGGCCAGAAAAGACTTCCGCTTCCCCCGGGAGATGCTGGAGGGCGGCCAGCTCCGGGAGGCCCAGGCCGCCGCCGCCGTCCTGCGGGAGCTGCTCCAGCAGACCTTCAACCTGTTGCACACGGAGCGCTCCTCGGCGGCCTGGAGCCCCGCGCCGCTGCACGGACTCCGCTCTGGCCTCCACCGGCAGCTGGAAGCCCTGGACGCCTGCCTGGTGCAGGCCACGGGCGAGGGAGAGCGCGCCCCGGGGATGCACGGCCCTGCCCTGGCCATCAAGAGGTACTTCCAGGACATCCGCGTCTACCTGGAGGACCAGGGATACAGTGACTGCGCCTGGGAAATTGTCAGACTGGAAATCATGAGAGCCTTGTCCTCCTCGGCGACCTTGCAAGACAGCTTGGCCATCAAGGATGGAGACCTGGGGTCACCTTGAAGTGATTTTCATTGCCTGACGTGCCACATCACCCTGCACTATGCCTGCTCACTTCAAGAGACTCTCACTGCAGCCTTCATTACAGAATTTATTGACTTTAATTCCACAAATATTTCGTGAGTAGTATTAAGCAAGAATATGTAAAAAAAAAAAAAATCCGGCTTCAGGATCATCAGTCCTTAAGAGATGATTGCCCTGATGTTATTTATTTATTGTTATTTATTTATTCTTGTAGCTTATCATATTTATATTTATATTTTGATATAAAAGATATTTCTCTTTACACTGTATTAAAATTGATAAATCATATTCACCTATTTTATTAAATATGCATTTTGTCTTATTAAATTCTTATGAAAGACAATTTCTTGAGTCTCTTTATTCTTAAACCCTAAATCCAAATCTTGGTTGTTCTAAAGCAAATGGAAGAATGGATGGTAGTATTCATCTACTTACTCATCCTTTCAGTTCACGTCATATGTAAACAGGAAATCAAGACGGCAGATGCAGAATCACCTTCACAAAGCACAGCCGAGTAAATCGAACATGGCAACTTCTGTGTCAAAACTTTTAGTCTCACAGGGAAAGAGGCATTAAAAGAGGATAAATATTTTAAAAATTTTAATTATATTAAAAAACACAAAATGATGTAAAGGAAAATGTTATTCTTACATAGAAGCTTTAAATACAATAATTTTGAGACGGGGGAAGATGCACTTGGGAAATACATAATTGCAGAAGTCTTGCTGGCTGTTGGGCATGGGGTCAGCAATGAACAACAAATGCTATGCGGGGGTGGTATTAATTTGAGATTCTTTATTACATAATTGGGAATGAGCACATGGGAATGGGTGAGGTAATTTTTGTCTTTTATTTGAGAGAGAGAGAGAGAGGGAGAGAATCTCATGCGGGCTCCATGCTCAGTGTGGAGCCTGATGCGAGGCTTGTTCCCATGACCCTGGGATCATGACCTAAGCCAAAATCAAGAGTCAGATCCTCAAGCAACTGAGCCACCCAGCACCCCTGGATATGGTCACTCTTTTTTTTTTTTTTTTTTTGAAGGTTAAACTTTGATTTAGAAAGGCTGAAACAATTGTATGTTAATTGCAACAGCTAGGTTGTACAAAAATATGACTTGAAAATTCCCTTTTCATATTCTTGAAGAACTGGATTCCCATTACATACATGCCTTATTCTCTCTTCAGACCTCTGATTTCAGACTGGAGCTGAGCAGAGAAATGGCTGAGGGTCCCTCAAATCATTCTTGGGCTCCAGACAAGGTGCTGGGCCTCTAAGGAAATAAGCAGGTTATGGGTAAACCATACCTGTTAACTCTGGAGGCTTTTTGGTAGCATGCAAGAACAAACTGCTCCATCCTTAACTCTTTCCAGGAGTTCGACCCAGGGTACGTCAGTGGGCATCATAAGCTAGGTGAACGTATCACCATCAGGACAACCGGTGTTCACCCTGGGAGGCAGCTGGGTTCCTCCAGCTTGGTGAGGATGCTCATGTAATGCCTAGTTTGCAGGGATAGATCTTGTCCCATCCTCCAACCTGTGAGGTCTTTTGAGCTGAACCACATTCTAACAAGTCGGCCCTCTTCCGCTCTTTAGTGTTCCAGTGTGCACCTGAACCCGAGTGCCATGAAAAAATTAGCTGGATATGGTCACTTCTAAGTAGAGTGGGCAATGAGAAGAGACCTAAATGTAGTCCTGCAGACCCTCAGCATTTGGAGGCAAAGCAGAGGATAGTCTGCCAGGGGCACAGAGGTGGCGTGGCCAGTCCAGCTGGAAGGACACATGGGGACGATAACACATGGGGGGAGAGACCCCCACAGGGAAGAAGGGTCAGAGTGGTGCTCACAGTGTAGGTGCAGACGAACTGCCCAGGGGGTCTGAAAACAGATGCCATAGGTGACCTTAGCATGATCTGGTTTAGTGGAATTAATGAGGCAGAAACCAGATGGGTGTAGGTTGAAGAGGAAACACAAGAAGAGGAATTACTGGCACTGTGTATAGGAAATTATTTTGGGAAGCTTCTTTGTGAAGTGGAGACAGAAATAAGGTGGGACTTTGAGGAAAATGTGGGTCGGCGGTTATGAAGAGTTTGGGCGCCCCCTTCTGGCGGTTGGGGCGCAGCGAGGGGGCCTTGGAGGCGCTGCGGATTGCTGTCCACGCGTGTTTCACTATGGCCTGAGGAATCACAGATCGCAGTGACATAATCTATTCGCTAATGGTGCTGGTGATGCTTTGTGCCAGCCCCCCTGAATCTGATGGTTGTGAAAAACAGGAAATCATGCTTTTGAGATATCTGAAAAATGATAGCTTCTCAGTCACGCCAGAATAACAGGACCTGGGTTTTTTGGTTTTTGTTTTTTTTTTGTTTTTTTTTTTTTTTTTTACCACAAAATAGATATCAACAGCCAGAAGGCACAAGCCACCTGTTTCTGCCATCAGATTCTCAAGCTGTCCCACAAAGACTACAATACAGATCTTCAACCTGTTTATACAGAAAACTACAGCACGGCTTGGAGTGGATCTGCTGGTTACATTACTCCCGAGGAAGTCTGGAACAACAGCAGAAAACGAAAGTAGAAATTCTTCTGGTTTGTACTTACTTGAAGGTACCTAAAAGCACTTGCAAGGAATCAGCAACCGTCTAAAGAGCAAGGAATGTAGCTGCTGAGCCTTGGAGGTTTTTAGAGGGGTGGCTGAAGTGTGCTTTTCCCTCTTTAATACATTCCAAAAACAATCAGGAAATGAGAAAATTATTTTCATGACTCTCTAATCACTGTATTTTTGTTTGTCAAATCAAAGAAAGCAATCTGCACTGTTTTTCTGCACCAGCTATAAAAGATCTGAAATCAGGGGCGCCTGGGTGGCAAGGTTGGTTAAGTATCAGACTTTGGCTCAGGTCATGACCTCGCCATTAGTGAGTTCCAGTCCCAAGTTGGGCTCTGTGCTGACAGCTCGGAGCCTGGAGCCTGCTTCGGATTCTCTGTGTCTCCCTCTCTCTCTCTCTCTGCCCCTCCCCTACCTGAACTCTGTCTCTACCAAAAATAAACATTAAAAAAATAATAAGAGATCTGAGATCAAAACTATATTTTAGGTATAAAGTCTCCAAAAAATGTTCAGAAAAGTAAATGATCTGTTTCTTTAAAAAATAACCTATGATAATACATTTTTCATTTATCTTTTCAAATTTTTGGAGGGTATTTTTTGTCCCTAGAATCTGAAATATAACATATCATGGAAAACCTTCTTTACGTTATTTTGTTACAGACCTCTGTGAAGATAATGTTAGATGTTCAAACAGATACAAATGAAAATATCAGTATTTTGAACATAACACATGTTTATCTTCCCTTCATGTAACACTTCAATGCAAGTATTACTGAACAAATGACTCTTCTGGTAGGTTCTCCCTCAAACAGTGACTCAGGGATCCAGCTACCTTCTATTTAGTGCCTTCAATATGTGACTTTAAATATGGCTGTGGTATTTGGGCTTCTTCCACTTAGTTGTAAAAAGAAAAAGTACCATTGATCACATGGGCATATTTTCAAGGGCCAGATCTGCACAGAGCAAACGTAACTTCCACCCACATTCAGTTGGCCAGGATTCATTCACATGGCCACATCTAACTGTAAAGAGACTGGTAGAGGGAGTATAATTTTGTCACCAGTGGGGAAAAGGTACAAGTTTAATTTACTATTTACTATTTACTAAATTTACTATTGATTTTTAAACTATGTGCACTAATGCTGTTCTTTAGAAGAAATGGCCAATTTTCTTGCTTTTGCATCCAAAAAATGCTGAGTGCAGATCTGATTCCACAAATGAAAACCAGGCAAGAGACCTAACAGAAGAAGGCATGGGTGTTTGTATTATTGGCCCTTTAAAAGGGAGATTCACAGGGATTCCCAAGGGCATAGGTTAAAGTTGAAACACACATGGGGCGCCTGGGTGGCTCAGTCGGTTGAGCGCCGACTTGGGCTCAGGTCACGATCTCGCGGTCCGTGAGTTCGAGCCCCGCATCGGGCCCCTGTGCTGACAGCTCAGAGCCTGTTTAAATTCTGTGTCTCCCTCTCTCTGACCCTCCCCCATTCATGCTCTGTCTCTCTCTGTCTCAAAAATAAATAAACGTTAAAAAATAAAAATAAAAAAAAAATAAAGTTGAAACACACAGCTTCTGGATTGGAAGTTCTTTTTTTTTTTTTTTTTCTTTTTTTTACATTTATTTATTTTTGAGAGACAGAGCATGAGCAGGGGAGGGGCAAAGAGAGGAGACACAGAATCTGAAGCAGGCTCCAGGCTCCGAGCTGTCAGCACAGAGCCCGATGCGGGGCTCGATCTCACGGACCGTGAGATCATGACCTGAGCCGAAGTCGGACACTCAACCGACTGAGCCACCCAGGCACCCCTGGATTGGAAGTTCTTTTGAGGTCCCTCTTACAAATCAGTCCCCATTCAAACTCTCTCCTGGCTTGAGACCATGCTGATCTGTAAGACTCTGGCAGATTACTTCCGGCCTGTTGTTAACTACTGTAAAATTTGGGATTGCAAGTAACTTGTTCTGGGAGTGTTCCACAAGATGAGCAAACATTTCTAATAAATTTTAATTTGATAAACAAGCACTGTCTTGCAATACAAGTAGTATGTGATGCCAAATGTCACGTGATCACAACTGAGCCAATGGTTCATGAAATTCGCTTTGATATATGAGTGCTTTGGATTACAAGCAGGTTTCCAGAATGAATTATGCTCGCAAATTTTTACTGTACTTGGAAGCTTTAGGCTGAGAGATCTTATCCATTCACCTCTGCTCCCTGGGCAATGTATATAGGGTAGAAGGAGTTGATCAGGATATACTAGCCGCTCTCACTGCCAATGGTGCTTCAACTTGAAAATATCCCTGTTAGGCAGCTAGAGGAGAACATACTGCAGACATCTCCACATCCCCAGATATCTGGGTGCACATTCAGCAATGTTCTGGGAAAAGCTGAACTATGTGAACCCAGACAATGACACTCAGAACTCAAGAATTGTGCCAAGTAGGAGTAACTGTATAAGGAATAAATGGTAGCATGCCTGCTCCTCTCCTTTATCTTCCAGAAAATCTGTTCATTGTCAATAATGCAGCATAACATAATTAGAGTGGTTGGAATTTTTTTTTTAATTTTTAACGTTTGTTTATTTTTGAGACAGAGAGAAACAGAGCATGAACGGGGGAGGGTCAGAGAGAGAGGGAGACACAATCCAAAACAGGCTCCAGGCTCCAAGCTGTCAGCACAGAGCCTGACATGGGGCTCGAACTCATGGAGTGTGAGATCATGACCTGAGCTGAAGTCAGACGCCTAACCAACTGAGCCATCCAGGCACCTCTAGAGTGGTTGGAATTTTCAGTTAGACTGTCTTGGGTTTGAATCTTCATTGCTTGGTAACTGTGTGGCCTTGGATAAATTATTTAATATTTCTAAAGTTCATTGTCCTCATTGAAAAGTGTGAACAATAAAAAATGATAAATCTGCATTATTATAGAATAGTTGATGTTATACACATTATGATCAGATAAATTTACAATCAGTTGAAAAATGGGAATAACAATTTGGACCCTTTGAGGTGTCCTTTGTTGGTGTCACCGGTATTCCTGCTCTGGTCCTCCAAACGAAATTTAGGTACTTTAGTCTCCCAAGGGGCTTTAGGGACTGAAAGAGGTTGATGGTGATTTTTGCCAATATTCTTAACCTCAGAGCTGTGATTGTGTTCTTTAGTTCTTTTTTTTTTTTAATTTTTTTAATGTCTATTTATTTTTGAGAGAGAGAGAGACAGAGTATAAGTGGGGGAGGGGCAGAGAAAGAGGGAGACACAGAATCTGAAGCAGGCTCCAGGCTCCGAGCTGTCAGCACAGAGCCCGACACGGGGCTCGAACCCATGAACCGTGAGATCATGACCTGAGCTGAAGTGCGACGCTTAACCCACTGAGTCACCTGGGCACCTCTGTGTTCTTTAGTTTCTAAAATTCATCAGTCTGTCCTGCCCATGTCTTGCCCATAAACAAAAGTGTCTACGATCTCGCGGTCCGTGAGTTCGAGCCCCGCGTCAGGCTCTGGGCAGATGGCTCAGAGCCTGGAGCCTGTTTCCGATTCTGTGTCTCTCTCTCTCTCTCTGCCCCTCCCCCGTTCATGCTCTGTCTCTCTCTGTCCCAAAAATAAATAAAAAACGTTGAAAAAAAAAAATTAAAAAAAATAAATAAATAAAATAAAATAAAAAAGAAAGAGAAACAAAGTAAGTGCTTTGTAAACCTTGCACATGAGCGTATCTGAAAATTGTGTTATCTACTTTTTGTCAGAGTGCAAGGTATTATCTCCTTTGAACTGCCCCAACTGAAAAAAAAAAAAAAAAAAGTGTCTACGAGGCAACTGTGTGTCAGGCATGGAGAAACCCTCACTACAACTGCGTGTAGGAGTTGTTACTGATGAGAAAATACAGACTTAGGTTAAATAATTCTCCTTACAGTTCAAATGGTTCAAAATACTACCTGAAATTGAATCCAGGTCTTTCTGACTTTAAAATTAGCATAATCTTGCCCATTTTTCTGAGACAGAAAGCACAGTTAGAAGCCAATCTCCTAGACTGTAGCTGACATAGCATGTTTGAACACAGGCATCTTGTTCAATGTGAGCTGCAGCCTTGGAGTCACGACAAGGATGGATCCAAAGTTTAGAACCACTGACTGTCCTTGACATGGGTGTTACTGTGCCTGGTTCTTCCAGTTTATCATCAGTCATTAATATGCTCCAGTTGTGGCAAAATAAAAGCCTAATGATGCCTCTCCTCTTGATGTCACTAAGAGGGCCAAAAGCATCACCACTGCACAATCTTCCAAGCTAGATGGATCACTGTGTCCCCACTCTGCATCCCCCTTACGCAAGTCCCATCTGAAACAGAAGTCTGATAAAATCTTTAAATGAATCTGAAAGGGCAAGTTACTCATTCATCATACTCCGCTCCTTCCAGCCTCAGAAAGACAAATCCTTAGCTTAGGACAGACAAAGATGGCCATCTAGGTAGAGGGCTGTATGGCATTCTCACCATATGAGGATCCTTTGGGGGAAGTATGTTCAGCTGCCACACAGAAAATGTCAGCAAACCATTCCGTTGTGAGTTTCTCAGCCCCCTGGGATCCCATATCTACTACCTAATCGTAAAACCCACTCATTCTTGGGCAGCATTTTGCAAAGTTTTCTCACCCAGAATCTCATTGGAGCTGCAATGAGGAATGATTTTCAGATCAAAGTGGGAAGTGATATCTTCAAGGACACTCATCCAGGCTGTGGCGAGAGGCAGAGATAGGACTCACAGCCAGTTCTGAATGTATAACTAGTGTTCTTTTTGCCATATTGAATCTGTCTAAGCTACACCTTGTCACCAGTCACGCGAGATTGATGAAAACCCTCAACACTAATACGGCTTTCGAAGAAACTTTTATTTTTCAATCTATTTCTTTTTTAAAAGTGAGCAAGCTCATTGATGCTTATCCTGGTGGATCAGCATCAGAAAGAAGAGAGTTCAGCACAGTCAGAAAATGAGGAAGAGAAAGAAAAATGTATCTGGCCATTTATGCACCATCTACAAGGTAACTAATATTACTTCCTAAATTGCCCTGTCAATTTGTGGAAACAGGGATGCTATCAAGTCCATGTATAAATGAATAAAGCAGAACCCTAAGAGATGAAGTGACCCATCCAGTGCACAGCAAGTGGAGCTAGGAGTTGAGCCCAGGTGTGCTGATAGAGACTCTTAATACCTGGCAGAACTGAGTTAATGTCATGCTTCCTCCCCTCCCAGATGACTGTGGCAATCAGGAGAGGTCAAGTGCCCACAAATCACGCTTGCCTTGCTCCCTCTCTACCTCATGCCCCAACCCCCTTCTCCTTATCCTCCTACAGCATTTATCTAGATAATGAGCAAATCTTCTGTAACCAGCATGAGTACATTCGAGACCCCAATGATTCCCCCTCAGTTATACTGAGATATAACTGACATATAACATTGTATCAGTTTACAGTATACAAGATAATGATTTGACATGTGTTTATATCGTGAAATGATTACTAAATTTAACTAACATCCACCACCTTATATGGTTACAATTTTTTTTCTTCTGATGAGCGCTTTTAAGATCTACTCTCTAAGCAACTTTTAAATATGATAGAGTATTGGTAACTATAGTCATCATGCTGTGCATTACATTCCCAGAACTGATTATCTTCTAACTAGAAGTTTGTGCCTTTTGGCCACCTTCACCACCCCCTTACCCATCCCCGCCCCTGCCTCTGGCACCCACCAATCTGTTGCATACTTTTATGCCCTTCGTCTGTATTTACTCATTTGACACACTAATCCTTGAAAAATACCATTATTGTCCCCCACATTAAAGATGAGGAAACTAGAGAACGTAGTGTTTATGTCATTTACAAAAGTTCCACTAACAGTGGATAGCAGAGCTGGGATTCAACCCTCAAACTCTGGCTCCAGAAACACATTCCTTAACCACTAAAATACATGGTGCAAACCATCAGGACAAGTCGGGGCAGAGTCCAAAACAATAAAATGAGATGTTTTGAAGAATAACCACTAACTTTCCCATAGGACCTTGCATATGTTTTCCCACACAGTCTTCCAATGTATATTTCCTCACATGCAGCAAGGAACACGGCGGGGGGGGGGGGGGGGGGAGGCAGTATGAGGTTCTGAGATGAGAAGGGTTTTGCCCAAGAGCCACAGCTGGTGAGAAGAGTCAAATGTGATCTCAGGACAGACTAGGGCCTATTATTTTCTTATCCATTTCACAGAGGACAATAGTAAATAGAGGCCAGGATTAAATGTGTAATAGTATCCCACCTCAAGTGAGCCCAGCTAAGCATGTTGCAGGTGTTTGGTGTTTAAAATGTAAGAAGTTCTAGAAGTGCCTTCTCTTTGTACTGAATGTAAAGAGCCTAAATGTCCAAAAACTGATGAATGGATAAGGAAGACGCGGAATGTACACACAATGGGATACTACTCAGCGACCGAAAAGAATGAAATCTTGCCATGTGCAACAACGTGGATGGAACCAGAGTGTATGATGCTGAATAAAATAAGTCAGGCAGAGAATGATAAATATGATACGATTTCACTCATACATGGAATTTAAGAAACACAACAGATGAACCTAGGGGAAGGGAAGGAAAAATAAGATAAAACCAGAGAGGGAGGCAAACCATAAGAGACTCTTAAATACAGAGAACAAACTGGGGGTTGCTATAGGGGAGGTGGTGGTGGGGGGATGGGTTTAATGGGTGATGGGCATTAAGTAGGGCACTTGTTGGGATAAGCACTGGGTGTTACAAGTAAGTGATGAATCACTAGGTTCTCCTTCTGAAACCAATACTACACTGTGTGTTAACTAACTTGAATTTAAATAAATAAATTAAAAATAAAATAAAATAAAATAAAATAAAAGTAACTGTTCATAGCCAGTCTTGGAATCTCGCTTCCAGGAAGTTTACTTCTAAATATCTTTTATTTTTAATGTTTATTTATTTTTGAGAGAGAGAGCGTGAACAGGGGAGGAGCACAGAGAGAAGGAGACACAGAATCCAAAGCAGGCTACAGGCTCCCCATGTTTTGAGTCATTTCCACATTCATCTGATTTCCATCCAGTAAAAGAATAAAAACAATAGTGTTTGGAATAGAAGTGTATTTACTAAAATTAAAAAAACACGGTGGCCAAGTGCATGGCATAAAAGTAAGTGCTCAAAGATTGTCATACAAAGTTCTAGGCCATAATTTCTCATTTCTTTGCCAACATGTGTCATTACTCTGGCTCCGGTCGATAAAAGACTGCCTCTTAAAAAAAAAACAAAAAACAAAAAACTGCCTCTTACACATTTTGTCATATCTGTAATACTTGACATTCTTTGAGAATTAACACCTGCTTCTCCCTTCTCTTAGCGCTAGGAAAATATTTTGTATTTATGGATTCAAGCTCTAAACGGATCTGCCAAGACAGAGGAGACTAGGGCTGGAGGTTTCAGGTAGTTCATTACAAAGTCTAATTGTTGGTCAGATACACTTGCTGCAGGGGAAAAAAGAAAACATGTAATTAGTGAAAAGAAAGTTTGTGTGTGGTGTGGTGTAAAGGCAACTTCCCTAGCAGACCCAGGTTATTAGATTTATTATTATTATTATTATTAAATCTCTTATTTAAAACGTAAACTTCTGTGGGTCTCAGGTGATTTATCTACTTGATGTTGGCTGCATATGAGAAAATAGGAGGCATGGTCCAATTGCTCTCTGAAGTTATTTCTCTATCTGGGATCCTACGAGAACGGTCTAGAAGAAATTTGTTTTTGGGCAGGCAGAGGGTACCCCTCTGTTCCTATTTGCTCTTCAGCTCCCCTGAAAAGGAAAATTGAACTATGTGTAGTAAGACCAACCATAGGATAGTCAAAGGATACAAGGTATCCTACAAGGTAGGGCCTTAAAAAGCTCCACAGCCTTGGAGATCTTCATTCTTCACCTGGGACAGCTGGAGTTCTAACGGATTCCCCATGAATCTCAGTCCCACCTTCTCATGCCTTATGTCTATCCCCTGTTTTGAACTGTGTCCACATTCATCTGATTTTTGTCAAACTGCCTCTCACCTGACTGCTTTCTTGCGACCTTCCCCCTCAAGTCTGATGGGTAGCTGGAAGGTCACCTCTCAGTGACTCCAGGGGTCCCAGTTCATGGTCTTCCTCCTTCAGCACTTCACGGAGACCCAGGAATCAGCCATCCTGGTCCTGGCCCAGAATCCCATGGCCAGCTTGCTTGAATAGGGTATCAGGAAGTTAGCTCCAAGGGATGGAGATGAAATTTGGCTTCTTATAGTCCAAACACTTAGAACGATCCTCTGATTATTCCAGGAAGGTTGTTGGGAAAAGTCTGTCTGGGAAAAGTCACTTTTCTCTCGGCTCATCATAAACTAATCACCTCTCTGAATCTTCCTCCACAATGAATTTATTTTCTGACTCAACAAACTTTGTTCACTCTGTCCTTTGCCATCCACCCTAACCACCAGCACTCTGGCTGCCACTCCCAGAGAGTGGATCCTGAACACGTTGCGCCACGCAGACAGTGCTCATTGTCATGTGATCATGCCATAGCTCGTATGATTCTACCTGGAGAAAAATGTCAAGTGAGCATCTGCTTTTACTGAATGTTTTCCATGAAATAAATTATTGATGTGTATAGCAAAGAAAGTTCCTGATGGTGGAGGTGGGGGGAGAAAATTTGGATAGCAGAACTCTAGGATCCTTTGAGAAAACAGGAACCAAAAGCCCAACCCCATTCATCCCCAGATTCAGTTATTAAAACTTGGTAATTGTCTTAGTGTGGTGCTTGAGACAAGGCACGTCAGCCCAAGGATGGCAAGAAGTCTTACACACAAAACTGTTAATGAGATACAAATGTCTCTTTTTGGTTTAAATTAGCCTACTTATACACATATGCCAATTATATGTACAAACTTACTTTGGAGTAAGAAGAGGATGATGTAGGTCTAAAAACGTACATTTCACATTACTAGGATCATTATGAATTAGAATTTATTTTGCTTCACTTATACATCTGTGTCTTTGTTTTCAAATGGGCAGGACATCAAAGTGTTTTTTCTTTTATTTCTAATTTCCTGTGCCTTCTTCCCAGCAGGAGGTCCTGGAAGGGAGCGGTGGTCTCTGAGTCAGTATTTGACCTACATGCAGTAGATGGCAGTATAACACCAAACTTCCACACCTTTAGTTCTGGACGCGTCAGTCAATAGGCCAAACAAGACTCCAGAGCTGAGGGCTTGGACCACAGAGAAGGAATGTCGTCTAAAATCTTTATTCTCTCTTTGTTTTAGCTTGATCCAGTCCAGCAGTGGATAATAAATTACCAAAGAGAAGCCATTGAAGGCCTACAGGAAGAAATGAAGATCATAGAGTAAGGAAGTAACCCCTGCTGCTTATACTCTACACTCAGACTAACTTGCTTCTTCTCCCTTTTTGGGTAAAGGTTGGAGGGAGCCATCAAAAAGGCATAGCCTATGGGGCACTCATGTACATCTTTCAATTGTTTCCTTTTCTTTCTTTTTTTTTATGTTTTTATTTATTTTGAGAGAGAAACCACGAGCAGGGGAGGAGCAGAGAGAGAAAGGAAGAGGGAGACTCCCAAGCAGGCTCCCCAAGTCAGTGCAGAGACCGCCGTGGGGCTTGAACTCCTAAACCATGAGATAGTGACCTGAGCCAAAATCAAGAGTCCAATGCTTGACAGACTGAGCCACCCAGGCACCCCTCGGTCATTTTCTTAACTGTGAATGTGCCTTACCGTAGTTTCAATCTGAAACTTGAAAAACATGTCAGAAATATAATGACTGAGAATGGCAACAATATTATCCTCATTCAAAAGATTTTGCGGGACACCTGGGTGGCTCAGTTGGTTAAGCATCTGGCTCTTGATTTCGGCTTAGGTCAGGATCTCACAGTTCATGAGTTTGAGCTGCATATCAGGCTGACAGCACGGAGCCTGCTTGGGATTCTCTCTCTCCTTCTCTCTCTGCTCCTCCCCTGCTCGTGCACACACACATACTCTCTCAAAAATAAATAAATAAACTTAAAAAAGAAGATTTTGCATTCTAGGATGACAACTGCCTTCAGAGCCAATTTACAAAGTAGCAAGTTGGCGTCTGGGTAGCTAAGTTGATTGAATGTCTGACTCTTGATTTCAGCTCAGGCCATGATCCCAGGGTTGTGGGGTTGAGCCCCACATCAGGCTCCACACTAAGGATGGAACCTGCTTAAGATTCTCTCTATCCTTCTGCCCCTCTCCCCCGCTCACGCACGCTCTCTCGCTCGATCTAAAATTTAAAAAAAAGTTTTGGGGTGCCTGGCTGGCTCAATCAGTTAAGAATCCGACTCTTGAGCTTAGAGTCGTGATCTCAAGGTTCATGGATCAAGCCCTGCATTGGGCTGTGCACTGACCGTGCAGAGCCTACTTGGGATTTTCTCTCTCCCCCTTTCTCTGCCCTTCTTCCACTCACATGTTCTCTAAATAAATAAATAAATAAATAAATAAAGTTTAAAAATATATTTAAAAAAACAAAGTAGCAAGAATATCAAAGTCATTGACCTTCAGTCATACGCTTCATCTGAAAATGTTTAATGCAAGCTGATTACCACCTCATTGACCACATGACCCTAAGAACTTCCAGTGGTTACATTTAGAATACAGGTGTTTATTTCACAAACTACATCCAAGTTAATACCATCCTCAGAGCATTCAAAATTAAATATTTTTGTTTTCTAAAACAAGAAGTAAGTTTCCATTCACTAACTTTTTAGACCTTCTTATCTGTTTATGTATAAGCATGAATTCCCATGCATATATATCTATATGATGTCTCTTATGCGCAATTATTATGACTAAAAGCAATAGTCCCTGTAAGAACTGGGAGTAAATAATAAAAGTTAAAATTAATCTTAAATTAAAATTTAAAAAATTATATTTAAAGCATTGTGCAATGTTTCACTCAAAAATTAAGGGACATTTTAAATTGTTTTGAAAAATATATTGTCCTTAATAACAATTGGGGAGCTGGAGGGAGTATGACAAGTTTCAAAAAAAATAAAAGTAATCTGAAAAATAAGGCATAAGTCAATACATTTGAGAACCAAATACATAATGGTCAAGATTAGAAGTATAAACTGCTTAAACTTCCTTTCTAAAAGAAAAAAAAAAATCATTGATTGGTTTACAGCACCAATCTCATTATTAGTTTGCATAGGGGGAAAAGCCTAAAATCAAGTTATACTACATGTTTAGTACCAAAACTGTATTATAAGAAAAGATGGGCAAAGTTGGAGCAAGAAAACACAATGGAAGAAAGTATTTAGAGGTGGCAATATTAATACAAATGAGATATTAATAATGATTAATATCAATATTGATCTCCATGAGAATTGAATGAATTAAATTTGCGAAAGAAGATCACTATACCTAGGAAACAAATAGAATCTATAATTAAAAAGCTATGGAGCTAAAATTCAAATAATATAAAACATTAAGCAAAAGTTTTTAGCAATATATACAAATGTGAACAGAAACATGATGGTAGCATTGAAATGTTAGCACGTTGTCTATAAAACAATGTAGAAAAATAATAAGGACAAGAAGATTTAAAAGTAAATTATTGGTTAAGACTCTCGAGCACTATAACTTCTTTCAAATATTTATAAATCATTCACAAAAATCATCATATATTAAACTACAAAGAAGGACACCTGGGTGGCTCAGACGGTTAAGCATACGACTTTGGCTCAAGTCATGATCTCGCAGTTTGTGAGTTCAAGCCCTGCATTGGGCTCTGTGCTGACAGCTCAGAGCCTGGATCTGCTTCACATTCTGTCTCCCACTCTCTCTGCCCCTCCCCTGCTCACGCTTTGTCTGTCTCTCTGTCTCAAAAAAAACCAACAAAAAAAAAAATTACCCACTGAGGTCAACTCACAGCCTAAACAAACATATGAATTGAAAACAGACCCACCTCACATATTAAAGTCAAAAAAAAATTCTAAATAACATTAACACACTGTATAAAGAATACAAGGGGCGCCTGGGTGGCTCGGTCGGTTAAGCATCCGACTTTGGCTCAGGTCATGATCCCACAGTCTGTGGGTTCGAGCCCCGCGTCGGGCTCTGTGCTGACAGCTCAGAGCCTGGAGCCTGTTTCAGATTCTGTGTCTCCCTCTCTCTGTGACCCTCCCCCGTTCATGCTCTGTCTCTCTCTGTCTCAAAAATAAATAAACGTTAAAAAAAAAAAATTAAAAAAAAAAAGAATACAAGCTAGCATTTATTGAATGTTCACTCTCTGCATCAGGGACAGAGCTAAACACATTACAGGAAGTATTTTTATCTTCTCAACAACGCTGTCAAGCTCTTAAACAATAAACAACACCTTATTCTCTACTGCATAACCTTAGATAATAATATTTATTGAGCACCTACTGTGTGCAAGAGCAGCAGATAATAGAAGCTATTAAGCAGCAGAACTATGATTCAGAGCCAACCAGTATTTTCCCAATTCTATATGCTGTCCAATGTGACATCATGTTAATAATCTAATTCATCATGATTAAGAAGAATATCATGGAAATATAGAGATGATTTTATACTAGAAAATATATTTATATAATGTGTTATTTATCACACCAGAGCTTGTTAAGTGGTAGTTTCTTAAGGATTAGTTGCAATGTGGAGTCTAAAACTAAAACAATAAAGTTCAAAAAGTCTATTACAAAAAAACCCATCAATCTGACTTGCTCTTTGAATAGATCTCTTTCACCCAGGCATAATTTTGTAATATATGCATCATTTTCATTTTCCAAATGAAAATATCTGTTCACTAAGATATTCTGACATTACAAATCTATATATATTTCAATTATTATAACCAAGTAATTTATTTGTTAATATCACCATTGTTGTCATCACAAAAGTCTTTTAAGTATTGAAAAGTTGTCAAGTTTGCAGTGATAGGTTTTCCAAAATTTTAATTTTCTTTTTTTTTTAAGTTTACTTATTTATTTTGAGAGAGAGAGAGAGAGAGGGAGAATCCCAAGTAGGCTGCACGTTGTCAGCACAGAGCCAGACATGGTGCTTGAAGTCACAAACCATGAAATCATGACCCAAGCCGAAATCCAGAGCCAGATGTTCATCCAACTGAGCCACCCAGCTGCCCCCCCCCCAATTTTAATTTTCTATTGAAAGCTCAAATGTTATCATTGGAAACTAATGGTTTTCTTTAAGTAACAAATTCACTTTTGTAAGTATCTTGAGAAAGTGTTTGTCAAATGCCTAAGTCTGAGTAACCATGCTTTGTCTGTCTGTCATTCTTTCAAGTGAAAACGGATTCTGCGAAGAGTGGCTAGTTTAGCTCACAACTCTAACAATCATATAAATGGTTTTCCTCAAAACGATCATCTTGCATGCAGCAGAAGTGCTTGTCACTCAGAATATTAAAAGACTATCACAGAGAATATTCAAAAGATGTGCACTCACAAGTCAAGATTTAATCATTATTATTATTAATTATTAATAAAATTAATAATCTTTTTATTTCATCAAGGACATTATTAAGTGAGACTGGCTTTATTTGTTGCTCCAAGTATATTACAGTGAAAAATGTAATAATTACTGGTACATTTTGGTGACACTGCCTTCATTGACACTTGGGCATTAGCAGTTTTATTCACTGTTGGTGTTACACCATTAGTGCAAATTGTTAATGCGGTAAACAAAGCAAATAATGTCTGGATGTTATTGCCAAAGTATTTTTGATTTCCTGGATCCCCTTAAAGTATCTTGGGGACCTCTAGGGGCCCACAGGCCACACTTTAAAAAAAATTTTTTAATGTTTATTTCTTTTTGAGAGAGAGAGAGAGAGGCAGAGTGTGAGCTGGGGAGGGGTAGACAGAGAAGGAGACGCAGGATCTGAAGCAGGCTCCAGGATCTGAGCTGTCGGCACAGAGCCTGATGTGGGGCTCGAACTCACAAACCGTGAGATCATGACCTGAGCCAAAGTCAAGACGCTTAACCGACTGAGCCACCCAGGTTTCCCAGGCCACAGACCACACTTTGAGAACTGCAAGTCTAATGAATTTCCTTGCACCAGCTCTGGTCAGGCTACTCTCTTGCTTTAAATCCTGAAGTCGCTTTCCTTGGTTCCTAAGATAAAGTCTAACATCTTTAACATAGTCTATTGTTGGACTTCTTTTCATTTCTCCAGCGTCATGACAAGCCATACTTTCCATCTGTTGGTACAGTCCACCTCCTCTGGTGTTTTGCTCTCTTTCTGAAGTACCAGCCCCTTTCCTGCTAGAG
The DNA here is from genome assembly GCF_018350215.1 of Panthera leo. Taxonomy (NCBI): domain Eukaryota; kingdom Metazoa; phylum Chordata; class Mammalia; order Carnivora; family Felidae; genus Panthera; species Panthera leo. The sequence continues at coordinate 45,493,930 of NC_056691.1, read as the reverse complement.
GGCCACTCCCTCCCTATGCAGCTCCTTTTAACTTCCCTGTGATATCTTGCCCTCCATGTGATACTTACCAAACACCTGTTCATCTTTCCAGTCTCATACTTCATATTACTTCCCTGGGGAAAACTGAAGGTAGTATAAATGAGCTACCCATGAAACTCACTGCCAGAGCATCTTTTCTTTCTGTGTAGCCCAGATCCCAAATGTAAATACCTAATTACATTACAACTACTTCTTTATTTATTTAAAAAAATTTTTTTTAACATTTATTTATTTTTGAGAGATGACAGAACATGAGCAGGGCAGGGGCAGAGAGAGAGGGAGACACAGAATCTGAAGCAGGCTCCAGGCTCTAAGCTATACAGCACAGAGCCTGATGTGGGGCTTGAACTCACAAACCATGAGATCATGACCTGAGCCGAAGTCGGACGCTTAACCGACTGAGCCACCCAGGTGCCCCACAACTACTTCTTTAATGGCTATGTCCTTCACTCTAATGTAAGTTCCAGAAGGACAGACACTACATACCCATAATCAAGACTCTATCCCCAAGGCCAATAAATGAATGAATGAACTGCACCACATATTTTTATGTTTAGTGTGCAGAATTAGAACCTCAGAGAAATTAAAAAAAAGAAGAGAAATGTCTTAAATTTAATAAGTAAAAAAACTCACATTTTTATTAAAGATGAAAATGTAAAAATACTTCTATATAAAAATAGAACATACGAGTGCAAATTCCATAAAAGTGAATAATAAATTAATATAAGTAAATATATACATAAACATTTTATAAAATGAGGTTCAGCCCCAGGGCACCAGTTACATTTTCTCCAATTCTGAAACTAGCTGGGCATAGACGTGTTTAACATTACTGATAAAAATACGCCAACTATGATTCGAATTATTTTATAACTGAAGCAAAAAATAACAGTTTTGGAAATAAATGAACAATTAAGAGTCTGAGCTAGGACATTAGTCACTGAAAACCAGGTTCCTGTTAATTCCTGAGTTTTCTTACGAGCTTGTAAATGAAGAGAAAGCGACTCCTGATTTCCAGTCTGACAATTTCCCAGGCGCAGTCACTGTATCCCTGGTCCTCCAGGTAGACGCGGATGTCCTGGAAGTACCTCTTGATGGCCAGGGCAGGGCCGTGCATCCCCGGGGCGCGCTCTCCCTCGCCCGTGGCCTGCACCAGGCAGGCGTCCAGGGCTTCCAGCTGCCGGTGGAGGCCAGAGCGGAGTCCGTGCAGCGGCGCGGGGCTCCAGGCCGCCGAGGAGCGCTCCGTGTGCAACAGGTTGAAGGTCTGCTGGAGCAGCTCCCGCAGGACGGCGGCGGCGGCCTGGGCCTCCCGGAACTCCCCGCCCTCCAGCTGCTCCCCGGGGTAATTTGAAGTCAGTCCTGTACTTCAGACGGGAAAGAGAGATCGTCACCGCTTGGTTGAGAGCTGTGAAGCTCTCCTGCTTTCCCAAGTCAAAGCTCTGAGGCAGGTCACAGCTAATGGAGGTCAGGGGGTGGGACAAGATCAACACTAGTGCCATCAGCAAAGAAATTGAAAAAGCCATTGGTAAGTTTCAAGACGTCCTTTTGGTTGAGATGGGAGATGATGAGATTTTGTCCAGCTTCTCTGAAAATCCTCCATCTATGTGTCTCTTAAATATTAAGCATAAGAGTTTTCATTTTCTAAATTTCCCACAGAATTTTGTTCTTCTCCATTTTGGGCTTTCCTTTCTTTTGAAGGGTCTGAAGTTGACATCAGTTTCAACTCTTTCTGTATTGTTACAATTGAAGAAAAACTTATTCACTAAAAAAGTAGAAGTTCTAAGTCAATGGAATGTTTATTATCGTAATAAAAACCAACTTTGAACTAATGATAGAGCTATCTGGATCTTTCTTCCTGATGTTAAGAACAACTTCTAAGGAAGCTTTACTAAGGCTTTCTTTTAAAATCTTCTTTCTCCCCTCTCCTCCAGATGGCCCTCTTAGAAGTATTGGTCAGGTGTGAAAGATAACCTGATTTGCATATGCATGGATGTCACCCTATTCTCTGCTGCAAAATATGTAGTTTGTCAAATTTGGTGTTATTTACTCTGCTTCACTGAGAAGACTACTGAGCATTTCTTCTGTGCCAGTTATTACCGTGAGCTCAAGCTATACTAACATGATTAAACCTCCAGTCTTGCCCACAAGAGTAAAGAGTAACCATTGCTACCTTAAAGGTGTTCAAGTTGTTAGAAAGTGTGTTTGCTGCTTTGTGGCAGGCCTCTTTGTGTTAGCCCAGACCATGGTCTTAGCTCTGGAGGAGTCATGGTTAAACAGTCCTTGTTGTTCTTTGCTATTTTGGCATAATTATAAAATCGTTGCCTTTCATTTGTATTTGTCTTTTCTCTTTATGAAAGCTGTCCTAGTGCTTTTCTATTTCCACTCTGAGGTTTGTTGGGAAACAAGGAAGGGAAAATGTAAGAGAAAAGAAGAGATGACATTTCCTCTATGATTTTCAAAACATCAGAACTTCCCTCTCTCTCTTAACATTCCTAGAGAGTAAAAGGAAGCAGTCATAAAAACGTAATGCACAAAAGACAAATGGAAAGTAAATGCTGAAAATGAAAGGGAAAAAAAAGTGACATCTTCTCTGTCCAAATGACAAAATGTCACTAAACCTCTGCAAGGGATTAAGAGCTCTATAGAGTGGCAGGTTTCAAACAAGTCTGTGTGAGATTGTTTCCCTGCAGAAAGGTCCCCAAGGAGGACAGCTGGCTTTTTTTAAGGTGGGCGGTTACCTAAAGGGCTAGTTTTCAGCTTTACTGAATCCGCAAATCTGTCTATCACTCTATCTATCTATCTGTCTGTCTATCACCTATCTACTTTTTTCTCTATCGACAGAGGTGATCAGATTCCAAGGATTTAGTCGTACCAACTCACCCTCAAGAGACTGGGTTATAGATCAGACAGCCATTTTATTAATGTGTGAGAGGTCAGTTATTACCTGGAAGCTGATAGACGTTAGTGACTGGGACAGGGCACTCCCTGTCATGTGAACACCTGCTAGATGAACACAGAAGAGATGACATTAGAAATAAAAGTGTTTATTAGTGAGCTGAGAAGGAAGAGAAGCCGATCACTTCAGGGAAAACTTGCATCCAGTTCCCATAGTTGGATGGGTTAGTTTTCTCCGTTGTGATAACGGCTGACGGCTGTTGAGTACTTATTTTGCCCAGGCATTGTTACAGGTACATGACATCATCCCGCCTTCACAGCAACCCAGTGAAATCGATATGATTATTATTTCCATATGACAGAGGAGAAAAACAAGAAGCCCAAGGTCACACACACACAGGCTGGAGCTATGATAGGAATCCAGGCAATCTGGCCCCAGAGTCCACTCTCCTAGCCACTAGATGGGGCCTTCTCTGATCTTCTTCCTATCTTCCTATCTTAGATTAATACTTAGCAAGTTTTTTCTCTCCAGCTGCCATTCTTAGTCACCAAAAAGCACCATTCGCTTATTCCGGAGACACTGCAATACCCTTGAAGAGGATACAGCTTTCTTTTCACTTGCTAGATTCCAGTCTTATCTTTCAAATGGTGTGTTTTGTTGATCTCTACTGGATCTTTGAAACTCCCTGCTCCCATCTGACATATTTTCAGAAATCATCCAGATTAAAGAATCCATTTAAGTCCATCAACTGATGAATGGATAAAGAAATTGTGGTTTATATACACAATGGAGTACTACATGGCAATGAGAAAGAACGAAATATGGCCCTTTGTAGCAACATGGATGGAACTGGAGAGTGTGATGCTAAGTGAAATAAGCCATACAGAGAAAGACAGATACCATATGTTTTCACTCTTATGTGGATCCTGAGAAACTTAACAGAAACCCATGGGGGAGGGGAAGGGAAAAAAAAAAAAAAAAAGAGGTTAGAGTGGGAGAGAGCCAAAGCATAAGAGACTGTTAAAAACTGAGAACAAACTGAGGGTTGATGGGGGGTGGGAGGGAGGGGAGGGTGGGTGATGGGTATTGAGGAGGGCACCTTTTGGGATGAGCACTGGGTGTTGTCTGGAAACCAATTTGACAATAAATTTCATATATTGAAAAAAATAATAATAAAATAAAAAGGTAAAAAAAAAAGAATCCATTTAAGATGCATCTCACTTGAGTTGGTCTTAAACTCATGGGAGATTTTGTTTAGAAAACAATATTGCAGAGTAAAAGTTATTCTTACTATCTCTGTTTTCGGAAGACTGTTGTTTTCTGACACAGCCCACAAATTTAAGGCCTACTCGTATTTGGAACATGTAGTCCTTTTTGTATTTGTTATGGGACAGAAAACTCTCTGTGTGCCTCCTCTGTAACACTCAAGATACACATTACTGCCCTCAGGGAGGTTATAGTCTATCAGGGCAGTCAGATGGTAAACAAATAGTTAAATTGATTACTTAATCACAAGCATACAGAATGTAGCCAAAAGAGAATGCTTAAAGTTAAGGAGTAATATGGAGGCAGAACAGTGCAGCGGTGAAGTACCACTCATGTAGCAAATTGTGTCTTTTAGCAAGTTAAGTAACCTCTCTGAGTGTTTGGTTTCCTTATCTGCAAAATGCAAATAATTACAGTAATTCCCTCTTAGGAAAGTTGTGAAGATAAAATGAAATAATGTTTGCAAAACACTTTGCTGAGAACCTACATATAATTGGAATTAATACTGCTGCCATTAATATTATTAAAAATAATCTATATATTACAGATTCAATGAACACATATCATGATATGCTTTGTTGGGTTTCTTTTAGATTTAAAAAAAAATTTTTTTTGCACTTATTTATTTTTGATAGACAGAGCACAAATGGGGGAGGGGCAGAGAGAGAGGGAGACACAGAACCCGAAGCAGGCTCCAGGCTCCGAGCTGTCAGCACAGAGCCCGATGTGGGGCTCGAACTCACAAACCGTGAGATCATGACCTGAGCCGAAGTCAGACGCTTAACTGACTGAGCCACCCAGGCGCCCCTAGATTTTATTTTTTTAATTTTTATTTTTTTAATGTTTACTTATTTTTGAGACAGAGTGTGCAAGTGGGGGAGGGGCAGAGAGCTAGAGGGACAGAGGATCCAAGCGGACTCTGTGGGAACAGCACGGAGCTAGATGCAGGGCTGGAACTGAACTCAGGAACCACGAGATCATGACCTGAGCTGAAGTCAGATGCTCAAACGACTGAGCCACCTAGGTTTCCCTAGATTTTATGTTTTTAAGTAATCTCTACACCCAACATGGGACACCAACTTACAACCCTGAGATCAAGAGTCACACACTCTACTGACTGAGTTAGCCAGGCGCCCCATCATGATAAGCTTTGAATACCATTACAGCCCCATTAGCCCTGAGTACGTGATAGGATATCACTTGTCGAGGGAATATCTAAGGATATGAGGCTGTCTGAATTACCACACAATGATTAAGGCAAAGTTTTTACTATGAAAGGTTGTACTTGGTAGAGAACCAAGAGACTCACACACTTGAATGCAAACTTGAAACTTTTAGGGAAACGAGCACCTAGCAAAGTGCTTGGCAGGCCATTTTGACAAATGATATCTGCAATATTGTTTTCCAAACAGTATCTTCCATGAGTTTTCAGATGAAACTCAAGTGATATCTTTGAGGCATATATACAACTGAAAAGCTTTAAAGACGGCAGAAAAGTGTAAACAAGGAAAAAAATAAGAAAAATTTAAATCTCCTGTTTTAATAGGTTTTTTATGTTTCTTGTTGACTTAGAAAGACCATCATTTCTTGCATAAATATTTCTCCCTTTTCTGACTTTGTCTAGGCTTTTCTCCCCAAGAACAATCTGGGTGGTATGAAAAATATGTTATAATGCTGTGTAGATACTGCACTGGCACATGTGGTTGGAGTCCCCCATCTAGGCACTCATGTCAATAAATGTACATTTTTTACTGATTTTGTAAAAAAAAAAAAAAAAAAAAAAAAAAAAAAAAGTAGAAAGGGAAAAGACCGGGCAAAATGGAAAAACCCAGAAAATGAAAGTTTCTATGTTCATGATTTAAAAGGCACTCATCACCCAAAGTTCTTAGAACTTTCTGAGACTTCCTCTTCAGGCAGTCCTGCAGAATCCCACCCTCCAGCTGCCTCATGGCTCTCTCAATCTCTGTGCTGTTGGCTCTGGTGATGCTGTGCTCCAGCCCTGCCTACTCTCTGGACTGTGACCTGCGTCCGAGCCACGGCAATCCAGAAACCTTCACACTTTTGAGTCAAATGGAGAGAGTCTCCATTCTGTCCTGTCTGAAGGACAGGACTGACTTCAACTTTCCTCAGATACTTGTGGCTGGGAACCAGCTTGAGAAGACACAAGTGACAGCTGTCGTGCATGAGATGCTCCAGCAGATCTTCAACCTCTTCAGCAAAAGCGACTCCTTTGTGGCTTGGGATGAGATGCTTCTGGATAGATTCCTTGTTGGACTTTACCAACAGCTGGATGACCTGGAGACGTGTTTGAGGGAGGAAATGAACGTGGAACAGCTACCCCTGGGAAATGAGAACTCCAGACTGGCTGTGAAGAGATACTTCCAAGGAATCAGTCTCTATCTTAAAGAGAAAGAATACAGCCACTGTGCCTGGGAGGTTGTCAGGGTAGAAATCAGAAGATGCTTGCTCGTCGTTAACAAGCTCACAGGGACATTCAGGAAATAAAAAGGATGCTGAGTTCACCTGGCCAACTAAATGGCTATTTTCCAGGACTCAGAGTGCAATCTTCATCTCTAATTTTATGCCATGTGAAAAGTGAATAACAGCAAATGTGTGAGATTATTTAAAATCATAGTAAATGTTATAAGTTGCACTACGCTGTTTAGAACAGAGAAATGCACAATTCATTTGCTTATAGCTTAAAATCTTTTGTATTTTTTATTTATTTAAATTATTTGAAATATTCGTGCTACTCATACTATTTAAGTATTTATTGTTCACAGACCACCTGTTTAGTGTTATGCTGTGTATTAGACTATTATTCATTTTTAAGTCATGGGAAATAAAAGCAATTTTTAAAAATCGATTGTGCTTGCACACATTTTTTAAAAATAAAAACCTAACCTAAAGCCTGATCTCACAAAATAAACCTACGGAAGGTTCCCGAATGCAAAGGGAATGGGGGTAGCCCAACATGGCTAGTGGAAAAGCCAATGCTAATGCTCATATGGAATTGCAAGTGACTTCAAATTGCTGAAAAAAATCTTGAAAAATAAAAGCAAAGTTGGAAGACTCACATTCCTGATTTCAAAACATCCTAGAAACTACAGTTATGGAAACAGCGTGTTACTGGCATAAAGGTAGACATATAGATCAATAGAGTAGAATTGAGAATCCGGAAATAAACCTATACATCTATGGTCACTTGATCTTTGACAAGGGTATTAAGACCAATTAATGAGGAAAGAATAATATCTTCAAAGCTAAATCTACAAAACTCTTAGAGAAAAACGAAGCTAAATCTTGAATGACATTACATTTGCCAATGATTTCTTAGATAAGACACTAAAAGCATGAGTAACAAAAGAAAAACTTACCTACATTGAACTTCATCAAATTAAAACTTGTGCAGCAAAGGACACTATCAAGAAAGTGGGGCTGGAGGGAAGATGGCGGCGTAGGAGGACGCTGGGCTCACCGCGCGTCCTGCTGATCACTTAGATTCCACCTACACCTGCCTAAAGAACCCAGAAAACCGCCAGAGGATTAGCAGAACAGAGTCTCCAGAGCCAAGCGCAGACGAGAGGCCCACGGAAGAGGGTAGGAAGGGCGGCGAGGCGATGCGCGCTCCACGGACTGGCGGGAGGGAGCCGGGACAGAGGGGCGGCTCGCCAGCCAAGCAGAGCCGCCGAGTCTGGCTGGCAAAAGCAGAGGGGTCTGACGGACTGTGTTCCGACAGCAAGTGCGACTTAGCGTCTGGGAGGTCATAAGTTAACAGCTCTGCTCAGAAAGCGGGAAGGCTGGAGGACAAAGGGAGGGAGAGCTGCTGAGCCCCCGGAGGGCAGAGCTCAGCTTGGCGGGGAACAAAGGCGCTCGCCAGCGCCATCTTCCCCGCCCATCCCCCAGCCAAAATCCCAAAGGGAACCAGTTCCTGCCAGGGAACTTGCTCGCTCCGCGCAAACACCCAACTCTGTGCTTCTGCGGAGCCAAACCTCCGGCAGCGGATCTGACTCCCTCCCGCTGCCACAGGGCCCCTCCTGAAGTGGATCACCTAAGGAGAAGCGAGCTAAGCCTGCTCCTCCTGCCCCCGTGCACCTTGCCTACCCACCCCAGCTAATACGCCAGATCCCCAGCACCACAAGCCTGGCAGTGTGCAAGTAGCCCAGATGGGCCACGCCACCCCACAGTGAATCCCGCCCCTAGGAGAGGGGAAGAGAAGGCACACACCAGTCTGACTGTGGCCCCAGCGGTGGGCCGGGGGCAGACATCAGGTCTGACTGCGGCCCCGCCCACCAACTCCAGTTATACACCACAGCACAGGGGAAGTGCCCTGCAGGTCCTCACCACTCCAGGGACTATCCAAAATGACCAAACAGAAGAATTCCCCTCAAAAGAATCTCCAGGAAATAACAACAGCTAATGAACTGATCAAAAAGGATTTAAATAATATAACAGAAAGTGAATTTAGAATAATAGTCATAAAATTAATCGCTGGGCTTGAAAACAGTATACAGGACAGCAGAGAATCTCTTGCCACAGAGATCAAGGGACTAAGGAACAGTCACGAGGAGCTGAAAAGCGCTTTAAACGAAATGCAAAACAAAATGGAAACGACGACAGCTCGGATTGAAGAGGCAGAGGAGAGAATAGGTGAACTAGAAGATAAAGTTATGGAAAAAGAGGAAGCTGAGAGAAAGAGAAATAAAAAAATCCAGGAGTATGAGGGAAAAATTAGAGAACTAAGTGATACACTAAAAAGAAATAATATATGCATAATTGGTATCCCAGAGGAGGAAGAGAGAGGGAAAGGTGCTGAAGGGGTACTTGAAGAAATTATAGCTGAGAACTTCCCTGAACTGGGGAAGGAAAAAGGCATTGAAATCCAAGAGGCACAGAGAACTCCCTTCAGACGTAACTTGAATCGATCTTCTGCATGACATATCATAGTGAAACTGGCAAAATACAAGGATAAAGAGAAAATTCTGAAAGCAGCAAGGGATAAACGTGCCCTCACATATAAAGGGAGACCTATAAGACTCGTGACTGATCTCTCCTTTGAAACTTGGCAGGCCAGAAAGGCTTGGCACGATATCTTCAGTGTGCTAAACAGAAAAAATATGCAGCTGAGAATCCTTTATCCAGCAAGTCTGTCATTTAGAATAGAAGGAGAGATAAAGGTCTTCCCAAACAAACAAAAACTGAAGGAATTTGTCACCACTAAACCAGCCCTACAAGAGATCCTAAGGGGGATCCTGTGAGACAAAGTACCAGAGACATCACTACAAGCATAAAACATACAGACATCACAATGACTCTAAACCCATATCTTTCTATAATAACACTGAATGTAAATGGATTAAATGTGCCAACCAAAAGACATAGGGTATCAGAATGGATAAAAAAACAAGACCCATCTATTTGCTGTCTACAAGAGACTCATTTTAGATCTGAGGACACCTTTAGATTGAGAGTGAGGGGATGGAGAACTATTTATCATGCTACTGGAAGCCAAAAGGAAGCTGGAGTAGCCATACTTATATCAGACAAACTAGACTTTAAATTAAAGGCTGTAACAAGAGATGAAGAAGGGCATTATATAATAATTACAGGGTCTATCCATCATGAAGAGCTAACAATTATAAATGTCTATGCGCCGAATACCGGAGCCCCCAGATATACAAAACAATTACTCATAAACATAAGCAACCTTATTGATAAGAATGTGGTCATTGCAGGGGACTTTAACACCCCACTTACAGAAATGGATAGATCATCTAGACACACAGTCAATAAAGAAACAAGGGCCCTGAATGATACATTGGATCAGATGGACTTGACAGATATATTTAGAACTCTGCATCTCAAACCAACAGAATATACTTTCTTCTCGAGTGCACATGGAACATTCTCCAAGATAGATCACATACTGGGTCACAAAACAGCCCTTCATAAGTTTACAAGAATTGAAATTATACCATGCATACTTTCAGACCACAATGCTATGAAGCTTGAAATCAACCACAGGAAAAAGTCTGGAAAACCTCCAAAAGCATGGAGGTTAAAGAACACCCTACTAACGAATGAGTGGGTCAACCAGGCAATTAGAGAAGAAATTAAAAAATATATGGAAACAAACGAAAATGAAAATACAACAATCCAAACGCTTTGGGATGCAGCGAAGGCAGTCCTGAGAGGAAAATACATTGCAATCCAGGCCTATCTCAAGAAACAAGAAAAATCCCAAATACAAAATCTAACAGCACACCTAAAGGAAATAGAAGCAGAACAGCAAAGGCAGCCTAAACCCAGCAGAAGAAGAGAAATCATAAAGATCAGAGCAGAAATAAACAATATAGAATCTAAAAAAACTGTAGAGCAGATCAACAAAACCAAGAGTTGGTTTTTTGAAAAAATAAACAAAATTGACAAACCTCTAGCCAGGCTTCTCAAAAAGAAAAGGGAGATGACCCAAATAGATAAAATCATGAATGAAAATGGAATTATTACAACCAATCCCTCAGAGATACAAACAATTATCAAGGAATACTATGAAAAATTATATGCCAACAAATTGGACAACCTGGAAGAAATGGACAAATTCCTAAACACCCACACTCTTCCAAAACTCAACCAGGAGGAAATAGAAAGCTTGAACAGACCCATAACCAGTGAAGAAATTGAATCGGTTATCAAAAATCTCCCAACAAATAAGAGTCCAGGACCAGACGGCTTCCCAGGGGAGTTCTACCAGACGTTTAAAGCAGAGATAATACCTATCCTTCTCAAGCTATTCCAAGAAATAGAAAGGGAAGGAAAACTTCCAGACTCATTCTATGAAGCCAGTATTACTTTGATTCCTAAACCAGACAGAGACCCAGTAAAAAAAGAGAACTACAGGCCAATATCTCTGATGAATATGGATGCAAAAATTCTCAATAAGATACTAGCAAATCGAATTCAACAGCATATAAAAAGAATTATTCACCATGATCAAGTGGGATTCATTCCTGGGATGCAGGGCTGGTTCAACATTCGCAAATTGATCAACGTGATACATCACATTAACAAAAAAAAAGAGAAGAACCATATGATCCTGTCAATCGATGCAGAAAAGGCCTTTGACAAAATCCAGCACCCTTTCTTAATAAAAACCCTTGAGAAAGTCGGGATAGAAGGAACATACTTAAAGATCATAAAAGCCATTTATGAAAAGCCCACAGCTAACATCACCCTCAATGGGGAAAAACTGAGAGCTTTTTCCCTGAGATCAGGAACATGACAGAGATGCCCACTCTCACCACTGTTGTTTAACATAGTGCTGGAAGTTCTAGCATCAGCAATCAGACAACAAAAGGAAATCAAAGGCATCAAAATTGGCAAAGATGAAGTCAAGCTTTCGCTTTTTGCAGATGACATGATATTATACATGGAAAATCCGATAGACTCCACCAAAAGTCTGCTAGAACTGATACATGAATTCAGCGAAGTTGCAGGATACAAAATCAATGTACAGAAATCAGTTGCATTCTTATACACTAACAATGAAGCAACAGAAAGACAAATAAAGAAACTGATCCCACTCACAATTGCACCAAGAAGCATAAAATACCTAGGAATAAATCTAACCAAAGATGTAAAAGATCTGTATGCTGAAAACTATAGAAAGCTTATGCAGGTAATTGAAGAAGATATAAAGAAATGGAAAGACATTCCCTGCTCATGGATTGGGAGAATAAATATTGTCAAAATGTCAATACTACCCAAAGCTATCTACACATTCAATGCAATCCCAATCAAAATTGCACCAGCATTCTTCTCGAAATTAGAACAAGCAATCCTAAAATTCATATGGAACCACAAAAGGCCCCGAATAGCCAAAGTAATTTTGAAGAAGAAGACCAAAGCAGGAGGCATCACAATCCCAGACTTTAGCCTCTACTACAAAGCTGTCATCATCAAGACAGCATGGTATTGGCATAAAAACAGACACATAGACCAATGGAATAGAATAGAAACCCCAGAACTAGACCCACAAACGTATGGCCAACTAATCTTTGACAAAGCAGGAAAGAACATCCAATGGAAAAAAGACAGTCTCTTTAACAAATGGTGCTGGGAGAACTGGACAGCAACATGCAGAAGGTTGAAACTAGACCACTTTCTCACACCATTCACAAAAATAAACTCAAAATGGATAAAGGACCTGAATGTGAGACAGGAAACCATCAATACCTTAGAGGAGAAAGCAGGAAAAGACCTCTCTGACCTCAGCCGTAGCAATCTCTTACTCGGCACATCCCCAAAGGCAAGGGAATTAAAAGCAAAAGTGAATTACTGGGACCTTATGAAGATAAAAAGCTTCTGCACAGCAAAGGAAACAACCAACAAAACTAAAAGGCAACCAATGGAATGGGAAAAGATATTTGCAAATGACATATCGGACAAAGGGCTAGTATCCAAAATCTGTAAAGAGCTCATCAAACTCCACACCCGAAAAACAAATAACCCAGTGAAGAAATGGGCAGAAAACATGAATAGACACTTCTCTAAAGAAGACATCCGGGGGCGCCTGGGTGGCGCAGTCGGTTAAGCGTCCGACTTCAGCCAGGTCACGATCTCGCGGTCCGTGAGTTCGAGCCCCGCGTCAGGCTCTGGGCTGATGGCTCGGAGCCTGGAGCCTGTTTCCGATTCTGTGTCTCCCTCTCTCTCTGCCCCTCCCCCGTTCATGCTCTGTCTCTCTCTGTCCCAAAAATAAATAAAAAAACGTTGAAAAAAAAAATTTAAAAAGAAGACATCCGGATGGCCAACAGGCACATGAAAAGATGTTCAACGTCGCTCCTTATCAGGGAAATACAAATCAAAACCACACTCAGATATCACCTCACGCCAGTCAGAGTGGCCAAAATGAAGAAATCAGGAGACTATAGATGCTGGCGAGGATGTGGAGAAACGAGAACCCTCTTGCACTGTTGGTGGAAATGCAAATTGGTGCAGCCGCTCTGGAAAGCAGTGTGGAGGTTCCTCAGAAAATTAAAAATAGACCTACCCTATGACCCAGCAATAGCACTGCTAGGAATTTATCCAAGGGATACAGGAGTACTGATGCATAGGGTCACTTGTACCCCAATGTTTATAGCAGCACTCTCAACAATAGCCAAATTATGGAAAGAGCCTAAATGTCCATCAACTGATGAATGGATAAAGCAATTGTGGTTTATATACACAATGGAATACTACGTGGCAATGAGAAAAAATGAAATATGGCCTTTTGTAGCAACGTGGATGGAACTGGAGAGTGTGATGCTAAGTGAAATAAGCCATACAGAGAAAGACAGATACCATATGGTTTCACTCTTATGTGGATCCTGAGAAACGTAACAGAAACCCATGGGGGAGGGGAAGGAAAAAAAAAAAAAAAAGAGGTTAGAGTGGGAGAGAGCCAAAGCATAAGAGACTGTTAAAAACTGAGAACAAACTGAGGGTTGATGGGGGGTGGGAGGGAGGGCAGGGTGGGTGATGGGTATTGAGGAGGGCACCTTTTGGGATGAGCACTGGGTGTTGTATGGAAACCAATTTGACAGTAAATTTCATATATTAAAAAATAAATTAAAAAAATTAATAATAAATTAATATGATTCAATCAAAAAAATAAATAAAAGCAAAAAAAAAGAAAGTGAAACGGCATTCTGCAGAATGAAAGAAAATATTTGCAAATTATATATCTAATAAGAGTCTACCGTGCAGAATATATAAAGAACTCTTATAACTGAATAATAAAAAGGCAAAATACCTTAATAAAAAATGGACAAAGGACTTGAATAGAAATTGTTTTTCAAATAAGATAAAAAAAAGGGGTCAACAATAATATAGAAAGATGTTCAGTATCGTTAGTCACTAGAGAAATGCAAATCAGAACCACAGTGAGATACCATTTCATACTTACTAAGATGGTTATCATAAAAAAATTGAAAATAACAAGTGTTGGTGAATTCAGGGACATCATAACCTTTATACATTGTTGGTGAGAATGTAAAATGTTTCAGGTTCTGTGGAAAACAGTTTAGTGGTTCTTCAAAAAGTGAAACATACAATTACCAGATGGTCCAGTAATTTCACTTCTAGATATGGATCACAAGAGAATTGAAAATGAATATTCAAACAAATGTTTGCACACATATGTTCTCAACAGCACAATTCATGATAGCAAAAAGTGGAAACAGCCCATTGGTGGATGAATGGATAATCTGTAGTATATTCATGCCATGGAATACTGTTCGGCCATAAAAAGGAATGAAATTGTACTGATATACTTGCTGCAATGGGAAGGAACCTTGAAAACATTATGCAAAGTGGTAGAAGCCAGATGCAAAAGATCACTAATTGTATGATTCCATTTATATGAAATATAAATCCATAGGGACAGAAAGCAGACTGTGGTTGTCAGGGGCTGAAAAGGAAGAGGGTGTGAGGAGAGACAATTGCTTAATGTGTATGAAGTTTCCATTTGGGCTGATGAAAAAGTTCTGGAAATGGATTGCAAAACATGGTGAAGGTACTGAGTACCACTGAATTGTACACTTTAAATCATCTAGATAGAGGATCTTTTCTTCCTTTAAGCATTTCCCATGTTCATGTCTTCCCCAAAGACCGTGAGTTCCGCAAGGACAAGGAAATACTAGATCCTTTCACCCAAGTCAGCTAGTCCAGAACTTTGCACAGAGGAACCTTTACATGATTGCTGAGTAATTGATCCTTTAGAGGAGTGATTATGACTTCTTTCAGAGTGTCTCATCCCATTTACAGGGCAGTGCAGAGAGATCATAAAGACGGTTAATAAGAGTAAAAAATTAAACCCATATATAGAGTAGTTGTGTTGAAAGAGTAATTAGTTTTTATGAATGCTGCATTATTTCATATTAACTCTAGTGTGCTAGTCTTGTCTTTTCCTTTGGGTTTCTTGCAAAGAGGAACCCTTCGTAGCATCTCCCATGGTTTACTGCAGGTCTTAGGGAAGTTGCCTAAATCTTCCATGGCTTAATTTTCACAGTGTATTATGGGATTCATAATAATACCTACCACAGAGACTTATGAGATTAAATGAGTAATGGGTACAAAATGCCAGGCACATAGGAATCATATAGAAGTGAGATATTGTTACTATCATTTGTTTAAAAAGTTTATTTATTTTGAGAGAGAGAAAGAGAGAGAGTGAGCACAAGTGGGGGAGGGGCAGAGAGAGAGGGAGAGAGAGAATCCCAAGCAGGCTATCAGCACAGAACTCATGAGATCATGACCTGAGCCGAAACCAAGAGTCGGATGTTTAACTGACTGAGCCACTCAGGTGCCCCTGTTACTATCGTTTTTTTACTAACGTGCACACTATAGTTACTCAGTAAATAATTACTCATCTCTGCGTTTGTTGTGGTAATTATTTAAAGAAATTCAGGGGCACTTGGGTGGCTTAGTCAGTTAAGTGTCTGACTTCGGCTCAGGTCATAATCTCACAGGTCATGAGTTCAAGCCCCTGTTGGTCTCTGTGCTCACAGCTCAGAGCCTGGAGCCTGCTTCAGATTCTCTCTCTCCCTCTCTCTTCCCCTCCTCTGTTCTCACTCTGTCTGTCTCTCTCTCTCTCAAAAATAAATAAACGTTAAAAAACAAAAAAGAAATTCAGATGCCTCTTGATCTTTGGCTAATGTCTCTACATTTCAGGAGCTGAGGAGAAAGAATTGGTCAAAAATACAGAGAAACTGCCAGGGAACTTACCTCAAAAACCAAAGTACAAAACTTGAGGGGATAAAAGGGTGTTAAAAGTCTTGCATCCATAACAACGGCAGCAAAACCCAAACCTAATTTTCAAATAGGCAAAGGATTTTGGAGAGACATTTCTCCAAAGAAGATACACAAATGGCCAATAAGGATATGAAACTATGCTCAACATCACTGATCATTAGGCAAATGCAAATCAAAACCACAACGAGATGCTACTTCCCACTTGTTAGAATGGTTAACTACAAAAAAAAAAAAAAAAAGTGTTGACAAGGGTATAGAGAAATTGGAACCCTATACACTGTTGGTGAGAAGGCAGAATGGTACAGTCGCTATGGAAAAAAGTATGATGGTTCCAAAAAATTAAAAATAGAATTGCCATATGATCCAGCAAACCCGGCAATTCCACTTCTGGGTATACCCTCAAAAGAAGTGAAATGCAGATTCTCAGATATTTGTACACTCATGGTCATAGCAGCACTATTCACAATAGCCAAAAGATAGAAGCAGCCCAAGTGCCCACTAATAGGTAAATGGATAAATAAGATGTGGTCTATCAAGACAGTGGAATGTTATTCAGCTTTAAAAAGGAAAGGAATCTGACACATGCTACAAGATGAATGAACATTTAAGACATTATACTATACATTATATGTACTATACATTATATGTTATAGTTTACTATGTATATATACACATATATACATATATACGTTATATACACTATACATTATATATTATAGTTTACTATATACACATATACATACATATATACATTATATATACTATATATAGTATAGTATACTACACACACACACACACACACACACACACACATACATACATATATATTATAGTATACTATACATTATACCTGAGCTGTGCTGACACCTCGGAGGCTGACAGGGGCTCGAACTCACGAACCGTGAGATCATGATCTGAGCTGAAGTCAGACACATTATACTAAATTAAATAAGCCAGTCACAGAAAAGATAAATACTGTATGATTTCAATTATATGCAGTACCTAGAGTAGTCACATTCCTAGATACAGAAAGTGGAGTGGTGGTCGCCAGGGGCTTAGGCAAGGGGAGAAGGAGGTTGTTTTTAATGAGTATAGAGTTTTCAGTTTTGCAAGATGAAAAGAGTTCAGGAGGTTGGTTGTGCAACAATGTGAATATACTATAAGCTTAAAAATGGCTAAGATGGTAAATTTTATGCCTTTGCATTTTACCACAATTAAAATTAAAAGAAAACATTTTAAGTCTTGCATAGACACCCTAAACTCATCAGTGTGGGTAAAGGCATGGGATTTTTTCAGAGTCTTGTCTACGGCCATACCACCCCGAACGCGCCCGATCTCGTCTGATCTCGGGATTTTTTCAGAGTCTAAACTAGTGTTTAAAAAAATTTTTTTAATGTTTTATTTATTTTTAAGACAGAGAGAGACAGAGCATGAGTGGGGATGGGGCAGAGAGAGAGGGAGACACAGAATCTGAAGCAGGCTCCAGACTCTGAACTGTCAGCACAGAGCCTGACGTGGGGCTCGAACCCACAGACCGTGAGATCATGACCCAAGCTGAAGTTAGACGCTCAACCGACTGAGCCACCCAGGCACCCCTAAACTAGTGTTTAAATTCTGGCTTCTGTCTAATTCACTGTATGACCTTGGGAAATATACTTAACCTCAGTTAAGTTTTCTTAACTTTCGCAGCCTCAGTTTTCTCCTCTACAAAATGGGAAGAATTATACCTTCTTCGCGGCATTGCTGAATTGATTAAGTGAGATAGGGTATGCAGTACAAAACAATACTTGGCCCATGAAATGGAGAGTTATTATTGTTGTTATTCAAACCAAGAGAAGTCTATTGAATTTGTCAATCAGGTCTCTGGTGATCAGGAAGAGGGTAATATCAGTAACAAGTTAGTAGTAGACTGAGCCCTATTCAGCAGTGAGAAAAATGAAGGCAGTAGTAAGAAAGTTGTTTCATCATGGATAAATACAGGAAAAATATCTAACCAAGGGCCTCATGGAAATGTCTCAGGTTATGGGCTCTCCTCCTTCCCTCCTTGCTCTAACCTACGTAGCTTCTTTCATATTAACGCTTATCAGGGGTTACCTTGTACTGTTAATGAATATTTTATTTTCAAAATCTACTA
The DNA here is from genome assembly GCF_018350215.1 of Panthera leo. Taxonomy (NCBI): domain Eukaryota; kingdom Metazoa; phylum Chordata; class Mammalia; order Carnivora; family Felidae; genus Panthera; species Panthera leo. The sequence goes on along the minus strand of NC_056691.1, from coordinate 45,475,805 downwards.
CCAGGGAGAAAAATATTCAAGGGTAAGTATTCCTGGTCTCTTCTCCCCCCCCCCCCCCCCCCCCCCCCCCCCGTAAGGACCTGGGTGTGTCTCTTGACTCTCAGTGTTGGGTTCCTTGGAGTTAGGGATGAAGATGCTCACCTGAAGTGACTCACAGAAGGGGAAAAAAAAGTCTTGCTGTTTGGAAGGAGGCAAGGAGAGCAGGATGGTCTGGAGTTTGCAAAGACAGGTGAGAGTGATATGAGGATGACCAGCTGTCGTGGTAACTGTGACTTTAAAGGAGATTTCTTTCTTTCTTTCTTTCTTTTTTTTTTTTTTTAATTTACAACCAAGTTAGTTGCATATAGGGCAACAATGATTTCAGGAGTAGATTCCTTAGTGCCCCTTACCCGTTCAGCCCAGCCCCCTTCCCACAACCCTTCCAGGAACCCTCTGTTTGTTCTCTATATTTAAGAGTCTCTTATGTTTCATCCTCCTCCCTGTTTTTATATTATTTTTGTTTCCCTTCCCTTATGTTCATCTGTTCTGTATCTTAAAGTCCTCATATGAGTGAAGTCATATGATATTTGTCTTTCTCTGACAGACTAATTTCGCTTAGCATAATACCCTCCAGGTCCATCCACGTAGTTGCAAATGGGATTTCATTCTTTTTGATTGCCGAGTAATACTCCATTGTGTGTGTGTGTGTGTGTGTGTGTGTGTGTGTGTGTGTGTGTGTGTGTATACACCATACTTTCTTTATCTAATCATCCATCGATGAACATTTGGGCTCTTTCCATACTTTGGCTATTGTTGATAGTGCTGCTATAAACATGGGGGTGCATATGTCCCTTCAAAACAGCACAACTGTATCCCTTGGATAAATCCCTAGTAGTGCAATTGCTGGGTCGTAGGGTAGTTCTATATTTAGTTTTTTGAGGAACCTCCATACTGTTTTCCAGAGTGGCTGCACCAGCTTGCATTCCCACCAACAATGCAAAAGAGATCCTCTTTCTCTGCATCCTCACCAACATCTGTTGTTGCCTGAGTTGTTAATGTTAGCCATTCTGACGGGTGTGAGGTGGTATCTCATTGTGGTTTTGATTTGTATTTCCCTGATGATGAGTGACGTTGAGCATTTTCTCATGTGTCGGTTGGCCATCTGGATGTCTTCCTTGGAGAAGTGTCTATTCATGTCTTTTGCCCATTTCTTCACTGGATTATTTGTTTTTTGGGTGTTGAGTTTGGTAATTTCTTTATAGATTTTGGATACTAACCCTTTATCTGATATGTCATTTGTAAGTATCTTCTCCCATTCTGTCGGTTGCCTTTTAGTTTTGCTGATTGTTTCCTTCACTGTGCAGAAGTTTTTTATTTTGATGAGGTCCCAGTAGTTCATTTTTCCTTTTGTTTCCCTTGCCTCTGGAGATGTGTTGAGTAAGAAGTTGCTGCGGCCAAGATCAAAGAGGTTTTTGCCTGCTTTCTCCTCAAGGATTTTGATGGCTTCCTGTCTTACATTTAGGTCTTTCATTCATTTTGAGTTTATTTTTGTGTATTGTGTAAGAAAGTTGTCCAGGTTCATTCTTCTGCATGTTGCTTCCAGTTTTCCCAGACCACTTGCTGAAGAGACTGTCTTTATGTCACTGGATATTCTTTCCTGCTTTATCAAGGATTAGTTGGCCATACGTTTGTGGGTCCATGTCTGGGTTCTCTATTCAGTTCCATTGACCTGAGTGTCTGTTTTTGTGCCAGTACCATACTGTCTGGATGATTACAGCTTTGTCGTATAGTTTGAAGTCTGGGACTGTGATGCCTCCTGCTCTGGTTTTCTTTTTCAAGATTGCTTCGGCTATTTGGGGTCTTTTTTGGTTCCATACAAATCTTAGGATTGTTTGTTCTACCTCTGTGAATAATGCTGGTGTTATTTTGATAGGGATTGCATTGAATATGTAGATTGCTTTGGGTAGTATCGACATGTTAACAATATTTGTTCTTCTTATGCAGGAGCATGGAATCTGTACCCATTTTTTTGTGTCTTCTTCAACTTCTTTCATAAGCTTTCTATAGTTTTCAGTGTATAGATTTTTCACCTCTTTGGGTAGATTTATTCCTAGGTATTTTATGGGTTTTGGTGCAATTGTAAATAGGAGCGATTCCTTGATTTCTCTTTCTGTCACTTCATTGTTGGTGTATAGGAATGCAACCAATTTCTGTGCATTGATTTTATATCCTGCAACTTTGCTAAATTCATGAATCAGTTCTAGCAGTTTTTTGGTAGAATCTTTGGGATTTTCCATATAGAGTATCATGTCATCCGTGAAGAGTGAAAGTTTGACCTCCTCCTGGCCGATTCGGATACCTTTTATTTCTTTGTGTTGTCTGATTGCAGAGGCTAAGACTTCCAATACTATGTTGAATAACAGTGGTGAGAGTGGAAATCCCTGTCTTGTTCCTGACCTCAGAGGGAAAGCTCTCAGTTTTTCCCCATTGAGGACGATATTAGCATTGGGTCGTTCATATATGGCTTTTATGATCCCGAGGTATGATCTTTGTATCCCTACTTTCTTGAGGGTTTTTATCAAGAAGTGATGTTGTATTTTGTCAAATGCTTTCTCTGCATCTATTGAGAGGATCATATGGTTCTTTTCTTTTCTTTTATTGAAGTGATGAATCACATTGATTGTTTTGTGGATATTGAACCAGCCCTGCATCCCAGGTATAAATCCCACTTGGTCATAGTGAATACTTTTTTTAATGTACTGTTGGGTCTGGTTGGCTAATATCTTGTTGAGGATTTTTGCATCCATGTTCATCATGGATGAACTTGGTCTGTAGTTCTCCTTTTTAGTGGGATCTCTGTCTGGTTTTGGAATCAAGGTAATGCTGGCTTCATAGAAAGAGTTTGGAAGTTTTCCTTCCATTTCTATTTTTTGGAACAGATTCAAGAGAATAGGTGTTAACTCTTCCTTAAATGTTTGGTAGAATTCCCCTGGAAAGCCATCTGGCCCTGGACTTTTTTTTTTTTTTTTTTTTTTTTTTTGGCAGATTTTTGATTACTAATTCGATTTCTTTACTGGTTATGGGTCTGTTCAAATTTTCTATTTCTTCCTGTTTCAGTTTTGGTAGTATATATGTTTCTAGGAATTTGTCCATTTCTTCCAGATTGCCCATTTTATTGGCATATAATTGCTCCTAATATTCTCTTATTATTGTTTTTTTCTGCTGTATTGGTTGTGATCTCTCTTCTTTCATTCTGGATTTTGTTTGTTTGGGTCCTTTCCTTTTTCTTTTTGATCAAACTGGCTAGTGGTTTGTCAATTTTGTTAATTCTTTCAAAGAACAAGCTTCTGGTTTCCTTGATCTGTTCTACTGTTTTTTTTTGGTTTCGAAAGCATTAATTCCTGCTCTAATCTTTATTATTTCCTGTCTTCTGCTGGTTTGGGGGTTTTAATTGCTGTTCTTTTTCCAGCTCTTCAAGGAGTAAGGTTAGGTTGTATATCTGAGATCTTTATTCCTTCTTTTAGGAAGGCCTAGATTGCTTTTACTTCCCTCTTATGACCACCTTTCCTGCATCCCAGAGTTTTTGGGTTGTGGTGTTATCATTTTCATTGGCTTCCATGTACTTTTTAATTTCCTCTTTAAGTTCTTGATTAGCCCATTCATTCTTTAGTAGGATGTTCTTTAGTCTCCAAGTATTTGTTACCTTTCCAAATTTTTTCTTGTGGTTGATTTCAAGTTTCATAGCGTTGTGGTCTGAAAATACGCACGGTATGATCTCGATCTTTTTGTACTTGTTGAGGGCTGATTCGTGTCCCAGTATGTGGTCTATTCTGGAGAACATTCCGTGTGCACTGGAAAAGAATGTATATTCTGCTGCTTTAGGATGAAATGTTCTGAATATATCTGTTAAGTCCATCTGGTCCAGTGTGTCATTTAAAACCATTGTTTCCTTGTTGATTTTTTGATTAGATAATCTGTCCATTGCTGTGAGTGGGGTGTTGAAGTCCCCTACTATTATGGTATTATTATCAATGAGTTTCTTTTTTTTTTAATTTTTTTAACATTTATTCATTTTTGAGAGGCAGAGACAGAGTGTGAGTGGGGGAGGGGCTGAGAGAGAGGGAGGCACATAATCCGACAGTTGAGCTGTCAGCACAGAGCCTGAGGTGGGGCCTGAACTTACAAACCATGAGATCATAACCTGAGCCAAAGTCGGAAGCTTAACTGACTGAGCCACCCAGGTGCCCCAGTGAGTTTCCTTATGTTTGTGATTAATTGATTTATATATTTGGGTTCTTCCACATTTGGCACATAAATATTTACAATTGTTAGGTCTTCTTGGTGGATAGACCCCTTGATTATGATATATGCCCTTCTTCATCTCTTTATATAGTCTTTATTTTAAAGTATAGATTGTCTGATATAAGTATGGCTACTCCAGCTTTCTTTTGTTGACCATTAGCATGATAGATGGTTCTCCATCCCCTTACTTACAATCTGAAAGTGTGTTTAGGTCTAAAGTGGGTCTCTTGTAAACAGCATATAGATGGATCTTGTTTTCTTATCCATTCTGGTACCCTATGTCCTTTGATTGGAGCATTGAGTCCATTGACGTTTAGAGCGAGTACTGAAAGATATGAATTTATTGCCATTATGATGCTTGTAGAGTTGGAGTTTCTGCTGGTGTTCTCTGGTCCTTTCTAGTCTTTGTTGCTTTTGGTCTTTATTTATTTGGGTTTTTTTTTTCCATCTTTTCTCCTCTCAGAGAGTCCCCCTTAAAATTTCTTGCATGGCTGGTTTAGTGGTCACAAACTCCTTTAATTTTTGTCTGGGAAACTTCTTATCTCTCCTTCTATTTTGAAAGACAGCCTTGCTGGATAAAGAATTCTTGGCTGCATATTTTTCTGATTCAGCACATTGAGTATATCCTGCCACTCCTTTCTGGCCTGCCAAGTTTCTGTGGGTAGGTCTGCTGCAAACCTGATCTGTCTTCCCTTGTAGGTTAAGGACTTTTTTCCCTTGCTGCTTTCATGATTCTCCTTGCCTGAGTATTTTGCTAATTTGACTATGATATGCCTTGTTGATGGTTGGTTTTTGTTTAATCTAATGGGAGTCCTCTGTGCTTCCTGGATTTTGATGTCTGTGTCTTTCCCCAGGTTAGGAAAGTTTTCTGCTATGATTTGCTCACATAACCCTTCTACCCCTATATCTCTCTCTTCCTCTTCTGGGACCCCTATGATTCTGATTTTGTTCCTTTTTAATGAGTTACTCATTTCTCTAATTCTTAAATCGTGCTCTGTTGCCTCAGTCTCCCTTTTTTTTTCTGCTTCATTATTCTCTGTAAGTTTGTCCTCTATATCACTGATTCTCTGTTCTGCCTCATCAATCCTTGCCGCCATGGTATCCATCCATGATTGCAGCTCAGTTATTGCATTTTTTATTTCATCTGGACTACCTTTTCCTTCTTTTATCTCCGCAGAAAGGGATTCTAATCTATTTTCGACTCCAGCTAGTATTCTTATTATCGTGATTCTAAATTCTGGTTCATACATCTTGCTTGTATCGGTGTTGGTTAAGTCCCTGGCTGTCATTTCTTCCTGCACTTTCTGTTGGGGTGAATTCCTTCATTTCATCATTTTGAAGGGAGAAAAGGAAGTAATGAGGTAAAAAATAATAAAATTTAAAAATTATTAAAATTAAAAAATTAAAAACACACACACACACACACACACACACACACAAACAACAACAAATAAATGATGCTAGATCCTAGGTGTGTTTTGGTCTGGGTGTTGAAAGGGGCTTGATAGATTAGAGAAAAAGGGGAAAGGAAAAAAAAGGAAATTGTTTGAAAATGTGAAAAAGTGAATACACTGAAGTAGAATAAAATGAAATGATGGAAGTAAAATAGAATTTGAAAAAATTTCCACAAAAGTAAAAATATAGTAAAAAAAATTTAAAGAAAAAAATTTTAATAAAAACTGAAAATAGAAATGAATTTTTTCTCTTTCTGTATTCAGGAAGAAGAAAAGAAATGAAAAAGAGAAAAAAGAAAATTGAATAGATGGACCAGCGGACTGACTGAAATACGACTGAAATTACTTTGTTTTCCCCTAGAATCAAACTATGAAGCTCTTTATAGTCCATAAACTAAGCAGGCAGAGAGACTCATGTTCCTGAAGAGCAAGGTTGGCCCAGTTGGGCGGGGCTTAGTGTAATGGCTCCGTTCTCCACTAGATGACGCTGCTTACCTTACTGGGGTGGTTTGTTGTGGCGCTTGTAGGTGCCTATGCGCGTGCGCAGGAGCAGTGAAAATGGCGTCACCCAGCTACCCGGTCTCTAGTATCGGAACTCTGCTCTCCCCAACCAGCAATTGTGCACCTGTCCTTTTTCTTCAGCTTCCTTCCACTCTCTGCTATTACACAGTCCGTGACCAAGCCCCAGGCAGCACTTCCCTCCCGAGTGTTGTCTCAGATGCAGCTGTTTTTTCCATCCCCTTATTTCTGAGGGACTGCGGCTTTGACCTGTTCCACCCCTCTGCAGGAGGGTCTCACCGAGCAATGGCCAGGTGCCAGCCGCACCCAGGAATGTTCGAGGGACTGTGCTGCTGACAGCTACCAGAGACCGCGGCCGGGTGCCAGCCCGCCCCAGAAAAAGTTCTTGAGATAGTGTGGCAGCAGCGTTTCAGGGATTATGGCAAATCACAACACGCATCTGGCACCGGGCTTCACCCTTAATGACCTTGTTCCAGCACCAGCGAATGTGGTTGTTCACTGGGGCCTTGCCTTTGGGGGACCGACACGGCCTCTACCAGTTGTCCTCCCAGCAGGGGAACCGCCTCGCCCCGTGTAGCCTGAAGAACCCCAGACCTCGCTCTGTTCCTGGAGATTCGCCCTTCTCACCAGAGCACCTCCAGGTAACAAGCTTTGGAGTTTCAGACTCTGCACTCTCTGTTTATATAATCTTAATGGAATTTATACCCTCTCCTTTCTCCCTTTTTAGTTCAGTCCCTGTGGCCGTTTCCACTTTTCCACTTTCTCTCCAGCTGCTTTTGAAGGGGGGGTGCTTTCCCATATTCTCCCCCTGCCCCAACGTCTCCGTCCTCTCTCCTCACTCCGAAGTGGCTCCTTGACCTCCGTGGCTTCTCTCTCTCCGCCAGTTCAGCTCTCTGTGCCGCGTACCTGCTGGATTCTGTGGTTCAGCTTGTGCAGATTGTTGTGTTAATCCTCAGATCAGTTTTCTCGGTGTGCAGGATGGTTTAGTGTTGTTCTGGCTGTACTTCATGGACGGGAGACACAAAAAAAACTTGCGCGCTGTTCCACCATCTTGGCTCCTCCCCCTAAGGGAGAATTCTTAAATTTATTTATATTTACAAAATACACATGGATTTATTGTCATTGTTAAGTTTTCAAACAATTCATATAAGGAAAAAGTCCACCTTTCACCTCTTGACCCCAGCCCAACCCCACACTGCTAATAATTTAATGTGTATCCTTCTAGACATTGTCCTATGTATTAAGGAAATCTCTACATACAGAAATATTCAGTGTAAATACATCAATATTATTATTCCATATATATCAATCTCTAATTTGTCTTTTTTTACTTAGTAATAGATCTTAGAGATATTTCTCTCTTTGTACATACAAATCTACATTATTTTAAATTTTGTATTAGTGTATAAATTGAATTCATTCCTAATCCATAGATCAATGAGAACTTTAGATGGAACTTGACTGTAAAATGTATCAAGAAGAAATCATTTACATGAAAATCTGAGAAAGGAAGAAATATACAGGTCAGCTTGACTTCTCAAATATCAAATGATCTTCTAAGGCTATAGAAATTGAAACCAAGTGGTGTCCTATTCGATCAAGAAAACAGAATGGGGTTGCCTGGGTGGCTCAGTCAATTTAGCGTCAGACTCTTGATTTCAGCTAAGGTCATGATCTCACTCACAGTTTGTGGGATCCAGCCCCTCATCAGGTGCTGATAGCTCGGAACCTGCTTGGGATTCTCTCTCTCCCTCTCTCTCTGCCCCTACCCCACTTATGCTCTCTCTCTCAAAATAAATAAAATTTTTAAAAGGAAACAGAATAAAAGTTGAGGATAAGACAATTGGATTTAGTGGAACTTTCAAGCCAGTGGGAAAAGTGGGTGTTAGCTAAGCCATTTAAAAATAGCATAATCCCTCTATCACATTCTTAGAGTTCTCACTGCTGCTTTAGGCCTAATTATATAATCAAAACTGGGGAGGGGGACACAAATATAAGCTAGATATAGCCATGTGACAGAATTCTAAACATGAGATTTGGGGGAAGTCTGCTGGGGGCAATTCTAGAAAGAATTTCAGCTTTTATTCCTTTCTTTCTGCTAGGGATGCTCTTGTAAGTCTTTGATGTTTGCAGTCAGTGTACCCGACCTATGACTATGAGCAAGAGACCAAAAGAGGGACAGAGATGACAGTTCAGCACACTCACAGCTTTAAGCTGCTGATCTAACCCTGCAACCATCACCCTGTAGACTTTAAATTGACATAAGATAAGCACCCACCTTCATTATTTTGCCTCTAATAACTGAGTTACCTGTTAACTTACAACAAAAAGAATTCCTAACAGATATAATAATATTGATCAGATTTAAGCTCCTTCTTCAAGCTTCAGTAGGCTAAGGTATAGCTTTTTAATTAATGCAGGGATTCTGAGACACCTATTAAGATTAGTTTGGTTTTTCTCCCTGTTGCATACTAATGCAGTGAATTCCACAAACAGATTTTTCTTTTGAACTATCATTAATGTCCTGGATAAACTCCAGTTGTTTGTTGATAAATTCTTTTGGTCTGATCTCCTAATGTTTAACGTGGTATTTTTATCTTCACGTTTATAAGTAAGAATGTCATATGGTTTTTTCCTTCTGATTTTCTTTTCTAGGTTATAAGAGCCTTATAAAATGAATTGATTAACTTTCCATCTTTTCCCATACTTTCTTACAACAGGAACTCAATATGATTTACTGAATAGTTTCATGATATGGTTTCCCACTTTGCTATTTCTTCAAGACACTTCCCTGAAGACCTGTATTGCTTTCTAAAGACTTTTGATGATAGATTTTTACTTCTTTTGGATGCAATACCATGCTGAAAAGAGCTTAAGAAGTAGTAAGAAGATCCTCATGCAGTGGGGCTATCCTTGTCTAAAATAATATTTAAGTTTTATCAAAAGGAATAGTATTGTATTTTGAATTTTGTTTTTCTTCCTTTGTTCACCTTGCCTAGCAATGCGCTCATGCATATAACAGGGGCTTGAATTCTTGTCAAGACAACTTATTACATGAACTCTCAGCAAATAGCATTGAGATAGCCTCTTGGAGCTTGACAACCAGAAGCTCATCAAAGCACATATTCCAGGCACAGTATTTATTTAAGAAACAATATTTAAGTCCCTACCATGGGCTGGAAACTGTGCTAATGACTGGGCATACAATGCTCAGATTCAAAAAGTCTAATCTTCTGGAAGAGACAGAAAAAAAAATAAATAAACCATCAAGTACAGAATAGAATGATATGTTCTACTGGAAGAGCTGTATTTGCAAAGAGCCATAAGCGGGGGGGGGGGGGGGGGGGGGGGGGGGGGGGGGGGGTTGTGAAGTGGAGAGAGATAATCAAATAATTGGTACTTTAAGGCTGCTAGATGGAGATGGAAAGACATTTAAAGAATTGGACAATGGGAGAAGAGCCAGAGATGTGCAGGGATTTGGACGCAGGAGTTAGTCAAGGAGTTGGCAAAATTGGACATTTTATAAAAATAAGAAATCAGAGCTAGGAACAAAATCAAGTTTCCCTCCCTACAAGGGGTCTGGAAATGAGGATGGGAAAGTTACACTAGACCTTCAACGTCCCTGCTAAAACTTTGAGACCAGGATGTTATTGTTAAATTTCTTAACAGTCCAGGAAAAGAGGACCCTGTGCCCAGTTTCCTTATCTGTAAAATTAAGATAACCATTGTACCACCTCCTAAAACTGGGGTGAAGATTAATTGCTGTAATTTATATAATGCAGTCAGAATGGCACTTGGCAGGGGTGCCTGGGTGGCTCCGTCGGTTAAGCATCTGACCGGCTCAGGTCACGATATCAAGGATGGTGAGTTTGAGTCCTGCGTCAGACTCCATGCTGGAGCTCAGAGCCTGGAGCCTGTTTTAGACTCTGTGTTTCCCTCTCTCTCTGCCCCACCCCTGCTTGTGCTCTCTCTCTGTCCTCAAAAATGAATAAACGTTAAAAAAAAAATTTTGTTTTTTTAAATGAATGGCACTTGGCGCTTCGTAAGTGCTCCTTACATGTCAACCGTTTGAATCTGGTTAGAAGATTATTCCCTGATGTTCCACGTTTGTGGGCGGGAAGAAGCGGCAGTTCCAAGAGAGATGCCCAGGAGCACGTGCAGTGCCAGCTAAACCACTGCACCGGGGACGAGAAATAGCCATTCACGGGGATGGCCCGGCCAAATGGATCTTGGCCAGGAATCCGACTTGGGACACACACCAGCTGTCTCCAAGCACACGCCTTTCCCGGCTCCGCTCCCCGCTGTGAATCTCCCTTGCATTCACGATCTAGAAGTTTCCACCAGAAGAATCCTGTGCTCCGTGAAGTTTCCACGCACTGAACTAAGACAAGCCTCTGGGCCAGAGGGAAATCCCAGCCTCCTTTTTCAAATTCAATTTGACCACTTGCATTTTAGTTTCCTTTTCGTTTGTTGCATCAGACTCATTGTTATTTTCTGCATTCACTACGCAATGGCTGATGATGAAATAAAACTAAATTTAGCTGTTAAGTCTTAACTACTTAGAAGGTTTTGCTTCGGGCTGTTTCCCTTTAAAGAAGACCCAGAAACTGCTGCAGCCACCGGAAACGTCCAAGGAGCGAAGACAGCTAGCCACTCCCACTGTTAGCGGAGTTTATGCTGACTCAGCTGCTATTGTAAAAGTGTTGCCCATTTAATTCTCTTCTCAAGCCCCGCTGGGCCTGGCTCAGGCCACCCCTAAGAGGGGTCGTGAGAAAAAGAAATCCGGCTCAGAGCCTTGCCTGGCATTTGAAGGGAAACGTGAAGCCAGGCTTGATGCAGACTGGCGTCTGTGTCTCTGGGGGCCGGTCTGCAGTCGTAAGCAGCAGTGGCATTCCCGGCAGCAAGCGCGGGGAGACCCTGGGTGGGCGGCCCGGTGTGTGTCTCTCGGCCACCGGCCTGTTGATGGGAGCATTCCGAGGGTGGCAGGGGGATGCACAGTGCAGGACCCTCTGGCGGTGTGTGCGTGTTGGAGCAAGGCTGCGGGTAGCGCGAGGTAGGCAGGACCTTCAGCAAAGTGGCTTTGTCCCAGGGGATTCCAGGGGACCAGGAGGGAAACCGAGGAATGAGTCTAGTCAAAGGCCTGTGACAAGACACCCAGGATGTGGGAAAGGGAAAAGGAGAGAGAAGATCCTGAAACCAGGGTCACTTAGATCTTGGCTGCATGTTCCGCTTCGCCACACCGGGTCAGTAGCCCGAGGGTAATTGACCTCGGCAGCTGCTGGCCTGTAGTTACAGGGAAACCCCAATCCCAGAGGGCAGAATCAGCCTCCGGGGCTGAGTGAGGGCAAGAATACGGTGGCAGGTGACAGACTCTCCCCTCACCCCGAAAACAGGCTTTCGCATTGTGGTTCCAGAGATTCTCAGGAGCTCTTCTGCTCCCCAAGCAAAATTTCTCCAGTGAAAGGGAAATTTTGGTGAGATTACCACTCGTTTATTGTTGTAGAGAATATTCTTTTCTGAGCCAAGTTCTTCCTCGTTTCCTGTGTCTTCCTTACCTCCCATCGTCCTCCTTTGTCAATGGACTTCGCCCCAAGTGGAACCTCCCACCACAGTTGTTATCCAAGTTCAGGGGGAAAAATCACATTTGTGTGATGTGAATAGAACAACCGATAAAAAAGATTAATGTTATTATTAACCCATAATACTCATCTTCAATTAGCCACCCAGATGGGTTCTTGTAAATATCAACATCAGCTATTTTTAAATGTTTTGGTCACAAGACCCACCTATACTCTTAAAAAATATTGAGACCCCCAGAGAGATTGCATTTGTGTGGGTTACATTTATTGATTCTTACTGATATGTACCATGGGAGAAATTAAAACTGAAAAAGTTTTAAATATTCATTCTTTTTAAAATGGGAAAAATAAGCCTATTAAATCTTAACATAAAAAAATATTTTTATGAAAGTACACTTGCCAAGGCAAAAAGAAATAAAGAATGTATTTTAAGGTTTTGCATATTGAATGTCTGGCTTCGTAGCAGGCAACTGGATTCTTGTATCTACTGTGCATTCAATCTTCTGTAATACCTCGTTTGTTTCAGTCTTTGGAGGAAATCCAGTCTCAAACAGATATGTGCTTGGAAAATGGAGAACCTCAAAGAATGCTAAAAGAGTCTCTGGGAACCTCGAGGTGCCCAGATTACCCTCTGAGAACCACTCATATACGTCATCATCACAGAAGGTTGAAAGGATACTTACTGCCCACAGTGAGTTTGAATTACTGTTCATCTGCCTATTTCCAATTCTGCCTATTTTCATTATAGTTTAGAAAAACAAGCAGGATTGGAAAACACTACACTCATGTGGTTGACATTGCTCAGGATTATCAGCTAAAAGGTTTAGGTAAGAGTATGTGTTCATTCACACCTTTGATTCTTGTTTACTAACCATCTTTCATTGTGAAATACAACAATCATATACAAAAATGCACCAAACATGAGTAAACATTTTAATGGATAATTAAGGCAAATACTCACGTAGCCACCAGCTAACAAAAATAATCAAATTTCACAGCATTCCAGAAGCCCCACCACCATTACCATCCAGTGTGCCCCTCGTGGGTATAACTCCAACCCTCTGTACTAAAGGGAACCAGTATCCTGAATTTTATGGTAACCATATCCTTGCTTTGCTTTATAATTTTACTTTGAATCACCCAGTCCAGTTTTGCCTGTTTTTAAACTTATATAAATGGACTATGTATTCTTTTGAGTTTAGTTTTTTCATTTATCATTATGTTTGTGAGATCTAGCCTTGTTTATACATATAATTGTGGTTCTTCGTTTTTCTTGTTATTTATGGTCCTATTACATGCATAGACTACAACATATTTATCCATACAACTTTTATGGGGTATTTGGGATGTTTCTCATTTGGGACTATTATGTATAGTATTGCAATGAATATTTTTGTGCATATATTCTGATGTATATCTGTATTATTTTTTCCCCCAGGATAATTCCTGAAAGTAGACTTACTGGGTCATAGGCCATGCATATTTTCACCTTTGCTAGATAAGGCCATAATGTTTTCCAAAGTAGCTGGACAAATTTACACACTCAACAGTAGTGGATGAGAGTCTTTTTTATTCATATTGTCCTCACACTTGACATTTCTAGTCCTCTAATTATTTTACACACATCCGATGTATTTGTTTCTCCAAAAATTTGAAAAATCAATAAAAAAACCTTTTAGACATAATTTTTACAGAGTTGTCCAGGTACAGAGTCAAAATTAATAACTTTCACATATATGTGTGTGTGTATGTGTATTTATATATATATGAAAATGTAATGAGTTAGTCCCATTCAAGATTAGAAAATGTAATGAAAGAATCATTTCATTCATAATTATAACAATAAGAAAGCATAAAACATTGGAGGAGGAAAGAATATGCAAGATATAATCAAGCCAACAGTAAAACTTTATTGAAAGACATTTTAAAAATAGCTCAATGAAATGACAAGATTCACCATTTTTCTTTTTGAAGCGCTTAATAATTATTCAATAAATGTAGGTGTGTTTCTCAAGCGGAGGCTGGCATCGGCGGCCTATTTAGAGTCTGATTTCCCTTCCTAATGATGTTGCCCAGCCCACCACATGCTTAAGTGTCCCTTGCTCACCTACAAAATGAACCAATGAGAGAAGCTGCTTAATCTTCACTGGTGATCAAAGTGAAAACAATCTGTCTCAATTTAAGAGACAAAACTATGCAATGCTTTTCACTGGTTCCTGGCCAAAGAGGAGGATAACTTTCCCCGTCAATGTTATGTTTTAAAAAAAATTTTTTTTTTAATGTCCAGTTATTTTTGAGAGAGAGAGAGAGACACACACACACACACAGTGTGAGCGGGGGAGGGACAGAGAGAGGGAGACACAGAATCTGAAGCAGGCTCCAGGCTCTGAGCTGTCAGTACAGAGCCCAAAGTGGGGCTCGAACTCACGAACTGCAAGATCATGACCTGAGCTGAAGTCCAGTGCTTAACTGACTGAGCCACCCAGGCACCCCGGTTTTATTTTTTTAATTCAAGTCATACTTTATTCAGATTTCCTAATTACTTTTTTTTTTTACCTAATGTTCTTTTTCTGTTCGAGGATCTCATTCAGAATGCCACCTCACATTTAATTGTCACATCCCCTTAGATTCCTCTTGGCTGTGACAATTTCTCAGTGGTGGACTTTTTATGATATTGTCAGTGGCATCATTTTTTTTAGTGTCATTTCCCAATTTTTTCTTGCTAGTATAAAAAGAGGTGATTGATTTTCAATATTGATCCTGTGCTCAGTCTCCTTGCTAATTTCACTTTTTAATTCTCATTGTTTATCTGTAGAGTCTTTTGTATTTTGTTGTAGATAATGAAGTAAAATATCTGAGATAGCCAGAGATTTGAATAGGCACCTCACAAAGAAAATATCCCAGTGGTCAATAAACGTAGGAAAATGTGCTGAACCTTATTAATGACCAGGGGACACAAATTAAAACTGTAATGAGATATCACTACACACCACGAGAATGGCTAAAATTAAAAACACTGGTGACACTGGGTATTGGCAAGAGTGTGATGCAAACGTGCCTTCCAAACACAGACAGCAAGAATGTAAATTGGTGCAAACATTTGGGAAATATGCTGGATATTATCTGTTAAAAATATGCACATTCTGTGACCCGGTTACTTCATCCTATGCATATACCCAAAGAAATACGTACAAATGCGCCTCAAAAGATACATACAAGGGTTTTCATAGCAGAATTCATTATGATGACAAAAAATCAAGAAGAAAAATACCTGAATGCTCATCCAGTAGTGAAAAGGGTAAAACACTGGGGCATTTCTAAGTAGATACAACACATTCATGCAAATCAAGGAACTGTAACTGCACAAACAACATTGGTGAATCTCACGGACATACTACTAAGTGGAAGAAGCCATTTATGCAAAGTTTAAAAACAGGCAGAATGTAGGGAGTTCAAAGGCACAGTGACCCTGTGGCAGGAGAGTGAAATAATGATTGCAAGGGGACAGACGGGGGTTTCTGTCCTGTGGCTAATGCTTACGCCTTCACTTAGTTTGTGTTTACAAAGATGGGCAGAAGGTTTTATTTTATAATAATTTCTTGAGCTGTATACTTAAGATGCGTGCATGATTTTCTATGTAAAACATATAAACTTTTTTTTTCAAAAGGAGAAATGGGGGATTCTCCCTTTTATCTGTCAACATTCTCCCTTACTATCACCTTCGCTGCCCCTTCCAGGTTATCACCGAAAAGGGGTTTTGGGTGTTGATTTTGGTTCTGCCACTGTTCAGACACTTGTGAATAACTTTTCATCTTGTCCAATTTATCATTTTTTTTGAAGCCTTTCCCTTGAAAAAATAGTTGAAGAGATGATAAGACAACTGTAATTTTGCTTTCTGGGTACATACTCGTCCTGCATAGATAATGAATTGCATCAAAAAAGAGGAAGAACCACTTCCTGTGAGTTTATAGAAAAGCAACTTCAAATCATCAAATGATGACTCCAGATGGCTAGCCTGTTCAAGTTTTATTTTCTAAATGTCACTCTGCCTTGTCTGGAAAACCTCATTAACCAGAAGAAACTGGTGCAGGGGCAGGAAGTAGTTGTCTGCACCACAGAAAGCTGGTGGGAGAAAATGTGTGCAGAAAGCGATCTCCACAGGGACCCCTGGGTGGCTCAGTTGGTTAAGCATCCAACTCTTCATTTCGGCTCGGGTCATGATCTCATGGTCGTGACCTCACGGTTGTGAGATCAAGCCCCGAGCCCCATGGTGAGTATGGAGGCTGCTTGGGATTCTCTCTCTCTCTCTCTCTCTCTATCTCTCTCTCTCTCTCAGGGCTGGGGCATTAATCCTGGCAATGCAGGTATACATGAGGCTACTCTAAGACATAGATATCCCTGATAGAGACAAGTTCTATGAATTTTTCTGTTTACTGTGATAAAACTCAAATAAATTAGAGGAATGAAACTAAAAATAAGAGACAGTGTCTTACAAAGGAAGAGACTTTAACCCATGCATAGATAGACTCCTGCTGTGATTTTTGCCAGATCCTCTGGAGAGGGGGTAGAGGAGAAATTTCATGAAGGAGACTAGAAGAGTGGACTACGGAGCACCTCACGAATACAATAGCGAGAACCGGGAAGTGGACACAGGGAAGAAACCAGAAAAAAAGAATTCCCTTTTCATTACCCTGCATCCCTCCCTTCTGTTCCAATCCCCGAGCTATGCTTTTATCTCCAACCTCCATAGCCACCAGAGCCTCCTGGCAAGGCTTCTTCCTGTCTCTCCCCACTCTAGTTCACCTCCAATATTTCTGCCTACTCTTCTGCCCAGGGCAAAGGGCTCCAGTCTCCCCTCTGACCCAAAGATCTCTTGACTTAAGTAAGTACAAATGCTACACTCTGGCATTCAAGAGCCTCCACAATACATCCTGAGTTCATTTTTCCACGTTCAGTCCCCTTGACTCCTAGCACTTAGCCTGTCCACAACCTGACTCTCCTTCTATTTGCTCCTTACAAATTTGTCCATTCTCCTGGCCCTGTTCATGCTTCCCCTCCATCTGGGGCATTGAGCACTCAACGAGTCCAAACGGCGCTGTATGATGAATGTAAAAATATGCATCATATTTTGAAGACAGCCTAAAAAAGCAGAATGTAACTATGTCATTAATAACTGTATTGATTACATGTTAAAATGATACTGTTTGGTTATATTATGTTAAATAAACACACCATTAAACTTAACTTTCCCCTTTTTTAATGTTTCTTTTTATCCTTTTAATGTAGCTAACTAGAAAATTTTAAATTGGGTAAGTGGCTCCCACTGTATTGCTATTGGACAGCATTGATCTAGAATGCCCTCTACCATATCACCTTCACCATGACCATCACCTTTCCAGGCACACCGTTTGCCTCCTTATCCTCCCATCAGCTGTAATCCCTTTGTCCTTTGAGAGCCACCATTGCCACCACGGTTGGCACCCTGTACCACCCTGAAGGCACTAGCTGTTGTCTACTCCACATTCCATGTGTGGTACACGGAAAGAGCACAGGTTTGAATGCAGTCCACTCATTTGATTATCTTTGTGTATCCTGCGTATATTACTTAGCCTCTTTGTACCCCAATTTCCTCCTCTGTAAAATGGGAGTAGTGATAACCCATCTCAAATGTTTACTGTGAGGGGACACCTGGGTGGCTCAGTCGGTTGAGCGACCAACTCTTGGTTTTGGCTCAGGTCATGATCTCGGGGTTTGTGAGTTCGAGCCCTACATCGGGCTCCATACTGGCAGTGTGAGAGTCTCTCTCTACCCCTCCCTCCACTCCTCCCCTGCTCGCACACACACACACTCTCTCTCTCTCAAAATAAATAAACTTTATTTTATTTTTTAATAAAGTTATTTATTTTTATTTATTTATTTATTTACATATAAATAAATAACTTTATTAAAAAATAAAATAAAGTTTATTTATTTTGAGAGAGACAGAGACAGGGTGAGTTGGGGAGGAGCAGAGAGAGGGAGAGAGAGAGAACCCCAAGCAGGCTCTGTGCTGTCAGCACAGAGCCCGATGGGAGGCTGGAACCCACGAAACCGTGGGATCGTGCCCTGAGCCGAAACCAAGAGTCGGACGCTCAACCGACTGAGCCACCCAGGCACCCCTAAATACGTAAACTTAAAAAAAAAGTTTAGTGTGAGAATTACTCAGAGAATGACGCCTAGAACTGCTCAATTTGTGGTAACTAATACTACGGCCACTATTGCCACCATTATTGATTTTAGATTATGGACTCTCTTATCAGAGATGACTGGAGGCTATTGGATGTGGGCAGGATGAGGAGGCCCTCTGCCACACCTGAGGAGCTCAGCTCTGGCCAAGCTCCAAGTCACCCTGGAGGAGTAGGCCCCAGTGACCAGACTCCTTGGATGACCTCCATTCGCTGAATGCGAGGGCCCATCTCTAGGTTGGCTCACCTCTATGACTCCTTGCATTGGCCTTTGTGGTATGAGCCTTGGATGATTCCAGGCACCCCTATTCTGGCCATTTTTGAAAAAAACAATCTTCCTTGTTCTCCAAATATTTGCAGAAATTTATATTTCCATTGAGTGTATATCAGAGTAACCATTTCCCCAAGGCCTTTGCAAGTCTTACTGGTGAAAAATGATTACCTCGTTACTAGTTTGACACATTTCTTAGTAATAGTGAGCAGATTTTCATTTCTTTTATTGGCCCTTTAAATGTCTTTTCCTGATATCTGGCTGTTTACAAACTTCTCTAGTTGATAGGTTTCTATTAATTTTAAGGGCTGTTTGTGAAGAAAATTAATCCCTTTTTCTCATTGCGTACTGTAACAATGTCTTTAACTTTGACTTTTTTGGTCATTCTGAAATTTATAACTTATTTCTAGCCATATTTATCAATTACTCCTATATAGTTTAACATATATATGTATATGTACGTATGTATATGTATACATATATAGGGGCGCATGAGTGGCTCAGTCAGCTAAGCGTCTGACTTCAGCTCAGGACATGAGCTCGTTGTCCGAGCATTATATATAGTCTATACCATATGGTACCATTTTTTATTTTCTGAAAATAATTCCCTTTGGCCAATATACTATTTTTTATCTACTGTTGCTAACATTTTCCCCCAGATTAAAGTTTTTCACCAGTGCCAGATTTCCCCTAAACTTCTTGTATCTTGAGACTCTATCTTATTCAACAAAATTGAGACTTTTTTCTTTTATTTCTAATTATTTCCTACATATGTTACTTTATTTCTGAGTTTGTCTAATTCTGATTTATGGTGTTTTTTCTCATTTCTTAATATTTTAAACTCCTTTGGTAACACGAGGTTAAAATTTTGATCTGTTTTGTGCATGCATATTCCTGGTACATTCTCATTATCTACCGAGATATTATTTACTCCTCATTCACTTTTTTCTATTAATCACCTTGTATGAATCTCAATCTTAATGCATTCTGTTGCGCCATTTTATAGGAGTTTACTTTTCCTAAACTTCTAGAAGAAATGGTTTGGTAGTTTTTCTAACTTCACAGAGCTCCCTCTTCTGTTGCTTTTGTGAAGTGTTCAAAAATGGCCACTTGTTCTGAGTTGTGCGTTCCCAAGCTGGTCTGGTTTTCTCTTTCCTTGCCTCTGTTGTTTCCATCCTGCTCAAATTTGATTCTACTTCTAGCAGCTTCTCCTCCATGTAGGGTCCTTTCCCAAAGGGGAGCTGTACCCGGTTGGTTTGAAAACAACTTGTATTCTAGACTGTTCTAGCGCCTTTCGGAATTTACTGAGACCTCTCACACTTCCCGGCTATTGATTTGGTCAAAATCCCTGTTTCAACTGTTGTTCTCAAATCGGCCGGGATGGCTTTCCAGTAAATACCTCTTGGCTATTTTAAGGTTCTCGAGTCCGTTGCTTTTCCGTGCTTTCTCCCACACAGACAGTGTTACCAGACAGGTTCCGTGGAATTTGGTGGTTTGTCCTCATTGGCTTGCATTCTGTGGTCCGTGTCAACAAGTTTTGTGTCAAATGGGATTTTGGTTTCTATCTAGTATCAGCGCCTGGTTTTGCAGGGGGACTAGGGGAAATTCAGAGCTATACTGCCACCTTGGCCATCTTCCCGGAATCTTGTCTCCATATTTTTGGATTGTCCGCTACATCTTCTCAGCTCTCCATACTATTTGAATGAATATCACTAGGATCTTTCCTATTCCCCCAACTTAGAAGGAAAGATAAATTGCTTCCTCTCCACCCCATTTAGAAGGGATTGCACCAACACAGTTCAAGCACAAGTAATTTTCTTAGGAACACCTCAGATGTCACCAATAGATACTCCCTCCTGGGGAGAGCTGATTACATACAGCCAACTAAGAAGAAAGAATAGGACTAGGGGAATATTCAGGAGATATGTGGAGCATATTGTAAAGATCAGAAGACAGGAAATGTATTGATGATGGGAAACCTGGCGCTCACAGTTGCTGCTGGCTCATAAATCCACATTTACCCGGCTACTTCCAGCCTCTATCTCAATTTGTTACAATAGAAGTAACGTCCCGGTACATTAAGCATATATAGAAATCACCATAGTCAACAGAACTGATGCTGCTATCTGAAAAATGATAGAGGATTTCTTCAAGCATTTGAATCGGGTGCTGTCAGGAAATGAGAGAGTTCACATAAATGAATTCGTTCTCCACCACTAGCTCCATAGTCTAAAATTTTCGTTAAGTCTCCTAACTGTTCTGCCTGTATCCATTCTGTGCTCCCTCCATTACTTATTGCTTACTGTAGGCAATTTTCCCCCCAAATCTAATCAAGTTATTCCACTTCGCCTAAAACCTTTCCATGGCTTCTATTGCTCTACACACACACACACACACACACACACACACACACACACAAACTTCTTAGCCAAACCCTGTGCTATCTGGCTCCCACCTGCCCTTTGACCTCATCTCAGGCCATTCTCTGGCCATTCTCTGACTTGAAGGTCACATTTGCCTTTGATCAAGTTCTTTACCCTTTGGCTTTTGGTCAAGTTCTTCCCACCACAGGGCCTTTGCACATGTAGTTCCATCTGATCTTCCTTTTGATTTCAGCTTCACGGTCACTATCACAGGACAGTCTTCTCTGACCTCTCCTACTACATATGTCCCCATGTCATAGGAACTCCTGGTACTACAAGCCTTTCCTCTGCAACATTGTCATCATTGTATTTTACTTCTGTGTAATTCTTTGATTAATGTTCTTCTCCCCTAGTAAACTGTACAATCCATGAAAGTGAGGATTACAATCTGTAGCAGCTCAGATGAGTTCTTTGCACTCAGTGAGGTTTTGGTAAATTCAGGTTGAAAGATAAGGCAAGGTTTTCTGAAAACTTAAAAGTTATTAACTTTAAATGTAAAAATAATTACAAATTATTTTTGTATTAAAATCTTTAGAAATGTACATATGCCTTCCTGCTTATATAAGCAGGATATAAAAATATTAATTTAATTTTTAATGATTCTTTTATTAAACTCTGTTACTATATTCTAGCAAAAAGAAAATGGCCTTAAAAATATTGACGTAGAACCATGTGTTTCTACAGTAACATCCTCTGATTGCTTGATTTTTTTCCCTCCCATTTTCCTTCTAGACCTCTTTATAAATTGTTGTTTGTGTGAGAATGGAAAATCAGATGTTTAGATTTATTAGAAGAATATACAAAATAAGAATAAATTGGCCCTCGATAATGATTACAAAAGACCCTATATGGGGAGCCACAAACTTTTATGCATGGCTTGTACAACATTCATTTTGTCTGTTTAGAAATATTGCTTAATCCTTAGTTTTCCACCTGGATATAAAACAATAAATAAGGTTAGGGGCACCTGGGTGGCTCAGTCAGTTGAGCATCCAATTTTGGCTCAGATCATGATTCTCACGGTTTGTGAGTTCAAGCCCTGTGTCAGGCTCTGTGCTGACAGCTCAGAGCCTGGAGCCTGCTGGGACTCTGTGTCTCCCTCTCTCTCTGCCCCTCCCCTGCTCACACTCTGTCTCTCAAAAATAAATAGACATAAAAAAATAGTAAATAAGGTTAATAAAACTATGTGGTGTCTTGCTGTATACACTTAAGGCCCTACAAAAATATTGAGATCAACTTAGTTTTCACGCTATTCTATTTTACAGAGGCAAAAAAAAAAAAGGTAGGTGTCTTTTTTTTAATGATAAACTGCATATATTTACTGTTTTGTGATAGTGTAATTGGGAGTTAAACTTAATTCTTAGGAAAAAGAAAACTCTCACTCAAAGACCCCCCCCTCCAAAAAAAACCCATCTCATAAAACTAAAAAAGAAAAATAAAAAATCTTTGCCAAATGAAAGAACCCTGTAATGGTAGAGTTCTGAATGATTGAGCTTATTTTTTTCCCTTAGTAACTGAGAATTCATTGAAATTATACAAAACATTAGAAATCCTCACAGTTTGTATATCTTATTCCTAATCTATGGAGTTTAAAGAAAAAGAGTTTTAGAGACTGCTATTAACTTAAATGACATAGGAAAACTGAAAGGGAGAACTGAAAGTGGGAAATTCCTATGAAATAGAAAGGGGACCATCCTGTATAAATAGGCCATACTCATGGAAGAAGGGCATTCACACTGCAAACTCTCGAAGTCTTTGCTTCAGCACCTAGACAGTAGCAGGCAAGACTTCTATTTTCATCATGACCGGCAGGTGCATCCTCCAAATCGCTCTCTTGGCGTGTTTCTTCACCACCGTGCATTCCGTGAGCTACAAGTTGCTTGGATTCCAACTAAGAAGCAGCAGTTTGGAGTGTCAGGAGCTCCTGCTGAACTTGAACAGAACCTCTAAATATTGCCTCAAGGACAGGATGAACTTCGAGGTCCCTGAGGAGATTAAAAAATCACAGCGGTTCCAGAAGGAGGAAGCCATATTGGTCATCAACGAGATGTTCCAGAAGATCTTTAATATTTTCAGTAGAAACACCTCTAGCACGGGATGGAATGAGACCACTGTTGAGAACCTCCTTGCGACACTCCACTGGCAGAAGGAACACCTGGAAACGATCCTGGAGGAAATCATGGAGGAGGAAAACTTCACCTGGGACAATACGACCCTTCTGCACCTGAAGAAATACTACTTAAGGATCGTGCGGTACCTGAAGGCCAAGGAGTACAGCATCTGTGCCTGGACAGTAGTCCAAGCAGAAATCCTCAGGAACTTTTTCTTCCTTGAGAGACTTACAGATTATCTCCAAAACTGAAGCTCTCCCAGCCTGTACCTCTGGGAATGGACGATGCTGGCAATGGATTCAGGGATTCTTCAACTCACAGAGACTCTGTAAGTGACTGGCAGCTAATGTACTCCATGTGAAAGAACAAAGACTTTAAATTGTTTTATTAATATATGCATTAAGTTATTTTTCTATTTATTTAAATTTTTCCCCGGAAAATAAATTTTTTTATGAACAAAAGTCAAAGGAGCAGTTTTCATTTCAACTTGATTTCATTACCACCGTATTCGAAATTACAGAGCACCTGTTAGAGGTTCTTTGTAAAATGCGCCCACAAAACAGCATAGGTTCTGGCCTCTGCCTTCGAGGAATGTGAAATCCAAGGAAGCCATGTGGAACATGTAAGAGTATAGATGCTGGGGGGTGGGGGTGGAGTGGACCTTTCAGGAGAATAAATGTGGCCTCAGCTTCTTCAGGATTAAAATGGAAGAGGCAGGTAAGTGGCTCTGGAATTAGAACAGGGGGCTCAGGGGCACCTGGGTGGCTCAGTCGGTTAAACAACTGACTTCGGCTCAGGTCATGATCTCACAGTTTGTGAGTTTGAGCCCCGCATCGGGCTCTGTGCTGCTAGCTCAGAGCCTGGAGCCTGCTTCAGATTCTGTGTCTCCTCTCTCCCTGCTCCTCCCCCACTTGTGCTCTGTCTCTCTCTGTCTCTCTCTGTCTCTCAAAAATAAATAAATGTAAAAAAACAAAATTAGAACAGGGGGCTCTCCTGCTTCTCCTCTGCTTCTAATCTGTGCCTCCAGGCTCTCTGACCCTGAAGTTAGAATTTGACTGGCTATCAGGGTAGCTAGAGGGATATTTCAGCTCTCGTGTTTGCCCTAAACTCATTCCTGTTATTTGCAGGATGCTCTGCTTGCCACCCTCCCCAGCCCCGCAGGATTTTAAAATATTTATGTGCCCCTCTAAGCTAAGGATGGGAAGTCGCAGCCATTTCTGTGACACCATTAAAGTAGCAGTCTTTTTATTGTACTCCTCCTGGACAACTAAGATGTACGGGTGTCTAGGGGTGCCTGGGTGGCTCTGTCAGTTGAGTGTCTGACTTCGGCTCAGGTTAGGATCTCACGGTTTGTGAGTTCGAGCCCCACGTCAAGCTCTGTGCTGACAGCTTGGAGCCTGGAGCCTGCTTTGGATTCTGTGTCTCCCTCTCTCTCTCTCTCTGCCCCTCCCCTGCTTGTGCTCTCTCTCTCTTTCTCTCTCTCTCTCTCAAAAATAAACTCAAAAAAAAAAAAAAAAAGATGTACGGTGTCTTAGTGGAGCTGGGGTCTCTGTCTGCTTCCAGGGCTCAAACACCATAGGGAGAAAGAACTCTGCTTTATACCTCTGCTATCTGGCTAGGTTTTCTCCCCATTTTGTCAGAAAAGCAAGTTGGCTCCTCATCTCCCCTCCCCCTGCTGTTCATACAGAATTCCAGGACTCCCCTATCTGCTTTTCCTGATGCTCTGTATCTCTGAAGCCACACATTCCTTGAAGCCAAAGCCAAGTCAGGTGCGGCAGATTGAGTCATTTCCGTCAGGTGAAAAACCCAGAAGTGTGGGGGAAAGGGAAATTCAGGGGGGAGGGGGCAGAGAGCTCACGAACTTTTCTCAGGGCTTACACCGAGAAAATAAAGTTTTCCTACGAGCTCTTTGGGCACCTAGCCAGCACGTGCCAGTTAGCTGACTTTCTGTCTTTGTGCCGAACCCCCTTGGGGACTTTAGATGCCTCTGTTCCTGTCATTCCCAACTCCGTCTAGGCGATGCACCCCCTTATGTATATAATCGGGTTTAGTCCTCCTCACAAGCACCCCTCGGGTGGGTACAATTACATTAATACAGTTTTACAGGTCCAGAAACAAATTCTCATGTTTAGTTAAGTGCCCCAAGGTCACACAGCTAATGCATGGAGGTTTTAGAAAGTACAAAGGGAAGAATCCTAGAAGACTTGGTTTGTATCTAGGCATTTTCACCTAGAGCAGTACAGAAGTCTGAGTTCCCTTTAAGGGAGTCAGCCTTGAGGACAAGAAATCCGTCAAGAGTTTCAGAGAAGACACTACAGGACAGTGCAGACAATGAACTTGGGGCTCCCTCTTCTGGCTCAAGGCCAGTAACACACCGGCTGTGGAACCAAGAAGTGCTCTTACGTCCCTTGTGGATCTGCTGCTTTGTCTCGAGAGACCTTCCCTCTCGCCAAAACTCCTCACACTCCACCATGCCACACCCCAGCTCTGCCAAAAGCCTTCCACAGACGTACTTTCTTTTGCCAGGGAGTCAAAGACTAATGGGCAGTGGCTGGAAGAGCTGAGAGGCTGCTCACGAAGCCTCTGTCGGCAATGGGCCCCAACCTCCCATCATCTCCTCTGGGCTGGGTTTACCAAAGAAGGCTCAGTCGTATGCTCTTGTCTGCCGCCTTCTAAGCTGGCCCAGAAACCAAGAGTCTGGGGCAGCCCTGGAAAGGTCTGTTCTGTGTTTGTGCTGGGAGCCCAGAAGGATAGAGGAAAGGCATCTTCTGAAGAATTACAAATGCCTATGCCACCGCCGAGAATGTCAGCCCATCCAAAATACCAAAAGTATGCCCATCACCAGGAGAGAATAAATGATGATTAACCTTAATTCCAGTAAGAATGAGGGAGGGTGGCCCCAAAGCACATGTGTGAGTGTGTGCACATGCTAAACAGATAGCTACATAGAAGGAGTAAAGTTATTATTTTAGCTGGTACCAGAATACCTCAAAGGAGAGTGCTCGTTCAGAAAAATATTGCTGCGCCTCTCGAGATTGTGGAAAAAGCAACACCAAAGGTAGTGCAACGGCAATAGCGTGTTTCCGTGCGTCTGTTTCCGGTGAGGAGAAAGAGAAAAGCCCATCAGATGGTCTCGAGCCACCCAGGCGTCCCAGGAGGGGGGCAGTTTTATCTTGCTCCTTTTTTTTTTTAACTTTTTTTTTTAAGTTTTATTTATTTTTGAGAGAGAGAGAGAGAGAGAGAGAGAGAGCATGAGGTGGGGAGGAACAGAGAGAGAGGGAGACCCAGAATCCGACGCAGGCTCCAGGCTCTGAGCTGTCAGCACAGAGCCCAACAGGGGGCTTAAACTCATGAACCGTGAGATCATGACCTGAGCTGAAGTCCGAAACTTAACCGACTGAGCCACCCAGGAGCCCCAGTTTTATCTCTTAAGCAGTTAGAAGGCCCTGGCAAGCATTTGGGTCGCATATAAATGCATAAACACTGCCCAACCATATGGACATGTAGATACATGGTAACAGCATATGCCTGTATGGTATTTTGGGCAGCTGACAAAGCTGTTATTTAGGCGCTTTGGGTGTCAATAGGCACATTCAGCTACGCAGATACATCTGATACAGGGACTTGTTCAGAAAATACTCTTAAGAAATGAAAAGAATAAGCCACAGACTGGGAGAAGGTGTTTGCAAATCACATATCTGATAAAGGACTTGTATCCAGAGTATGTATGTGTGTGTGTATATATATATATATAAATATATATATATATTTATATTTATATATTTATATATATATATTTATATATATATTTATATATATTTATATATATATATATTTTTTCAAATATTTTTAAAAAATACTCTCAGGGGCGCCTGGGTGGCTCAGTTGATTAAATGTCTGACTCTTGATTTCGGCACAGCGGTGAGATCAAACCCTGGTGTTGGACTCCGCGCTGGACGTGGAGGCTGCTTAAGATTCTCTCCCCACCCCTCTCCCCTCTCCCTCTGCCCACCTCTCCCCACCTCTCAAAAAAAAAAAAAAAAAAAACCTCTCAAAACTCACCAATAAAAAAATAATCAACCCCATAAAAAATGGGTGATACATTTGAATGGATACTACACCAAGAGATAGGTAAATAATTCAGCAAATATGTACATAGAACTACTGAAGCCCTCATCATGGAATTTTTTGTGGTTTAGGCCAGATAATGAATGTGAAATGGTTTTCAATTGCAAACAAGTCCACTCCGTGAGGACCTATCTTAGCCACAGCCCTTTCGGAGGAAAGTCATCCCAGTCAGCTTTTAAATTGTTTTTTTTAATTATTATGTTTATTTATTTTGAGACAGAGAGAGAGAGGCAGAGAGACAGAACATGAGCAGGGGAGGGGCAGAGAGGGAGACACAGAATCTGAAGCAGCCTCCAGGCTCCGAGCTGTCAGCATAGAGCCCGATGCGGGGCTTGAACTCATGAGAGCCACGAGATCATGACCTGAACCGAAGTTGGATGCTCAACTGATTAGCCACCCAGATACCCCTAGAATAGTTAATTTAAAATAATAAACTCTGGGGTGCCTGGGTGGCTCAGTCGGTTAAGCGGCCGACTTCGGCTCAGGTCACGATCTCGCGGTCCGTGAGTTCGAGCCCCGCGTCGGGCTCTGTGCTGACTGCTCAGAGCCTGGAGCCTGTTTCAGATTCTGTGTCTCCCTCTCTCTCTGACCCTCCCCCGTTCATGCTCTGTCTCTCTCTGTCTCAAAAATAAATAAACGTTAAAAAATTTAAAAAATAATAAAATAAAATAAAATAAAATAAAATAAAATAAAATAAAATAAAATAATAAACTCTGAGATTGGACTACAGTTGCCTGCATGGAAGTATACTCTCCTAAGTTAGTAGGACCAAGTTAATCACTTAACTTGTGAATTAACTTGATGAAGCCCATGTGTTCACATCAATTACCACCAAATCAGTGGTAATTTGACTTCAATTGACATTGTTTCAAAATCCTGCTTTGTTTTATAATACCATGTAGGGTGTTCTTAGGGAACCCAGAATGCATTATTTAAATTTTATCTCCGGACAAGTAATCTAGGAATAAGAAAAAAATGGAGCTCACTTCAAAAGACCCTCTTAAGAAGATGAAAAGACATGTCACAGACTGGTAGAATATATTTGCAAGTCACGTATCTGTCAAAGGGCTTATATCAATTCATAAAGAACACTCAAAACTCAGTAATAACATAACTACTCAATAAAGATGAACAAAAGATTTGAACGCACGCTTCACCAAAGATGACACACAGATGGCTAATCGATGATCAACATCATTAGTGTTTGAGGAAATGCACATTAAAACCACAATGAGGTACCATTACATGCTTATTAGAAGGGCTAAAATTAAAAAGACTGACTGTATCAAATTTTTGCAAGGATGGGCAACAACTGGAACCCTCACATGCTGCTGGTGGAAATAAAACATGGTACAACCACTTTGGAAAATCGTTTTGCAATGTTTAAAAAGGTAAACATACACCCGCCATATGACCCAGCCATTGGGCTCAGTTGTTTACCCAAGAGAAAGTGTTTCCATGCACAGACTTGTATATGAATGTTGGTAGGAGGGAGGAATTACAAAGGGATACAAGGAAGCTTTTGGGAGGACACGGATATGCTCACAATCTTGGTTGTGGTCATGGTCTCAGCGGTCTGCACGTATGTCAAAACTTACCAGTTTTCACTTCAAATGTGTTCAGTTTATTGTATGTCGACTATCTTTCACGAAAGCCCTTTATTGTGTTTGTTTATTAATTCATTTTAAAAAAACAAGTGAAATGGAGCCAAAGCACATTTCGTGTCTCTTTGTCAGAATCGACATCTGTTGTTCGATGTCCCAAGATCTCTCAGTAAGACTCCAAGATAGGACTAAATCAACAGGCTCTCGGACAAAAAATTATCTTAGACTCTAAGTTCGTCATTATCAGCACTTGGATCATTAGGGGTTTTTATGTCACATTCACACATATTTTAAAAGGTTGCCCAAGAAACTGATCCGTAGCTTCACATTTTAAACCCTGAAAAAAAGCTCAGAGCACTTGATACGTTGCAGAGCTGGACCATGTGCAATGCCAGTCACAGAAAACCAAGTCCAGCGCTCAAGAAAACTATTTGTCTCTCTCCCTCTCTTCTTGTCTTGTGGTAAAATACACACAACATAGAATTTACCATTTCCACCACTTCTAAGTGTACCCTTCTGTGGCGTTAAGTACATTCCATATATTTGTGAAACCATCACCACCATCCATTTGCAGAACTTTTTTTTAATCTTCCCCAACTGAACTGTACTCATTAAACATTAACTTCTCGTTTTCTCTTCCCACCGGCCCCTGACACCCACCCTCCTACTTTCTGACTCTATGTACTTCGTACGAGTGGAATCGTAGAATATTTGTCCTTCCTCACGCCAGTCAGAGTGGCCAAAATGAACAAATCAGGAGACTATAGATGCTGGCGAGGATGTGGAGAAACGAGAACCCTCTTGCACTGTTGGTGGAAATGCAAATTGGTGCAGCCGCTCTGGAAAGCAGTGTGGAGGTTCCTCAGAAAATTAAAAATAGACCTACCCTATGACCCAGCAATAGCACTGCTAGGAATTTACCCAAGGGATACAGGAGTACTGATGCATAGGGGCACTTGTACCCCAATGTTTATAGCAGCACTCTCAACAATAGCCAAATTATGGAAAGAGCCTAAATGTCCATCAACTGATGAATGGATAAAGAAATTGTGGTTTATATACACAATGGAGTACTATGTGGCAATGAGAAAGAATGAAATATGGCCTTTTGTAGCAACGTGGGTGGAACTGGAGAGTGTGATGCTAAGTGAAATAAGCCATACAGAGAAAGACAGATACCATATGGTTTCACTCTTATGTGGATCCTGAGAAACGTAACAAAAACCCATGGGGGAGGGGAAGGAAAAAAAAAAAAAAAAGAGGTTAGAGTGGGAGAGAGCCAAAGCATAAGAGACTGTTAAAAACTGAGAACAAACTGAGGGTTGATGGGGGGTGGGAGGGAGGGCAGGGTGGGTGATAGGTATTGAGGAGGGCACCTTTTGGGATGAGCACTGGGTGTTGTATGGAAACCAATTTGACAATAAATTTCATATATTAAAAAAAAAAATTAAAAAAAAAAAAAGAATATTTGTCCTTTCATGACTGGCCTATTTCACTTAGCACAGTGTCTCCAACTTTCATTCATGGTGTAACAGGTCAGAACTTCCCTCCTTTTGAAGGCCGAGTAACATTCCATTGTGTGTATTTGTCCCATTTCAGTTGCCTGTTCATCCGCTGATAGACGCTTGAGTTGCTTCTGTCTTTTGGCCGCCATGGGTAAACACCTGCTGGAGACCCAACTTTCCCTTCTTTTAGGTATACAACCCAGTATACCTAAGTGGAAGTGGAATCGTTGGGTCATATGTTAAATTTAATATAATTAATTTATTGAGGAATCATCAAAGCAACTTAAAAAAATTTTTTTTTCATTCTGTTTAATATACATAGAGAGAGAGTAAACTGGGGAGCGGGGTAGAGGGAGAGAGAGAGAGAGAGAGAGAGAGAGAGAGAGAGAGAGAATGTCAAGCAGGCTCCTCACTGGATCCTACAACCCCAGGATCATGACCTGAGCGGAAACCAAGAGTCAGACGCCCAACCAACTGAGCCACCTAGGTGCCCCACAAGTATTTCTAAGTTATGTCTTCATAGTGCAAACAAACATTTACAGTAATAACATAATGCAAACATAATAACAGCCACATTTCTTTTTTTTTAATGTTTCTTCATTTTTGAGAGAGAGACAGACAGAGTGCAAGTAGGAGAGGGGCAAAGACAGAGGAAGACACATAATCCAAAGCAGGCTCCAGGTTCTGAGCTGTCAGCACAGAGCCTGATGCAGGGCTCGAACCCACGAACCATGAGATCAAGACCTGAGCCGAAGCTGGACATTTAACCGACTGAGCCACCCAGGCGCCCCAACAGCCACATTTCTCAAAGACGTATGTTTTGCATGGGACTCTGCTGTGTTATAAGTATATACTATCTTACTTAATTCTTCTGAGAACCCTAGGAGGAAAGCATTATTCTCCCCTTTCTATACATAAGAAAACCAAGGCTCAGTAAGGTTAAATAACTTGCCCATGTCTACAGTGTATAAAAGAGAGGGAGAGAGAGAGAGATTTGGAACCAGAGATCATACTCTTAACTACCTGTAATCATCTACTACCTCCCAAAATGTTATTTTTATCCAAGCCCATAGCACTGATCTTGTGATTTAGAGAGGGAACGAGAAGCTCTGCCGCCCAATGGCTCCAGCTCCTGGCTTTGCTGCAAGTGCCCACAAGGACCTTCTGCCGTCCTGGCTGCTGTTTTTCTCCCTTCCACGCCCAGAGGAAGACTCCCTTCTCTTCCTTCAGAGGAAGACTCTCTCCCTCTCTTTCTCTACGCAGATTACTAGGAAATTCCCACTCACTCCCTCACCAGACTACACAAAATATCTTCTTTTAAGTTTGTTGGAGCAATTGTCTGAGCCGTGAGTCATAGTTTTCCCTGGCAAGGCTGACTACAGTTATCCCCCGGAGTGGCTGCAAGTCTCCGAGCGCAGTTTCCTTTTCAAGTCTGGCATCAGCCGCTTTCATTATCTCATAGGAACACTTAAGAACCTGTGTTGTTTAATGGAAGCACACAACAAATTTCTCTTCCCTTTCACTTTTTAATGTCTTGCTTTTCTCTCTCTCTCTCTCTCTCTCTCTCTCTCTGCCTCCCTCCCCCCCCCCCCCGAAAACCCACAGGTCGGGCAAATAGTCTTCAAAGAAGAAAGTGACTTGTTAATCCAGGAATGCATTGGAAATGTGTGAATTTGAAAGTCCAACTTTTTTTTTTTTTTTCTTATACCCAAGAGGTAAAGGCAC
Organism: Panthera leo; assembly: GCF_018350215.1. Taxonomy (NCBI): domain Eukaryota; kingdom Metazoa; phylum Chordata; class Mammalia; order Carnivora; family Felidae; genus Panthera; species Panthera leo. Next base: position 45,443,981 of record NC_056691.1, on the reverse strand, counting down.
AGGACATGGAGTTATACAAACCCTAGAGCTAATGTGGGTTCTGCCACTTTCTAACTGTATGGTCCTGAGCAAGATATGTAAGTTGGAGATCATCATACCTTGAACTCTTGAGGAATAAATGTAATCACAGGATGTATGCCTTGGTCCAGCACTGGGCCTTGCCTATGAAAATGCTCATTTTTTCCCTTAATTAAAAGTGAATAAAAATTATAGAAATTTGTCACATAAAAATAGGTGGACTCCTAGAGTACTCTTCCCAAAATCTTATACAAAAAACAAGTCCTTAATAAATAGATAGTTGATAGCCATAGGCTCTGATAATGGGATCTAACTTCATTTTTACACATCATATTTATGGATATATTAGGAAAGAATACTCAGCATCTATGATTACAATGTATAAATAAGACTTCTCTAAAATTCCAATTTCAACATTTGTATTAGTGGCCTCTGGAAAGTGACGTAAGAAGCAAAACCAATTGTTTCACAAATCTTTGAAATGTCCGGGAAAAAGATGGGCAAAACAAACAGACTGTGGGGAAGGGTGAGCAGAAAGAATAATCGGTCTTTGTTGATCTCCTATGATGTGCCTGAGCTGAGCTCAGCTTTTCACATAGTACATTGGGCGTCCGTTGTCGCCTGCCCGGCGTTGAGCACCACCAGCGGCTGTGGGAGTGAGCATCTGACCCAGGCTGGGCAGCTGACAGCACTGGTTTCTCTATGGCCACCATGACTGGGCAGAGGGTGGGGGAAGAGGGTCTCTATCTGCAGTAGTGGGTGCTTGGTCCAGTCTAAGCCTCTGGACGCCTCTTCCAGCTACACAGCTTATCCTCTGCACACCTTTAGGTGGTGCTCTTCTCTGGTGATCCTCACATGTCCCATATTGGAAGAAATGCTTAAAAATAAAGCCAACTAGGGGCGCCTGGGTGGCTCAGTTGGTTGAGTGTCCGACTTCAGCTCAGGTCATTGTCTCGCGGTTTGTGAGTTCGAACCCTGAGTCGGGCTCTGTGCTGACAGCTCGGAGCCTGGAGCCTGCTTCGGATCCTGTGTCTCTTTCTCTGCCCCTCCCCCACTTGTGCTCTGTCTCTATCAAAAATAAATAAGTGTTAAAAAAAAATATGAAGCCAACTAGGGGCGCCTGGGTGGCTAAGTCAATTGAGTGTCAACTTCAGCTCAGGTCATGATCTCACAGTTTGTGGGTTCGAGACCTGCATCTGGCTCTGTGCTGACAGTGCAGAGCCTGCTTGGGATTCTCTCTCTCTGCCTCTCTATATGCCCCTGCCCCATTTGAGCTCTCTCTCTCTCTCTCTCTCTCTCTCAAAAGAAATAAATAAAACTAATAAAAATAAAAATAAAAATAGAGCCAACTCAAAGGACAGCAGAAGGGAAAGACAGAGAAAGCCACGTACCTTAAAATGTTTCAGCCATGCCTGAAGGTTTGTGTCCTAAAATGTTTAACCAATCTGAGCTTTGAAAAAGAGTTAGAGGGGACTGGAAAATAAACTAGAAACTCACCCAACCACTTATCAACCTCTCTTGCCTTTGGAAGCAACCCATCCTTGTTCCTTCATCCTAAAGTTTAGGAAAGATGCTCCGGATAGGTCTGCCCATTAGAAGTGTGGAAAGGCACTCAAAGCCCTTGCCTGACTGGCCCTTTTCTTGCTTTTCCAGTGTAAGCTGATGTCTATGCACTAATCAAGATCAATGATATATGAAGCCTCATACAACCTTGTCACTAAATGCTTTAAATTGAGGTTCACGGGGCGCCTGGGTGGCTCAGTTGGTTAAGCGTCCGACTTTGGCTCAGGTCATGATCTCGCGGTCCATGAGTTCGAGCCCCACGTCGGGCTCTGTGCTGACAGCTCAGAGCCTGGAGCCTGTTTCGGATTCTGTGTCTCCCTCTCTCTCTGACCCTCCCCCGTTCATGCTCTGTCTCTCTCTGTCTCAAAAATAAACGTTAAAAAAAATTGTTTAAAAAAAAAAAAATAAATTGAGGTTCAGCTAAATCTCTATAGAAAGACAGCCAGGCCTTCAGAGTTAAGCCATCATCTCATTTCTAGTGACAAGTTGCGTCTTCTTGGAGACACATAGCTTTGTTTGTCCTTTGATGCAATTCAACAAACATTTCTTAAATGTGCAATGCACGTCAGACACTGTGCGAAGCACTGAACTTACGTAGACAAGGGAGATACAGACATTATACTCAAGAAATTCATTTCCAGGGGAAACAAACAGATAAGTGTATAGCTAAAAATGATAGCATGATGATAAATTTCATTCTAACACAGTGGACGTTATACAGAAGCCCAGATGAGGGTACAGTCTGTTCAGTCTGACGGGATCTGAGCAGCCTCCACAGAGAAAGTATCTGCGCTTGGATGTGGAGCGATAGTGACATTTTAAAATGAAAAGAATGGGGGCGCCCGGGTGGCTCAGTCCGTTAAGAGTCCAACTCTTGATTTCGGCTCAGGTCATGATCTCACGTTTCGTGGGATGGAGCCCCACGTTGGGCTCTGCACTGACAGAGTGGAGCCTGCTTGGGATTCCCTCTCTCTTTCTCTCTCTGTCCCTCCCCTGCTCATATGTTCTCTCTCTCTCTCTCTCTCAAAATAAATAAACATTAAAGAAATAAAATGAAAAGAGTGGGAGAGAGTGCATTTCCAAAAAAAAAGCACTCTGAACAACGGAACTGGAGTCACGAGGACACATAGCCTGTTCAGGGAATGTCACGAAGTACAGCACAAGTAGATGGCAGGTTCCAGGGAAGAGTGGAAAGGAAAAGAAGCTGGAATTGAAGTTGGGGTAGGTGCTGAGGGCCTGGAGAGCCAGGATTTTAAGGAAAGGCGTGGCCTGGGCAGATGTCTTGGAGACAGGAACTGATCACAGCAGGAAGGGATGGACTAGAGCAGGGGGAGACCAGAGCTCAAGAGGCTTTGAGGGTCTGAGCATGACGGGATGGCAGCCTGAGCCAGGACTGAGGACAGGTCGGTTTACAGACACACGTCATGCAGATTCAGTTCCGTATAAATCCCTCAGCCTTAATATGCTCTTTTCTCTTCATATTTACTACTTCCCTCCAATTTTGCCATTACTGCAGGGACACATTTTTTGAAAGGCCTGAAATTAACAATCCTCAATCAGACTGAGAAGCAACGGTTGCTGTCATTAATGAACCATCCCTGTAGCCCCAGACGCTCTTCCCATAAGGCCAATGAGGAGGCTCTAAAGCACGGACCATGCACAACCGGCTGCGTATAAGAAATCACTTGAAGAGATTAACATCCTCTATGTCCATGCACGGTATAAACCCGTTTCCGTACGAGACAGAATATTGCTCCTATCTGCTTGCATTGCAACTGCTTTTCCTGGGAATACCCCGAAAGCTTTCCTATTCGTTGGTGGGTATTACCAAGGTGGGTATTGCCAACCAACCGGGCTTGTGTCCCACTCTCTGGCTAATCCAGCAAGGCCAGGACAGTTCCACGCAATGTCCCTTCTCTCACCTGCAGATGATGGTCTCTTAACCCTGGTGAAAGTCAGACTTAGATAGCAGGATCCGTCACAAAGGATTGCAACCTGGGAGGCTTAGAACAACAGAAATGTACTGTCTCACATTCTGAAGGCTCGAAGTCTGCAAACAGGTGTCAGCAGAGCTGGTTCATTCAGAAAACTGTCAGGAAGAGTCTGTCCTATGTCTCTCTCCTAGCTTCCGGTGGTTTCCCGGAATCTTTGGTATTCCTTGACTTCTGTTGCGTCACCCTGATCTCTGTCTTCATCCGCACATGGTGTTCTCTGTGTGTGTGTGTGTGTGTGTGTGTATGTGTGTGTGTGTACATGTGTGTGTCTGTGTCCAAATTTCCACTTTTTATAAGGACACCAGTCAAGTTGGATTAGAGCCCCACCCTATTCCAGTATGACTTCATCTTAACCCGTTATATCTGCAGCAACCCTATCTCCAAATAAGGTCACATTCTGAGTTGCAGGGGGTTAAGACCTCAACATAGAAATTTGAGGGGGACACAATTCAATACATAACTCAGGGGTAGACGAGATATCTCTTTCTCTTCTCTCCTAAGTTCTACTTTATGCCGGGTGGGGAAAAGTTTAGCAACTCTTCTGTCTTTTGCCCTGAAAGAGAGTCCCCTTTCTCTACCAGCAACAGGGAGCTGAGGCACAGACTTCATGTTTCCTGGAAGTGTTGCTATGAAGTCAAAATGAAAACCAGTCAACTAAAATGCCGTTGACATCGTCACAGGCTGTTAAAATCGCCCTTTCCATTATATTTGGTGTAAATTTTATAAATAGTTTAAAGGACAACAAGATATTTGGTGAATTAGCTTCAACTGGCCTCTGTTGGGTGTGCGGGTATCTCTGCCTCTGTTGAGGAAGGGGAACCACATGTAGGGACAACATTTAATGTTAGCTTCTTCACCTCTTAGGCTACAGTTTGAGCTCTCCTAAAATCCCATGTAGCTGAATCTCAAGGATTAATCTACACATCCCACCCCTGAACCGGTAAATGTGGTCTGCGTGAGAGATTGAACTTCTCTCTATTTACTTAGCTTTGCTCTTATTTCTTATGGGCCTAATAATATTGAACTTCTTAAGCCAAGGGTGCTCAGACTTTCTGGGCTAAATTATAAAACTTTCTGCGACAATCAACAAAGACTTAATTCTTTTTTTTTTTTTAATGTTTATTTATTTTTGAGAGAGAGACAGAGTGTGAGTGGGGGAGGGCAGAGAGAGGGAGACACAGAATCCAAAGCAGGTTCCAGGCTCTGCGCTGTCAGCACAGAGCCCAGACATGGGGCTCGAACTCACAAACCTTGAGATCATGACCTGAGCCAGAGTTGGATGCTCAACTAACTGAGCCACCCAGGCTCCCCTAAGTATGCATATCTTTATGTGCATGTGTTTGGACTCTTTACCTGAAAGCAACCTTTGAAAAGCCTTAGAGAGAATGACTATGAATCACATGAAGGATAGAAGAAGATATCACAACCAAAGTGAAGAAAAGGCAGACACGGAGTTGAAGTGGGATCAAAATCGAACTTTATTTGCTTTGTAATTTTACCATCAAGAAGTGAGGAAATCTAAGCTTCCTTTCTTCTCAGTTTCCCTTTCTGTCAAATGGGAAATTTACCTGCCTTAAATTTACTTTAGAGGGATACATTTTTTGTGAAAAATGCAGACAACTACTTGTGCTTTGAATCTCATTAGCTCTGAAAAGGAAACACAAGTCACTGACTCCATGTTTTAAAAATAATAAAGGTCCAAAATTAGTAAATTTAAATGCCTACTGGCATTTAAAAAAAAGAAATAGGCATTGAACACAAAATAACAGAACTTTCAGGCTATTATTCAGGATATTCAAATATTTGGCAACTGGTAGGATAGCAGAGGGCAACAGAAAGCAATTGCCAAAGGCTTTAAAAGTGTGTATTCCTTTTGACTCAGCAATTCTGTTTCTAGAAATTTATCCCAAGGAAATAATTAGATAAATTTTGAAAAAATGCTCATACAAAGATGTCTATTGGTGCAGACTTTGTAATACCCAACATTTGGGAGTAAAATATAAACTTGCAACCATAGAAAATTAATTAAATTATGCTACAGCCTGAAAATGAAATACTATGTAGTCATTAAAAACGATTACACTATACCAGCAAATAATCCTTTGTCAATAAGCAAACCACTCATACAGTTGTATTTACGTAGGCAAAAATATTTGCTCCCAGAGAATAATATTTTAGTGTGATGCCTTTTTAAAAATGAGACAAGCATTTCAATGATATTACTGAAATGTTTCCTTTTTAACATGTAAGACCATTTAAATACGATTTCTAGTTTTATTTTGTATGTGCTGGGTAGGAGCATTTCAGCTCATAAAGAGTATTTCAGCTGGTTAGAAGAAATTTAATATTTGGGAAAGATTCTTTTGGACTAAAATTAATGTTAAAGCCATTTTAGTACACACTGAGGAATATTAAGTCAAGTTAAGAGTCTGAATGATCCTAGTGCACTGAGTAACTTCTATCCTGTGGACACACTAAGCAGATGAACTTATAAGATATGTTCCATATTGACTCACTTGGTTATAAATACAAAGGTGTCACATCACAGTTAAAATATTTATAATCCCTAAATATATTAAGAGATGAATTTAAATAAAATGTAATAGCAAAAAAAAAAAAAATAAGATTATGCTAGATCTCTATGCATTGATTTACAAAGTTCCATAGCCAACATACTGTTAAGTGACAAAGATACATTTTAAAACAATATACATAAGGGGCACCTAGGTGGCTCAGTCAGTTGAGCATCTGACTTCAGCTCAGGTCATGATCTCATGGTTTGTGAGTTCGAGCCCCGCATCAGGCTCTGTGCGGATGGCTCGGAGACTGGAGCCTACTTCAGGTTCTGGGTCTCCCTCTTTCTCTGCCCTCCCCTGCTTGTGCTGCGTGTGTGTGTCTCTCTCTCTAAAATAAACCTTAACAAAATTTTTAAAAATAAAACAATATACCTACTATAATCCCATTTTTGTGCAAGAATATATTTACATATGCGTACAATAAAGCCTGGAATTGCGTAAAGCATAAATTGTAAATGAAACAGTAGAATGAGCATCTCTGAGTGACAGACTCGTGGATAGGTTTATTTTCTTCTTTGTACTTTTTCTGAATGTTTAATACATTCAGTGGCAGGAAATGGCTTTTCTTAATCATTTAACAATAATAAAGTGATCTTAATTTTAAAGAGGAAAATACATTGTATCCTATCTCATCACCACCCTAAGGAGTCATTTGCCTTAGTTGTACCTTAACATTCCATAGGCTACACTCTGTCCCCGATAATGAAATAACAAGGAACATGAAAGTAAGCACTACTTGATACAGCTCTAAGCCCCCATTTTGTTTCTGAGAATCACATAATGGTATTATTTTGTACCCTTACGTAATTTTAAAACATAATTACCCACTCACAAGCTTTTATTGTGAAAAGAAAATGCACTAGGCTGGGGTTTAGGAGACTTGAATACTTCTCTCTCCTCAGCCACTAGCTAGTGGGCAGATTTCCCAGTAGGACTTCTCAGAGCCCTGTGGGGATTTCAGAGGCTTGAGCCTCCCGGAATTTTAGTTCTGTCTCTCAAGGATTTTCAATGTCATCTGGTACCCATCTCTTTTTAAGATTATAATCGCACATAAAGAATTTTTCCTGGTCGATTTTAATATACCTGAAGCTAAAGGTCTGGATTGGACATACCTATATTTGAATCTATACTTGAATCCTTATATTTATAAGGCAACACCTATATGTTGTGTGACCTGGGGCCAATTTCTTAACTTTTCAGAGGTTCAGCTTCATTACTTCAAAAATGAACAAAGGAAACAATTTATCTCTTTAAGATTTAAGATATGAGATATTCTATCTCAATTCCTGGCACAATTCCTGATACACCGGAAGTGCTAGACAAATGTTAGCTCTCGTTATCATTGGCTACATCGATTACATACCTCTACTCAAACCCAGACCAATCCCTAAACCTTAGGATAAGAAAATATGTAAGACTGAAAAGAGGCAAACTGAAGTTTTCCTTAGCATACCTTTTTTTGAGAGAGAGCGAGAGAGAGAGAGAGAGAGAGAAAATCTTAAGCAGGCTCCCTCTTCAGTGTGGAGCCAGATGTGGGGCTCAATCCCACAACCCTGGGATCATGACCTGAGCTGAAGTTGAGTCGGCTGCTCGACTCAGCTGCTAAACCGACTGAGCCACCCAGGCACTTTAGTGTATGTTTTCATTAGCATACATCTATGTGTCCATTTTGTTCATGTTAATGACACACAGAAATGAAGGAATCAATGGAAAAAAGAGAAATGATTTTATGATAAGAATTTCCTGGGTACTGTTAAAGGAATTTGCAATTTATAAGCACTTGAGAATCACCTTTTCTTATTATTAGTAAAAACAATTTGTCTTAAAATGTTTACCAGCAACCACAACTTAGAATGTTCTACTGAAATCAGCTCATCTCATAAGAGTAGCTAGACAATTAGGGAGGTTAAGCATCCAACTCCGGCTCAGGTCATGATCTCACGGTCCATGGGTTCAAGCCTTGCATTGGGCTCTGTGTTGACAGCTCAGAGCTTGGAGCCTGATTCAGATTCTGCATCTCCCTCTCTCTCTCTGCCCCTTCCCCACTCTCTCTCTCTCTTTCTCTCAAAAATAAACATTAAAAAAAATTTAAAGAGTAAACAATGATCTAATTAAAGTGTTTATTTCCATGGATTCTTTATCCGTTTCCTCAAAAAATTGCACTTGAACAGTTTTAATACTCAGGCTCATACTAAGATTGCCTATGATTTTAGATAAACATTTTCTTAAAGCAGCACTTGAAAGTGCTCTTGTAATTGAACTCCCAAATTTTGAATTTCAAATAGAGAGCAGAGGATTTAGCAAATACGTGATGAAGAGACGTGTTTTCATGTCCTTTCATTTTGGCAGGAACTCTTGTTTCAGTTGAAAACATTCCCTTACCATTACAGAAACCCAGAGGGCAATCATGAGTTAAGACCTGGAAAATAAAACTGAGAGCAAAGACTGGAATAACATGTGGTTGTCATTTCCAAGGCCACAGACAGGGGAAGTGGTTTTCCACTGCTGGCTACACAAAGCCAAGCGCATGTCCCACATTAACATGGAGGGCAGACAGTAAAAAAAAAGAGATGGCAGTTCGCCTTTTTCCCTCATGGGCAGGTGTTGACTTGCCCAGCAGTTAGAGCTGCTTTGTTGAGGATCTGGATGACATTTTAAATTTGAGGCAAAGTTTTCCTATTTATATCTGTGGCCTCTCACAACCACTCTGAACGATAGGGCATCTTACTCAATCTGGCTCCCCTGCCATAAAGATAAAACTTAGTGGGTTGTGGGACTTCCCCAAGACCACAGTTAGAAGTCTGATTGGAAATCACTATCTCTGAATTTTCAGTCTTACAAATTATTCTATCTGGTCCTGCCTAAAAAGAAGAAAGAGAGAGAGAGAGAGAAAAGAAGGAGGAAAGAAGGAATGAAGGAAGGGAGGAGGGAAGAAGGAAGGAAGGAAGGAAAAGAAGAAGAATAAAGTGGTGTTTTTGTTTCAAAAATTTACGATACCAGGTTGTAAAAACAGTATTAACTTGTAGACATAACTATATCATTCTTCTAGTCTCCTTTACAGCTTGTGATCACCTGTCTTGTTTAATCTCCGTCCATCTACCCAGACTTACATCCTGCTCAACCTATGCTCAAGCAAAAGGATGCATACCTAAGGTGTTGTAATGTTTATATGGGGAGGACAACCCATCTTCCCCCCTATCTCATGGCAGACATGGCTGGCTGATTACAGTACTGTTTTCACTCAGCCCAGATGAAGCCTCAGAATCCTCCTCACTCCAGGAGACTAACACCAATTGATTTGGATTGAAGCGTCTTCAACTCCAGCCAGTTTAGAGCACAATCCCTCAACTCTGTAGCGTCGTCACCCACGAACGTTGCCTCTGCTAGTTGTGCGATCCTCGGTACACTTAATCCTACTGAAATTCACTTTCCTCGCCCCTGAAACGAGTGTCATATAATTACCCCGCATCGAGGCTCTAATAAGACAGTGTGTGTAAAAACACTCTGCCAACATACAGAATGACTGCTATTACCTCTAGCTTTATACAATGGTTAGTTTTATTCCACTCGTTTTAATTGTTCCCATCATCACTGGCTCTCTCCCTCAGGAAATCCTGGCCTGCCTTACACACCGTAGCGCATCACCTAGCACATAACTTGTTCTCCATAAGCATTAGTCTTCTGGAGACTAGTTCTTAGTCTCCACAACAGACTGCACCTGTTCCTGCCTCACTCCTGCTCACCCACCAACTATTAATGTCCACAGGGTTTTCACCTACAATCTGCCCCAGTTAAATAAACTGCAAAACATAGCATCTCAGAGGATTTAAAAACAATTATCTCAACTGGTTTCACGAGTCTGCGGCCTTCTTTCCGCACAGACGGAAAACCCTGGAAAGAAGTACGTCAGTGGCAGGGGCATCCAGGCCTTCCCCTCCCTAAGACAATGAGGACGGCGATGCTGCTGATGGCGATGGCAATAAACACTGAACATTTCCCATGTGCCAGTCATTGATCATTAACCTTTATAACAGTCACATGTGATAATATTGTTATCTTCACTGTAGATATCAGGAAATTGGCATAGAGAGGCTAGACAACTTTCCAAAGCCATGCAACTGTGAAGCTGTTGAGTTAGCATCCTCCAGAGAAACAGAACCCATAGGAAATAAATAGATAGAGAGGTAGATAGAGATGAGATTTATTATAGGATTGGCTGATGCAATTATGGAGGCTAACAAGTCCTATGGCCTGGCCTCTGCCAGCTGGAGAACCAGGAAAGCTCATGATATAATTCAGCCTGAGTCCAAAAGCCTGTGAATGAGAGTGGGAAAGGGTTTGGAGGGATGCTGATGATATACTGAAACCAAAAACTTGAGAATCAAGAGCATCGGCCCTCCTCCAAGAGCAGGAGAAGATGGATGTCTCAGCTCCAGCAGAGAAAGAGAATTTGGCCGCCTTCTGCTTCTTTGTTCTACTCGGGCCATCAATGGATTAGATGAGGCCCATGCACACTGGTGAGGGATCTTCTTTACTCAATTTACTGATTCAGATGCTAACCTCTTCCGAAGATCCTTTACCAGACACGCCCAGAAATAATGTTTTACCAACTATCTGGGTGTCTCTTAGCCCACTCAAACTGACACATAACCATCACGGTAAAAGCCATGCCATTATTAAGCAAGGATTTAAACCCAAGCAGGCTGGTTCTAGAACTTATATTCCTATCTCAACGTATTCCTGCTTGGTTTACCCTGGCCCTTCTCTATGCATATGTGGAGGTTGTGTCAAACAGGATAGGTTCTCTCAGGATGGTGTGATGATGGAGCCAGACCCTCTTCCTTCCTTGGCCCCTTCCGGCATCTACAGAACCGGACGGGCACTGCCCAGGTGCTGCCTGATCACCCTGCCCGAGGCCGTACACCTAGAGCATGGGCTGGGCTTTTAAATATCTCATAACATCTTTTTTGATAGCTATAGAAATATAAAGGTATATGCCAAAGTATAAGTAAATTAACTAGGCGTGACAAGTCAAATGCAAAGGTAAATGGAGACAGCAGAACAAACAGGATAAAGGGAGATTCTGGCTGATTGGGTAAAAGGCCAAAAACTGTTCTAAAGTGCCAGCTAATCCATTCAGAAATTAGTTCAGAGGAAGACCAATATTTAAATCCACATAATCCTTTCACAATGTACATATGTATCAAATTATCGTGCTGCATATTTTAAATATCTTACAATTTTATGTATCGATTATACGTCAATAGAGCTGAAAAAAATCAATAAATATGGATTAACCAAAATTTGATATACTCCTCTTGTGCTCCACGAAGTGGAGCTTTCTAAAAGCAACTAAAATCTTGCATTGTGGCTTACAATAAAATAAAGACAAAGAAAAATTAATAAAAAGTAGGCCAAGGAAAGAAAAATATGCCAGTTATTGGGCTAATACAGTTAATAGCATTTTTAAGCTTTTTGCTCAAAAAATTCAAAATTGATCTTTAAAAGGATCCTTATGAGGTAAAAAAAAAAACAACTGGTCATTTAATTCAATCCATTATTCAACTATTTCGACAAATATCTGTTGATGTGCTCTCCACAAATAAATAGAGACGCTTTTAGATTAAAAAAAAAAAAAAAAAAAAACAAAACTAAGGGTTTGCCACTAACAAATCCTAACTAGAATAGCTGCTAAAGCATATGACTGAGTTGAGTATAAAGTGGTTCTTAGGTGGAAGCTCTGTTCTGAGTTAATAAATGATGGTCAGGTCAAAAATAATTTAAATCCATATAAACCAGATAACTCAGCAATTATACTTGTAAAAGTCACCCTTGACCATTAGGTGTCCACTTTTTATTTGTTTTATTTTTAATTTTTAAAAAATGTTTACTTAGTTTTGAGATGGAGAGAGAGAGAGAGAGAGAGAGAGAGAGAGGGAGAGAGAGAGAGAGAGAGAGCATGAGCAGGGGAGAGGCAGACACAGAATCCAAAGCAGGCTCGAGGCTCTGAGCTAGCAGCACAGAGCTTGCTGTGGGGCTCAAACTCACGAACTGTGAGATCCTAACCTGAGCCCAGGTCAGACGCTTAACTGACTGAGCCCCCCAGGTGCCCGTCACTTACATTTTTGATATGAGAGGCACTAGGGCTTACATGATGCCTCGAAATATTTTTCCAGTTTTACAAAACTGGAAATTCTTCCAATAAAGAATCATTCCTGTGAACCAGAAGGGTTTTCTTGCCTTCAAGCAATTATTTCTGGACTTATCTCTAGGTGCTGAACAGTGTTCACTCTCACTTCCACCTGTGGATCTCTCCATGACTTTCCAACATGGGCCATTCCATGCCTTCGTTAATGCCTTTGTCTCTCTACCTGGACAGTGTCTCCAACTTGTCTCCTGTTGGACCAACAGTTCTCTAAGATGCCTAAGTCTTTTCACTACTTTCCCTATTCTAAGACACATGAGTCCTTCTAGAATTTTCTGAAGACTTTTATTGTAACTCATCGCACTATATTATATCGTGGCTATCATCACACTACTAGAGTTCCTTGTTGCCTTCATGGTCTTTTTGTAATCTCTGGATATGAGCATCTTAAAGGCAGGGGTCCTAGCTTCTTTTCTTTGTCATTTCTATATCCCTAGTGTCTAACACAGTGTCCTACACATGGCCCATCTTCAATAAAATTAGAAGGAGGAGTGGGGACTGTTAGCAGCTTTACAATCTTTATAGTTCACAGCACTATAGGATCATGGCAGCCAGCTGTGAGCAGTGCTTGATAATCCTGAGAGCAGCTAACATTCTTGGAACACCGAGAGGGCACTGGACACTGTCCTAAGCACTCTACTCGAATAGGCAAAGAACTGAGGCCGAGAGAGCTAAATTAGCTGCCTAAGGTGGTCGGGGTTAAATCTGATCCAAACCAAGGCAGACTGGCTTCAGTATTGGCACTCTCCATCACTCTGTTTTTCTGCTTAAGGAGGAAAAGAGGAATACCATAAGTAGAAAGGAGGTGAGCGCAATTAAATGGGGGGAGATAGGAGACAAAAACATATTTCACACATTCCACAATTCTGGTTTTGCCAGAAGGGAAAAAAAACCTAACAAAAGTCTCACCATACATAACATGTTAGAAGGACTTTGAAATACAAGTTTGTGATAAAGTCCAATTAGCTAAAACAAAGCCTTGAGAACCATCCCAAATATCTAAACAAGCATTTTACCCAGAGAGAGTCATCCTTGATTGAAACAAGGACAAACAACATAACTAAAGGAAGGAAAGCCATGATGAGCCATGCGCAGAAAATTTAAACTAAGGCAAAAACATTCGCGGCTTTGTTTCCACTTAACTGATTGCTGGTCACATAGGAGATAGTTCATAGCTACCACAGTTCTAAAACTGGACGTGTGTATCGGCGTGCAAAGACACTGCAGAGTTTTGTTTATTATTGAAAAGTAGTAAACAACAGGCGGAAAAGACCACGAGAAAAGAGGGGGACCCTGAAATATTGTGCAAAAACGAGGCTCCCACAGATACAAAAATTCAGCGATACAGAATCTGTGCAGCCAGAGGCTATCCACAGCCGGGCTCTCTCCGGAGAGGGAGTCACCCTGCAAAGGAACCCACCATGACCAGCCGGAGCTTGCCGAGCTGGGCTTTGATGCTACTTCTTTCCAGTACTGCTTGCTCTCTGGACTGTCACTTTCAACGGAGGGGCATCTGGGAGATTGTACAACATTTAGAGAACCTTGGAGGAAAATTTCCCCTGAGATGTCTGAAGGACAGAAGCAACTTCAGATTCCTCCAGGTGGCAAAAATCGACCAGCTTCCGGAGGAAACTGCTTTCCCGGCCATCGGAGAAATGCTGCGACAGGTCTTCAACACTTTCAGCCTGAATGTCTCCCAATCGTTGTGGAATGAAAGCCGTTTAGAGAGACTCTTAAGTGGACTGTATCAGCAAACGGAGAAGACAGGGGTATGCCTGGAGCAGGACTCTGGGCAGGAGGATCATTCATCCTCGCAAAGGGAGGGTACCAGACTTGCAATAAAGAATTATTTCCAAGGCATCCGTGACTATTTGCAAGGCCAAAAGTATAGCCACTGTGCCTGGGAGGTCATCCGTGTGGAAATCCGAAGGTGTTTTCTCTTCATTGAACAGCTGACAAGAAGACATCGGGACCAAGAAATAGGTCACTTACATAACTAACTAATGTGGAACTGATCACTAGTATCATTTTAGATGTCTCCTCAAACCAACGTGGTATTTCTAAGCAGTTTTTTATTTATTCTTTTTGTAACTTAGGATAATATTGTCAGTCAGTTTTCTGGATGGATAAAACCATGCTTATCATTTGCAAATTATTAGTTTAATGGATTTGTTTATTAAAGTTGAGCAAACATTTGTTATTAAAATAGTAATACTATATTTGATGACTTATATATAAAATATCATTTTAAAATTAAATGATTCTTTTATTTCATTTTTACAATCAAATCTTCTAAATTCAGTCTTCTTGTAACTTTGCTCAAATGGTCATCCTCAGACTGCTTGACTTGACAGAGTTTAAACTATCTTTAGGCTCATTTCACAATGCAGAAGGACCATCAACCAATACAGAAGATTGTGGCAGTGATGAAAAATTTGGCAATTTCAGTTCTCAGTAAGTCCTGACCTGGAGCGAGAGCAGGAACACGTCTTTTGCCCTAGCCATCATCCCAGCCTTGGGTTTACCTATCCTCTATTTTAGATGTTATCTGAGATTTCATAAGAGAATGAGAACAAAGAAAATCATGGAGATAATGGTGATAGTGAATATGAAAATGCGAGGGAAAGGCAGAAAGGTGGGGCAGGAATTTCTGAGGTGCACTCTTACCATGTCTCCTCATACTCACCAGTGTGGAAAGCCCTGGAGGATGGTCGCTCCCCATTCTCAGACTTCCATTCTTCCCCTTAAGCCCATCACTGATCAATCATCCATCATTGCTGTCTATTCATTCAGTGTTGTCTTCCAGTCTATGTGAAGCTCGGGGCCACGTTCTCAATCTCACAATTTAGGCAGGGAAACTTGCATATGGACACGCAGAGGAGAGGTCCATGTGAACATGGAGGCAGAGACCGGAGTGATGCATCCATAAGTCAAGAAATGTTAAGCATTGCTAGGGGTCAGCAGAAGCTAGGAAGAAGGCAAGGAAGGATCCTCCCCTACAGTCTTCAGAGAGAATAGAGTCCTGCCAATACCTTGATTTTGGAGTTTTAGCTCCTAGAACTGGAAGGGAATAAGTTTCTGTCGGTTTAAGCCACCTATTTTGTGATACATTGTTTTGGCAGCCCTCTCTCACTACACGGAGAGAGAAGATGCATCTTCCTGATCTTGAATTTGAGTGCAGAGAAAAACAGAGTTTCTCAGGAAAGCCCACCACTCAGAGATGGTACCCATGGGAGTAATCGACTGGTTTTTGTGGTCTCCTAGTGCTTCCGCCTTCCAAATGTTCCTGTTGCTAAATCCAGAGTTAACACCTCTCCCGTGTACACATCAAAAGCTGTGTGCTGCCTCAGAAACATCTTGTGGCGCTTTTTAAAGGCTTTGAAAGCATTTGTTTATTTGCCAGTGAGTTTAATAGAGAATATATGCTATATATAGATTTAGAGGATTTAAGAATAAGACTACAATAAAATTCAGCAGCAAAATAAAAGTAACAGTAACTTGATCTTTTAAAAAACATTATTTCAGGGGCGCCTGGGTGGCTCGGTCGGTTAAGCGTCCGACTTCGGCTCAGGTCATGATCTCACAGTCCGAGGGTTCGAGCCCCGCGTCGGGCTCTGTGCTGACAGCTCAGAGCCTGGAGCCTGTTTCAGATTCTGTGTCTCCCTCTCTCTGTGACCCTCCCCCATTCATGCTCTGTCTCTCTCTGTCTCAAAAGTAAATAAACGTTAAAAAAAATTTAAAAAAAAACATTATTTCAGAAGGCATTTTCAAATTCTACCTACAGTGCCTCGGGATCCATACCTTAGAAATTAATTTTCACCGAAATATAAATGTAGTCACAGCAATAGTTGGAAATTTGCCTTTGGTACTGGATTAAAAAAAAAAAGAATTTACAATATATAAAAAGTTCTGTTTTTTAATAACTAAGAGCTAATTAAAATCCTAGGGGTAAGCACCTAAATACACCTCAGTTGAATAGTTTCAAACCCAAAGACTGACGATCACAACAGATAGAGGCAGTGTGAGGACGAAGGAGCACATGACTTCGGTTAGAAAATCCAGCTACGGTAGTTAGTACCAGGTCCCGACCACCATTTACTCTGTGACTGGACACTCACTTAATTTCTCGGAGGCTCACTTGCCTTCAGCTTAAAACCATATCAATAATACGTACTCTTCCTACTCATGAGCAAGATTAAATGAGACACTGTATATAAACATACTTTACCGTATATAAAAATATGGTAAAAACACCACATATAAAAATATCATATAGGGTGCCTGGGTGGCTCAGTTGGTTAAAGCGTCCAACTCTTGATCTCGGCTCAGGTCATGATCTTAGTGTTCGTGAGCTTGAGCCCTGCGTCAGGCTCCTCGCTGACAGTGTGGAGCTTGCTTGGGATTCTGTCTCTCCCTCTCTCTGCTCCTCCCCTGTCTCCCTTGCTCTCTCAAAAATAAATAAACCTAAAAAATATTTTGAATACCATATATACACATATAAAAACATGTTAAATATAATGTGAACCTTAAAACTCCTACAAAAAATACATTTCAAGCCATTTCAAGAAAGGACTTTTGCATTATTTACCAACTTAAGATTTTATTAAAACCCTAATAAAACCTAATCAACGAAAACAAATTTGTTTAAGAAACAAGTTTATTTTAATAGGGACAATCTTTACCCCATTATAGCTTCCGTCAGGATGAGGACATGTTAGACAAGGAAAGAGTTAACATTCCGATTCTTATTAATTAGAAGCAAAAATATTTTAGCACCAAAGTGGATGTATCATATCTTGTAAATTATGTATTTTAATAAAAAATTATTGAATTTCAGGTAATAATAGTGTGCCAGGCACTGTGCCAAGTGTTTGTCTGTATATGCGCACAGACACGCACATACACACCCATATACACACACACACAACCCTACACAAAATCTAATTTATTTCCCACCACAATGCTGAGAAATTAGAACTATTACTTTATAGATGAGGAAACTAGAGCTTAAAAGGATGAGTTCTTAACCCAAAAGGTCTCTTTGGTAGTAACTGTAACTCAACTATTGTGTTCATATTATTTTTTGAAATGATATTTAACATACTTTAGACAATACATCATTGTAGCTTTGTTATGATTTTAAAGATTTTTCTCTTCAGTTTGTCACCCATTAATATTACCATCTTTTCAAATATACTCTGACATGGGTGCCTGGGTGGCTCTGTGGGGTTGAGTTTCTGACTTTGGCTCAGGTCATGATCTCACAGTCTGTGAGTTCGAGCCCCGCGTCGGG
This sequence comes from Panthera leo, assembly GCF_018350215.1. Classification (NCBI taxonomy): domain Eukaryota; kingdom Metazoa; phylum Chordata; class Mammalia; order Carnivora; family Felidae; genus Panthera; species Panthera leo. The sequence goes on along the minus strand of NC_056691.1, from coordinate 45,426,332 downwards.
CTCTGTGCTGACAGCTCAGAGCCTGGAGCCTGCTTCAGATTCTGTTCTCCCTCTCTTTCTGCCCCTAACCCACTTGTATTCTCTGTCTCTCTCAAAAAATAAAGATTAAAAAAATTTTTTTTAATAAATAAATGTTAAAAAAATTCTGACATGGTGAGGATTGTATCCAGCAGACCTTCAGCAATACCCCAACAGCATTATTGTGTGTAGTTTGCCATTTACACACAAAGGGCAGATCCGATCAGCATGATAAGCCTCCTTAGAGGCTGAGATACCTCCAGGAGCTAAGCTTCTGCAGCCCTGCCTGCACTCCCAAGTCCCGGAGGAAGGGACAGTTCAGGTTTGTACTTTAAAGAGGTCACACACATCTTGAAGATGAAATCAATCACATTTGGGTGTAGCTCTCAAATCACCAAAGTCAAAAATGTTAAATGTCTAATCATCAAAGATCTCCAACGCAGTATGTTTTGGGAAGGGCTAACAATTTTCCTATCAAAATATTTCTGATGCTCAAAGAAATTGTTTTTATTTTTATTTTGAGACAGAGAGAGAGAGAGGGAAAGATAAGAGAGAGAGAGAAAGAGAGAGACAGGATCCCAAGCAGTCTCCATGCTCCTGACGTGGGGCTCAATCCCATGACCCTGGGATCATGACTTGAGCCAAAATCAAGAGTCAGATGCTCAACCGACTGAGCCACCCAGGCGCCCCTAAAGAAAGTTTTCAACACATTTGTTCTCTGAGAGAGAAGGAACCTTAGCTTAGGAAGAGCAGAGATGTAAATGTGAAAACCCTCCTCTCTCCTGCTCAAGATAGTATTGTGCCTCCATTTGTTAAATAAATTCAACCACTTATTCCCCACGGCACTCTTCCCCTGGGTCTTGAAATGTACACAACTTCCCAAATGTAGAGAAAAACCTCCCTTGATAGTGATATCCACGATCTTCCTGGAATAGGATTCTTTACCGTCCGGAAGGAGTCGTTAGAGGATTACCTGCCAATATCCTTAATGGCAGCTATTTCAAGTGACATTGAACACCATTTCACCAGTACCTACTCCTCTCCTGGCATCGTGCCAGGTTGGGGCTGGGGCGGGGAGCTCATGCAAAGATTCCTATGTTCAGAAAGCTCAAAGTGTGAGGAAGAGGAAGACATACAAATAAGTTATGGTAAACGGTCAAGCCTGAAACGAAAAAGAAGATCCAAAGAGGGGGGAAAGAGACAGGATAGAGCCAGAGAACATCAGTGGGCCACAGAGGGTTTAAAGAGCGGGAAGTGGTTAACAACGTCAAGGGAAGGAGAAAACCAGGGAAGACAGGGTCTGAAAGACAAGCCAACTTGGCTGTGAATGGAAAGGGAGAGATAAGGCAACAGCTGGGGCGAAAGCACAGTCAAGGGAGAGGAGTCTATTAGCTGTGTCTTTATGTGCCTTGAGGGTGATAGATTCAATTTCTTTAATATGACAGCTGCCCCGGAAAATGTGATGGTGATCGATGGATATCTGAACAGCTTCAGATGTAATTAAATTAAGTTGGAGGCGAAAACATATCCCCTGGCACACAGGCTCTAGTTTTAGATTAGCGTAAGGACTAGCCGGCATTCTGTTTGTTTAGTAAATACCACCTTCTCGAGTTCTGGAGCAAAATTTTAAATTCAGCATCTGAAAAGCAATTTTGCGTGCAAAGGCAGTTTTTCAATCCCTTGAGTTGGCCTGAGTTGAAATCTTAGGTTTATGGCATGTTGGCAGTGTTCATCCTGAGTAAGTTGCTTGAATTAGCTGTATCCCAGTTTCCCCATCTACAAGATAGAGATATGAATATCACACCCATCGTGGCTTTGCTGGAGGAACAAGTGAGTTAATTCACATAGGTGTTCAGAATAGAGACTAGCAATTCAACCATCAGTATGTTTAGCTATTCTCATATCTATTCTCATACATAGCCTCATTATTATAACTGTTAATATCATGATTTGGTCTTGTTTTGGTCTAGTTCTCAGAAACATAAGGCAACTTACTTCATTTCACAGATGAAGCAAAATGGCTGCATGTGAGTAAATTATTTTCTTTGAGTCTTACTCCTAGAAAGAATTAGAGCAAAGCTCTCAAGCCAAACCTTCACTCATACAAACCTTAGTCTCTGTTTAATATGAACAAAATTTTATACCAAGGGCATCACAATGCCAAGACAGTCTGAAAAAATACACACACACATGTATGTATATGGGCTCAAGCCTTCTATGTTATCACACCTGCCCACAAGGCCCACAAAAGTTAGATGAAATCCAACTGTATTACAACAAAAAATAATAACAATAAAATAAATTAAAAGGCAGAAATATTGAAACATAGTGTAACATCCAAATTGATGTCATTATCGTCAGCCCTACACTCTATGTAGCCTTGAGAGAACTATGCTCAGAGTATGAACAAAATTGCAAAACAATACCAAGATTTTATGCAAAAAACACACCGACGAAGCCATTGTTGTGATTTTCCATTTTACAGAAGAGTCGCAACACTCTGATCCATCCTTGTAATGCCAACACTTACACCTTGCGTGGCACAAAGATGGCCTGTGACACGGGCCAATTTGTTGAATTGAATGGAAAGTAAGTTAAAGAGTTGAAAATAATCTAAACTCCTCTCTGAAAATTGGCAGAAGTATTATAACCATTACAATACAGTGGAACAATTACAATACAATACAATTGCAATTTACAATTACAATACAAACAAGTGGAAACATTCAGCAGATTTATCATCTGTAGCAATGGAGGTGATAATTCTGAACAAGAGATCAAAACAAAAATCAGTCATGTTAAGTATTGGAAGGCACCAAATGAGGGCAATTTGGGGAGTAGATTTTTCATGCTGTATGTAAACTAAAATAAGACAGGAACGACTTAAGTTTCCCGAGGTCAACTGGACCACAAAAGGAAGGGAGAATGAAGCGGGAAAGGAACAACACTCATATGGAGCAGGTGCTAAACAAAATATGGTAGCAGTTCGTTCATTCATTCATTCATTCATTCGCTCATTCATACTGTCAGGTCCCCCTAATTTCAAGAGATCTTAAAGGCATCAGTGTAGATAGCATAATATAACACGTTTTACCTATAACCATGACTAAGTTCTTGGTAAAGGGTTAAATTGTCTTTAAAGTTTGATTTTAAAAGTCAGGAAAGTAAGAATTATATTTCACAACAATTTCTAGCAAAAATCTTGGCTTTTTTTTCGATGCCTGTGATGGAAGATTAAGTGCTGGTCATGTAGAAAACTAGCCTGTATAACTGATTCTGATTCTGCCTGTGATGGAATCATTAGTATCCCACCATAATCATAAACTCGACAAAATACGTCAATCAACTGTTTCCAGCACTGGACAAGAGACAATGTGCAGCTGTGATCCTTGAGAGAAGAACTGGCAAAATGAGGTACATATTCACACCTGCTTTCTGCCTGGGGGCACTTCCCCAAACTGTGGCACCAGGAAGTCAATCCCAAATAGAGAGCAGTAGTCTTGTTGGGCAAAGAAAACAGAGAACAGGGTTCAAGGCTGCTGACGTGGTTGCAACTGCGCTATAAGAAATCGGAACAAAGAGAGCTATGTGCAGTGACAGCTCCAGATGTTTGCAGAGGCATCCCCTTGTGTCTTTTTTGCCAGGGCAGGGCTCTGCGATGCCTGGCTACCGAGAGCTGTGTGCCAAATAGAAATTCCAGAGCTTTCCCAACAAAGAAACATGTCAGAGTTCCAGCCACCCAGAGTAGAAAGATTTCACTAAATACCATGGCCACAAGAAAGGTCATGTCCTAGTAGGGCTATTCAAACCCTCCGGTCTTGACTACAGGAGACTTTAAAATAAAAAGATAAAGTCTTAAAAGCGATCATAGAGAAAAGATGCATAACATACAGGAAACAACAAGGATTATTGATGGCATCTCATCAAAACAATGTAAGCCAGAAGGTTATGGGAGGATATTTTTATTTATTTTTTAATGTTTATTTATTTTTTGAGAGAGAGAGAGAGACAGAGTGTGAGCGGGAGAGAGGCAGAGAGAGAGAGGGAGACACAGAATCCGAAGCAGGCTCCAGGCTCTGAGCTGTCAGCACAGAGCCCGACGTGGGGCTCAAACCTGCAAGCCCCGACTGACATCATGACCTGAGCCGAAGTCAGACGCCCAACTGACTGAGCCACCCGGGCGCCCCTGGAAGGATATTTTTAAAGTGATGAAAGAAAAGAAGCAGCAGTAACAACCTATTAACCAGGGATTCTCTATATAGTAAAAATATCTTTTAAAAATAAGTTGAAATAGAGACAAAAACAGAGAATTCATTGTTATAAGCACTATATTACCGGAAATATTTTTTAATGTTCTTAAGGACAAAGAAAAATGATATTAAACAACAATAAGAATCATTGTAAGGGAATATAGAATTGCAAAATGGTAAATATATAGAAATATAAATTAAAATTTATTTAGATGATAATTGACTCTAACATACACACAATGGAACTCATTGCGGGATTTATCACTATGTAGAAGTAAAATGTATGATAGAACAGAAATAGCAGAAATAACGGGAGAGGAAAAATGGAAGAATTGTGTTTAAAGTTTCTTCCAATATACATGATGTGGTATAATATGAATCCAATGTAGGTTATAATAAGTTAAGGATGCATATGATAATTCTTAAGCAAAAATTTTTTTTGCTTTGATTTTTTAAGCAAAATCTTAAGCAAAAATAGATCCAAAAAGTCAATATAGGAGATGAGATGAAATCCCCAAAAGTGTTTGGTAATTCCAAAAATGTTAGGCAAGGAGAAAAAAAGATTAAGCAGGGCAACGAGAAAACAGAAAAGATGGCACATATTAACCCAACTATAGCAATAATTGCATTAAGTGTAAACTAAATACTTTAATTAAAAGGCAGAGATTTAAAAAAAAAAAAAAGGGGGGGGGGGGTTTGCGGTGGTTGCCTGGGTGGTTCAGTGGGTTAAGCGTCCAACTTCAGCTCAGGTCATCATCTCATGACTGGTGAGTTCCAGCCTCAAATCGTGCTCTATGCTGACAGCTAAGAGCCTGGAGCCTGCTTTGGATTCTGTGTCTCCCTCTCTCTCTCTCAAGAATAAATAAACATTAAAAATTAAAAATAAAAAAGGCAGAGATTGTCAGACCAGGCCAAAAAAATAAGACTCAACTACATGCTGTTTACAAAAGACATACTTTAAATATAAAGAAAAAGATAGGCTGAAAGGAAAAGGATAGAAAAAGATATATCATGCAGACACTTATAAGAAAGCTCGTGTAACTATACTGTTATCAAAGTAGACTTCAAATTTAACAAAATATTAGCAAACGAATCCGTTATAAAGGATGATACATCATGACCTAGTGATGACATATCACTAATCTTAATACAAGGTTAGTTCATCACATTAATAAATATAATTTTTATCTATTAGCATTGTTTTCATATCTTTTGCTGTAAGAAACATTTTTCTATAATTCTGTCTTGGTTGAACAGCTCTTCCTAACACCTAGGTTGTCTAAATAATCATCTAAATTGTGTAAGTTGTTTCTATGACTTTTTTCTTTACACATAATTCTCTAATCCACCAGGAATTTACTTTTCTATGTGGTATGTGATAGGGTTCCAACTTTATTTCCCTCTAGATGGATTATCCTGGTGTGTCAGCCATTTATTAAATTAGTGATCCTTTTCTCATTGAATTGAAATTTCAACTTGGTCAAACATTAAGTTCCTCTACATGTTGAAACCCATTTCTGGGATCTTGATTGTTCCATTGTGCAGTTTGTTTTTTCCTCCACCAATACAATGTCTTATGATGTATTTTATTGCCCGCTAATCCAAATACTTCTCACTATTCCTCTTTTTAATTAATTTCTTGGCTATTCTTAAATATTTATTTCTCTATATGGAGTTTAAGAATATTTTATTCAATTAAAAAAAAAAACTCAAGGTGCCTGGGTGGTGCAGTCAGTTGAGCGACCAACTTTGGCTCAGGTCATCATCTCACTGTTGGTGAGTTCCAGCCCCGCATCAGGCTCCCTGCTCTCAGCACCGAGCCTGCTTTGAATCCTGTTCCCCTCTCTCTCTGCCCCTCTCCTACTTGTGCTCTCTCTCAAAAACCAAAACAAAACTCTCCTTATGATTTTAATTGGAATTACCTTTCATTTATAGATCAATTTGGGAAAATTTAAACTTGGGGACTACTAAGGAGTCCACCTAAGAACATGATCTATTTTTCCATTTGTATTATTTTTTAATATACTACAACAAGATTTCATAACTTCCTTCTTTTTTTTTAAATTTTTTTAAATATTTATTTATTTTTGAGACAGAGAGAGACAGAGCATGAACGGGGGAGGGTCAGAGAGAGAGGGAGACACAGAATCCGAAACAGGCTTCAGGCTCTGAGCAGTCAGCACAGAGCCCGACACGGGGCTCGAACCCACGGACAGTGAGATCGTGACCTGAGCTGAAGTCGGACGCTTAACCGACTGAGCCACCCAGGCGCCCCACATAACTTCCTTCTTAAAGAATCTGTATCTTTCTTCCTTATTTCTAGAGATCTTGAGCTTTGCTACTATTGTAAATGGATTTATAATTGTATCTTCTTTTTTAACTGATTATTAGTTTTATAGAGAAAGAATTTATAAATCTTTTTTAAAAGTTTATTTTGGGAAAGAGAGAGAGAGCACAAGCAGGGGAGGGGCAGAGAGAGTGGGAGAGAGAGAATCCCAAGCAGGCTCCATGCTGTCACTACAGAGCCCAATGCAGGGTTTGACCTTATGAACCGTGAGATCATGACCTGAGTCGAAATCAAGAATCAGATGCTTAGCCAACTGAGCCCCCCAGGTTGCCCTATAAATCTTTTTAAAGTTAAGGTTCATATCTGGCCTTTTGGAAATACGGGATGAAATCAGCCAGCCCTAGAAAGGCAAGCTTGAGCTCCCAAGATCATCAGGATAAATCAGGACCAGTCGTAAACTTTGTTGTAAATCTCTGCCTCCTGGTGGCACCCTACCTAGCTCTGATTTGGGCACCTCTTTGCAGTTTTTTTTTTTTTTTTTTTTTTTTTTTCTTCCTTGACTGAATTCCATTTGTCATCTGTTCGGTGCCATCCGTGCCTCTAAGGCTGGTCTCAGGGGCTGGGGGCCAGCACATGCCTGGATTTGTCCCATTTTACAGGCAGCCTAACAGACACCAGTCAGTCAATCTCAAGCTATATGGAATAAGACTTTTAGAACAGCAATATAAAACAACTAACCATCTCCACAGTAGTCTTCAAAGTTATGTATGCAGTAAAGATTATTCGTAATGAGCAAGTAAGAAATCGTTATAAACTTTAAGAGTGGCCATTTAAACGTGGTTATATACGGCTAATAAACCTTACAATTAACAGACTAAATCTCAATGCAGGGTTAGCCTTAGCAACAATGTTAAGTAGAAATTTTATCTTCCTTTGACCCTGTTTCTAATGTGCTAATAATACAATGTAGCCGCTCTGTCTTCCCCTGCTGCTGCAACCTACAAAGATCCCATCCTTGCCTGCCCTCAATACCCTTAGGAGACTAGGAAATCAGACTTTTCTGCCTACACAGTTCAATCAACACAAGCACACCTGGCCTATGACACCTCTCTATTTCTGCTTCCTGCTTCTGTCTGCCAGTCCTTATTCAGAGAACCAACCCTTTCACGTATGAGGTTAGCCCTGACTTTTTGAGCTGGCCCCTAACAGAACTCCCCACTTCTACATTTATTTATTTTTTGAGAGACAGAGAGAGACAGAGCACAAGTTGGGGAGGGGCAGAGAGAGAAGGAGACACAGAATCCGAAGCAGGCTCCAGGCTCTGAGCTGAGCGCAGAGCCCAGACGTGGGACTCGAACTCACTAACCTTGAGATCATGACCTAAGCCGAAGTCAGATGCTTAACCGACTGAGCCACCCAGGTGCCCCCAGAACTCCCCACATCTGAATCTGCCTCTGCTCCTCCCCTCAGCAGCACCCCCCCCCCCCCACTTCACCCATCCACTTCCTGTCTATGACTCTTTCCCAGTACAGAACATGTGTTGAATATTCTTGCTGGAGGTCTAGCTCCTGAATTTCATTTAGGATAATTCCTTTGTCTACCATAGCTTGATCCCTCTCCACCCATCAAAACCACCACACCCTCCTTCCCAGCCACACACACCTGTTCCGTCTTTCACAGGCTTCTACCAGATTAGAACAAGTCATGTGCTGGGGTTGCAGAACCCTGGCCTCACTCTCATCTGAAGCTTGATAGTGATCTCATTTGATCCTCATGTGGGATGCAGCAGGCTAAGGTCTATAATACGACTTTCACCCTGGAAATAAAGGAACTGAGGCTCAGAGAGGCATTATTACTTGTCCAACATCACACAGAAGTAAAATCTAGACTTGAACACTGGTCTTCTGACTGAAAATTCCTTGCTTCCTGAAACTCTTTCTTCCTGTTTCTGAGCAGAGTTAAATAAAAATGGCCATTTAAAAATACCTTGAGGGGCGCCTAGGTGGCTCAGTCGATTGAGCGTCCGACTTCGGCTCAGGTCATGATATCACGGTCCATGAGTTCGAGCCCCACATCGGGTTCTGGGCTGACAGCTCAGAGCCTGGAGCCTGCTTGGGATTCTGTCTCTGTCTCTCTCTGCCTCTCCCCTGCTCACACTCTCTCTCTCAAAAATAAATGAATGTAAAAAATTTTTTTTTAATGTTTATTCATTTTTGAGAGAGACAGAGCAAGCAGAGGAGGGGCAGAGAGAGAGGGAGTCACAGAATCGGAAGCAGGCTCCAGGCTCTGAGATGTCAGCACAGAGCCCGATGCGGGGCTCAAACTCATGAACCTCAAGATCGTGACCTGAGCCGAAGTTGGACACTCAACCAACTGAGCCACTCAGGTGCCCCCAAAATAAATAACTGTTAAAAAAATTTTTTTTAAATACCTTGAGGATGTAGACCATGTTTTTTGTCTTTAAATTTATTCTCTCTCCCAAACACCCAGTAAGGGTCCACTTAGCACAAGGTCATGCACAATATTTTTGATAAACAATAATTCTGTGGAAAGTATAAACAAACAGCAGAATAAAAATATAAAACTGATGCATGAAGGAGGAAGTATGAACATTAACATCACTTACAACTGATGGCTTTCCTAGAAACAACTTTTATAGAGAATGCATATGTGAGATATGGAAAAAATCATGGAGCTATAGAATATTAGAACCAGATCATAAAGATATTCATGATCTTTTTACCTAATTCCCCTCAATTTACAGAGTAGCCAACATTGAGAAGGTGATATGAAATAAAGCAATCTGAGGAATAAGCCCTTTTTCTTTGTTCTTCAGAAACTGATTATTCAAGGAAGGAATCTGTGATTTTTCTTTTGGGACCAGCATTTCCTACCATTATTCAGCTATATAAATGCACAATAGGAACTATGTGCATCTCTTTAAGCATCCAGTAAAATTCAATAACTTTTAGGTAAGTTAATGTTTAAGTGTTTAGATTGTTTCTTTTAACTTTATCCCTTTTGTTTTGTACTTTCCGTATTCAAAAAAAGATTACAAAAGACATTGTGTTTTGCTTCTTGACTGTGTATCATACAAACAAGAAGTTTTTTGTTTTTTTTTTATATTTAAAAAAATTTTTTTTTAACGTTTTATTTATTTTTGAGACAGGGAGAGACAGAGCATGAACAGGGGAGGGTCAGAGAGGGGGAGACACAGAATCTGAAACAGGCTCCAGGCTCTGAGCTGTCAGCACAGAGCCCGACACAGGGCTCGGGCTCACAGACCGTGAGATCATGACCTGAGCCAAAGTCGGCCGCTTAACCGACTGAGCCACCCAGGCGCCCCCAACCACGAAGTTTTAAATTCTTAAAGCCTAAGAAATTAGAAAATCTCTTACCTTAGAACACCAAAAAGCAACCCTGCCTTTGAAAGTGATTTAAATGCTAATGATTAAAATTTTATTTAATGAGATCAATACAAAAGTTATCTTTTTATAACGATTTATATCTGCCACCCAAATAATGTTTTCATCGTTGCAAAATTAAACCTTATCTCAAAAATTATCATATTAAGTTGGTTTGCTATGGGTGACTCCTCTAAGTAGTTTATAAAGTGAATTGATCTAAGAAAAGCAATCTTCAGTAATTATAGACAATGGTGTGGAAGCAAAAATATATAGAAATGAAAACTGCATGTGAATTTAAATAAAACCTTAACTGTAAATAACAGGGATAATAGTTCTGAAATATACTAACGGGATTTTCTCTTTTGCATTCCTTTGTATGTGACCTTCTTCCTAGCCTGCCAGAGGCATCCTTTTGCCTCGGGAGATTTGGGGCTGATCGTAGTAAGACTGCCATGGGATAGACCTAATCTCAGCCTTTCTCTACCTAAGTGGCCTTTTTGGTTTCTAGTGAGGCAAGGGTTTGGAGAGTCACACTTTGTCAGGAGGAAAAAGAATTCCTCGGTTCCTCCCCAAAGACTCCTTTCATGATAGCAAAACTTGGAAAGCTCTGGGTTGAGCTGTACTATAAGCCACAGGGAAAGAAAACCTGGTATATGACAATAAATGAAGACAACCTGCCTAGGGAATTAGTGGGGAGATTTGCAGGATGGGAGGGGAGAGAGATTCTTTAAAAAGGAAGCTACAGGGATGTCTGGGTGGCTCAGTTGCTTAAGCCTCTGACTTTGGATCAGGTCATGATCTCACGGGTCACGGTACGAGCCCCACGGTGGGCTCTGTGCTGACCACTCAGAGCCTGGAGCCTGTTTCAGATTCTGTGTCTCCCTTTCTCTCTGCCCCTCCCCCTGCTCCCACTCTGTCTCTCAAAAATAAATAATAAACATTTTTAAAATTTTTAAAAATATACATAGCAAAAGTCCATTTTACTCTTCCCCCACTCCCTGCCCAGGCACAAACCAAACCACCAAGCAGGGCAGGGACCTGGGGAGGACGGGAGGTGCCTGGGTTGCAAAATTTAAGGTGGTGCTCCCTTTCAGGCAGACAATGCTGACAGGGCGCACTTGCTTAAATTTTGCCCCCTGGGTGCTTGCTAGCCTCGTCTAGTCCCAGCCCTGCTACAAGGATGGTCATAGGAACATCCTGAGTGACACGGAAGAATCAGAGCCATGGGCTTAGTATCCCACTTTCTCAGGCAGATGCTGGAAAACCTGTGGGCTCCGAAAGTAGCGGTACATTCAGCTCAGAGCCATGTCCAGCAGGCATCCTGTGGGTGAAAAGAACAGCTTTAAATCCAAATGACAGCCCTGCCTTAGTTTAAAGCTAAGTCCTCTTTTCTGCTTATTATGGATCTTTGATAAGAAATACAATTGCTGAGAAGTCTGTTTTGCTTGCTGTTTGCTACGAGCATTGTGAAACCTTTCCTGAATGTAGTCTGATATGCAATAGAATAAGTGATTGTACACAAACTAACCGGCATTTCTCGCTTCTGTAAACCTGCTTGCTTAACACATTCCTCCCCTACTCCCTCCCCCCTTCCCCCTTTTCCTCCCGCCACAAGTAATGGACAAAGCCTTCCCGCCAAAGGACAAAGGACGCCCAATCAGAGAACAACAAATGTCCTTACTTTAAAACCAACTAATCAGGCCCCTCATAATTTGAAACCTCCCCTGTGCTATTTGTCTCTGTCTATAAAAACGCTGTACCAACCCTGATCAGGGCCTCTCAGCGTCACTGGCGACGAGTGCACAGAGGTCCAGGTTCGAACCTGCAATAAATGACCCTTGCCGCTTGGCTTTGACTTACGACTCTGGTGGTTTCTTGCGGGGGGGTTCGCGACCTCGGGCATTACATGGGAAAGATGCCTGCACAGATAGCCCAAAATAATGTGAGTGATACCTCACAGCTTCCTCCAAAAGTTTACGCAGGACTCCTGTGAAAACTGATAAGAGGAAATCTCAGAGCGGAGTTGGGAGGCTGGCAGGGGAACTCTCACGCTCTCCCACTTGCACCCTGAAGGGAGAGACATACCTTACAGGTGAATAACTTGAGTATACCAGCAGGAGCAAGAAAGGCTGTCCTCCCCCCTAGCAACTGCCCAGCCAATGAGAGACAGGCACAACTCAGCCAATGAAAAGCCACTACACTCCCAACTCCTGGTTTCCTCCAGTGGACTTTTGGTTTATAACAGGCTTCCCAGGGTCCCCCTTTCCTGTGGAAAAGAGCCTTCCCCTGCTTTGTTTGGGGCACTTGCTTATCGTTTTGCCATAGATTGCTCTTCCTGGGTTGCAATTCTCTGCCATCCCCCCCCCCCCCCCCAAAAAAAACCTCACTTTTGCAAGTGAGGTAACTGTCTAGTTTATTTTTTAAAGTTAACGTTACTCGGTGATTGGAAGTGGGATCCAGAAAAGACCCTCAAAGACTCTGAGGCTGGCGAGCAAACAGGTGCGGGTACCCACGGAACCGACTGGGCTCACTGCTTTCTCTCCCACCCTGGTGTTTGAGGGTTAATTTTCTCCTCGATTTCGAGCCACACGCTCTCCAGGCCTTCTTGGGGATGTGTTTTAAGGCCTTGGGTTTTCTTTTCTAGGATAACTCATTTGGCCTTCAGTCTGACTGCTTTTTGGGGCCAGACCATTCCTGTCAGAACTGCTGGCCTTCGGTCAGACTTCGGTTTGGAACTGGACTGTTCCTGTAAGAACTAATCTGGCCTTTGCTCTGATTCCTTCTGGAACCAGGCGATTTCTGTTGCACTCCCCTGTTTAGGAACTTTTGTCTTTGCTGTAGAGAAGAACCTGTAAGAAATGGGATTCCAGCCATCAAAATGCTTTGATGTTGCTGCCCCTGCGACTGGGACTCTGGCCAGTTTTTTCTTAATTTTTTAATGTTTATTTATTTGAGCGGGAGTTGGGGAGGGAGGGGCAGTGAGAGAGGGAGGCACAGAATTGGAGTCAAGCTCCAGCCTCAGAGCTGTAGAGCCAGTCGCGGGGCTTGAACCCAGCAATGATGAGATCATGAACTGGGCCCAAGTCAGACGCTTAACCAATTGAGCCACCCAGGCTCCCCTGGCTGGTTTTGTGTTTAAAAACTATAGCCCATCAGTGTGCGTATTTTATAACCAAGTGGACTGATTTAGCCAATTAGAACTTCAATGGCCATTAAGGGGAATTTTGATCTCCCCAAGCTTGTTTTACTCAAGATTAAATTAGAAAGCCATGACTCCAAAACAAACCAAAACCTGAACGAGATCCCCATTTTAATATTTGTTTATTTGTGACAGAGTGCAAGTGCAGGAGGGACAGCGAGAGGAGGGCAGAAGCTCTGAAGCAGGCTCTGCATTGACAAGCTGACAGCAGCCAGCCCCATGTGGGGCTTGAACTCACAAGCTGTGAGATCATGACCTGAGCCGAAGTCCGACGCTCAACAGACTGAGCCACCCAGGTGCCCCTGGGATGCTATTTTAAAAGGGTACCTTGAGGCTTCCGCATGAGTTGAGGATTCTAAGCTTGCCTCTGCAAAGTACTATTTCTAAATTAACTGAGACAAACAGTTGAAAAGGGTCAAAATGGTTTCTGAGGCCTTTTTCTCCTCTCCCATCTTCTTTGTCTGCAAACAAGGGGCAGCCACCTGGGTTCAGGACCCCGATCCCTGTGCCATTTTTCTGTCTTTGCCAAACTTCCCATTTCCTCCCTCCCCCCCTCCCCAACTTGCTCCTCTCCTGGACCTAGGAAAACCTGCCTCTTTAAAATTCAGTCTGCTAAGGATCTAAACAAAACTCAAGTTTCTTATGTTACCTGGACTAAGGCTGAATTGTGAACCATATTTCATGAGTTTCCTATAGTAACAGACGACTCCCATAGGTTTGCTCAAGAATTTAGCCTGGTCATTCAGACTTACCAATCTGGTTTCTCAGATTTATATCAATTAGCCCGCATGCTTGCTGGTGAGGACTAGGCCAAACATTGGATGAAACTGGTCAGAAGGGAACATTCTGAAGGGAATTTAGAGAGGCAGAGTCCTAACCTTTTTTTTTTTTTTGTAAGTAATCTCTACTCCCAATGTGGGGCTCAAATTCACGACCTCAAGATCAAGAGTCGCATGCCAGCCAGGCACCCCCAAACCCCTAACTTTTGACAAGATGCTGCAGCATGGGCTGGAAAGCTCCCCCAAGCAATTGAAGTAGCTTTTCCCCTGCCTGCTGATTGGAACAAAATTCAGGCTTGCACACAAAAGCCTGATGAGTTTGTTCATGACGGTTATAGTCAATCCAAACTGTCTTTTTAAAGAATATTCCGGTCTTTAGGGCACCTGGTGGCTCAGTTGGTTAAGCGTCCGACTTCGGCTCAGGTCGTGATCTCGCGGTCCGTGAGTTCGAGCCCCGCGTCAGGCTCTGTGCTGACAGCTCAAAGCCTGGAGCCTGCTTCAGACTCTGTGTCTCCCTGTCTCTCTGCCCCTCTCCCACTCATGCGCTCTCTGTCTCTCTCAAAAATAAATGTGTGTGTGTGTGTGTGTGTGTGTGTATACACACACACACTCATACGTGTGTGTGCAAGCCTGAATATATACACATATATAGCATTTAACTCGATGTTTATGAACAGGTTGAACGGGGATCTTTCCCTTTAGCTGAAGGGACCCCAGGATGTTTCTCTTTTAGCTAAAACAACCCCTCCAGATTTAGTTAATTTGGCAAACCTGCTCACTTGCGTCCTAGATGAGTCACCTAACAGAAAGACCGCTCAAATTCTCAATTTTCAACTCCAGCAAGTGAAGTCTCCTAAACAAAATTCAAATCCTGGAGTTTCTGCTGTTACTGCAAAGAGCCAGGGCATTGGAACGAGCAGACTGTTACAAACTGAAGTGCTCCAGGAGCCCGCGGCCCTCTAGTCCGTCTTTCCAGTGTCCTAATTCCCAATCGTGGGGTTCCGAGGAACTACAGGTGCTCTTCCTAATCCTCACTCTTCATCTGCTCAGAGAAGCTACTCTCTAGGTTGGGCATGAATCTCTCTCTATCGATACTGACACCAGAGCTATGCTCTCTGTGCTAAACCCCATTGCTGTAAAGCAGCCCCTGCCTGGAGTACCAGAACAGTTACTGTGAGGGCCTGCAATGAACCTTGAGAGGCCTCTCTCTCTGAACCTACTCCCCTTTGGCCTAAGTCCTTTGAGAGATCCACACTTTTTCTCCTTAGTTCCTCTGACCCTACTCGTTTATTGGGCTGAGATTTCTTGGAAAAGTAGCATGCCTGAATTCCTTTCTCCCAAAAGGGGGAAATAATTCTAGATTTTGACAGTAGTAATCAAAATAGCCAACCAGGGACATTAAATGACACTTGGACATCTTCTATTCATTTTTGTTGGATCAACTACCGTCCTCTTTATGGCCAAAATCCTCGCCTCATATTGGCAGATTCCGAATATATCCCTCACAATGTCTTCCCATAATTAATCAATGCACTGTCAGTAAAAAAGCCCTTCAAGTCATCAAGCCCATAATAGAAGATTGCAAGTGTTAGGACCTCATTATCTCCTGCA
This sequence comes from Panthera leo, assembly GCF_018350215.1. Lineage (NCBI taxonomy): Eukaryota > Metazoa > Chordata > Mammalia > Carnivora > Felidae > Panthera > Panthera leo. Next base: position 45,410,781 of record NC_056691.1, on the reverse strand, counting down.
CTGGTCCCTGCGTTACCTCTACCATACCTATGAGAAAGCTCAATGACTGACGATGGAGGTTGTCCAGGACCTCTGAGCAATAAATAACATTATCATCCCCCGGCACCCTGTTATTCCCAACCCCCATCCATTATGAACATCCATTTGCATTGAATTTTCACTGTAATTGACCTATGCAGTGCTTTTTTTAGTATTCCAGTTGATCAGGAGAGCCAATATCTTTTTGCTTTCACTTGGGAGGAAGGGAAATCTATCTGGATACTAATGCCCCAGGGTTTCACAGAGAGTCCTTCTCACTTCCATAAACATTAAAAACTGATGTGGATGGTATATGGTTTTCTGCAGGCTGTACCAGTTCCAGTATGCAGATGATTTGCTCCCCTGCCCCCCTTCTCAAACCTTTTCACAGGAAGAGGTTAAAGCTTCTGGCTTTAAAGGGACACAAAGTTTCCAAAGAGAATTAGTTTGCTCAAACTCAGTTTTAATACTTGGGGCATCTGATCCCAAAACAAAGACTACATTTGGATCCCGATGAGACCCTTCATGGCTGCTTAATGCTGACAGGTTACCTTTTGAATCCCATGACAATTTACAGGAAACTCCTTAAACATATGTAGACTTTTCATGGTTTACTGGTGGTTTTTATTTAAAGTTTAAAGAATAAAAATGGAAAAATGTCATGCTGGGTATGCTACTGCAGTGCCTTTTGAAGTCATTGAAACAACACCTTTACATTTACAATTCAGCCCAAGAGACTGGATTATATACACACCACTACTTGAACTTGTACTTTAGCCAAAGGTAAAACCACAGACATTTATACCAACAGTTGGTATGCCTTTGGGGCAGCTCATGACTTTGGAATGTTATGGAAACAATGAGGTGTCCTTCCCTCCAATGGGAATACAATTTAAAATGGCTCCTATATCTAAAATATGTTAGGTGCCATGCTTTTGTCTTCTGCTCTGGCCACTAAAATACTGGGCATTCCAGACTTAACTCCCAGGAGGCCACGGTAATCCACCTCACTGATATTTCTGCCAAGAATGTTGCTCTCAAGGAAACCAACAGCCAGATCTCTGTCATGGTTCAAAGGGATGCTCTCTCAAATGATAATTTGGAAAAATTGACAAGAGATACCCAACAATGGGGTTAGTCACATGTACTAAGTCACATGTACTAAGAGACTCAGTTGGCAAACTTTGTAGAGACCCTCCAAATACCTTGGCCTAAAACATTACCGTTGGTCTTCTAAATCTCACATCTATCCTTTGGGAACTCCTAGACTCTCAGCCTTTGAGATAATTACAGGATGTCCAATACACTTGGTCCCTGCCTCCTTTGGCCCATAGTTGATAAAAGGAAATAGACTTCAAGAGTGTAAAGGCTAATTGCTTCTATTAAAAATAACCATGCTTTGTCAGAGTAATCTACTGGGAGGCCATGACTTTAAGTACCCCATCCGGTAACCTGGAGATTTCATCTATTGAAAAAGACCCTTCCAGAAAGACTCTTCTGCCTCACTGGAAAGCCTGTTATCAGGAACTGCTAACTAACCTTTGTGCTGGGGAATAGACTCTTAGATTCATGTGACTTAACTAAAGAAAACAGCAAATCCTGGCTGGACCTGCCCAGCATCTGGTGACCCGAAAGTAAAGAATTCCTGGCATTGAAGCAGATGACCTCTCCTGAGACACTTTCTGAAGATGTCTGGGCCAGACCTGTACACCTTTTTCTCACTGTTGCTTTTTCTCTTTCGTAGAAAGACAATGCTCCTGTCTGCATTTCCCAAGCCCTTGTGAGAGGAAGGAACCTCTTTTGTTTGTGGCCTTTTGGAAATAGCCTCATCATGATCCCAGGACAAGTTAACTTTCCGTTTGCTTTTTCTGAAGGGTTAGAAGTTTTCAAATTCAGGGGCGCCTGGGTGGCTCAGTCGGTTAAGCGTCCAGCTCTTGACCGGCTGAGGTCATGATCTCACAGTTCGTGGGTTTGAGCCCTACATCGGGCTCTGCACTGATGGCTCAGAGCCTGCTTGGGATTCTCTGTCTCCCTCTCTCTCTGCCTCTACCCCGCTTTCATGTTCTCTCTCTCCCTCCAAATAAATAAACTTAAAAATTAAAAAAAAAAACCACAAAAAACAAGAAGTTTCCAAAATCACAAAAGTCTTCTTTAATCTGAACTATTCACTGGCTTTAGATTCTTCTCCAGACTGATGTTCTCTGAATTTACAAACTTACAGGCTGTATTACCAATAACACACTTCAGTGCAAACCCTTCTTTTGAGCTAACAATACAGCATTAAAATGTCTTTGAAGTTGTGCTCTCTTGGAAAAAGTTTATCAGCTATCATTTCATGTTTATACCTAGCTGTATCTTCCCAAATGTACTGACTTAATTCTTTCAGTGTGCTCTTGCAGGATTCACTATTTTGCTTTCATGGTCGCTTTCAGTAGAGATTCCCAGACGGCACACATGACTTCAGGTTTGCTTTCATAGGAAAACCTTTCTCCCCTAAGTCAGAGTAAGTGCCAATAAATATTTCAGTTGGCTACTTGCAGACCTAGAGGCCTAGTTTAGAACCGTCATACAATCTGGAATTGCTGTTACTTCTGTCTCCTATAATTATTTTAACGTTTGTATTTTGTTGCCTGTCGAACTTCTTAAAAATGTATCCGATAAGGTGATGCTGGCTCAAGGCCTTGAGATTTCCAACAGTTATGACCTTAGGAAGATTTTAGGTGGGATAACCTGAGAGTTTCTCCCTCCTAACCTTCCTTGTTAACTCAGATGTGGCCTTAAGTGCTTTCCAGCTGCTACGCACTTTCCCTCTTGGTGTAGGACAGGCCACCCAGGAGAGGTCGCTCCTGGGACTACGGGACAAAACCACTACATATGGAAAACCTGACTCTTAATCAGCAATGCTTTATTTGTTTTTTAAAAAGGTTTTATTGTTTTGAGAGAGCACAAGCAGGGGAGGGGCAGAGAGAGAGAGAGGGAGGGAGGATCCAAAGTGGGCTCTGCGCTGACAGCAGCTAGCCCCATGTGGGGCTTGAACTCATGAACCACGAGATCATGACCTGAGCTGAAATCGGACGCTCAACTGATTGAGCCGCCAGGTGCCTGACAATCAGCAATCCTTTTAAAGAAAGAGCTTGATCAAAAGGGGGGAAATGTGACAGTTAATAAAGGAAATCTCATTCAGAATGGAGTCAGGAGGCCAGCAGGGGAAGCTTCCATGCCCTACCACTCATGGTCAGTAGCAAACCCAACAGGAAGACACAGACCTTGCATGTGGATACTGCTTTACCATCCCAGCAGGAGGAAGAAAGTCTTGACTCCTTCCTTGGCAACATCCCAGCCAATGCTATCTGTCACAACTCAGCCAATGAGAAGCCATTATATACCTCAAACTCCCAGTTTACTCCAATGGACTTTTTGTTTATAACAGCTTTTCCAACTCCCCCCCCCACCCTTTCCTCTGTAAAAGAGCATCCCCCTCCTTTGTTTGGCAGACTTGCCTATGGTTCTGCTTGCTTTTCCTGGATTATATTCTTTGCTGGTCCCAAATGAAACTACTTTGCTGGTAATATAACTGGTGGTATTATCTTTTTAAGTTTTTAAAAAACGTTTTTATTCTTGAGAGAGGGAGAGAGAGAGAGAGAGTGTGTGTGAGCAGGGGAGGGACAGAGAGAGAGAGAGAGAGAGAGAGAGGATCTGAGGTGAGCTCTGCACTGACAGCAGAGAGCCCCATGCAGGGCTCAGACTCACGAACTATGAGATCATGACCTGAGTTGAAGTCGGTCACCCAACCAACTGAGCCACCCAGGCGCCCCTTAGCAGTATTAGTTTTTAAGGTTAACACCCCTCCGGAGGGTGAGGGAATGAGGAGAGGATGGGAGGATCAGTAGAGGCCTTGGGGATAGAAAAGGAGGCTATTAAGGCAAGGACAGAAGACAGGAGGCAATGGGGTGAGGCAGTGGTCTGTGATCAGTGGCAGATGCGATCATCTTGCCATCAGTAGATTCAGTGAGGACACAGCCCTTCCACAGGGCTTGCAAGGTAGGCAACCCAAGGACCTGTGTGCATGGGTGACACCCAGTGTTCACCACCTTGTGTGAACTTCCCCATTCACCAAGGTGCCTTGGGGAGGACAGTAACTCAGAGACCGAAAGGAGGATTTTGAGTTCCTATTAATTGGCCAATTTTACTTTGTGTCGTTTTTCCTTATAATCAGTGGGGTGCAGGCTCACAAACAAGAATAAATCAGTCATTCAAAGCAAACAAGCAAGATGACGTTTCTCCTCATAAGTTAGTGTGTTAAATCTTGGCTTTGTTGAAGTGTAACTGACCTAAAATAAGTGGCATAAATTTAAATTTGTAAGCTTTTTTTTTTTTAAAAAAAATGTTGATTTGTTTTTCAGAGAGAGCATGAGCAGGGGAGGGGCAGAGAGAGGGGGGAACAGAGGATCTGAAGCAGGCTCCTCAGTGACAGTGGTGAGCCCGATGCGGGACTCAAACTCATGAGCCATGAGATCATGACCTGAGCTGCAGTCAGGTGGTCAACTGACTGAGCCACTCAGGCACCCCTCCATTTGCAAGTTTTAAGGGAAGTATACATCTGTGAAACAATCACCACCATCAAGACCATGAACATAGTCGTCATTCCTGCCCCTTGGCTGTCCCTCCCTTCTACCACACCCCTCCCTCCTCCATTTTCAGGCAACTGCTGCTTTCTGCCACCATGGATTAGTTTCCATTTTCTAGAATTCTATGTAAATGGAATAGTACAGCATGTACTCTTTTTCTCCTGGCTCCTTATATTCAACATAATTATTTTGCTTTATCCATGTTGTTTCTTGTATCAGTGGTCCATTCCTTTTTTTAATTGCTGAATGGGATTCTATTGTATGGGTTCGCCACGATTTGCTTATCCATTCATCTGCTGTTGGCCATTTGGGCTGTTTCCAGCTTTTGGTTATTACGAACAAAGCGGTGTGAGAGTTCCAGTTGGTACAACTGGAAGAAGTGGTATGCTTCTTCACCAACACTTGATATGGTGAGACTTTTTTCATTTTATCCATTCTCATAGCTGTGTAGTGATATGTTACGGTGTTTTACGTTTGCATTTCCCTAATGACTAATGATGTTGAGCATCTTCTCATGATCTTGCCATCTGGGTATCTTCTTTGGTGAAGTGTGTGCTCAAATCTTTTGACTGTTTTTTTTTTTTTTTTGATTTTTTGTTTTAAGTTTTAAGTAGACTTACATTTTGACTCTTATATATAATAAAAAGAGAATCAGGACTTGTGAACAAATAGTGAACAATCATATGAAACAACTTAATATAGCACAGTGGTTAAGAATTCACTGGAGACAGACTAAATCTAATGAAATCTAAGTTCCAACATTTACTAGCTGTGCTGATCTTGGACAAGATCTGACCTTTTTTCCTCACCTATAAAATTGGGTAGGAATAGTTACCATCTCATAGCATCGCTCTGAGGATTAAGTGAGATATGTGGAGAAGGAGAGTGTCCATGGCTTAAAAAACAAATTTACAAAATGGCTCCTGTGTAATTGAATGAGTCAGTTACGCACTTGAATGTATTTTCCTTGGAATAGGACCGGAGAGAGATTGGAGAATGATGATGCAACCAGGCAAGTATCCCAGTCCAGGGTTTGATCTTTTGAATGGAGTAGTAAGGGTCAAAGTCATTTAAAGGAAGGATGGTTAAAGTTCCAGCAGAGACGTACAAGCAATGCTTTGGAATATCTGGAGAAGAGTGATAATAGAGGCTAAGTACAAGCAAAAATTACAAGGGATGATGATTATGACTCATGCCTAAGATTAGGTAATGGGGCAAATATGTCTGAAACTTTGCACAGGGCTATGGAAAGAGATCTCAACCTAGCTTTCACTAGCTTTGGGGTGCCTATGAAATAAAAAGATTAGATCACATAATCTCTAGGGTTTTATTTGGGTCTAGCAGCCTGTGGAATTTCCAATCTAACATGAGACTGGGCATGGGAAGAAGGGGGAGATTGTGATCCCTGAAAATTTTAGATGGTTGAAATAAAAAAGAAATCTCAAAGTCATCAGAGTATAACTGGTTCCTTACAGAGTCACTTGGGGCTGATGGAAGCTAGAGTGGCCAATGGGACACTTTCCCAGAATCTCTGCTCTCAGTGAATATTGCATGTCGTATTGGCATTTTATAATGCCTGAGTCTCTCAGTTGGTAAAGCATCTGATTCTTGATTTTGGCTCAGGTCATTGCTCTCAGGATTCATGAGTTTGAGCTTCGTGTCCTTCTCTCTCCCTCTCTCTGCCCCTCCCCTGTGCTTTTGTGTGCATTCTCTTTCTCTCAAAATAAATAAACTTTAAAAGATAAAATGAGATTTCCAAGGAATAGGAGGGAAAAAAACACAAATAACAACGGATGGATGGTTAAGTGTCCAAAGTCAGGATGTTCAACCATTGGACTTAACTTCTTTGAAGATTATTGTGAAATAGTATATTTTATCACTTTTTAGGTATGGTTAAAAAAACAAACAAACCTTAAGTCAGTCTGTTACTGCTATGACATATATTTTAAGGCTTTAGTCTCCCAATTAGTCAGGGATGAAAACACATTTAAACCTTTGCCCAAGAAAAACAAAACTGACGTGTTCAAATAATGTCAAAATTCCTTCAAAAGACAGTAGATTAACTTAGTGTTATTTGAACTATCTTGGCCTCTGACATCTGTACAAGTAGATAATTGAAAGTCTACTGTACATATTTAAAAAATGCAACTATTTCTGAAAGTTTGTTTTATATTGGTTACAATTTTAGGAGAGGAGAACTCATACCAGGTTTCATCCATTCATTCAAGACATTTATGGACACCCATCATGGCATGCACTCTAGGAGGTACTTGTATACATTTTATATATTTTATACATTTTCTTATTTAGTCGCAACAATTGTGTACTTGGGAAAAAGAAACTATTTAGAGAAGTTAAAACTCGTCAACTCCTTACTGTTAGTTAAGAGGTGTAGCCCTCTGGGAATCTGTAATCTAGTGGGGTAGGCAGGTATCAAACTAAAAAAAGGTAAGTACCATCATAGACCTCTACTGGCCCCGTGTGGCTCCTTGAGGAAGCCCTGAGAAGGGCTTTAGAACTTTTGACAGGTAAGTATTGGTCTGTGAGAAGGCGTGGAGGCAGAAGAGAAATTCAAAATGAGGAGAAAAGTTCCACCGAGGCACAATGGCCGAGAATACCTGGTGTGGTCATGGAATGGCAAGCGTTGCTGTAATGGGGGTGGGGGGGGGGGCAGGGGGAAGGGACAGAATGTTCGCACTGGACAGGCTTGGAGGCAAGATGACATATTGTTGCCAGGTGAGCTGGGGAGATCTCTGGGCCCTGAAGCTCCCTCCTGCCCATCCTGTCTCCCCTTAGTCTCATCACAAGAAAAGAATTCAAGGAGGACCAGACATTGGTTGAGCAGTGCAAATGAAGAGTGTACTAGGGAGAGTCCACTCTTGAGAGGTGAGACCGGGCGGGCTCAACGGACAGCTGTGCTCCGGGTTTGGGTTGCTACCTTTTATTGACAGGTGTTAACTCAGGGGAGGAATATTTATTACTCGGGGAGAGGATTTTGGGGGGGAGCAGGGTTTCCTGCCATTTCTCCCTTACTTGGCCAGAGTCTCCTGCCTTCTAGATGTAGCAGTTAACGAGGAACCAGCGAGGGATTTTGACCAGGAGAATAGCTGGTACAGGGCTATGTTTTAACAATACTTCCGGTAGTCTTCAACTAACGTATGGTAGTCTGGGTAGAAGGAGGAGGCAGGAAGGCTGCTGGAAGCTCTTCTGGTCAAGCTGGCAGAAGCTGAGGAGGACTTGCCAAAGGAAAGGGAGCATTTTACTCCCCACCCCAAGGGTTCTCTTGTGAGCTCTCTTCTGTGTTTATTCCTTGGAAAACAAGGTACAGTTCCCTAACTGATGTGAAGAAGATTTTTGTTTGTTTACTTTGTTCTTTGGCAAGCAAAAAGGGAGCTTTTCGTGTGTCTTTTTTATTCAGGTTGTGGGTCATGAGGAATGGAAGTAGAATACGAGTGGTCAGTAAGGCATCTGGAAAGGATGGAATCCGTAGAATTTGATTGGATGGGGAGACTTCATGATGACTCCCAAATTTTAAACATCAGTGGCGAGGAAAATGGGGGTTTCCCTGTGGGAACTAAGACAGTGATTTGAGAAGGACAGTATGCTTAAACGGGCTCAGTGGGAACTTGCAGTAGGCTCTTTGTGCAGAAATATCCAGAAGCTGTTGAAAAGCCAGAGCTGGTATTAATAATAATAAAAAAAAAAAAAAAAGAGTAGGGGCTGGAGATAATGCAGTTGGCTATTGTCTGCGTGCAGATAAAGTGGCGAGTGGTGAATGTCTGTGCGGAGGGATAACACGGTGGCAATGGACAAGATGGCCCAGGGCAGAACTTTGAGAAAACAGAGCAGGAGAAGGAGGAGGGGACCCATCTAGGGAGAAAGAGAGGACAGGAGGTGAGAGAAGTAGAACATACCGAGGTGTTGAGGTAGTGGGAGGGGATGGGAAGTTGGTAAATGCAGGAGGCTGGTGGAGGAGGGGGGAGAAGGAGGATGTAGGCGCAGGGGCTGTGTTTGGTGATAAAGGGTCACTTCCTCTGGGCAGTCTCTTTGTCCCACTCCAGGCCATCCTGGACTGTCTTCCTCTTCCCCAGGCTTGGCCTGCCCATCGGTGACAGGTTGGCCACCAGTGTTTGCTTGTGTGTCCGTTTGCCCTTTAGATCAAATGCTCGCAAAGAGCAAGGTCTGTGTAGAGTTGTCTACGCGGTGAGTATAGGACGAGGGCTCAGGAAATTAAGGCCACTCCCTGAGAGAGCAGTTTCAGGAGCGCATCGAGAAGGAAAGTCAAAGCGTAGGGTGTTCGGAAACGGGAAGATGGTAAGAAATGAAAGAAACGTCTGATTTAGAAGACAGGGCAGGCAGGCAGTTATGAGCAAAGAGGAGAGAGAAAGCAAATCACCAAGAAAGAAACAGAATAAAATGTCTAATTCTAGAGTAGGAGAGATTTGCCTGTTTCTAAACTGTGGCGTGAGCCAGTGGAAGCGAGTGGATAAGGATGCAACAAGAGACGGTGGTCATGCCAGTAATGCCAGATGGAGTGATTTGGAGAGGGACCGGTAAATGCAGGGGAGGGATGAACCTCTGGCAGAGGGCAGGGGTGGGTGAAAGTGCAGAGAAACCTAGCTGTCAGAGGTGGGCTATGAGGTGAGGGGTCATAATGAACTGTGAGGAAGGAACCTATGGCCTCATGAAAACATACTCCGGCCTTGAAGTTCTAATACCGCCCTTTATCGGCCACGTGGACTGTGACTTAACATTTTTTCCGAGCCTCAACCTTCCTGTAGGTAAAATGGGGGTACTAGCTTCCAGCTCCAAAAATCAGATGTTGTCATCCCACTTACTGGCAAGTGCTTTCTTGGCTTGTTTGTTTGGGTTTTCAATTTATTTGGGGAGGTTTCCCTTAGACGGTAGAGACACTGGAAGGCGGTCTGGAGGTGATCAGCAAAGCAGGAGGGGGGCTTTCTGAGCATGGAGCGAGACAAAGATGCCATAAGCCCGAGGGCTCAGGAGATTTTCTGAGGGCTGGGCACAGGATAGGAAGAAAGACTCAACGTGAATAAGAGGATTTGCAAACATCTGCGAAGACCCGGGGGAAGATTAGAGGGCAAGGATGCCTCTTCCTGGAGCCATCAGGCCCCTTGGCTGAAAAGAAGGTGTTAGGGAGAGCGTGCCCACAGCTGACGGGCTCTCACAGGTGAGGGTAATCAGAGAGGCAGGCGCCCACCTGGGACCGGTGCAGCCTTTGGCATTTGGGGGAGAGGCCCCATTAATTTCCACGCAGCTGCAACGAAGGGTCCATCCAAAGATTAGCAAGGCCTGGCAGGCGCTGCGCGAACCCCGTGGGTGCGCTCCGGCCGCCGCCAGGCCTGCCCAAGCTCGCGCGCGTGCCGCGCCCCCGCCGGGCACTCGCGGGACAGCGCGCTCTAGCCACTGCGGGAACTTGAGGAACTTGACTTTCATCTCTGGCCCAAAGCAAGACCTTAGGGTTTGGTGTTTTTTTTTTGTTTTTTTTTTTTTTTTTGTAAATTGCTGAGTGTGGCGAGGCCCCGCCTTTCCGGGCCGGGCTTTGGCCGCCGGGCCGCCCCTCCCGGGCGGGCGCTCCTTCCCTGACGGTGCTGGAGGGCCTGGCGGCGGCGGCCCGTGACACCCATGGCGCTGCCCGCCTGGCTGCAGCCCAGGTAGGGCGCTCGGCCGCGGCGGGAGGCGAGGAGCGCGGGTGAAGGGGCGCCAGGGGCGGGGTTCCATCCCCCCGCGTCCCCCGGCAGCGCGGCGCTGCGCGGCCCAGCGCCCCGCACGCCCTGGAGCTCTGGACGGGCATTAGCTGGTTGGGTGCTTTCTTCTCTCCCCCCTCCGCCCACCCGGAGTCCTTTCCTTACTTTCTCAGACCCAGCGTTGCGGGGAGGTTTTTAGGTCTACCTGCTGCAGAAACACCTATCGCACGTGTAGATTCCAGGGCCCAGTTCCGGAGAAACTGGTTCAGTGGTACTGGGGGTAGAGCCTGGGGAATGTGAGTGTTTACCCAACACTCCAGGTGATTCTTTTGCAGCTTTAAGAAGGGATCCTTCTTCCCCACCCCCTCCTCATCTGTTGGATGCCTGTCGGCAAGCTACACTGTATCTGCTTCCCAGCCTATTTGCTCTCTTTCTCAGAGATTTCACACCTCCGACGAGGAGAGATCCTTGTCTATACAGGCAGGGCCACTCCCACCACCCTTCTGAACCCTCGGGCACACTATAAACATTGCTCTGCCTAACTACCTCAAACTGTATCTGTCAATCATCCCTTAGTCATCTCCCCAGCAACCCATTTTTAAACTCAGCTTGACTTCCCTTTTCTGGCCGGAGCCACTAAACTGCTTTCTATGTGTGTCTGGCGAAGGGAACGATCTGCCCTTGCAGATACAATAGGCAGTAGCGGGGTGCTGACCCCCATCACGTAATACATTCAAAAGTCGGGTATGGCCAACTACTGAATGATCCGCCCTTTGGAAATGCCACAATCACCACTCCCCCTCTTGTAACCCTAAACCAGTCATTTCAGGTTTTGCACTGAGCAGGCCCAGCTACAGCAACACGTGGGGCACATCAAGCCCTCACCATCTTTTTTTTTTTCCCCTCTCCCCCAAATATTCAGAGTCATCTTTGCAACACTTCCTTTTATTCCTTCGTGAGAGCAAGGTTAGAACTTCCTCAAAGCTAAAGTGAATTTTGAAACAGAACCATATTTGGCTTTAAGCAAACCAAAGACACTCCTTTTAGCAGATAATGCATGCTATGGGGCGTTTCACAATCTGCTGTGCATTACAGAGGCAACTAAATTAAAGACTGCTCTGGAATAGTTTTCTCTTGCTCAGGTGGGCCAATAGGCTAGTTAAGAGATGTGTGTATAATGCTGAAAGGATGATGAAGGAAGTGTTTAATGGTATTTTCCTGTATCTATAGGTATAGAAAGAACACCTATCTTTTCATCTACTACCTAATCCAGTTCTGTGGCCACTCATGGATATTTACCAATATGACAGTCCGATTCTTTTCATTTGGAGAAGGTAAAACTCCAAAACAGTTTTGGATTTTTAACTTTGAATCCTTGTTTTCACCCAGTCCTGCTTATATTAATATTTTAACTTCTGTGAACTTCACCTAATATCCTTCACTGCTCTGAAATTTAGTAACCACATTTTTCAGTAACCTTGCTTCCTATTGCAGAAACCAAGCCTTTTTGGAGAAGGGGGCAGGTAAGACGAGGGAAAGGGATTTGGCTTCCCTCTGACTAGGCAATTCGCCCTGAAAACACAGACATGCCATTGGGGCATGCCATTTCACTCTTCCTTTTTGGTTCTGCAGCAAACCTTAGTGGGGTTTGCTCAAGCCCTGAGGGGGCTTGAGGAAATCTGTAAATTCCAGTATAACATTTTGTGCAGGGAAATCAGGAATTCACCAAATTCTTCCCTTGTTTTCTTATCCCCCAGGTTTAGGGTAACTGGAGACTACTAATAAGTGAGAGACAAACTTACAGTCCCCAGGGTTCTCTTTGGTCCCCTTCAGGAGTAATGTGTCCCTAAATAAATGACACATCTCTAGATGACTTGCCATCTATATGGGAGCTGGTATTAATGGTTTAAGTCGTAAGTTTCCTCCAGTTTTCTCAAAAGTAAAGGTTTTGACTAGCGCTTCAATTTGTAAAAAATGAATCACTAAGTGGCTGTCAAAATAACATTCACGCTCCATCCCCACGTGGGTAAGTGTCATCACAGTGTACAAATGTTGGGTGACTTGACCGTTTGAGCAAGATTCAGCTAAAAGCTGACCGTTTGAGCTGCTGGATTCAGCTAAAAGCAAACACCTAGAATATACCCCGGGGAAAGTCCTGCTGTGCTCATCAATTCAGACTTGTGTATCATAAGGAAATTTAATTCTGAGGTTACCAAACCTGTTTTATGTTGCTTTTTTCTTTTTAATTTTTTTTAATGTTTATTTTTGAGACAGAGACAGAGCATGAGCATGGGAGGGGCAGAGAGAGAGGGAGACACAGAATCCGAAATAGGCTCCAGGCTCCAAGCTGCCAGCACAGAGCCCGATGCGGGGCTCGAACTCATGAGCCGCGAGATCATGACCTGAGCCAAAGTCGGACGCTCACCCGATGGAGCCACCCAGGCGCCCCGATGTTGCCGTTTTCTTACTGTAAATCTGTAGTTAAAGTCTTGCCTTCAGCGGCCTCCAAAGATACAGCCTAAGGCTTGAATTTCATCTATGAATGTTGGGAGTCTTCAAGCAGAGGAAAACCCAAGCGGTGGGCAATGAACTCTTTCTTATCCTGCCTGGCCCTTCCAGTGGGAAAAATTGCTTTAGTCACCAGTGTGTTTATTTCTTAATTATTATCCTGCTGTTGTAATTATAGAAGCTACTTATTAAAGACACACAACCATTCATATGGAAAGCAGACTGAAAACAACCAAGTGGGGGTTCGGTGCAATTCCTGAATCCGTGTATAAATTATAGTAAGTAGCTTAATAGCAATCTAATCACCTGAATGGTAACACCTGCTACCTTTCCTGTCCCGGAGCTGTGTGACTGATAATGCTGTGTTGTAGCCAGTGCAGGGCAGCGGATGAGAGCATGAGGCTGTCTGCCTCAGCCATCATCTGTGAAATGGGGGTGATGATAATAGTGTTCACCTCATGGCGCCGTTGAGCAGCCCTCAGTGCTCGATAGATTATCGTCATGTGAATGATCACGGGACAGTAAAGGCCCAAAAGTCCTCCCTAGGTGTTTCTTAACACAGCGGGATTTCATTTTAGAATTTAAACCAACAGATTTATCCTATTTAGAGGAAGGGTTGTTTTCCCTCTTATTTCAGTTCTCTCCAAACGCAGCAAGGGCTCTCAGCAACTCCAGAAATCCCCACCAGAGGCCCAAGTTCTAACAAAGATCCAGAAAGCACCAACCAAGTATGTATAGGATGCAAACGCTAGATACACGTTATTTAATATCACATTATTAATGCCTTTTCCATAAAGCTTCTCTGAAATATTTTTCTCATCTTTGTCATTTTCTTGTCCATGGAAACATTGTGAATATGCCAGCTTCTTTAATAAGCTTACCTCCAACCTGTTCACATTTGATATAGTCTAGATTCTACCAGGTTGCTTTTATGCAGGAATTGCTTTACAATATAGGGAATAAATCCTATAGCTTTGGCCATGATCCTTCTTTTGCAGATTTTTACTTCTTTTTTTGGAAGAGGAACAATTAAGATGTATTATGATATGAAGTGCTTTCTTTGGTTGCATAGTATTCCTTTTTTTATTTTAGAGAGAATGTGTGTGAGCAAGAGCGAGAATGGCAGAGAGAAGTTTTTTTTAATGTTTTTATTTTTTGAGACAGAACGAGTGCGCATGAGCAAGGGAGGGGCAGAGAGAGAGAGAGAGAGAGAGAGAGAGAGAAAGAGAGACTCTGCAGCAAGCTCCAGGCTCTGAGCTCTCAGCACAGAGCCCGATGTGGGGCTCGAACCACGAACCGCGAGATCATGACCTGAGCCGAAGTTGGACACTCAAACGACTGAGCCCCCCCAGATGCCTGAAGAGAGAATCTTCAGCAGACGCCATGCTCAGCGCAAAGCCCAATGCGGGGCTTAATCCCAGAACCCTGGGGTCGTGACCTGAGCCGAAATCAAGAGTTGGCACTCAAGTGACTGAGCCACGCAGGCACCCTGGTGGCATAGTATTCTTAGCAATTTAGTAGCTGTTTAGGAAATTTCTCACCTGTGCAATGATTTTTATTTCAAAGTGCTACATAGGTTTGGGTTATGACCTAGTTTTTACTTACTGTATCTGTGTTTAATTCCCTGACGCAGATTCCATGGTTGACACTTTTTATGCTATCGGTCTTGTGATGCGCGTTTGCCAATCCATTTCCCTCTTGGAGTTGCTGCACATATGTGTCGGCATTGAACCAAACCATCTCCTTCCTAGGTTTCTGCAGGTAGGTGGTGGTTTTATTTATTTATTTTTTAGCCATGTTATTGACTGTAATCTCTATGCTGTACTTTTCATTCCTGTGACTTATTTGATAACCGGAAGTTTGAACCTCTTAATCTCCTGTATTTATTTCACCCATCCCCCCAGCCAGCTCTCCTCTGGTAGCCATCAGTTAGCTCTCTGTATTTTAGAGTCTGTTTGGGGTTGTTTGTTTTTTTTTTTGTTTGTTTTTTTTTTTTTTTTTTTTGGTTCATTTGTTTTTTAGGTGCCGCCTGTAAGTCAAATGATGTGGTATTGTGTTTCTCTCTCTGACTGACCTCACTTAGAATAATACCCACTAGCTCCATCCATGGTCTTGCAAATGGCAAGATCTCATTCTTTTTCATGGCTACTATTCCTGTGTGTGTGTGTGTGTGTGTGTGTGTGTGTGTGTGTGTGTGTGGTGTGGACCACATCTTCTTTATCCATTCGTCTATGGATGGACACTTGGATTGCTTTCATATCTTAACTATTGTAAATAATGCTGCAATAAACATAGGGGTGCATATATGTTTTCAAATTAGTGTTTTTGTTTTCTTTGGGTAAATACCCAATAGTGGAGTTACTGAGTCATATGTTATTTCTAGTTTTAATTTTTTAAGGAACCTCCATACTGTTTTCCATCGTGGCTGCACTAATTTATATTCCCAGCAACCGTTCCCCTTTCTCCACATCCTTGCCCACACGTGTTATTTCTTGTCTCTTTGACTCTAGCCATTCTGCCAGGTGTGAGGTGATAGCTCATTGTGGTTTTGATTTGCCTTTTCTTGATGGTAAGTGATGCTGGACATCTTTTCATGTGTCTGTAGGCCATCCTTCTGGTTCCTTTGGAAAAATGTCTATTCAGGTCCTCTTCCCATTTTTAAATTGGACCAGGGTTTTGTTTGTTTGTTTGTTTGTTTGGTGTTGAGTTGTCTAAGTTCTTCATACATTTTGGTTACTAACTTCTCAGGTATTTCACATGCAAGTATCTTCTCCCATTCACTAGATTGCTTTTTTGTTTTGTCGATGGTCTCATTAGCTGTGCAAAACCTTTTTATTTTGGTGTAGACCCGGTAGTTTAATTTTGCTTTTGTTTCCCTTTACAATATAGGGAGACAGAAGCATAAATATGTTGCTAAGGCTAATGTCTAAGAGATTACTGCCTATGTTTTCCTCTAGGATATTCGTGGTTTCAGGTCTCATTTGATCCATTTTGAGTTTGTTTTCGTGTGTGGTTTAAGAAAGAGGTCCAGTTTCATTCTTTTGCATGCAGCTGTCTCATTTTCTCAACACCATTTTTTGAAGAGACTGTCTTTTCCCCATTGGATATCCTTGCCTCCTTTGTCTAAGATTAATTGACCATATAATCATGGGTTTATTTCTGGGCTCCCTATTCTGTTCCACTGCCGGGTGTGTCTGTTTTGGTTCCAGTTCCATACTGTTTTGATTACTCCAGCTTTGTTGTATATCTTGAAATCTGAGATTGTAATACCTCCACTGTGTTGTTCTTCCTCAAGACTACTTTGTCTATTCGAGGTCTTTTGTGGTTCCATACAAATTTTAGGATTACTGTTTCTAGTTCTGTGAAAATGCTCACGGTAGTTTCATAGGGTTTGCGCTGAATCTGTGCTTTGGGTAGTTGGGACATTTTAATGATACTGATTCTTCCAATCCATGAGCATGGTTCTGCAGGGTGGTTTTAATCACATTATCAGTCTTACAGAATCTGTTTTATACTTTGTACTGTTTCAGCCTCCCTTGACTTAAAGCTAGCAGTTAAAAAGCAAACCCCTGCAAACTTGCAACCCAAGTCACTAATACGAATTCTATAAAAAACAAACAATAAAACAAAAACCCCCACCTCATTCTAAGACCCTACGTGGTTAGAAGAGCCATTTGG
Source organism: Panthera leo (assembly GCF_018350215.1). NCBI lineage: Eukaryota > Metazoa > Chordata > Mammalia > Carnivora > Felidae > Panthera > Panthera leo. The sequence continues at coordinate 45,394,241 of NC_056691.1, read as the reverse complement.
AAACATTCAGGACAATGACGCTGTTGGTCTGTGCAACACTTTAGTGATCCTGTCTTAGGGACAGATTTTCCAGCCACTTCCCATGCTCACTGTGCCACCACCCTAGGCAGTGTAGGACAGAGGAGAGTCCTAGGATTGGAGTCATTCAGAGTTGGGTTGACACCTGGTTCCTCTGCCTTTCACTGTGGGATCATATCCACAGTCATTGAGCTGTTGAAAAAGACACCACACAAAATATCTGGCAAAGTGTAAATGATCCAAACAGAAAAAACAAGTGTCCTTCATCCATATCGAAAGAATAGAATACTTAGCCATTTCTTGTTCTTTCTGCCACTTTTACTGAATACAAATGGAAAGGAGAGATATATGTTTATCTAGTATAGCATCTAATCATAGACTTGGGAATCCTACAGACCTGGATTCAAATCCCACTTCTAGCTCTTACTAGTTGTTATAATTTGTTTTTTCTTATGTCAAGTTTTTATTTAACTTCCAGTTAGCTAACATATAGTGTAATAGTAGTTTCAGGAGTAGAAACCAGTTGTATGGATTTAAACAGAAATTGTTGGGGCGCCTGGGTGGCTCAGTCGGTTAAGTGTCCAACTTCGGCTCGGCTCATGATCTCACAGTTCGTGGGTTCGAGCCCTGCGTCGGGCTCTGTGCTGACAGCTCAGAGCCTGGAGCCTGCTTTGGATTCTGTGTCTCCCTCTCACTGCCCCTCCCCCCGCTCGCACTCTGTCTCTCTCTCTCAAAAACAAACAAAAAACATAAAAATTGTTCTGAACCAATTGTTCAGAACCAATTGTTCTGAATCATTTTCTCAAGTGATGTGAAAGTAACTTGTATCTCTTGGAGTAACAGAAAAAACAGGTGAGATAATTTCCTAGCACTTAGAATAGAATACCTGGGAGCTATTGCCATTTGTCCAGCTATTTTTTGTTTCCTCTACTGTATCTTTAGCTCTAGATGGCCATGTTCCTTTTTAAAGGCCGGTGGAAGGGAAGGTGAGAAATTCACGGGTGGAGATCTAGTATAGGAAATTATTGCTGGTAAGGTGAGAGAGAGAGAGGAAAAAAAAATACCATGAAAGCTTAAAAGATGGAAATAGGACTGTAATCCTAAAGAGGCTGTTAAGAACTCAGCATTATAAGTTTATGGGAGATTTTAAATTTTACTTATTAAATAAAAGTAGAGAAATAGTGTTCATTAAGATGAAGACATTTTAAGTGTTGAAATATCAAATGTAAAATAAAAGTCAGGATAATATTTAGAGCCTTGACTCCTAATAACAGAGTAGTCAGCTAGCCAAGACCTAGATGGACTTCCCTTAACTGTATTTCCTTACAAAATAAAAAGGAGTACATGTCTGTCCCAGAAGCAGCATATTTGGGACAAGAGTTATTGATGTTTATTATACGTTAACTAACACAATGTTTATAGTTCCAACATTCCATCATGCTAATTTTAGAGAACAGAATTAACCATCCAGGTTGAATGCAAGTTGTAGTCTATCATGGAATTATTTTACCTGGAGGATGACCAAGCTCGTTGAAAGTCTAAGTCATGTTTTCTTTTGGCATACTTTCTTTTGGTATTCTTTGGTGTATATTTTTTGGACTTTTTACTTTCTTAGGCTAAATTGGCTAATATCAGTTTCATGGTGAAACAGCACTTTCAAAATTAAGAGTAATGTTATTTTAGTTATTGACATTGTAAGGCATGCAAGTGAGAACGGGATAAGTAGACTAGTAAGAAAGAAAACAGAGCACCTTAATTGTGCCTAGAAAATGTGCACCTTTTTTATGATTTCCAAAATTATGTAGGCTTGCCTAGTTATAGAAATTATTATGCAGCTTAGAAATCTGATGTCTTGGAGTTCCAGAAATTCCAGACTATTTAAATGTGCTTGTATTCACTATTAATCTAATGTGATCTAATTATAGAACTATGGTCCGTGTAATCAAACTATATCCTGGTTTGGTAATTAAAAAAAAAAGGCAAATCTACGTTGAATCTTTTTATTCAGAGTGATTTGCAGTGTCTGCTGTTCATGGGGCTCAAATGATTTTTAAGTCTTTTTTGTTGGGAGGGATGACAAGTGAGGGATTTACCACATGAGGGAAGACAGCTGCCATTTTCATCCTGGGCTACTATTAATTTTTGTTGTGATTGTTTGCCTTCCTCTTTTTATCTCTTTCAGATTTTATCTGTCCTCTATTTGTGGTATTCATTTACTGTCTTTTCTATAGTTTTCCAAATAGACCTGGTGTTGGAAAAAGCTTTGAAAATCCGTCTCATCATATTCAAAGTTTCATTTTCTACCCCCTTCCTTCATTTGAGCTCTGCAGACAATTAGAAGAATTCCCTCATTATGAGATGACTCGGGAGGCCCCTGCTTTAAAATAACCAAACAAAACTCTAAGGTTGTGTAATCATTCTTGGTTTTCCTGTTTCCCCATTTTTTTAAGTGAAGAAACTGTAGTTAAGATTGTGGCTAAGCTTCTTTCCACCGTTAGCCTAGCTGATTGCATATAGCATCTTGAAAAATGCATTGGTGTGCAACTGCTTTCAGTGGGCTGAAAAACACGTCCACAAATTTGTGATGTCACTTGGCCGTTACCTTTGCGAGACTAAGTGACGACTGAATTATCTTTTTGGGAAACTGGTCTTCCAAAATCTCAAGATAAGTGATTTCATAAAGCAACAGGAGAGTTTAACTAACTGAACCATGTATCAAATGATTGTGGTGGGTTTATAGAAGGTGTGTTTGTGTTCCGTGTTTTGTTCTGTGCATTTCTGGATGTTGTATACACACGTATTTATTTTGATAGGGAAAAGCCATTATGAATTTCTAAAAGCCATCATGAATCACACACAATTGCAAAAGGGGAGGAAACCCATTGACAATAAGACTAAAATAATTTAATGGAATAAAATTTTTTATGTATTTTCAAAATACACAATATACATTAAATACAGTAAACAGTAATAAATTTTATATATTTAAAAAACACACTTTAGGAGTAAAAGGCAAACCTATAAAATAAATCGTTGCTTAAAGACATCCTTTTTGGAAATAATTACATGTCAATTAAAATTATATAGAGAAGGGGCTCCTGGGTGGCTCAGTTGGTTGAACGTCCAACTTTGGCCCACGTCATGATCTCACAGTTTGTGAGTTCGAGCCCCATGTCAGGCTCTGTGCTGACAGCTCAGAGCCTGGAGCCTGCTTTGGATTCTTTGCCTCCCTCCCTCTCTGCCCCTACCCTGCTTGTGCTCTGTCTCTGTCTCTCTCTCAAAAATAAATATTAAAAAAAAGTTATATAGAGAAATATAGTAAACTTTTAATTTTATAATACAATATATATAAAACATATAAATATGCTTTTAATTTATAAAATGGGAAAATAAAAAAGGTCCAAAAGAAACACAGAACTATTTTAACACATGATAATATAAGTGAATATAAAACTAGGCGTTACTCCTCTCCAACCCCTTCCTCCCAAAAGAGTCCCCATGTTTAGCTTGGTAAAAATAAATAAATAAATTAATTAATTAATTAAATTAAATTTAAAAAGTTGAATTGAGAAATTCGTTTATTTCAATAGAGGTAATCAAAATAGCTTGGTTTTCATAGTGTGGAAACACTACCAACCCTGAAATACTGATTTTGAAGGACTTTGTTCTGACTTTGTGCAGAAGCCTGAGAAAGGTTTTTATTGATCCTCCTGGATGTCTCAACTCCAGGAGAGGGGAAAATCTCCACAAAACTAACCTTTGTATCAGGACATTAGACTGATATGCCTTTAGGAAACTCTCAGAGTAATCCAATTTACTCCTTTGCGTTTTGAGAAATGCTTGAAATTCAAAGACTTCATATAAAATCGAATTAAAAAGTCTAAACTCTGCATTGTTCCTTTGCATTGCAATAAACACTGCTGCACATGTATTCATTTTACAAAACGAAAAATCTATAAATCAAAACACCAGGAAATTCCTCAAATTCCTGTGCCTACAAAACTTCCATTTGTGAACCTAAATTGCAAAAACCATTGTTACATTTACTAATAATCCCCTCCCATTCCTGATAAGGGCAAGCAAGCGTCTGCTGGTCAAAAATCCCTCCAAGGATCTCACACAGTCTTAGATTCTGCGAACAAACATGAAGGAAATGCCAACAGAGTATTGTAAAGTAAACCCTTTTCGGAAGACCGCCAAATTGCACCCTGATTTCTTTTTAGCTGTGTGGCAGGTACGTTTTTGCATTGCTGGATTAAATAATCTGGTTTTCCATGAAATCACAGATTTTCTTTCCACTTTTGAGTTGAGATCAGGTTTATGTTGTTGGAGATAAAACTGTCCTGGAGACTGTGTCAGGCTGACCTTCTCAATGTTGAATCTTCCTGGGAATGAATGGCACAGTTCACTCTGTAGGTAGGATTTTAGGTTTTTCCTTTTTTTTTTTTTTTTTTTTTTTTGCGTTTGATCCATGCAGTTCTTCAGTGTGATCATTAAAAAACTATATTTATAGTATAATTTTAAAGATGCTGAGATTCGCCTTTTTTATTCACTGATAGTCTTTAAAAAAAAAAAAAAAGATTATTTATTTTGAGGGAGGAGGGGCAGCGTGTGAGAGAATCCCAAGCAGGCTCTGTGCTGTCAGTGCAGAGCCCAATGTGGGGATCGATCCCACAAACTGTGAGATCATGACCTGAGCTGAAATCAAGAGTTGGATGCTTAACTGACTGAGCCATGCAGGCGCCCTTTCACTGATAGCCTTAATGTACTAATCACTACATTAAATTATATTTATTTTATTAATAATAGCTTACATTTATTTAGGACTTTTTAAAAAAAAATTTTTTTTTAACACTTATTTTTGAGACAGAGAGAGACAGCATGAACGGGGAGGGTCAGAGAGAGAGGGAGACACAGAATCCGAAACAGGCTCCAGGCTCTGAGCTGTCAGCACAGAGCCCGATGCAGGGCTTGAACTCACAGACCGCGAGATCATGACGTGAGCCGAAGTCGGACGCTCAACCGACTGAGCCACCCAGGCGCCCCAATTTAGGACTTTTTATGTGCCAAATAGTTTTCTAAGTCCATGTGCATTAACTAATTTAATCTTCACAATAACCTTATACTAAATATTTACTATATAATATTAATACTAATTATTATTTCCAGTGTAATTACTTAACACAAGTTAAATAAATGACTGAAGGCCACATAAATTGTGGATGGTGGAGTGAAAATTTGGATTTAGGCTATTTGTCTTGAATTCTCTACTCTTCTAAATGTGCTTATTGTATATCTCACCAAGTAGGATATAAATACCCTGAGGGCTGGGCCTTGGTCTTATTCATGGCTAGATCTCCCAGGATCCAGAACAGTGCACTTAATAAGTATGACGAATGATGAATAAACAAAAATATATATAAATAAAATTATGTCAACGTTTGTGTCTTACAGAAGAAAGTAATTGATGGTTTTGAACACGTTAAAGATCTGCTTCTAAGGTTCTTGACAGAAATTCATAGGATGGAAATAGTGTGGGTTATTTAGTAAAATAATAGTCTTTGAGGCTAATTTTTATTTCTTTTTTAAATGAAATATAATTAACATACAGTGTTGGGGCGCCTGGACGGCTCCCGTCGGTTAAGCGTCCGACTCTTGGTTTCAGCTCAGGTCGTGATCTCACGGTTCGTGAGTTCAAGCCCCACATTGGGCTCCGTGCTGACAGCATGGAGCCTGCCTGGGATTCTCTCTCTCCCTCTCTCTCTCTGCCCCTCCTCTGCTCTGTCTCTCAAAATAAATAAACTTTAAAAAATTCAAAAACGTAGTGTTATATTTCAGATGTACAGTATGATTCAACAGTTCTGTACTCAGTGTTCATCACTCTAAGTGTACTCTTAATCCCCTTCATCTCTTTCACCCATCACCCCACTCACCTCCCCTCTGGCAACCACCAGTTTGTTTTCTGTATTCGAGTCTGTTTTTTTTGTTTCTCTTTTTTTTTTCTTCATTTGTTTCTTAAATTCCACATTTGAGTGAAATTATATGGTGTTTGTCTTTCTCTCTCTGACTTATTTCACTTAGCATTGTATCTTCTGGGTCCATCCATGTTGTTGCACATGGCAAGATTTTGTCCTGTTTAATGGCTGAGTAATATTCCATTATATATGTGTACACACACACACACACACACACACACACACACACACACACCCCATCTCTTCTTTATCCATCTATGGATGCACACTTGAGTTGTTTCCATATCTTGGCTATTGTCAATAATGCTACTATAAACATAGGGGTGTGTATATCTTTTCGAATTGGTGTTTTCATTTTCTTTGGGTAAATGGAATTCCAGTGGAATTACTGGATCATATGGTATTTCTATTTTGAATTTTTAAGGAAACTCCATACTGTTTTCCACAGTGACTGCACCACAGGCATTTTCACCAACAGTGTACCGATGCTCCTTTTTCTCCACAGCCTCACCAATACTTGGTATTTCCTGTGTTTTTGATTTTAGTCATTCTGACTGATTGATATCTCCTTGTGGGTTTGATTTGCATTTCCCTAATGATTAGGTTAGGGATGTTGAGCATCTTCTCATGTGTCTGTTGGCCATCTGTATATCTTCTTTGGAAAAATGTCTATTTGGGTCCCCTGCTTGTTTTTAATCAGATTATTTGGTGTATTTTTGGTGTTGTATAAGTTATTTATATATTTTGGATATTAATGCCTTATAGGATATAGCATTTGCAAATATCTTCACCCATTGAGTAGGTTACTTTTTGCTGATGGTTTCCTCCCCTATGCAAAAGTCTTTTATTCTGGTGCAGTCTCAATAGTTTAATTTTACTTTTGTTTCTCTTGCCAGAGTAGACCTATCTAGAAAAACATCTCTATAGCTGATGTCAAAGCAATTATCACCTATGTTTTTTTCTAGGATTTTTATGGCCTCAGGTCTCACGTTTAGGTCTTTGACCCATTTTGAGTTTATTTTTGTGTATGGTGCAAAAAAGTGGTCCAGTTTAATTCTTTTGCATGTAGCTGTCTCATCTTCCCAGTACCATTTGTTGAAGAGACTGTCTTTTCCCCACGGTGTCCTCTTGCCTACTTTGTCTTAGATTAGTTGACCAGAGATGTGTGGGTATATTTCCAGGCTCTCCTGTTCTTTTGATCTATATCTCTGTCGTTTGTGTCAGTACCATACTGTTTTGACTAATACAGCTATTGTCATGTATCTGGAAATCAGGGAATGTGATACCTCCATCTTTGTTCTTCTTTCTCAACATTGCTTTGTCTGTTTGAGGTCTTTTGTGGTTCCTTACAAATTTTCGGATCGTTGAGGCACCTGGTTGGCTCGGTTAAACATCTGACTCTTGATTTCAGCTCAGATTATGATCCCCGGGTCATGGGATCAAGCCCCACATGGGCTTCATGCTAGTGTGGAGCCTGCTTAAGGTTCTCTCTCCCTCTGCCACACTCGTGTGCTCTCTCAAATTAAAAAAAACAAATTAGGATTATTCTAGTTCTGTGAAAAATGTTGTTGGCATTTTGATAGGGGTTGCATTAGATCTGTAGATTGCTTTGGGTGGTGTGGACATTCTAACAATACTGGTTCTAATCAGTAAGCGTGGGATACCGTTCCATTTATGTGTCATCTTCAATTTCTTTCATCAGTGTTTTATAGTTTTACCTTTATCTCCTTGATTACATTTATTCCTAGATGTTTTGTTATTTTTGGTGCAATTGTAAACATGATTGTTCTGTTGTTTTTTTTTTTTTTGTTTTGTTTTTTTAACGTTTTATTTTTGAGACAGGGAGAGACAGAGCATGAACAGGGGAGGGTCAGAGAGAGGGAGACACAGAATCCGAAACAGGCTCCAGGCTCTGAGCTGTCAGCACAGAGCCCGACGCGGGGCTCAAACTCACGGACTGCGAGATCATGACCTGAGCCGAAGTCGGCCTCTTAACTGACTGAGCCACCCAGGCGCCCCAACATGATTGTTCTCTTAATTTCTTTTTCTGCTACTTTTAATTCTAGAAATTCTCTCTATAGAGGGAATAGTTCATAACAAAAGCTGCCATTTATAAAGTCACAACTTAGTTTTAGTCACTGCTTAACTTGGAATTTAGGATTCCCAAATAGAACATAAAAATGCAAAGTATTTTTATTTTATAGTTACCATACTTTTTTGAGTATACCACATTATGACAATGTTTCATTTGGCCTAAGTTACTGGTTGTTTTTTTTTTTTTTTTTTTTTTTTTTTAATGATGCTTTTATTCTACCTGGTTTGAGCTATGCTAAACATTAAAAAACCATTAGTAATTAGTCATGTTCTCTTAGGATTTGTTTAAAATGATGAAGTGCTAAGTTCTCACAGGTGTAGAGCTCCAAATAACTGGCCAAATTATTATACATAAAGGCAAGTAATAAATTAAAAAGTCTAGTCTTCAAAAGTGTTTGGTGTTGATTTAGAATATCAAGGAGGTTCTTGTTTTAAGTTTAACTTTTTAAAAGAGGCTTTTTAAAAAAAATTTTTTTTTAACGTTTATTTATTTTTGAGACAGAGAGAGACGGAGCATGAACAGGGGAGGGGCAGAGAGAGAGGGAGACACAGAATCTGAAATGGGCTTCAGGCTCTGAGCTGTCAGCACAGAGCCCGACGCGGGGCTCGAACTCACGGACCGTGAGATCATGACCTGAGCCGAAGTCAGATGCTTAACCGACAGAGCCACCCAGGTGCCCCTAAAAGAGGCTTTTGAGGGGCACCTGGTGGCTCGGTTGGTTAAGCATTCGACTTCAGCTCAGGTCATGATCTTACAGTTAGTGAGTTCCAGCCCCTCATGGGCTCTGTGCTGACAGCTCAGAGCCTGGAGCCTGCTTCGAATTCTGGGTCTCCCTCTCTCTCTGCCCCTCCCAGGCTTGTGCTCTGTCTGTCTCAAAAATAAACAAACATTAAAAAAAAATTTGAAAAGAGGCGTTTTGAAAGAATAGACTATAACCTGGATATTAGGCATGAGGATAGCCCATGAAATGACAAGGGGGAAAATGTCTTTGTGCTTCAAAACGAGGGATTTAGAGTCACGTCGTCTAGATTTTTATCCCAGATCTGTAGGCAAGTCACTTTCACTTTGTAAGATGCAAGGCCCTTTATAAAAGGCAGAAAAAAATTAAAACACTTATTTCTTAGAGTCATTGTGGAGATTAAATGAGGTATGGTGTATGTTTGGAACCTTACACGAATTAACCGGTAAATATTGGCTGTTCTCAATTTAAGAATAGCTCCAACTAGATTCTCCCAGTGTATTGTCATCGAATGGTCAAGTTAGAGTTGAAGAACCATCAGATAATTTAATTGACGTTGTAAGAGGTGTCTTCACATATTCCATATGTATGTATGTGGTTGTGGGGTTTGGGGGCATGTTGATTGCCAATTTCTATGCAATTGGGATTGCATCAGTAACAAGTGGTGATTCTCAACAGGGCGAATTCTATTGTCCAGTAACATTCTCTGTTTTAGGAGATTTCCCCCTCTGTACTCATCAGTTAAGGGGCAGTCTGACATCATGGATAGCTTACAACTCCGGAAACCAAAAAGCTCGGGATCTATATGTTTCTAGGTCTGCCGCTAGGGCAAGTCACTTCTCTGGTTCTCCAGTTTTTTATTTGTAAAAAAGGTAGGATTGGGCTAGAGTGGACCCTAGAGATCCATCTTATTAAGAAGTATTTAGGTCTTTTCTTTCTGTAGTGAGCCATAGAATTAGGAATATGTGTTGTTATGTACGCATTCACGTGTATATATCTTCTGAGATTTTTATCAGAAATTAGATGATTTTCCTAATTAGCAGGCACTGACCAAACGGAAGATTAGGTGGTTCCTAAGTACTTATTTGCTCCTCAGATGTTCGCCTAAAATCTTTTATCTGAAGGCTGCCGGGTGTCACTGACAGCAAGCTTGGATCATTTGGTAATTATAATTGCAGTTAAGTATACTTCTTTATGTAAATATAAATTAAGAAACTAGGGCATTGTAAAGAAAGACTAACAAAATAAATACAGCTGTGTAGATAGCTTCTCTAGATGGACTAACGTATGAATCATATGCAATTCCCTTAGCCAAGCAGAGACCCTCTTGACTCAGTGCTGCGGTCATAAACATGCTGATAGAGCATGTGGGCCCAGTGTTGGCACATCTTGGATTTCTCTGCAGTAGGTGATTTTCCAGGATTAACAAGCCTATGATTCTAAGTCACAGATTATTCCTAGATCTGCCTCAAAAATAAAGACAGCTATTGAAAAATATAAAGCAATCCTCCTTCTTTAAATCACTACTATGCTCCTTCAATCTCCAGTACATTTTCCTTTTACCACTGAAAGCAAAGTAAAATGTTCTCTTAAAAAAAAAAAAAGAAAAAGAAAAAAAAATGCAGCCTATACAGGGGGTATTAATGTAAGAAGTCACGTTATATTTAGATTGGGGAAGAAGAATGTGTGTTTTGAGGTCAGTAATTGGAGCTGAGCCATAAGTGTGTGAATTCTCAATGATTTGAAAATGCTTACTGACTTGGAAAAAAATGTGTATGTTGAATTCTTTTCATTTTCCACTGGCTTTTAAAGGTTAGGATTGTATTACTTCTCTTCCCCCTTAAAAAAAATGCTACGATGACTTAGATGAAATCGAAATTTCTGGGCCCATTATTCAAAACCCTTCACAACCCAGCCCCAGCACCTTTTTTATTTTATCTCCTATTATTCCCTTCTCTACACTTTCCTCCAACTGTAGCCTCCAGGGGTTCTCATTACTCCCCAGTACACCTGCATTTTCACACCTCTGCCTCTTTGCTTAGTCTGCTCCCCTGACCTAGGATGCCCTTTCTCCTACTCGGTCTACCTGACAGACTCCCGTCCCTTCTCCCAGATCCCTCTGAAGTGTTACCTGTCTTCATGAGTCTCTCTGGATCCTTTCCCGAGGCAGGTCTCTCCCTCACCTGTGCTCCCATACAGAGCACTTTAAACGGCACCATTATTCACACCGTGTCAGAATTCTGTCCTCACATTCTCCTACCGCTGCTTTCCTCTGGAGCAAGGACCATGGTTTCTGCCAAAGTGAATAACAACACGTGTGCCTTTCTTGCAGGGGGAGAGCTATCCCGATTCAGATAAAATACAGGTTTTCTTTTCTCTTCATTTGTTATATGTAATTTGGAGAATACAAAATGCAAAAAACAAAAAGGAGGAAATGAAACGGACCTCTAACCCTACTCCCTCAGAGGTTATGTTAACAGTTTAGTATACCTATTTCCAGTGAAAGCATACTTTTAAGAGGGACTGGGGTGTTTAAAATTAGAAAATTACCTACATGCTTACCAGATGATCCTAATTCTTGACTTTGCTGTTTCTTTGTTAGCTCACAGAGAGAATAATCATCCTCTTTGTGGTGATCACCAGTCAAGAGGAAGTCCAAGAGAAATACGTGGTGTGTGTTTTATTCATCTTTTGGAATCTATTGGATATGGTTAGGTAAGGAGGCAAAATAATCTCTTAAAACAAAGCCAAGTTGCTTTTCTACAATGCAGCCAGTAATAGCCGCCTACGTTTGGTTACTGTGAATGAGAGAGAAAAACATAACCCCTTTGCAAATTATTTTATCTTGATATGGAAATGTATTTTTAGCGCTTCCCATAATGGGCATATCAGAGATAATGAAAACCTACTGCGGTATTACAAGAGCAAATCAGCGCATTCAGGTTTCCTGCAGAAAACTTGGCAAAACACCAGTTTGGAATAAACCTCACAGCTGTTTGCTAATGAAAGGCATTCCTTGCAATTGCTCTGGTCCATGTGACTCTAACAAGCAAAGCAAGACTTTTATCATATCCCAGTCAGGATTTCCAAAGTTGCTTTCTGTGAGTTCCAGAATATTTTAAATACAGGACCTCATCTCTCTGGGGGGAAAAATGCACCTCCACATGCATTTATTTTTTTGTTGAAGTATAATTAACATACGATGTTATATTAGTTTCAGGTGTACAACATAGTGATTGGACAGTTCTATACATTACTCATGCGGTGCTCACCGGGATAAGTGTAGTCACCATCCGTCACCATACAATATTATCATAGTATTATTGGCTACATTCCCTGTGCTGCACTTTTCGTCTCCAGGATACATTTTGAATACAATTCCAGTGGGTTTGAATGACTTCTTGAAGGTATTTTATGGATTCCTTGGGAATCCTTGAACCTCAGGTTAAGAATCTTTTCCTCTAGATGATCTTCAGTTTCCTTCTATGTCGAAAACTTCTCAGAGATGGGTCTAGTCTTACCTTTACCAGCAGTGGGGTGAACAGTCCCCTTTGCTCAGAGGCTCATCTTGGGGAGGTGTCCTAACTGCGACTTCAGCTTTCACAATAGAGACCTGCCTCTCCCACTTGCAAGGTCTGGATGTGGTTAGGTAACAAAAGAGCCATAGCATTTTAGCTGAGGTTATGTAAATTCTTTGTTTATTGTATTGTCAGTAACCTAGCTGAGTTAAAATATTTCTAAATAATAGGTTGAGCCCCTAGAGTGAGTTAGGATGAACTATTTTGTTGAATTCTTTGTGTATATAATTTGTGTAAGCTATTTCTCATTTTTAACTGATAGTTTTGTAGAGTCGGGGCAAATTCCATGGACTTCTGTAGCCCATGACTTTGCGTTCCTGAGACCAGGAGCCCCGACTGGGACTGGGACTTTCTGATGTCTTGTTCTCTGTTGTGCCCGAATTTCTCAGTGCCTGTTCAGTCTCAGATGAGCTCGGTTAGACCCATTAGAGAACAAAATGACTTAGCATCGGGAGCAGCATCATGATGTCCGGAAGGACTTTTTAACACAGAAGATCTTAGGATGAATCTCACCTCCACTACTTGCTATATAATCTTGGACAAATCACTGAGCCTTTAAAAACAAATAACAGAATTAAGATAATTCATGTACCTTAACATTCACCCTTTTAAATATAAAATTTGGGGGTTTTAGGGTATTCAAAGATGTGTATAACTATCATCACTAATTCGAGGACATTTTCATTGCATTCAAAAGAAACCCCAAGCCTGTTAGCAGTAAAGTCCCCATTTTCTCCTCCTCTCAGCCCCTGGCAACCACTAACCTACTCTCTGTATGAATTTGCTGGCATTTCATATGAATGGAATCATATGGTATGTAGCCATTTGTGACTGGCTTCCTTCACTTAGCATAATGTTTTCAAGGTTTATCCATGTTATAACACATATCAGTATTTCCTCTTTATGGCTGAATAATACTCCATTATATCGATATACCACTTTTTATCCTTTCTCTAGTTGATGGACCTACTTTTTGGTTATGAGGAATACTGCTGTAAACATCCATGTACAAGTTTTTGTGTGCACAAAGACTTTCATTTCTCCTAACTTAGAAGTGAAATCCCTGAGCACCTAACTAACCTTTCTCTATGAAGTTGGGGAGGAATTATCTTCCCAGCTTACCCTAGAATGACGTTTTTATAAATGCAAGGACTAGAAATTTGCCCAACCTAATAAAGGCATCTATAAAAAATCTGCATCCAAGTGATTGTTAATGTTGAAAAATGGATGCTTTCCTTCTACACCCAGGAATGAGACAAGGAGGTCCACTCTTGCCACTTGTGTTCAACATTATACTGGAAGTTCCAGCCAAGTTCTGGCAATTGGGCAAGAAAATTATGTGAAAGGCAATCATATTAGACAGGAAGGAGTGAAGTCTCTATTGGCAGGTGATATGATTTTGTATATAAATCATAAGGAATCCACTAAAAATATTAGAACTAGTAAACTGGTAAAGGCCGTAGAATACAAAACCAACATACAAAAGTCAATTGTATTCTATACACTTGCAATGGCCTATCCTAAAATAAAATTAAGAAAAACCGTTTCATTTATAAAAGCATCAAAAAAAAAAAAAGTACTTAGGCATAAATTTAACAAAAGATGTGTAGAACTTGTCCCTTGAAAACTATAAAATATTGTTGGGAGAAATTTAAAAATATCTAAATAAATACAAAGATAACCCGTGTTTATGGGCTGAAGACTTAATGTTGTTAAGACTGCAAAACTCTGCAAACTGATGTACACATTTGGTGCAATCCTTATCAGAATCCCAGCTGGCTGCTTGGAGAGAATTGCGAAGCTGATCTTAAAACTTGTGTGGAAATTCAAGGAACTTAGAATAGCCACAGCAATCTTGAAGAGGAAGAACATGGTTGGACGACTCACACTTCTCAGTTTGAAAACTTCCTACAAAGCAATAATAATCAAGAATGTGATACTGGCATAAGGATAGACCATAGAATAGACTTGTTAGTCCAGAGGTTAAACTCTCACGTTTATAGTAAATTGATTTTTGACAAGGTTACCAAGACAATTGTTGGAGGGCAAAAAGTCTTTTTAACAAATGGTGCTGGGACAACCAGATGTCCACCTGAATGGTCCCTTACCTCCCACAATACACAGCAATTAACTCAAAATGGATCAAAACACTGAATGTAAGATCTAAAATTATAAAACTCTGAGACGAACACGTAGGGGTAAACCTTCATGGTTTTGGATTTGATAGTGGATTCTCAGACACCAAAAACACAAGCAATGAAAGAAAAAAGATACTTTGGACTTCATTAAAAGTGGCCTTTAAACATATGAGAAGATGCTTATCTACTTTTGTACTAAAAAGAAAAATAGGGGCGCCTGGGTGGTTCAGTCAGCTGAACGTCCGACTTCAGCTCAGGTCATGATCTCGCGGTTCGTGAGTTCGAGCCCTGCATTGGGCTCTGTGCTGACTGACAGCTCAGAGCCTGGAGCCTGCTTCGGATTCTGTGTCTCCCTCTCTCTCTCTCTGCCCCTCCCCTGCTCATGCTCTGTCTCTCCCTCTCTCTCAAAAATAAATATAAAAAAATTTTTTTAAAGAAAAATAGATGCTATTTTTCACTTAGATTGGTAAAAATCAAGTTTGATAACCTGCCATGTTTAATGAAGGCTCACGCTGTTGGTGTATAATACCTGTACCCATAGATAAGCAAATGCAAAACTATTTAAGAGAATACATAAGAAACTGGCATTGGTCACTGCCTCTGAGGAATGGAATTGGGGTCTTAGAAGGGGAGAAAGATTTCGTTTTCTCTGTGTTTTCAGTGTCAGATTTCTTGGGTTTTTGTTTGTTTGTTGGTTGGTTTTGTTTTTTTTGCTATAGTATGCATTGCCTACTCCAGTAGTTCTCAAAGTATAAACAGATACCTGACCAGTGACACCAGCATCACCTGGAACTTGTTTATAATACAACTTCACAGGCTCTACCTCACATTCCCTAAATGAGACACTCTGGGGAGAGGGCCTAGCAATTTGTGCTTTACCAAGACCTCTGGGTGATTCTGATGTATGCTTAAGCTTGAGAATCACTGCCCAGTCGGAGAAACAAAAAGATGTGTGCTGTTTCATCTATTACATCACGAAGGCAGGTGTAAAACTACCCACTGCACCCAAAACGAGATTCTAAGGTCAGTTCTTTTAATTGGTCAGACGACAAGGCAAAGGGATGCCAAACACGGACTTAGAAGTCACACCTTTATTTTAAAAATTCATCCCCTAGATATTTACGAGTCTGTCCGTCTTAAAACACCTAGCCATGTGCTCCATAAAATGGGCTTAGCTTCTGAGTGAAATTGAAGTCACTGATCAGGGAAGCTTGTAACTGTAACTCACTGAGGGATAGGAGTTACCTTTTTGTTCACTTCCATAATTATCCATGATCCACCCCCCGAGACAAACCAGACTGACACAGTTCCCTTCCCCTTATTATTAGTTTTTTAACCTCTTCTCCTGCTTAAATGCTAGGAAGTAAAGTTTGGACTTTGCACTTTCCAGTTGTATTTCTGTGTTCAATTACAGTGTAAGCTATTTTCTTCCCTTGTTATTTCCCAGACATCAGCAGGAAATGATGTTGATGAGCTCCTTGTCTCCTTTTAGGTACACTTACAGCATGTTGTCAGTCATAGGAATATCCTACGCTGTCTTGACCTGGCTCAGTCAAACACTGTGGATGCCGATTTATCCTTTGTGTGTTCTCGCTGAAGGTAAGCAAAGAGTGACTTTGCAGTGTTGCTTACTGACAAAGCAATCTAGTTATAATGGCTCACTAAATTTTTTGATGATTAAATTACTATTTTTGCTACCGCTGACAGCTGACCCAGTGTATCATTCCTGGCACACTTCCCTTGATGCAAAAAAGCCGAGCATTAAGAAACAAAGTTGGAGGGGGCAGCAGCTTTGCTCAGTAGACAAAATATTGGGTGAGGAATGAAGACATCTGAGCACAGGCCCTTAACTTCATTAACTTGTTATATGAGTTGTAACCTTTCAGTGTACTCATCCAAAAGGGGTTTAACATTTAGTGACTCAGTGGTTATGTTTAATGCGTAGAAATTCAGTTCCCTCTGGCGGGACTGTCTTTCCTACTTAACTGTCTCCCATGCATCATACTCTGCCAGGAATAGACTCTACCTTTATTTTTATTTTATTTTATTTTATTTCTTTTATCTACTTATTTATTTATTTTATTTAATATAATTTATTGTCAAAGTGGTTTCCATTCAACACCCAGTGCTCATCCCAACAAGTGCCCTCCTACCTGCTCATCACCCACTTTCCCCTCGCCCCCCACCCCCCACCTATAGTTTGTTCTCAGTCCTTAAGAGTCTCTTATGGTTTGCCTCCCTTACTCTCTGTAACTTTTTTTTCTCCCCTTCCCTCCCCCATGGTCTTCTGTTAAGTTTCTCAAGATCCACATATGAGTGAAAACATACGATATCTGTTCTTCTCTGACTGAGTTCACTCAGCATAATGCCTTCCAGTTCCATCCACATTGCTGCAAATGGCCAGATTTCATTCTTTCTCATTGCCGAGTAGTATTCCATTGTATATATAAACCACATCTTCTTTATCCATTCGTCAGTTGATGGACATTTAGGCTCTTTCCATAGTTTGGCCGTTGTTGAAAGACTCTACCTTTAGATCAGTCATCAGTTTCTCAGGGAAGCCTTCCTCAACTTTCTCAACTCAGTCAGTCCTATCCCCCACCCCCAGTACAGCATCATGAATCTGTCTTTTACAAGACCTATCTCGGGTGTAATTAGACATTTGTGTGATTCTTTGATTAATGCCTATTTTCTGTGTAACCTCTGATATCCTTGGGGATATGAGGTTGTCTGTGTTTCCTTGCTTTCTTTCTCTTACATACCCAATATACATGCTCAATAAACACTGAATGAATTACTGAATACGATATAAAGTAAGCTAGTTACTTAGCTTAAATGTAAAACTAAAACTTAAATAATTAATCTGCCTGCAAAAAGCTTGAGGATATTAGGGGAATATATACTTCCTTCTGTAATGGAGTTGGCAAGACTGGTAGGGAACTTTCTGAAACAGACATTAAGAATTTTGAAAACAGAAGGCATAAACAAATTAAGAAAGCATATTGAGATAATTGAGGGAAAATATACAGAAAGAAATTTAACATAAAATGGTGACATTGGTGATAATCTTAAGGGTATACGTTATACCCACATGTTTTCTATCTGCCAATGACCAAAGAAAGTTTATATTATAATAAATCACAATAGGTAGAACTTTAAAATGTGTTTTGCTTTCAAAAGAATTACTAATTTTTAGAAAAAACTATGCCAAGAGACTCTAGGGAATACTCCTGAAAATTGTAAAACAAAACAAAACTGAATTACTTATTTCTTTGAGAATGGAGTCCTTCACTCATTGAAACATTTATTAAGTACATTCCTTTGTTGTATCATATGAAAAATACCATAAAGAATATACAAAGGAATAAAGTAGAAATATGACTGATCTTTTCCTAAACATAAAGGATGAATAGCTGTATAGAGAGCTTTTTCATTCTTGTTATTTGGTAATGTTAAGTCTTCTCCTTTCTGGGAAATCCATGTTCCTGTATGTTTGCCATAAAACCTATTTCTTTTGTTGAAATTAGATTCATAAACTTACTGCAATTAAAAAGCAAAGTGTATGCAGAAAGAATCCTGGAAGCATATGTGACAAAACATCAATAATGATTCTGGGGGGCACAGAATATAGGTAACTGTAGTTTTATCTTTATGTATTTCTATATATTTCAAATGCCCCAAAGTATAAAAATACGTAGTTAAGACAATCTACTTGACTTTTGATAACTCCACTATTTTTTAGTAATATTTTTTTAGTTTCCCATACAATAATATAAAAGACAAAGACCAAGTTCTTTAGATAACCAAATCAACTGTTGATACTGATAAAATGCTGGAGACTCAGGTGCAGCAAATGGAAATCTTAGATGGCACGTTTTGGTGTCACCTGCAGATCCTAGGTCCATGACCCTCATCGTGCTCAGGCTTCTCTAACAGCTTTGGTTGCCTGACATTTCCTCGGTCTTAAAATTAAAAAAAAAATTTTTTTTTAATGTTTATTTTGTTTTTGAGAGACAGTGAGAGAGAGTGAGAGAGAGAGAGAGAGAACGTGAGCAGGCAAGGGGCAGACAGAGAGGGAGACACAGCATCATCCAAAGCAGGCCCCAGGCTCTGAGCTATTAGCACAGAGCCCAACGCGGGGCTCGAACTCATGAACTGTGAGATCATGACCTGAACCGAAGTTGGACACTTAACCAAGTGAGCCACCCAGGCGCCCCCAAAATCCTTTTATTTAAAAGTAATTTTAGACTCATGAGAAGTTACAAAAATCGTGCGTTGTTCCCATGTACCCTTCACCCACTTATCCTAATAACATCTTAACATAACCATAGGACATTATTATTTCATGAAATGTCATAAAATAATCTATATGTGAGATATAATTTCATAGAACCTTCTTCTCTTTATTGAAGTATAACAGACAATGCTATATTAGTTTCAGGTATACAACATATTGATTCAACAATTCCATACATTACTCATTGCTTCCCACAGTAAGTGTAGTCACCAGCTGTCACTCTACATTATTACGATATTATTGACTATGACACCCTATGCTGTACTTTTCATTTGTCTTACTCATTTTATAACTGGAAGTTTGTACTTCTTAATCCCCTTTGTCTATTTAGCCCATCCCCCCCCCCCAACCACCTCCCTAACTGGCAACCGCAAGTTGGTTCTCTATATTTAACAGTCTATTTCTTGTTTATCTTTTATATTCCACATATAAATGAAATTATATGGTATTTGTCTTTCTCTGTGTATTTCACTTAGCATAATACCCTATCTGATTGATAAGTCCTTTGTGTATTTTGCATATTAAACCCTTGTCAGATATTTCACTTTCAAATATCTTCTCCCATTCACTAGGTTGCCTTTTTGTTTTGTCGATGCTTTCCTTTGCTGTACAAAAGCTTTTTATCTGGGGGCACCTGGGTGGTTCCGTTGGTTAAGCAGCTCTTGATTTTGGCCCAGGTCATGATCTCACAGTACGTGAGATGGAGCCCTTGCTTGGGATTCTCTCTCCCCCTCTCTTCCCCTCTCCTTCCCCCCTCTCAAAATAAAATGAACAAACAATTTTTAAAAATAAAAAAAATTTTAAAAAGCTTTTTATTTTGATGTAGTCCCAATGATTTAATTTTGGTTTCATTTCCCTTGCCTAAGGAGACATATCTGTAAATATGTTGCTAAGGGTGATGGCCAAATTACTGCTTATGTTTTCTTGCAGGAGTTTTATGGTTTCACGATTCACATTTAGGTCTCTAATCCATTTTGAGTTTATTTTTGTGTACAGTGTAAGAAAGGGGCCAGTTTCAATCTTTTGCATATAGCTATCCCATTTTCCCAGACCATTTATTGAAAAAACTGTCTTTTCCCCATTGTAAATTCTTGCCTTTGTCATTGATTAATTGGCTATATATGCATGGGTTTATTTCTGGGTTCTCTATCTTGTTCCATTGATCTGTGTATCTGTTTTAATACCGTACTGTTTTGATTACTACAGCTTTGTTGCCTATCTTGAAATCTGGAATTAATGTACCTCCGGCTGTGTTGTTCTTTCTCAAGATTTCTTTGTCAATTCAAGGTATTTTGTGGTTCTATACAAATTTTAGGATTATCTGTTCTAGTTCTATGAAAAATGCTATTGGTGTTTTTATAGGGATTGCATTGAATCTGTAGTTTGCTTTGTGTAGTGTGGATCTTTTAATGATATTTTTCCAATCCATGAGCATGTTTGTGTCATCTTCAGTTTCTTTCATCAGTGTCTTACAGTTTTCAGAGTGTAGGTCTTTCACTTCTTTGGTTAAGTTTATTCCTAGGTATTTTATTCTTTTTGGTGCAACTGTACATGGTTAGTAGTGTATAGAAGAAATGGAACAGATTTCTCTGTTATTTTTGTATCTTGCAAATTTACTGAATGTATCAATTCTAATAGTTTTTCAGTAGAGTCTGTAGGATTTTCTGTATATAGTGCACCATGTCATCTGCAAATAATCTTGGTTAACTTCTTCCTTGGCAATTTGGAAACCTCTTATTTCTTTTTCTTGTCTGATTGCTGCAGCTAAGACTTCCAGTACTATGTTGAATAAAAGTGGTGAGAGTGGACATCCTTGTCTTGTTCCTGATCTTAGAGAAAAAGCTTTTTTTTCCACCATTGAGTATGATGTTAGTTGTGGGGTTTTCATAGGTGGCTTTATGGTATGTTCCCTCTAAACCCATTTTATTGAGAGTTTTTATCATGAATGGATGTTGTATTTTGTCAAATGCTTTTTCTGCATCCTTTGAAATGGTCCAGTGGGTTTTCTGTTTCATCTTGTTAATGTGATATGACACATTGAATGATTTGCAAATATTGAATCACTCTTGCATCCCTGGAAAATCCCACTTGTTTGCAGTGAATGATCTTTTTAATGTATTGTTGTATGCAGTTTGCTAATATTTTATTGAGGATTTTGCACTATGTTCATCAGAGATACTGGCTATAGTTTCATTTTTTAAACAGTGTCTTTGGTTTTGCAATCAGGCCTTGTAGAATGAATTTGGAAGTTTTCCATCATCTTCTATTTTTTTGAAAAGACTTAAGCACTTCTTTAAATGTTTGGTAGAATTCATCTGTGAAGCCATCTGGTCCCAGACTTTTGTCTGTTGGGAGATTTTGATTACTGATTCACTTTCATTACTAATAGTAATTTGCCTGTTCAAATTTTCTATTTCTTCCTGAATCACTTTTGGGAGATTGTATATTTCTAGGAATTCATCTGTTTCTTCTAGATTGCCCAATTTGTTGGCATGTAATTTTTCACTCTATTCTCTTACAATCCTTTGTATTTCTGTGGTATCAGTTGTTATTTCTTTTCCTTCATTTTTTATTTTAGTCCTCTTTTCTGATGAATCTGGCTAAAGGCCATCAATTTTGCTTATCATTTCAAAGGGCAGCTGTTGGTTTGATTGATCTCTTCTGTCATTTTTTTAGTTTACTTTTTACTTTTTTCTGCCATAATCTTTATTATTTCCTTCCTTCTACTTTCTACTAGCTTTGGGCTTTGTTCTTTTCCTGGCTCCCTTAGGTGTAAGGTTAGGTTGTTTGAAAGTTATTCTTGTTTCTTGAGATAGGCCCGTATTGCTATAAACTTCTCTTGTAGAACTGCTTTTGCCATGGCCCAAAGATTTTGGACTGCAGTGTTTCCATCTTCATTTGTCTTCATGTATTTTTTGATTTCCTCTTTGATTTCTTTGTTGACCCATTTGTTGTTTAATAGCATGTTGTGTAGCCTTCCTCTATTTGTGTTCTTTCCGAAATTTTTCTTGTAATTGATTTCCAGTTTCATACTGTTGTGGTTGGGAAAAAATGCTTGCTATGACTTCAACCTTCTTAACATTTTTGAGGCTTGTTTTGTGGCCTAACATTTGATCTGTCCTGCAGAATGCTTCATGTGCACTTAAAAAGAATGCATATTCTGTTTTTTAATGGAATGTTCTGTAGGTATCTGTTAGGGTCGTCTAGTTTAATGTGTCATTCACAGCCACTATTTCCTTGTTGATTTCCTGTCTGGATGACCTGTCCATTGATGCATGTGGGGTGTTAAAGTCCTCTCTTATTGTGTTACTCTCAGTTTCTCCTTTTATGCCTGTTAATTGCTTTATGTAATTAGATGCGTCTTTGTTGGGTGAATAGATGTTTACAATTGTTACACCCTCTTGGACTGATCACTTCATCATTATATAGTACCTCTGTCTCTTGCTACAGTCTTTGTTTTAAAGTCTATTTTGTCTAATATAAGTATTGCTACCCTGTTTCCTGCCCCATTTGCCTTGCATAGGTTTTTCCATATCTTCACTTTCAGTCTGTATGCGTATTTAGGTCTGAAGTGAGTCTCCTGTAGGCAGAAATGGATGGGTCTTGGTTTTGGTTTTTTTGTTTGTTTTTTAAATCTTTTCAGTCACCCTATAGGTGCAGTTAGTTCACTTACATTTAAAGTAATTATTAATAGATATGCACCTATTGCCGTTTTATTCATCGTTAACAACACATTGGTCGTTTTCAGAATTCTGTTCCTTTCTTCTCTTGCTCTCTTCCTTTGTGGTTTGATGGCTTGCTTTTGTGTCACATTTGGATTCCTTTCTCTTTATTTTTTTGTCTGTCTATTGTAGGTTTTTGATTTGTGGTTGCCATTGGGTTCAAATATAACATCTTATGTGTGTAATGGTCTGTATTAAGTTGATGGTCACCTAAGTTTGAACACATTCTAAAAGGTTTTACTTCCCCCTCCGTGTCTTATATAAACGATGTCATATTTTACATATTTCCTTTTTGTGTATCACTTAAATTTTATAGATATGATTGATTTTACTATTTTTGTGTTTAAACCTCCATGCTGGCTTTATAATCGGTTAGTCTACCACCTTTAAGGTGTGTTTGCTTTTTACCTGTGAAACTTTTCCTTTTATAATTTTCTTCCAGTTATGTCCTAGAAGCAGTTCTTGCTGCTTTAAAAATTCACTCTATATCACTACTTTTTGCCATATCAATTATTATGGTTGAATAATAATTGGTGTGCGCGTCCTTGGATTCATCTTTTTGAGGCTTTATGTGCTTCCTGAAGCTGGATGTCTCTTTCCTTTCCCAGATTAGGGAAGTTTTCAGTTATTTCTTCAAATAATTTTTCCCCTCCCTCTCTCTCTCTCTCTCTCTCTCTCTCTCTCTCTCTCTCTCTCTCTCTCTCTTCTGGGATCCCTTTAATGCAAATATTGTTACTCCCGATAATGCTGAGTTCCCTTAACGGATGTCATTTTTTTCCTTCCTGCTCTTCAGCTTTATTGCTTTCCATTATGCTGTCTTCCAGATTGTTGTGTTCTTCTGCATCCTCTAATCTGCTCTGGATTCCTTCTGGTGTAGTTACTTCGTTTTTTGAATGCTTCAGCTCTAACTGGTTCTTTTGTATATTTTCTCTTTGTTGGAGTTCTCATTGAGATCTGAGATCATCTACTCTTTTCTCACACCCAGCGATTATCTTTATGACCGTTACTTGGAACTCGTTATCAGGCACATCAGTTACCTGTTTCATTTAGCTCTTTTACTGTGATTTTGTTCTTTCCTTTGGGCCATATTCCTCTGTCTCCTCATTTTGTCTGTGTTTTTGTGTATCAGGTGAGTCAGCATCTCCTGGTCTTTTTTTTTTTTTTTTAAACGTTTATTTTTGAAAGAGAGAGAGAGTGCGAGCGCGTGAGCATGAGCAGGGAAGGGGCAGAGACAGAGGGAGACACAGAATCTGACACAGGCTCCAGGCTCTGAGCTAGCAGCACAGAACCTGACGTGGGGCTCAAACTCACAAGCTGTGAGATCATGACCTGAGCCAAAGTCAGACGCTTAACCGACTGAGCCACCCAGGTGTCCCTGCATCTCCTGGTCTTGAAAATAGTGTCCTTATGTTGAAGAGATCCTGTGGCGTCCTGTAGCACAACTCCACCTTGGTCTTCAAAATCAGGAATGTCCCCTATGCGGGTTGCCTATGCCCTACTGTTATGGCTGAGCTGCAGTTGCCTTCAGTGCAGCCAGCTGCTATGACCCACTTTGCCAGCTTCGGGCACACGGGGCAGAGTTTGATCCCTATGGTATTGAGAGGGCTGTTTGAAGCCTCTGTAACTAGTTGGTGGGTAGACCAACAAGTGTAATTACTGGATAGTACAGTGCTCCTATATTTAATTTTTGAGAGACCTCCATACTATTTTCCACACTGGCTGCACCTGTTTATATTCCTAGTAACAGTGTAAGAGGGTTCCCCTTTCTCTACAGCCTTGCCAACACTTGTTATTTCTTTTCTTTTTTCTTTTTCTTTTTGTACTAGCCATCCTGGCAGGTGTGAGGTGATATCTCATGATTTTGACTTGCATTTCTGTGATGATTAGTGATGCTGAGCATCTGTATGCCTTCTCTGGAGAAATGTATGTTCATGTCTTTATGTTTTTGCATTGCATTGTGTTTTTGGTGTTGAGTTGTAGAAGTTCTTCATGTATTTTGGATGTTAATGCCATGTAAGATACACACCTTGCATTCTCCCACTCAGTAGGGTGCCTTTCTGTTTTGTGAATGGTTCCTTTCACTGTGCAAAATTTCATTTTGGTGTAGTCCCAATTTTGCTTTTGTTGTCCTTGTCTGAGGAGACCTACCCCTAAATATGTTCCTAAGGGAAATATCCAAGAGTATAATGCCTATGTTTTCTTCTAGGAGTTTTGTGGTTTCAGGTTTCACATTTAGGTCTTTTATCCATTTCGAGTTTATTCTTGTCTATAATAAGGGGTCCAGTTTCATTCTTTAGAATGTGGCTGTTCAGCTTTCCCAGCATCATGTATTGAAGTGACTGCCTTTTTCCCATTGTAAATTCTTGCCTCCTTTGCCATAGATTGACCATAGAAGCATGGTTTATTTATTGGCTCTCTACCCTCTTCCATTAATTTTTGTGTCTATTTTTGTGCTAGTACTGTTTTGATCATATCGGGTTTGTTGTATACCTTGGAATATGCAGTTGTGATACCCCCAGCTGTGTTCTTTCTCAAGATTGCTTTGGCTAGTCAAGGTCTTTTGTGGTTTCATATAAACTCTAGGATGATTTATTCTAGTTCCATGAAAAAATGCTATTGGTATTTTGATAGGGATTATACTGAATCTGTAGTTTGCTTTGGGTAGTATGTCCTTTTTTTTTTATGTTTATTTATTTTTAGAAAGAGAGTAAGTGGGAGGGAGAGAATCCCAAGCAGGCTCTGCACCGTCAGTGCAAGCCTGATGCAGGACCTGAATTCACAAATTGCGAGATCATGACCTGAGCTGATGTCAGACACTTACCCGGCGAAGCCACCCAGGCGCCTTGGGTACTGTGGACATTTTAATGATAATTCTTCTAGTCCACGAGCTTGGTATATCTTTCCATTTGTTTGTGTTGTCTTCAGTCTCTTCCCTCAGTGTCTTAACAGTTTTCAGAGTATAGATGTTTCACCTCCTTGGCTTATTCCTAAGTATTTTGTTTGGTGCAACTGTTAATGGGATTGTTGTTTTCTGAATTTTTCTTTCTGCTACTTTATTAGTATATAGAAACGCAACTGATTTCCATGTGTTAATTTTGTAACCTGCAACTTTCCTGAATTCGTTTGTTTCTTCTGTTTTTTTGGTGACATCTTTAGGATTTTTATGTACAGTATCATGTCTTGTGCAGTGAGTTTAACTTCTTCCTTTCCAATTTGGATGCCTCTTAGTTCCTTTTCTTGTCTGACGTGGCTAGGACTTCCAGTACTTTGTTGAATAAAGTGACAAGAGTGAACAGCTTGACTTGTTCCTGATCCTAGAGGGAAAGCTCTTAGTTTATCACTACGATTTTAGCTTTGGGTTTTTAATACATAGCCTTTATTATGTTGAGGAATATTTTCTCTAAACCCACTTTGTTGCATTTTTATCATGAACAGATGTTTTGTCAAGTGCTTTTTCGTCATCTATTGATTGTGATTTTTATCTTTTGTTGATATGGTGTATCACATTGACTGCAAATATTGGACCAACCTAGCATCCCCATAGTCAATCCCACTTAATTGTGGTAAATGGTCCTTTTCACGTATTGTTGAATGTGGTCTGCTAATTTGTTGAGGATTTTTGCATCTGTGCAATAGGGATAATGGCTTGTATTTAGAGGGAGGGTGGTAGTCTCTTTGCTTTTGATGTAAAGGTAAAGCTGGCCTCATAGAATGTATTTGGAAGCTTCCCTTCCTATTTTTTTTAGAATCGATTGATGTGAATAGGTATAAACTCTTCTTTAAATGTTTGTTAAAATTCACCTGTGAATCCAGTTGGTCCTGGACTTCTGTTTGGGAAGTTTGTAAAGTATCGATTCAAGGTTGTTTCTAATAATGGGTCTATTCGGATTTTCTATTTTTTCCTGATTCAATTTTGGAAACGTGTTATGTTTCTAGGAATTTCTTTCTTCTAAGTTGCCCAATTTGTTGGCATCGAAATTTTCGTAGTAGTCTTGTAATCTTTTGTATTTCTGTGGGTCAGTTTTTATTTCTCCTATTTTCCGATTTTAGTTTAGTCTCCTTTTTTCTTGAGGAGCTTGGCTAAAGGTTTATTAATTTTATCTTTTCAAGGAACCAGCTCTTGGTTTCATTGATATTTTCTTTTTTTAAGTCTCTATTTCATTCATCCCTGGTCTGATCTTTATAATTTCCTTCCTTCTTCTAACCTTGTATCCTGCTGAATTTTAAGGCTCCCAAAGATTAGCCCCACTGGATTTCAAGGCCACATGTCATAGGGACTCGTTCTCACGGCAGTCCCCCAGTGCCAGGGCCCTCTGCGGTGGTTCCTTACTTCCTTGCGCTTCCAGGCTTGTGGTGTCCCCTCCGTTTGTGGTTAGTCTCACTAGGGTTTTGGTTTCCAACCACATCTCCACCCCTCCTACCCTGTTCCATGTGGCCTTCTCTCTCAATTCGCTGTGGAAGGTCTGTCCTGTGTTCAGGACGTTTTCAGAGTTGTGCAGATGTAGCTGTTACTTCGGCGTGTCCATGGGTTGAGCTGAACTCAGGCTCCTCCTACTTCACCATCTGCTCCCTCTCTGAACTTCCATCTCTTTATCTGACCCCAGCCTCCTCCCTCAAACTTCTTTAGGCCACCATTTCTCCCAGAGTTGCTCAGAAGTCTTTATAAGTTCTACTAGTGGGTGGGGAGGAAGGAGGAGCTATTCGAAGGCCAGTTAAGCTGAGGAGATGTTGAGTGAAACCAGTTTCTTTGTTGCAGAGCTTTTCAGAATCTCTACTGCACTGATAGGCGTTTTGAAACTCCAAGGAGAGCAACCGTATGCCACATTTTTCGGATTCATCAACCTATCCATCCATCCCTATTAGTGGCTAAGGAGACAAGTATTGGGGGATACCACTTTAAGAAACATTGTAAACTATTTCTCTGTGGGCACAGCCAAGTGTAAAATGAACAACAACAAAAAAATTCAAGTCACACCATTGTCATGGTCTTGCCAGTTTAGTCGTTCACATTTCTTTGTTAAACTGTAGCTTTAGCTGTGGGATTCAGCAGTGGTCACAACCGTCATTATAAAATTCAAAATATCCATACACACGCACACACACGCACACACCCATCCCTGTAGCAGTATGAGAGGAAACTCACAATTCTTTCTTTCCTCTTTAAACAGCATTTGCCATCTATCAGTCGCTGCCTTATTTCGAATCATCTGGCACATACTCCACGGAGCTGCCTTTCGACTTAGCCATCTATTTCCCATACGTGCTGAAAATGTATCTCATGATGCTCTTTATAGGTAAGTGGCTTTTGTTTTTGCATTCTTCCTGTGCTTTCTGGTTTGTGTTGCTATCTACCTTAGCAGAAAGGTCTGCAAACACGGGAGAGGCAGAAAAGGAACCCCGGCATGATGGACTAGATCTTGCTAGTAAAGCACCTCGAAGTTATAATGCTTTTTGCAGGACATCACAAGATCAAATATATCACTGTTTCACCGTATAAACAGGAACAGTTTCCGTAGCAGGTAACATACCTGCAGTTGTAGGAAATGTAGAAGTTTGACCATGGAGGGGCGCCTGAGTGGCTCAGTCAAACATCTGACTTTGGTTCAGGTCATGATCTGATGGTTTGTGAGTTCGAGTCCCGCGTTGGGCTCTGTGCTGACACCTCAGAGCCTGGAGCCTGCTTCGGATTCTGTGTCTCCCTCTCTCTCTCTGCCACTCCCCGGCTCATGCTCTGTCTCTCAAAAATGAGTGAACATTAAAAAAAAAAAAAAAAAAAGTTTGACCATGGACATAGTGATCTACAGAGAAAACACAGATGTCAAACGAAGCAAGCTTGGCCATTCTGGTTTTCCCATTTATATCGATTTTGTTTCCTGTTTGTTTGGTTTTATGTGCTAGCGTTTCCCCAGCAGGCAAGTGGGAGTAGGTGCTAAAAACGCAAGAAAAATGTGTGGCACAAACACTTGGAGTTGAGAAAATTTAACTGGCAGAGGACTTCCACGATTACGTTTCACTCTCTGCAGCTCTAACCTTCCCCAACCCCCAAGAGAGTTGTTACCTTCCGGAGGTAATCATTATCAGACCTGTAAGAACAACGCATCAAAGAGAAGACAGATGCGACGCTTGCGGGGGGGGTAGAGAGAGCTACCCTAGGGAAAGGCAGAAACGAATCCCTTGCCACAAACCAAACGGGACAGCAGAGTATGCTTTCCTTCCCTTTCCGCAGAAGATCTGGACCCTGGGTTAAGTGTTCCTTCTCTGGGTCTCCCTTGCAAGTGTCTTGTCCTTCGACTCCATGCGGCACTCCGACTGTATTTTAAAACCACGGTTCTTTCCAGGGAAACGCTTGGTGAACCTTACTTACTTCTGCCCCTCCCTTCTCCATGTTAGGTATGTATTTTACCTACAGTCACCTTTACTCAGAAAGAAGAGACGTCCTCCAAGGCTTTCCCGTTAAAAAGAAGAAAGTGTGAAGCACGGCGCTCTGATGTGACAAGAGAAAAACCAGGCTTGTGGATTCGCTGCAGTAAACGGCACCGTGGCGGAAAAACACCTGGTACTTGACAAAAAACCCACGACGGGATTGCTCTCCTCAAACTTGAGACGTATCACGGCACTCTCTTATCCTCGCATGTTTTCAAAACACGTATTCTGTGCAAGCTACTTCACCAAAGCTGTGGGTTTTATACAAGTTAAATTTACGTCGTGGGAAGCCTGATTATTTTCCTGTAAGGTTAACGAGACACAGGAGAGGGACTGGGATAGACTCCGTTAAATTGAGAAACCAAAGGTGTGAGCCGGAATTGTATCTGTTTACGTCTCTCTACATTTCTTTTCACTTCGGAGTTCCCAGATAGCAAGTCTGCAGGAGGGCAACGATGTGAAATATGTTTTGCAGTTGTCCAGGAAGACGCTGTATAGACAGATGCCCCGCCATCGCCACGGTTAACACCATTTTACACATGAGACACGCTTAGGAAATGACACGTTTTCCAAACCCTGGAAGAATATTCACTAATATTACACAAGGTACTTGG
The DNA here is from genome assembly GCF_018350215.1 of Panthera leo. NCBI lineage: Eukaryota > Metazoa > Chordata > Mammalia > Carnivora > Felidae > Panthera > Panthera leo. Next base: position 45,364,642 of record NC_056691.1, on the reverse strand, counting down.
ACTTCGATCCTTAAAAGAGGACCCTGATGAAACAGAATAGATCTTTGATAAATATACAAATAATGCCCCATATTTCTTTCCTGAAAAAAAAAAATGAGGCCATATCCATACCTTATAGGGACGTAAAAGGTACAAAACTATAATAATAATTTTGAAGGAAACAAGGCAACTAAGAACTAGTGATGTTTCAGATTAATGAATTATTATTGCTAATTACTATGTCATCCCTTAGAGTTTTGAAAACTTTTGAAGATCTAAAATATTTGTGAATAATTGACTAATAGCATCATCTCTGTAACACTGGTATATCATTCACTTTTCTTGAAAGAATTCTAGAATCTTCTGATCCAGTAACCATAGAAAAAGGGAACTAAACATTTTGTGACATAAAAACCAGGTAGTAAAAACGTAGTTACAAAAAAATTGGTAATCTCATTTCCACTAAATAAAACGTTTAAAAAGTTGAGCGTCAATAAAGATAATTGCTATCTTTACAAATTTAGTATCCTATTTGGAATCTCAAAATAAGTATAAAAGTGATCCTTTTAAAAATCTAGATTTTGTTTGTAATGTTGCTTATTTTAAAAAATTTACTGAAAGCTCTAGCGTAGGAAGAGAACAGAATCCCTCTGCAAACTTTGGGTGATTCAGTCTAGCTTCCTCTCAATTAAGATCGCTGAAATACTATTTACATCTAGAATCACTGAAGAGCAGCGTTGTAACAATTAGAGAAACTACATTTTGTTATTAAATAATACTTTAATTTCTAAACCAAATGACCTTAAGAACCTGCGTACTTCTTAAAATAGAAGACTGAAAAGAAACACAAGGAAATTTAGAATTATGGATTGACAATTTCAGGTCTCTGCAACAATTGAAACCAAAATCCATGACTCCTTTGGTGACCCAGTCACAGTTGTTCTTGTGGTTGGTTGCCTCTATCCATAATTGAGAGAAATATTAAATTTCGTTAGAGATTAGCAAAAAGAAGGATGTATTTTTTCCTTCGCCACGTTAAGAAACCCAGCCAGTAAACATCTACCTAGTCAATTGGATATGACCCAGAATGCAAAGTTGATTTCTTTGGCTATTTTAACTGTGTGTCCATCAAATCTCTATTTCATTTTGTTCGGTGTTGTCAAATGCTCAGTTTCCCAAATCTAATACATATAGATGAAATAGGAAACTATTAGATATTTTAGAAGCATAACACGTAACTTTTAAGATGACTTTTCTTTGGAGTTTTCAATGCCAAGTTCCAGTGCCTCAAGTTCCAAGTAACCCCAGCTAAGGTGTAGTAAGTAATCAACAGCACCGGGACCTCCGGAGGGGGTGGGGGATAAAACTGCTCTGAACGAAAACGCTGCAGAGCTTATTTCATCACTGAGCAGAAGTCTGCCTGAAAAACATCACATGCACACTGTAATATCATCAAAGTCCCTGGGCCTTTCCTTTATCAAAGTAGTGACTGAAAAGCAGTAACACTTCTTCCGAACATATCCATTCAGTATTAATGCATTTTCTTTTCTTCACTTTCCAACACTCTTACCCTTGTCTGACGTTTTTCTTCAATAAACAGATTGTTAGTAAAAGGAGTTGATTCTTAGTTGCTGCAAACGCGTCTACATTCATTCAAGAAACAATGTTGTGGGGTGCCTTGCACACTGTAGGCGTAAAATTGTAAAACCTTTATCAGGCTTCCTGCAAACACATTTGTTACTGAAGAATAAACCGCATCTTCCTGAAGTCCCTAAAAGAAGTTAACCCTTTTGTTTTAGTATATACCTTATTCTGCCTACCTTGAGCAAGCAAATTTCGAAAGAATTTGCATTTCTCTCGAAAGATGATGTAGCTATAACATCAATATCCAAAATGTTTCTGCAAAGAATCTTATGTTTATATACAAAGAAAACAGTCACGTTTTATTGTGCTAAAGCATTAAAGTGATTTAAAATTAAAATGTGCTAAAAAATTATCTCCCCTTTCCCCAACATCGTCCCCTCCTTTATTTTTGCTTTGTAAACATTACGTTGTTTTTCCTTTGTTCGGGTAACTTTTACTTTCTATTTCTGGGCCTAATTGCTGCGCTAACTTTGATATGGCCCTTTTTACCAGGGTACCTTTTCAGAGTATGTTTCAGGGAGCAACAGTCCCAGAACTAACCAGGGTACCACCTAGAAGGCAGATTCCAGGGTGCCCCTGGGAGCCAGGAACCTGCATTTTGCCAGGCTCCTCAGATGCACTTCTTGCACACTAGAGGTTGAGTCCAAAGTATTTCAGCTTTGGACAGAAAACCGCTAATAAGAACTTCAATAAAAGCCACCATGCCATGTAGTTCTGTTTTTAGAACCAAGACAATGACATTCATTTATGTTTAAAGGTGCTACCCGGGAATTCATTTATCTCTGGTAAGGGTGGCTAGAGTTGAAAAATCTCATCTTAGGGGAACTGTCATTTCCCTCTGAAAATCAATTAGTAAGACCATGTCTTGATTCATCAAATGTAGGTGCCTACCGCGTGCTTTGTGGTATTCAGCTGAGCCACGGGATCCAGTGAGAATGTGGCCTGGAAGTAAGAGCGGTCGGTGGGTAGGATTTGAAATCCAGCTCTAATGTTTACCAACTGAATGCCCCTGAGTTCGTTTCCTGCCCTGGCCAACACATGAAGTATGGTAAATTAAACCTTTTTAAAATATAAGCAGCTATACAGAAGTAGGAAATTTGTCACATGCTTTCCCGGATGCTTTAAACTTATAAGATGGTTCGCTGATTTACATTTTCTGAATCTAAGTTCCGTGAAGGCAGGAATGTCCTGTCTTACTTTGTCCCCCAGGACCTTATATGGTGCCACATAGTACTCATAATTGTGCAGCTCAGACTTTATAGATTGCTACCAATACATCCAGAAATAGACATTTTAAGAAATGTATCAATTAGGTGATGTTTCAATTATATTTGATTCGTCTCAACACTTCATGTTTAGAAGACACATGAAGTTTTTTAAAATTTACGTTAGTACCCTTTCTTAATGGGCTACTTGCTTTTAGAATGTTTTAAATTTGTTAAATTTCTATGATCTTCCCAAGTCCCAGTGCACATATGGTCAAGCATTAGAGCTATTTTAGTGAAACCTATAAAAGTAACATTTCTATTACATTTGAGAATTTATAAAGCATATTTTTGTATTTGATCCTTACAACTACTTTGTGAGGGAAGTTACTCCTTGTATTCAAGAAATAAAACCAAAGTCAGGGAATCATCACTGTCACTCTTAGTTTCAGATCCAATAATTTAGCTGGAAATTATTTCATACGTCCCTTATGTTTGACAAGAATCAAATGATCTTTAACAAGTTACATGCATATTCACAACTTCATAATTACTATATCTTATACATTCAAAAAAAAAAAAAATGAGACCTTAGTGTTTCCAGGATCAGAATTAAGTATTTAAGTACAAAAACACATTACCTCATCCAGGACCAACGCGACGATGATACACATTTACACATGAAGATGATGCCGTGAGGTGTTTTCTCCAATGGGAGGAGGAAGGATGTGAATTATTGCAGCCCCATTCCGTCCCCAGGTCCCATCTGAAATGCCTGCAGCCAGGAATGGGCTTGTGGGGTGGAGATAGGGACTCACCAGACACCTAGCCTACAACTCTGGCTTTAGCGAAGGCCACAACGTCCAAACCAAATGATCCGACTTCCCTTCTAAAACAGCAATTTACAAAAATGTTTACCGAAAGTTTAAAACGGCTTATTTTCAGAGTTACCGAGTTACTTCAAGATAGCAGCGGAGTTCCTAACAAAGTCTTACTATTATCACAGTATCGTTATCTTTGGTTGAAATCATGTAGTAGAAATTCGGGCGGTCAACTTCAAAAAAGATTAAGAACCCTGTAGTTAGTTACCATGGAGTCATTACATTACAAATAAAAAAAGATAATTTTAGGCACTTGCATGGATGCCAACATCTGCTCGGAATGCACACTCTTCAAATCAAGAGTCAGAGTGTTTGGATACTTCTGAGACACATAATAAAGCTTTCACCCCACACATTAATTTGTTAGGATATTCCAACATGCTATTTGTCTTGGCAACTTGTGATTTCGAAATCCAACAGAAGATAACTTGTAAGGGAATATTTCCTTTTGTATATAGTTTGGAACATCTGGTCTGAAAAGGCAGAGACTTCTGTTTTCTAGAGAACGCGAGGCATCCTGAGGGAATAGCCTCCTTCTGACCTGAGGTCACACAGGTGACCAACAGAAAGAGTGTGCTCATTCCAGTGGCCTTAGATCTTGAGGTTTTAGAACCTTCAGATTTTCAAATTTAGAATCTTACATCTTAGACCCTTCAGAGGGTACCGTGAATCGGAAAATCCCACAAATGTGCAGCTCAAGACCGCTGAAAACAAAACGGGGGTGGAGTGGGGTGGCGAGGGAAGAACGGATACAGATTTATTTTATTTCTTCCATTTTGTACTCTTCTGTTCCCCAAGGGCCCGAGCAGGGGACAAAGTTTGAGATCAAAAGGGCAGCCTGGATTTAGAAGACCGGGTTGATTCTTCCTTCCCTCTCCTCCCGCACCAGCAAGGGCTGCCTGCCGATTCAGGGCGGAAATGCAGACACCCTCCGTGTCCACTTCCTCTCGCTGTTCTTGACTGCCACCCACGTTTGCAAGCTGGCCCGGGAATTCAAAGTCCCTTAACCCACAAAGACCCATTCCTTTACAACTCCTAACTTCCCAATTTCAGCAGCTTATCAACATGAGGTAGTATCCTTTTCTCGTTTTTTTTTTTTTGTAGTTGACAATGTTGTATTAGTTTCAGGTGTACAATATCGATGTTTGACCCTTCCATACATTACCCAACGTGCACTCCCGTTGAGTGTGGTTACCATCTGTCACCATTATTTCAGTATTATTGACCGTATTCCCTGTGCTTAAGGGTTATTTCGTTTTTCTGGTTACAGCAATCGATATTAAGCATGAACGAGATTCAATCCTTGGTAGGAGTTTTCATCTTTTAAAAAAAATTTTTTTTAATGCTTCATTTATTTTTGAGAGAGAAACAGAGCATGAGCGGGGGAGGGGCAGAGAGAGAGAGGGAGACACAGAATCCGAAGCAGGCTCCAGGCTCTGAGCCCGATGCGGGGCTTGAGCCACGAACCGCGAGATCATGACCTGAGCTGAAATCAAGAGTCAGACGCCCCGACCGACGGAGCCACCCAGGCACCCCAGGAGTTTTCATCTTCAAGTGGATGCTGATGCCCTGATACGGTAGAACGAGCACTGGATCTGGGGTCTTAGGGCCCTGCTAATCTATATATAGCTCTGCCTCTCATTCGATGTATTCTCTCCATTTCAAAATAGAAATGCCTCTTCACACTATTGTTGTAGGAGTGAAATAAGATCATACAAGTGGAGGTTCTAGGGAACTTACAGTATGGCACCTAACAACAGATATTAGATGAATTTCAGTCTCTGGTAGGAAGTATAAGAAAGTGTATGCAGTGGGAAGGCAAGAGAAGCTAGCTTCTCACATAAAACTTTCAGCTTCTGCCCTCAAATTCATTTCCCTCCAGCCCAGCCTCTAAGGAAATAGTAAACACGAAATATCGGCAACGCAGGTGAATACTACCCGAGGGCCCGTCTCGCCTTCCCCTTTCCTGAAAGCATCTTGGCACCTTATTGAGGTTCGGCAAAAAGAAAGAAGAATTAAGAAAGTGAACCACAGTTATCTGGAACCTGCAATCACAAATCCATATATTTGGAAACTAAACTCGTGGAGTTATTTTTAACCTGAGCGGGAGGGAGGTTGACTGGGTGACGACATGAGCGCACAGTACGTCAAACAGGAAGACTAAAAGTTCGCCGGTGCTTGTAAAGAACCGGGCACTGATATGGCATGGTACACACAAAGGTATATTATCACTCCGGGGGGCACAACGTTCATCCCCAGTGATCCCACGTATGTATCCATCAGAACATACAGAACATGATTGGTTAAAGGCGGCTTTGATTAATGCCCGCATGAAGGAAAAATTATTAGCAAGCAGATCACAATGGAAATGCTGCCTGATTCTCAAGCCCTCGAGTAAAACGCCGTCCTCAAGGACATTGTCACATAACTTCATTTATTTGTCATTAGGCCACCAGCCACCCTGCTTAATTAGAGATTTGTACTTATAAAAAACATTGTTCTTTCAAAAAGATATATTTTTTAAATGTTTATTTCTTTGGGGGTGGAGAGCACACACACACAAGTGGGGGAGGGGCAGAGAGAGAGAGAGAGAGAGAGAGAATCCCAAGCAGGCTCTGTGCTACCAGTGTAGAGTCCAACCAACATAGGACCTGATCCCACGAACTGTTAAGATCATGACCTGAGCTGAAATCAAGAGTCGGAGGCCCAACTGACTGAGACGCCCCTCAAAAAGATTTCTATCCAGCATTCCCTCATCTTTCTCCTGGAGGAAACCCGGTTTAGGTATGACCCAGGCCAGGTAGATTGGGGTACCCCACCTCCCACGTCCATGTTGTTCGGGGACTCACATGTGATCCAAGCCCAACCAGAGTCCTCTCCATGCTGCTCCTGTCATACCTATGGGCAAGGACACCTTTCCTTCCCTTTGTGGTTGCGGGCAGCCGTCTTAACAACTGTGTGGCGTGATCACGCGCCCTAATGGCATTGTTTGCCTCACCGAGCGCAGCTGACTGAACCTGATCGGATCTGCTCTTGAACTTCTTGGTTTGTGAGTCCTTGTTTTCTTCTTTGGCTGGAGCTTTTTTAGATCCGGTAACTTTCAGACTGCATTCAAGAGACCCAAGCGTAAGAAAATTATAGCCACCACTAACGAATCTGAGTTAGCTAATGTTCCACTCACACCAGGCTTATTATTGATAGGCGGCAAGACTGTTTTCTCAATAAGAAAACTTGAAGTCAACGACTATCCTCCAGAGACTTCGAGGGAAATCGATGGTGATGTCACTGTCACCACTATAGTTTGGTTTTGCTAGCAAAAGCTTCCCCATGCCTTAAAACAAAGAAGTCACAGGCACAACATTCACAGGATTATTTTACTGGAATTTACGGGGGAGAGGATGATGATGTCCAATTTGCACAGAGTAAATCTTCAGATTGAACTCCTGCCAAATAAAGGAAAATTCAAGTTCTTGTTTCAGTCCCAACTGGCCTGGGTACGGAAGCAATGCCCGCTTCTTCTGGTACGCGTGAGTCAAACTGCCGGTTATGTCTCCACCTTTTCGTGACCCTTAACTCTCTGCGTCAAGGCTCAGCGACCCCAGACACGAATTCTGGAAAAACTTCTTCCATTTCTATGGTTTTCCTCATCCATCTGAGGATGTTGCCGGCTATCACAGAACTTCACCAACCATACGCTCTGGTCCATACGGCTTTCTTCTTAAACTCTGGGAGAATTCTCAAGGACAGCAGGGTGGCTAAGGGGACAAAAAAAGTGAAGTGTGCTGTTGCATGTGGTGAAATGCATTCAAAAAGGTCATTTGCTTATTTATTTTTAACTGTTTGTTTATTTGAGAGAAGGCACGTGTGTGAGCAGAAGAGGGGAAGAGAGAGGGGGTGGAGGGAGAGAATCCCAAGCAGGCTCCATGCTCAGTGCAGAGCCTGATGCAGAGCTCGATCTCACAACCTCAAGGTCACAACCTGAGCCAATATCAAGAGTCGGACGCTTAACTGACTGAGCCACCCAGGTGCCCCTGAAAAGGTCATTTAGATAAAAAAATGTGTCAGAACAGAACTTGGCTTTTTCTTACTTGGCTAAATCTTTAAGACTAAGCAAGCCTTAGGAAGAATTTTAATAGTAGAAAGCCTTTAATAAAAGCTGGGGAAAAGGTTGTTTTTTTTTTTTAATTGTTATTTAAGTTATTCTGGAACCAGTTAACAGGAAATTCTGCAGATTTAACCAAAACTGACTTCTGGGATGCCACTGTTTTGTTGTTGTTTTTTTTTATCTCATGATGATTACATAGGTGTGTTCCCTTTGTAAAAAACCTGCTTATGATTTGTACACTTTTCTACATGAATATGATTTTTCCATTACATGTTCAGTTAAAAGGTAAAAGACAGAAATAAAATACTGGTCCTGTGATGAAGTTATTAGGTTCATGTGCTCAATGGAACAAGCCTGACTGTACTAATCTGTATGTGACTATGTACCCACAAGTCTATACCTTTTCTTATTTGTCATGGGTCCCTCAGGGATCAATTTCAAGTAGGAAAGTTCTATGTAATTCCTCTAGGTAACTTATTATAGATCTTATTTTAGGATATTAATATAAATATATTGAGATATTATTTAAAATATAATAGTATGAGGCTTATTATAGATCTTATTTTGGGATATTAACATAAATATATTGAGCTGTTATTTAAAATATAGTAGTGTGAGGAAATGTAGGTAAGCCAGAGTTACACAATTCTTGTGTGTGACTCTAATAAGCCCTTGACTGTATAATCAAGTGAACATGTACTTCTTCCTTGACCCAAATAACTATTTTCCTCATCCATATCAAGGTGTTTGTTATCTTCATGACCTAAAACAGTGTATGTTTGGAGGAACCAATGGTATTAGGGACCCATGGTCATTAAGCATGAGTTTAAACTCCTTGAGGCAAACAAATGGAGGAAATCCTAGCAAGTCTCTAGGGACGGATCAAGTGAACATATGTCGGACCACTGCCCTTATTCTCAGTGAAGTTCTGTGGTTGATCACAATCCTCTTCCTATACATGCCCTCTGCCTATGCTGGGGGTAGGGAGAAGGATCAGAACCAAGAGATTAGGGAATTCTTACTTGTTTGGCAACCAAGAAATTATACCCTACTTAGAGAAAAGGACGGTCATACTATGACCATTATCAGGCTGGACAGATATGATTATCACAAGTGTAGGCCAACAGGTGGTTTTCCCAAGATGAGACCTTCTAGTGCAATATCTTACAGCATGTCAGAGGCCATATCAACAGCAGCCATTGGTTGGACAGGACCCCTGAGTCCTAAGACACAGATGACAATACAAGGTATTTCAGGCCACAGAACCAACACCCAAAAGACTTCTCAGATTTGAGTAAAATAATGTACATAATTTTCACATGAAGATATTCTATATTTGTGGTTCCTATAGTCATAGTTTAACAAATCAATAGAGAAGTATAAAAAACACAAAAACCTATTTAAATGCCTCAAAGTGTAGGAAATGTTCAATTCCCTTGGCATAGCTACACTATGCAGCTGTTGTAAATACTATTAATGAAGCCAATATAGGAATAGGTTAAAATGCTTTAAAAGATGATTTTTAAATAAAAAAGGCAGTGTGCTCAAAGTGTCTATGTGAATTTTTCAGTTGCTTATGATTATAAACATGTTAGAACAACACTCATACGCAAAGAGGGCAAAAACTTCTTAGGAAAAAATATCAAAATTGCCATTGGGCAATGGGACTCTGGATTCCTCGTTGCTCTTTTCTGCATTTTCTAAAATTAATTAAAGTGATCTTTTGCCATTAGAATAAAACATTTAAAAGCTATTTAAATAAAAGTTGGGGCGCCTGGGTGGCTCAGTCGGTTAAGCGTCCGACTTCGGCTCAGGTCATGATCTCGCGGTTCGTGAGTTCAAGCCCCGCGTCGGGCTCTGTGCTGACAGCTCAGAGCCTGGAGCCTGTTTCGGATTCTGTGTCTCCCTCTCTCTCTCTGACCCTCCCCCGTTCATGCTCTGTCTCTCTCTGTCTCAAAAATAAATAAACGTTAAAAAAATAAATAAATAAAAATAAAAGTTAAATTTAAAGGCATGGAGCTCTTTTTAAATCCACTTTCTAATTCAAAATGCCACATGACGACAGCTCCAGATTACTTTTCTAAACTGAGTTCAGATGAGCCTTTCAGGGACCAATATATACTAGGATGTGGTTTCTGCAGCAAAGACAACCATGGATGGCTTTCATCTATGCTGGGCATGTAGTATGGAAGTAATACCTTTCAAAAGATCCCTGGATTTGGCTGAGAGGCCTTCTTTGGGGCTTTCCATGATGCTGAAGAGCCAGTCAATGAACTAGGGTGAAAAGAAAAGAGCAGGATCAGTGAAGACAGTCCCACTAATAGCAAGAGACCAGTTGGGGCCCTTTGGCCTGCATACATGCATATCGGTGCAGGAGCTCTGAGGTAAATACCGACCTGAGCTGGAGGAGTGGAGAGGAGAAGGGGACCAGGCATAAGAGACGGAGAAGCTGGACACAGCTACCATTTAGTCCAATGACCCAGCAAAGTCAAATCTCCTTCCCCTGCTAAACATCCTGAGATCCACTATAGATTTTTAACCGTGAGGTAAACATGGGTCCAGAGGTCTCTTGTGCGCCACGAACTTTCTCTCTCATCACTCTGAGAGCACCAGAGAGGTTAAGAACCTTGCCCAAGTCCACTCCCAACGAGCAGCAGAATCCAGACTTGAACCCAACTGCACCTGACTTGAGAGCCTCACGTCCCTTCTTTGCATCACGCTGCCTGATTCCGCGCGCATCTAGGCCCAGACTCGTAGGGCGGGTGGTAAATAGGGAAACACATCAGACAGAAGCCTCCGTTTCTAACATAAGACATTCCGTAGATGAGAACAATTTGTGCCCAAGTGGAGACAAAACATGAAGTTGAAATCCAAGAGAAAGGCATAAAATAATTTGCTAGATAGAGCCAAATGTGCTAACTGCAAATAAATCCTGCAAATGCGGTAGAAACTCGGACTACTCATGAGTTTGACTGATTTCCCAGGGTAAAGACAAAATTGGTTTTGAATTAGATACCAGGTAATTTCATTAATGACTGAACGTTGTCAATCTTGACTCATGAAAAACACATACATTAGTCATGGGTACCGGGTATTTTAACTTTGGACACAGAAACTGGTTTGAAGAAAGAGTAAAACAGAAAGAAAATATTCCTAATTCTCTGCTTTAATTAAATTACATTTTTTTTCTTCTTCTTCTCAATTTTGTTTTTTAATATCCTACTGGTAAGTAAATAAATCAAGCACTACACATACATAATAGATGCAAGATGTCTACATTGTAGTCCAAAGTGATGATGGTGTCCTGGGCCAGAAAAAACATGAGGGGATTCCACATTTAAAAATTTGTTTTGATTTAAAATTAAATGGAAAACATAACATTTGGGATAATACTAACGCTTAAGAAAACAAAGGCATTTTAATTGAGATGCTCAGCGGAGTTGCGCATGGCTAACCCGTGGGTCCGTAGTTCAGAAATATTTTTAAAGACTAACGTTCAGATTTTTAACAGTAAGCTACAAAAAGTTGGCTTTAAGCTTTCAACTTCACAGAAATCCAGTTTTCATTAAATGGGATTCAAAAAAGAATCTTTCAATCAACTGTATTAAAGACAGTTCAGAGCCACTTCATGAGAGGCACAGGAAGCACGGTATTTTCAGATGCTCCGCACGACGGCTAAGAGCCCGGGGTAACTCGACATTAAAAACCAAATGGTGCTTCCTACAGTCGGATTTTCCTGGGAGCAAGGGTGATGACCTTTTCAATTTCCCCATGTCCCCTAGCACAGGCCAGGAGCATGACGGGCCCCTGGAATGTGGCTGTAGGATGGCATGAGCTATGAGGAACCTTAAATATGCTACAAGAACATGGACACTCCAGATTCCCGTTTCCCTGACCCAACCCCCAGGCATGGTTGGTCATTCCCTCCATTATCCACCACCACTGTATTCTCCTTATACAATCTTGCAGCCTTGAACTTGCCTTCCCGTCTGTCCTCCCTCTGACATTCTGAACGCTCAGGGACTTACTCATCCCGTCACCCCCAGGATCAAGAACACATGTGCCTTTAACTGAGGGTTGATGGGGGGGTGGGAGGGAGGGGGGGTGGGTGATGGGTATCGAGGAGGGCACCTTTTGGGATGAGCACTGGGTGTTGTATGGAAACCAATTTGACAATAAATTTCATATATTGAAAAAAAAACAACACATGTGCCTTTAATAACGGAAGGCAAGTAAAAGCTCCTCTTTCTGCCTCACCTCCAACTGTAAGCAAGTTATTGCTCTTGTCTTTGTTGCTGTTTTTAGCCAGCAGTTAGCCTCACTCTCTGAGGCGGAGTATGAAAACCCGTGGTGTGATGCCCATTTCACTTTAACTCCCAACCTCAGTTCTACTGTAGAAATTGCTAAAGAGAAAATGGCCATCAGGGCGGGCGGCTGCGAACCTCACCTTCTGGGTCTGTTCCTTCCATGGCTCTTTCTGCAGCAGAATAGGCATGCTACTGGGAAGGAGAGTGAGAGTCTCCTGCAGAGTGACCCTGTGCATTGGACTCCTGCCAAGGAAGCTCGAAGCTGACCCAGCTGGGCCATTTTCCTGATGCCATGGCAACCAACTGGCACTAAGGCCAAGGAGGAGAGGGGCCGCATGGTCTGCCCATGCAACCACTGCGATTGCAAATATCAGCAACAAGAAGTCCAAAGCCTACAAAGGAAATAGACACAAGGTTAGGTCACACGTTTGAACAATTTAAAGTAACACATGTACACATACACAGCCCCTATCACGATGCAGTGTTACCTTCCCCTTTACCCCAGAAGAGGAACCAGACTGAATAGCAAACTCCATTTCCACACTTAATAAACAGACATTCTAGGACTTTGGAAGGTTTTAGGGATCCTCTTTTTTAAGACAAACAGTTTCACTATTATTGCTCTAATAATGCAGGGGAATGTTATTTAATTCCTCATCATATTGAGATCCAGACACTCCTCTGTTTTGGGGTTTCCAAAGAGACTAAAGAATTCATTAGGAGGGATATGGAAAGGGAGATTTAGATTTATTGTTACGTAGCCCCAACTGAGTTTTAGAAAAACGTATAGTCTGATTCTATTTTGAACAACAAATGACTCTCCACATGTATTTTATTTTTCTGTTCTCAATATTTAAATATTTGAGTGGCAAACACTTGATTTTGTTCCACGAATGCGGAAAATATAAGCATTAAGACAAAATAAAAACAAGCATTCTTGGCGGGAGTCATAACAAATCATTAGGCATTTTTTTTAAAACATATTTTTGAGTATTAGCAGGCATGAAATGAAATACACTCCCCAAACTCTCGATCCTGACCTACATCTATAATCCCAAGGTTTGTTTTTTTTTTTTTTCTTTTCAATTTTACTTCCAGTGTAGTTAACATTCAGTGTTCTGTTAGTTGCAGGTGTACAATATAGTGACTCAACACTTCCATGTATTACTCGGTGCTTATCAAGCTAAGTGTACTCTTGAATCCCACACACCTATTTCACCCATTCCCCGGCCCATCTCCCCTCTGGTAACCATGTGTTTGTTGTCTATAGTTAAGAGTCTGGTTTTTTTGGTTGCTTCTTTCCCGCCCCTGCTTTGTTTTGTTTCTTAAATTCCACATATGAGTGAAATCATATGGTATTTGTCTTTCTCTGACTGGCTTATTTTGCTTAGCACTGTACTCTCTAGATCCATCCATGTTGTTGCAAATGGCAAGATTTCATTTTTTCTTATGGCTGAATAATATTCCATTGAGTGTGTGTGTGTATGTATGTGCATATGTATGTGTATATATTTATGTGTATATGTATACATATATATGTACACGTACACACACACACACCACACCTTCTTTATCCATTCATCTACTGATGGACACGTGGGCTGCTTCCATACTTTGGCTATTGCAAATAATGCTTCAGTGAACACAGGAGCACTTATATCCCTTTAAATTAGTATTTTTGTATTCTTTGGGTAAATACGCAGTGATGTGATTGTGATTACTGGATCATAAGGGCAGTTCTATTTTTAATTTTTTGAGGAACCTCCACACCATCTTCCACAGTGGCTGTACCAGTGTGCATTCCCATCAACAGTGAAAGGATTCTCCGTATCCTCACCAACATCTGTTGTTTCTGGAGGTTTTGATTTTAGCGATTCTGACAGGAATGAGGTGATATCACCTTGTGGGTTTGATTTTCATATCTCTGATGATGATTGATACTGAGAATCTTTTTACGGGTCTGTTGGCCATCTGGATGTCTTCTTTGGAGAAATGTCTCTTTTATGTTTTCTGTCCATTTTTAATTGGATTGTTTGGGGGTTTTTGATGTTGCGCTGTAGAAGTTCTTTATATATTTTGGATACTAACCTCTTGTGGGCTAGGTCATTTATAGATATCTTTTCCCATTAAGTAGGTTGATGATTAGTTTTTGTTAATTGTTTCCTTTGCTGTGCAGAAGCTTTTTATTTTGATGTAGTCCCAATAGTTTATTTTTGCTTTTGTTTCCCTTGCCTCAGGAGACATATCTAGAAAGATGTTGCTATGGCTACCATGAGAGAAATTACTGCCTGCACTCTCGTGTAGGATTTTAATGGTTTCAGGTCTCACATTTAGGTCCTCAATCCATTTTGAGTTTATTTTTGTGTATGATACAAGAAAGCGGACCAGTTTCATTCTTTTGCATATTGCTGCCCAGTTTTCCCAATACCATTTGTTGACGACACTTTTTCCCTTGCATATTCTTGCCTCCTTTGTTGAAGATTGACTGACCATATAATTGTGGGTTTATTTCTAGGCTTTCTGTTCCATTCCATTGATCTATGTGTCTATTTTTGTGCCAATACCATACTGTTCTGTAATTATAGCTTTGTAATGTAACTTGAAGTCTGAAATTGTGATATCTCTGTGATATCTTTTGTGGTTCCATAAAAATTTTAGGCTTGTTTGTTCTAGTTCTGTGAAAAATGCTGTTGGTATTTTGAGAGGGATTGCATTAAATCTGTAGATTGCTTTGGGTAGTATGGACATTTTAAAAATATTTGTTCTTACAATCCATGCACATGGAATGTCTTTCCATTTCTTTTTATCATTTTCATTTTTTTCATCAATGTTTTATAGTTTTCAGATTACAAGTCTTTCAGTTCCTTGGTTAAGTTTATTCCTAGGTATTTTATTATCATTGGTGCGATTGCAAATGGGATTGTTTCTTAATTTCTCTTTCTGCTGCTTCATTATCAGTGTATAAAAATGTAACAGGGTTTTGTATTGATTTTGTATCCTGCAACTTTACTGAATTCACTTATCAGTTCTAGCAGTTTTTGGATGGAGTCTTTTGGGTATTGTATATACAGTATCATGTCATCTACAAAATGTGAAAGTTTGACTTCTTCCTTACTGATCTGGATGCCTTTTATTTTTTTGCTGACTGCTGTGGCTCTCAGTTTTTCCCCACTGAGTATGATGTTAGCTGTGGGTTCTTTATATGTGGCTTTATTATGTCAAGGTATGTTCCCTCTAAACCCATTTCGCTCTAAATCCATTTTGTTGAGTTCTTTTTTTTTTTTTTAATCATGAATGGATGTTGTATTTTGTCAAATGCTTTTATGCATCTATTGAAAGGATCATAAGGTTTTTATCCTTTCTCTTATTGATGTCTTGTACCATGTTGTTTGATTTGCAAATACTGAACCACCCTTCCATCATAGGAATGAATCCCACTTGACTGTGGTGAATGATTTTTTTAATGTATTGTTGGATTCAGTTTGCTAATATTTTGTTGAGAATTTTTATATCTATGTGTATCAGAGATATGCAAAGTTTCTACTGAAAAATCTGCTGATAGCCTTCTGGGGTTTCTCTTGCACATAATTGTCTTCTTTTCCCTTGCTAATTTTAAAATTCTCTCTTAATTGCCACTTTTTGCCATTTTGATTACTTTGTGTCTTGGTGTGGACCTCCTTGGATTGATTTTGTTGGGAGCTCTTTGTGCTTCCTGTATCTGAATTTCTGTTCCCTTCTCCAGATTTGCAAAGATTTCAGCTGTTTAAAAACAAATTTTTTTTTAATGTTTATTTTTGAGAGAGAGAGAGACAGTGCACAAGCAGGGGAGGGAGGGGCAGAGAGAGAGGGAGACACAGAATCTGAAGCAGACTCTAGGCTCTGGACTGTTAGCACTGAGCCCGATGTGAGGCTTGAACCCACGAACTGTGAGATCATGACTTGAGTTGAAGTCGGATGCTCAACCAACTGAGCCACCCAGGTGCCCCAGCTATTATTTCTTCAAATAAAGTTTCTTCCCCCTTTTCTCTCTTCTTCTGGGATCCCTATAATGCAAAAGTTATTACACGTGATGGAGTCACGGAGTTCCCGAAGTCTGTTCCCATTTTGCCTAATTTTTTTCTTCTCTCCTGCTCAGCTTGATTACTTTCCATTACTCTGTCCTCCAGGTCGTGGGTTCATTCTTCTACTGCCTCTCTAGTCTGCTATTTATTCCATCCAGTGTATTTTTAATTTCATTTATCATGTTCATCATCTGTGATTGGTTCTTCTTTATCTCTTTATTAAGGGTGTCACTTGGGTGCCTGGGTGGCTCAGTCGGTTAAGTGTCCAACTTCAGCTCAGGTCATGATCTCAGTTTGTGAGTTCGAGCCCTGCATCAGGCTCTGTGCTGACAGCTCAGAGCCTGGAGCCTGCTTCAGATTCTGTGTCTCCCCCTCTCTCTACCCTTCCCCTGCCCATGTTCTGTGTCTCTCAATAATAATAAATAAACATTAAAAACAATTTTTTAAAAAAAGGGTGTCACTGATGTCATCCACTCTTCTTTAAAGGCCAGTGAGTATAATCATTACTTTAAATTCTCTATCTGGCATATTTATCTGTTTCACTTAGGACTCTTGCTGTGGTTCTGTCTTATTCTTTCAGTTGAGACGCATTCTTCAGTCTCCTCATTTTGTCTAACTCTCTGTGTCTGTTTCTGTATGTTAGGAAAAGTCAGCGATGCCTCCTGCTCTTGAAAGTAGTGGCCTTATGAAGAAGAGGTCCTGTACACTCTGCAGGGCAGTTTTCCCCATTTACCGGAACCTAGTGCTTCCGAGGTGTCTCCTATGTGTGTTGTGTGCACCCTGCTGTTGTCGCTTGACTGCTTTTTCCTTTAGTCCAGTAGTCTTCGGTGGGTCGCTTTGCCTGTCACCGGCAGCGTTTGGTCCCTGTAGTGCCTGTGGGCCAGTCCCGTGCTGCTTTGGGCTTCAGTTGAGTCAGACTAGGCATTTGCCAGAGATGCAGGGGCACCAAACTGCAGAGCACTTTCCCTGTGTCGTCCGGCCCCGAGAAGCTTCTTTGGTTGACGCGCAGGGCCAGCAATCAGACCAGTCGTCTACCCCCAGCCGATAGGTGGGGCAACAAGCTGACTGGCGTGTGTGGCTATCTTTCTCGCTCTCTCTCCAAGGCAGGAGTCGCTTTGGAGTGGCACTGCTCCCTGTCAGGGCCTCTTGCACACTTCCAGGCGGGTGGCTTCGGTTTGAGTGGGCTCTGGCCAAGAGCTTACTGGAGGAGGTGGATCTGCAACGGGCTCGGGAGGGCGATGCGCAAAGCCCCCCCAAGACCTGTGCGCCAGGGTGAGGGGACATGCCACCGCATCTGGGGCCACAGTGGCCGGGCACGGTCTGCAAAGCGTTCAGGGGTAGGGCATGCAGTTGGACCCAAATGCGCTCAGGTTTGCTGTGAAAGGAGACCTACCGCCACCACGGGGCCAGCCCGTGCGGATCTGCAAAGAGCGGGTGGGCGGGGCACCCAGTTTCAGCAAAGTGCGTGCCGGGCTTCCACGGGAGGGTACCTGCCACCGCCACCGCTGCCAAGGCCCCGCAAAGCGCGCGGTCGGCAAAGTTTGAGCAGGTCTGGGGAAGGGGATCCGCAGCACTGGAACTGGAGCAAGCCCAGCGGGGGGTGGGGTGGGGGTGGAGGCGGAGCGGATCCACGAAGCCCGGGGCGGCAGGGGCAGACGCAGCGTAAGCAAGTTAGACTGCGAATGCAGGTACCAAACTGGTTCCTACAGGTGGCGCTGTGTTCACGCTGGGGAAGGAGATGGTGTCTACCGCGCCTTCGTTCCTGGAGAAGTCACCCCGTGGACACTACCCCTCCGGACACGGACATGCTCTGAGAGGAGTAAATAACTCTCCTTCCCTTATGCCCCAAGCAGTTTTCAAATTGCTGCCTCTATGCGGTACCTCCAGAGGCTGTTTGTTGTGCTGTCTCCTTAAGGGCAGGGACTCGGTTTCCTATGAGCGGCCAGGCTCTCCCAGAACCCCACCTGCTGATTTTTCTTTTTCTTTTTAATTTTTTTTAACGTTTATTTATTTTTGAGACAGAGAGAGACAGAGCATGAACAGGGGAGGGGCAGAGAGAGAGGGAGACACAGAATCTGAAACAGGCTCCAGGCCCTGAGCGGTTAGCACAGAGCCCCACGCAGGCTCGAACTCAGGGACCGCGAGATCATGACCTGAGCCGAAGTCCGACACTTAACCGACCAAGCCACCCAGGCGCCCCCCACCTGCTGAATTTTAAAGTCCCAAACTTTAAGTCCTGCTGGTTGGAAGAACTCACAAAATTAGCCCCCTCCAAACTCATGAGATCAGCCCCCTCTAGTTTTCAAAGCCAAATGTTACGGGGGTTCATCTTCCCCACATGGGCTCCCTCCACGCCTATGGTCTGTTTAGGCCCCCACCCCCGTCTCTGCCCCTCCTTCCCTCTTCAGCCTGGCCTCTTCTCTAGATTTAGTTGAGGAGTTTGTTCTGTCAGCCTTTGGGTCATTTCCCGGACTATCGACACTGATGTGAGTGTTCTCCAGTGTCCGTGGGATAAGGTGAGCTTAGGGTCCTCCTATTCTGCCATTTTCTCAGACTATATATCTCCACAAGCATTCCAAACCATCTGTCTAGGATCCATCCATCTAGAGTTGAGACTAATCTAAACGCTCACAGACATGGTGAGAACAAGGGCCTCCTCCGACTTGTGATTTAAACGACACTGTTTATCTGTATTTTCTAGGTTTTAAACAAATTTTTTAAATAAATAAAAAGATGTTTGCAAGAAAACAGAACGTTGGCAAAACCTTAGGAGATCAGAAGGAAAAGAAGACAGATTCTGCTCGGTAAACACAAAGCTTAAGAAGTCTTCTTTACTTCCTTAAAATTCATAATCTCACTGATTACAATTTCAAGCCTATAGCCAACTCTTCTACAAAGCTCGTCAGCATTTCAAACAACATCCCAGCTTATACAAATGCCACTCACACCGTCAGCGGGATACCTGTGAATGAGTCATGCCTACAGAAAAAAAAAAAATCTACTACTAAAAAATGCACAGTGGGCAGCAAAGTCAAGAAAATAAGCAGAGTGGAAAGTGCTGTCTTCCTTTTATGCATTAACCTTTTCTATTTTAATTTACCTACTATCAATGGTTGCGGATCTTTTTTGGGTCACACTTCATATGACAGGTGTGCTGAAACTCCTCTCACGCACGTTAAGCATCGGCGCGAACACAGATTACTTGCATACGCTTCAGGAATCTCTTCAAACCAGGTGTTTGAAGACATTCTCTGGGCCGGTACAAATGTACCCCACCTCCTTGGTGGGGTCAAGGCCAAGGGCACAGAACCCTGGGTTCCCTCATCAGCTAGTGTCCTCTGTGTTCTGCCTGTTGAGGAACTTTTTCTGTTGAAAATATTTTTTGAAGGGCAGCCCTAGCAGTCTTTGGGAGCCAGGCAAGCACATCCATTTCCTTGTGACATCGGAGAGTTATCATCATCATTTCCCAAAAATAAAAAGAAGGGGGGGGGGAGGGCGTGGAAAGCAAGCAAGCAGCAACTTTTTTTTTTTGTCTTTGGGGAGAGCAAACATAAGTTGTACATTTTAAGAAAGCCACAGGTCACGCCTCTAGATTGTACCTCGTCAAGAGCCACGTTCTGAACAGAGGTAGACTGGTATGCAAGGTTTCTGATGTAACCCATCAGTTCCAAGAGCCATTCCATTCTCTTCAACACGCCTGAAACAGAAAAGGATGTTTTTGTACCAGACCACGGTTTTCCTATGAAATGTAAAACCCATCAGTAATAGCCATCATAACTAAAGCATAACACCCAGTGAGGATTCCATGAAACGGTTTCAAATCCTCTTGCAATGCATGAGACCTGTGATTTTGCGTGAGAGTTCTTTGACGCTCTGTGTGTCAGAGGGACCGTATTTGTGTCTTTATTCTCAAAAGGTAATCTGTTCTTCAAAACTGCGCCCCCACTAGTGATAAAATGCACTTATTGGAGTTTCTCTCTCAGCATTAAACACACGAGGAGAAATCTGGCATGCCAACAAGTCAGTAATGTTGACTGTTGTTTTTATAGGTCTTCCTTTAACTTAGATGTTCCCATTTTATGCCCAAATCCCAGAGAAAGCCTATCCCAAAGACATAAAAAGAAAAATAAAAACCAGCTATTATACAGCAACTGGGGGACAAACACCAGCATAAATATTGATTTTTTTTCCTTTTTTATTTTTTAAAAAGGAGAATTCCCAGCACAGTAAAGATTACTTGGGAAGGCTGTCAAATATAAGTGAGGAAAAGGAGAACAGGAATTAAATGGGAAGGCCAGCTAGTTAGACCCAAAGGCTCTATCAAATTGAGTTATTTATTCTTGATATTTATTCTAGTTTATTCTTCTTGATAAATGCACTTTTGATTTAGAGTAAAAAATCTAGCTTTTCATCACAGGGTCATTTTTCACTGGGCAGACACTAATGCGGATAGGAGACAACCATCTCGATTGCCAAAGAGGAGAACAAATCAAAATTTCCTGTACAATCTCACAAAGGGCACTACAATTCTGCCTGCCGGTTTTCACTCACAACCTTGAAGATACAAGATGATGAGGAAAATACAGAAGATACAGAACCAGAAGTTGCCTAGGGGCACTCGGGTTTCCAGGTCCTACCTGATCTACCGAAGCCGGGTGTCATTCAGAAAAGAACGTAGACGTCACGCAACGTGACCAAAGGTATAGGAGGAGAAATGGGAGAGCTGCCCTTTCAGATGACTATTAAAGTATAAATGTCTACAACGGTCTAAAAGTTCTACCGTCTGATTCACTAGCAGAGAGAGCTTCAGGCCTAGAGCTTCGGGCTTGAGGATGCAGTTAGGGCACCCAGATTTTATCCCTCTCACCCTTGAGAGGTTCTCTTCTAGAATAACGATGTAATTTTGTTGTGGCTGTTTTCTTTCTTTCTTTTTTTTTTTTTTTTTACTTGTTTGGTAAATAACCACTCAAGAGCCATTTTCAAGAAAACATGAGGCAGAATCGACTGACACCCTGTTTGGGTAATGGAAGCAGGCAGACTCAACCTAATAAACTTGTTGATATCCTCGAGGGCCCGGAGGGCTAAAGACAGTATGAAAGTCACCAGCGGAATCCATTTGTATCTCCGAGGTGGGGGTTGGGAGCTGGAACAGGTCTTTCCACTTAAGGTGCTCTTCTTTGGGGGGGGGGGGGGTAACCAGAGCTCTCCTGTGTCAAGAAGCATTAACCTAGTTTTGAAGTGGAGGAAATAATTATAGCTCAAAGGGAAAGGTAGGCAGGCAGATCTTTCGGTTTCTGCTGTTCGCCCCGGGCCGGCCTTACCTGTGTTGGCATGGCTCACAATCCGGGCTTGGTATAAACCGTGCAGTACCATCCAAGCTAGTGTGTCTTTTTCACGGTGCTGCATAGCAACGCTGAGTATATCAGTCAAGCCCGTCAAGGGGAATCGTCCTTGAGAGACCAAGTACAGTCTGACAAAGGCAGCCTTTTCTACGCTGCTCTGCAAAAAAGCAAACTGTTCTGTTACTATTAAATTAGCTGAAGTCATTATGAAACCTCGAGGCAAGGGCAAAGCAGAAAGGGTGAGTTTAAAGTGGGTTATTATTCCGAATGCTAAAACTGTTCGTTTCCTGCAGCGTGTGACCTATCTGCCTCGTGTGCTAGATTTTAAAGTGTACATACAGACGGAAGGTTGTAATGTCACCTCCCGTTTTCTCATAAAAACCGTAAGTGATTTCAGGGGTTGATCGGTGGTGATATTTTGTAAGAACACACAAATAATAATAACGACAACTAACAAACACAGTACTCACGTGCCAGGCACCATTAACGTGTATTAACTCAGCAGGTCACAAAGTGTGGTACCCAGACCTCTGAGGGACCCCAAGACCCTTTTAAAGGGTCCGTGGGGTCAAACTATATTCACACTAGTGCCCAAACTCCAGTAACAGTCGCTGTATTTGTCGCTGCTACTTGCAACTTTTTAAAAACCAAGTTTTATTTAAAATGCTCTTGTAAACAATGACAATTATTGGTTTCATCACACCTTTGCCCTTGAGTACACATCTTTTTAATAGCCTGTATAAAACAGGAAGTCCGCAGAAGGGCTTTCTGCGGCATACCCAAGTAGGAGGGTTGTCTCCAGGGAAAACACTTGTGAGTTTGCGCTGTGAACTCAAAACGGCCAGTTTTTTATGGAACACCACTGACCTGCAAGGACGAAGGATGGACAAACTATGGTTATTCAGACTGAGTATTTAACAGATTATTGTCGTTGTTGTTTTCAGTCGAAGAAAGTGGGCCTGTCGCTTCGAGGAAATACTTGGCAGTATTTGTTGCCAATGATAAAACCTGAGCTTTCACGTGAAAATCTGATTTTTGGAAAATCTATTTGCTACGATGAGTTGGCAGCTTCACAATGCATAAAAGGCTTTTCTGAGGATTTTAACCAATGTGATGTTTTGATACGGAATAATGAAATGGGTCAACGTGTGGAGGATTTTCAAGACTCAGTGATTCGGTATTTTCCAAATGATTTTGTAATATCGTACGTTGGGGAGAAGACCCACAGTGCAAGACAGACCGATGGATTTTAATATAGCAGAGTATGTCAAGTTCACTGACATGAATTCACATTCTACACCCTGCAACTACCCCGAAGAAAACACGGTTTGTTGAGTTTTGTTGCAACATCAAAAAAAAAAAAAAAAAAATCCATAATTATCTGTAACTATTGACACACTGTTCCCTTTTCTACCGACATTATTTCTATGAGGCTACATTTTCCCCCCATACTTCACCAAAACAACAATGCAACAGATTAAGTGAAGCAGCAGCCAGGAGAAGTCAACATTAAAGAAATTTCGACGAGAGGCCAGACGGAGGAAACAGATCGGCAAAAAATGTAAAACAATGTCACTTTTTCATTTTGTTTTCAAAAATTCTTATTTATACTGAGATGCAATGGATTTACTGAAAGAGAGGACCATTTAAATCAAACCCCTATGGAATCCTCAACAACTTTTAAGACACTAAAGTACTCCTGAGACCAGCAAGTTCAAGAAGCCCTGTATTGACCATTTAATTTTCACACCACCCGATGCAGACGACTACCATCATCCTGCCCTTCGGAAGCACAGAGGTTAAGTAACTTGCTCAGTTAAGGTCACGTGGCTACACTGGCAGAGTGAGAAGTGAAACCAGGAGGTCTGAGCTCTTCACCATTGCCTTATTCTAACCTCCATTCCTTCCAGAAATGAGTAAAAAGCACGGATCTCGGTAAAACACACTTTTGGGGACCTCAGAACACTATTGAATAATAGAACTTATTTTCGCTAGAACGTGAAAATGTTCTAACTGGTACTTTAAGAACCCAGGTGAGTACCACAGCAATCTTTGGCTCTAGGTACCGCGAAGTAAATTACATGCATTACTTCCAAGTATATTACACGAATATCATAATAATAGGATGTAATAGATTACACGAATGTGATAATTAGGATAATGAATAATTACTGAGTGCTCACCTCGGGTCAGGTACGTTTCCAAGAACTTAACATGGATTAAGTCATTGTAACTCTAAATCTAACTCCAGGAGGTAGGTGTTATTATCTTTCTTTCGTAGATGTGGAAACTGAGGCAGGTTATGAAACGTGACCAAGGTCACACTGCTAGTAAATTACAGAGCTGGATTTCAAACCCGACCGGTGAGGCTCTATAGTTCCTTCTCTCACGAGTTTCCTCATAGTGCTCATCCTTGCTTCAACTCATCTCCAAAACCTGATATTCCAAATGGTCTAGCAGGGGTTCTCAAACCTCAGGATGCAGCACAATCACCTGGAGGGACTGTTGAAAAATCACACTCCTGGGCCCCACCTCTGACTCAGCAGACCTGAAGTGGGACTCTAGAATTTTCATTTCCAGTCAGCTCCCAGGCTTATGCTGCTGGGTCCAAGGGACCCCATTTTGAGAATCAGTGCTACACGATGCAGAAATTCAAGGATTCAACTGAACCTGCCATCTTGAGCGAAATAAATGGTAAGAGGTCCACCAGCTGGATAAGGGCCCATAATTCTCTAGACCTTTGCTATTACCTGGTATGCAGGGTTGCCATTGGAATAAGTATGTCCATTGGGATATACTTATACTAAAAAAAAAAAAAAAATCATTGTTTACAGGCAATTCAAATCTAATAAGACATCTATCATGCTAACTAAATGTGGCAACTTTATTGGTATGTTACTCACTCATCCTTTGGGTGTGGGTACCAGGAGCACTTGTTCATTAGCTGTGTCCGTGCTAATGGTGCTTGTTTTTCAATTAGCCACCTTTCTTCATTACAAAAGGATAAGTACCAGGTGAGAGAAAATAAATTTAAAAACAAGACTACTTCATGGTTTCCGCGCACCGCAAGCTTTTCAGCCAGAATATTCCCGTGCTTCTGGATTTGGTATTGAAGACGTTGCCCTGCGCTTACGTTTGCCCACAGGTGACACTAAAATGTTCTTGACAAAGTGGGATTAGGTAGGTTAAAAAGCCATTCATCCATCTATCCATCCATTCCATGAGGCTGAACATGAGACCCCACAGTGAAGCAGGGATAGTTTCCTGAAATTATCCAGTAAGAAAGAGGCAAAAGTAGCTTCAATCAAAAAGGATAAACCATCTCTTCAACTGTAAGTCCCGCTTCAATAATGGAAATAAATACAGAGATATGTTATTACCTCAGTAATCTGGGTAACTCGATTGGCTTCATCATCTGTCATTTCTGAGAGGCATTTTGCTACACTGATATATAGCTCTAGATCATTTCTCTGGTAAGGAAAAATCACAAGCAGGTCAAAATACAACGTAAGATAACAGATATATTCTCAATGTTCTGACAAATTATTAGATTTGCTTATCTCCATGAATAGCAGTCTCTGAGATTTTAATCAAACCAGAACATATGGCCAGTTTTTGGCACTAAAAAAACCCATCTTTCTGGGGTACCTGGCCGGCTCAGTCAGTAGAGCACATGACCCTTGACCTAGGGTCTTGAGTTCAAGCCCCACGTTGCGCATAGAGCTTACTTTAAAACAGCAGCAACGACACAATCTTTCCTATTATTTTGTTTGGCTGTACTTTTTTCTCCTTATCAGAATCCATCATTCCATACAGATTTTTAACTTCTTCGCAAAGCTGCAAAGAAGTTAAATAATTCAGAAATATATGGCGTCACTTGATATAAGTCATATATTGGACAACATGCTCAGAGATTCTCCAGGTCTAACGCGTAAGGGTTTCTGTGCTTGTTCGTCTCCTACAGGCATCTGGTAAAAGGCCTGGCCGCATATTTCCTGGTGTAGCACTGGTTAACCCGTTTCTAAGCTTGCTCAAAACGTTGGTTCTAAATATTCAACCTCAATTTAGATCTTGGAAGCAAACACATTCTTAGTGCAAAATGCGGTTATTTTCTTCCTAGCCTTCCCACCACATTCTTAAAACATACACCTCCCTGCTTTGCCAAAAGGGCTTAAAAAAAATCCCAAACATAAATGGTCAGGAATGTAAATATTTTTGTTCCTCACCCGAATCTTCTTTGGCAGAAGGTCAAAAATCTTCCCGGTGGCTTCGCAGAGCAGACTCCAGAGGTGGTGGGCAGGGCTGGGCAGTTTCATGGCCTGACTCAGGCCCTGTAAGGCACTCATGCATAACTCGGGATTGGGAAGTGGGGAAGCCGTTTTAAACACCGCCACCATTAAGTTTTCAACAAAACCCGCCACCTGTTCGTCTGAGACGTGTTTTATCCACAGAGGTGTAGAAACCAGGAGGTATTTCTTGACGTTCAACTGGAAGCAAACCAAAAGAGGTCAGGAAGAAACGGGCCAAGTCTGGGCTTGCAGGGTTTAAAACCTCAAGTTCACCCCTGTGTTTGAGGGCACATTGAGAGATGAAAGGTTCAAGGTTACTTCCCTGCCCCTCATTTCCCCCCAGGTTCACGGTCCAGTGGGCCACCGCTGCCTGCGATTGTGGCCACTGCAGTGACCTGTGGTCCGGGGCAACTTATGTATATACGGTATCTGCCAATCCATCTGGGTACCACTCAGCTTAAGCCCTGGATTGTTTTGGGGAGGGGAATAAAATGCTAACTTCTGAAAGTACTTGACAGTTGCTATTTAGTCTTAAAAGGTCACATTCTCTGGCAAAAAAAAAAAAATAAAATAAAATAAAATGAATCCTGGACATGAAAGCCTCATCTGCAGGAAATCGACTGGCCAGAGTATCTGATATTATTAATTTCTTCTTCTAGGAAGCGTAAGGAGATAAGGAGAACTGGCATGCCAGAACCATTTTTGACCAAAGAGGAGAAGCTGAACACATAGAACTGATCGTGGCATGCTGGAGGTCATGAGGGCCGGAAAGGCACATGGTTGAAAAGAGCTCTGTGTCAGAGACGTTAAGAGAGGAGGCTTCAAAAATTCTTCGAAACGGGCAGAGCATGCGGTCTGTCCTGGCCCTGGGGGCTGAGGGCGGGCGCCGACTGGAGCACCTGCTCCGTTCCGCTGTCAGCGCGTAAATCCACAGACAAACATGAATGCATAATAACAGAAAATGGCATTGGAACAGTGGGAATCAGCAGTTTTGCACAGGAAACTTTGTGAGATGCTGTTTACGGTCGTGTGCCTGAAGTGGGGACAAGATTGAACAAGAAGAGTTTGGTGCTTTGGAAAGTGTGCAAGCTGCTCGTGAACTCTATTCTCTATCAGGACAAGTAACTGAAATTGATGAAGCTTTTGCAGAAAATACAGGACTTGTCAACAAATCTTGGTATGAAGATGGTTGGCTGATCAAGATAACACTCAGTAATCCTTCAGAACTGGGTGAATTAATGAGTGAAGAAGCATATGAGAAATACAGAACACCTACTGAGGAGTGAAAATGGAACCCCTAAACCAGTATGAAACAACTTAATCTGGCATAGTTGTCCTAAATTAGTGCTGCAGAGAGGATTTAAAATAGCAACTTTTAGCAATACCAGTGCAGAAAGAAACTACTTGCAACAATGTTAATGAAAGAAAACACCGCTTAACTTTCTGATGATTGCAGATAAACACAATATGTATCTTTTTTGCAACACCCTATGATTTTTAGGCGAGGCTCCAGTTACAATATGGAGAATCCTGAAATTATCTGTGGTTAAAAACTAGTTCCAAAGATTATGTGATTCAAGGATAACATTGTCATCTTAAGCCTTTGGGAACTGTTAATTTTTTTTTTAATGTTTGTTTATGTTTGAGGGAGAGAGAGACACACAGAGTGAGAGCAAAGGAGGGGCAGAGAGAGGGAGACACAGAATCTGAAGCAGGCTCTAGGCTCCGAGCTGTCAGCACAGAGCCTTAGGTGGGGCTCGAACTCACCCCAGGCTCATGAGATCATGACCCGAGCCAAAGTCGGATGCTTAACTAACGGATCCACCAAGGCGCCCTCCGATCGTTTTTTTAAAAAGACAAGGTATATAATTAAGAAAATGAATTCACCGACTTAATTTGTTAATTAACAACGATGTTAAGAAAAGTCCATTCTCAAAGACAAATGCAAAAAAGTAACACAGATCTGAAAGAGAAGTGGAAGGATAAATGAATTCTAGAAAGATTTTTGAGGTAAACAAAACAGGCTGTTCAAGTTCTACCTGGTTCAAAAGGAAAGAGGAGTTAATAGAACAGTGTCTGAGACACGGACTTTGGACTCAGCCAGACTCACTCCCAGATATTAGCTACATAAACTCTGTTTGATCCCAATTTGCCTCAGTTTGTCAACCTGTAAACTGGAAACAATAAAATCTACTTCTCACAAGTGGACTAAGCTGGGCACAAAAGACTTCATATTGTATGATTCCACTCTAAAGAATTTCTAAAGTTTACATGAAATTTAAGTTTGTATGAAAGTTGTTTAAAAAAGGAAAAATTAGAGGGGCACCTGGGTGGCTCAGTTGGTTAAGGGTCCAACTCTTGATTTTGGCTCAGGTCATGATCTCACAGTCGTAAGAGCCCGACATCAGGCTCTGCACTGGGTGTGAAGCCTGCTTGGGATTTTCTCTCTCTCTCTCTCTCTCTCTCTCCCCCCCACCCCCCTTTCCCCATTCATGTGCTCTCCTTCTTCCTTTCAAAAAAAAAAAAAAAAAAGGGAAAAATTATAGAGACTAAAAGCAGATCAGCAGTAGCCTGGGTCTCAGACTGGGAGCGGGGATTGTCTCCAGGTTGGCACGACGGAACTTTCTGGGGGTGATGGAAGTATTATCGGTGATGGATAAAAATGTACAAATGTACCAGAACCCATCAAACTGTACATTTAAAATAGCCATATGTTATGCAATATAAATTCTAACTCAAAGATGTATAAAAAACATTGGTGTGTCAGGGTCGAAGACAGATTCAGTCTGATGTCAGGAAGCGCTCACTGAGTGCTTACAAGTCGCAGGTACGTGGCCACTACTCAGTAATGGCGGCTACACGGCACGTGCTTGGAGCAGACAGCTCATGACAGCTGCTGACGCAAAGGATGCAGACCTCAGTCACGTCTCCCTTCAGTGGAAGAGAATTAGAATATGAAGCGGAGCTTAAAAGAAAAAAAGTACCCGACAGGAACTGAAGTTAAAAGACTGAGGAACTAATACAAGAGCTTGGCCAAATTCTCAAAGAACTAAAGCCTCCCGAATAAAAGAGTAACGATGAGGTCATTTAACTTACGATCAATTGGTAAACCTCTAAGGGATCATGGAGTGTGGTTTTTCTTGTCCCACCTTAGAATATACTCAAAATTATACAATTTACTAATTGCTTTTCTTTAAGCCATCTTATCCCATTCTTCCTACTTACCCTTGGCCTGTACCCTGGAAGGTGCTGGCTCCCTCTTTCTGTCATAGATACCAGGCTAGGTCACTTCTTCCTCAGCGCTTTGTTCAAGCCCAGCACGCTGGCAGAGATGTTTCTACACCCTCCCAGCTACGTGCCCCGTGCCTCTAACTTGATGCTTGATGAGATCCTACCAAGCCTTCAAGGCTCACCTGAATTGCTGTCTTTTCTGTGAAAGGGAGGGATCATATTGGATTTGCCTGTTTCTTAATACCTCCTAAATATCAGGGGCACCAGCGTGGCTCAGTTGTTTGAGCATCCAACTTTGGTTCAGGTCACGATCTTGTGGTTCATGAGTTCGAGCCCCGCATCGGGCTCTCTGCCATCAGCCCAGAGCTCGCTTTGGATTCTCTGTTCCCCCTGCCCCTCCCCTACTCACATGCACATGCTTGCTCTCTTTCTCTCTCTCTCAAAAAGAAACAAACAAAACCAAAACCAATGAGTATCATTTATATGATATAGGTATATAAATAAACCTAGGCTCTCATAACTCCATCACTTTCTAGCTGGAGGATCTTGAGAAAGGAACTTTCGTATCTCTGACCATATTTTCCTTTTTCATAATCAAGGGAAGCTGAAAGCATGAATGTCGACGGCTGGGGCAGAGTTCTGCATCACAATCTTCCCATCTGCTGGCCAGCCATTGCCAAGCCCCCAATTTTTACAAAATCACATCTGGCCACCCTTGACTTTGAGAACATACGCCTAGATGAACGTTAATCTCTCCCCAAAGAACCAGATCCTCCTGTTGCCCAACACCCTTAATTGCTACATACACTCAGACTGTGGATCAGTGGTGGCATCACCCACAGTCCCAACAGCGCAGCTGCATTCTGGGATGATTGCGCCTGCGTCACCATAATTTCCAGGCACAGCTGCTGTATTTCTTCTCCTGAAAGAGAAGAAGAGAGTATTGGTAACACAGCTCCTTCTCAGATTCCTTTTCAGGCTTCCATGTCTTAAATCAAAGCCTCTGCTTGGGTGACATCTACAAGCAATAGAACGTGAGTAAACCGAAAGGTATTTCAAGTGACCTTTTCATTGTGAGTCAAAGAATGTGCCCACAGGCAGCAGCAGGTTAAGCCTTGGAACTGGCAAGGGCCATGATCTAGCTTGGGAAATTTCTCTTCTGGTGTCCCAAGAAACCTAAATAATCAAGGGGCGCCTGCCTGGGTGGTTTAGTCAGTTAAGCATCTGACTTCGGCTCAGGTCATGATCTCATGGTTTGTGGGTTCGAGCCCCACGTCGGGCTCTGTGCTGACAGCTCAGAGCCTGGAGTCTGCTTTGGATTCTGTGTCTCCTTCTCCATCTGCCCCTGCCCCACTCATGCTCTCTCTCTCAAAATAAATAAATAAGTAAATAAAAATAAAAGAAAAAAAAAGAAAACTAAATAATCAAATACCATGAAAAATTTGAGAAAACACGAGCTAAAACTCTTTGCCTCTGTTTTCCTCTCCTTCTACCTTGCATTCAGCTCATAGAAAAATCCGTTTAGGTCTGGAAGGACTTAAAAATGTTGCCACATTCCCCAGTGATCGAGTCCTTTTAGTAGCCTGATCCCCATCAGCACACGTATTTTCCCAACCCCTTTTCTTCTTTTTTCTAAGGATTTTTACTAAAACATAAACATTTTTAATACAGCACACAAAAGTAGGGGGAGGCTCAGGAGAACACAATTTTGTTTTTTTTTTTAATTTTTGAGAGACAGAGACAGAGCAGGGAAGGGGCAGAGAGAGGGAGACACAGAATCTGAAACAGGCTCCAGGCTCTGAGCTGTCGGCACAGAGCCTGAAGCGGGGCTCGAACTCACAAACTGCGAGATCCTGACCTGAGCCAAAGTCGCAAGTTCAACCGACTGAGCCACCCAGGCGCCCCAGGAGAACACAATTTTTAATGAAATCTCCAGAAACACGGTATCGGTGACATCATATCTTACACAGGTATTAGGTTCAACTGGAAGCATTTAAGTGAAAAACTGTACACAGTCAGAATCATCTTTGAGCAACCTCTCAGCTGCATATAAATTATGGTTTATGAGGCGTTTTGTATATCGTGAGCACTGTAAACAGTAGGCAAACACACACACACACATAAACACACACACGATATTATAGCATTGTTAAAAAATTGTCCCCCCCCCACCCCCCGACCAATGCCACTTTTTCTTGAGATCGGGGCCAGCGGGGCGGGGGGGGGGGGGATGTACATGGGATTAAATGTGCATATACTAACTCCACAAAAGAGGTTGCTGGGGTGTGCATTCCCTCTGCCTCTCATCACAAAGAATCTGTGGTAGACAGAATAACGGCCCTCAAAGATGCCTACATCCTAATCCCTGGAACCTGGGAACATGTTGCCTTGCTTGGCAAAGGAGCTTCTCAGATGTGATTGGGAATAAGGACGAGAGATGGGGAGGTTACCCTGGACCGTGCAAAGGGACCCATGAATCACACGAGTCTTTGATGCGGAAAACCCTTCCTGGTTGTAGAGAACCGGAAAGGGGACAGCGTGAAAAGGCTTCGGCCCTCCCACGCGGGCTCTGCAGATGAAGCACGGGGGATGGCAAGCCAAGGCACGTGGGCAGCCTCTAGAAGCGGGAAAGAAATGGATTCTCCCTGTCTCACTCTGTTCGGACTGCTATCCCAATACATCACAGACTCGGTGGTTTATAAACCACAGAAACTGATTTCTCACAGCCCTGGCAGCTGGCAGCCCAAGATCAGGGTGCCAACATGCTGGGCTCGGGCAGGACTGCTTTCCCGGCTCCCGACGGCCAGTTCTAGCCATGTCCTCGCACCGTGGAAGGGGCAAGGGAGCGCGGTGGGGCCTCTTTTATAAAGGGCAACAATCCCGTTCACGAGGGCTCCACAGTCACAACCTGATCACCTCCCCAAGCGCCACCTCCCAATAGCATCACACTGGGGATCAGGATGTCGACACGTGAGTTTCGGGGGGGGGGGGGGGACGAAATCGCTCAGGCCGTAGCGCTCCCCAGGGCATCCAGGGAAGGATGCTGTTCTGCTGATACTTTGATTTTGGCCCAGTGGAAGCCACGCTGGCCCTCGGGTCCACAGAACTCCAAGCCGATACATCTGTACAGCTTCAAACTGCTTCAGGCTGCCAGGTCTGTTACCACAGCAACAGAGAACAAATCCACCCTCCCCCGGGGGGGCTTCCTTGAATCCCAGAGCTCCGAAAACGTGGTCTGATGACCATCAAACCGGGCTCTCTCTGCGACCTGTGCCACGCGGCCCAGCAACGGGCCCACCTCCGTCCAGTTTCGTTTCGGTGAGCGCGTGTGGCCCATGTCATTGGAACTCCTCCCCCTCGGCCTCAGCCACCTATAAAGTGACTCAGGGAAAGGAGCCCAGACGGTCACCCAAGCCGATGGACCTCACGATCGCAAAGGTCTCTCCGGCCGCCGTCACTCGCGACCCAGAATCTACTTTTCTCTTCAGGTCATGTCCTAAAAGCGGAGTCCGAAGGCCTGAAAACACTTGATATTTACCGAAGTTTAGCCTCATGAGTGGCGAGAGGAGCGCGGCCCAGCTCACGGGGGGGAACTGGTAGCTCTCTCCAACAGCTGCGATGGGTTTCATCACGACTTTGAGAAGGGAAGGAGGCACAGACTCAGGACCTGCAACAGAAAGGGAAAAACTAGTAAAATGCTTCGGCAGCATCATGAGAGGCAGAAATGCCAGCTTTCCTTTTCTTCCAGTGCCAAAGGATCTGGTATCACATGTTCAACTATGGTCGGTCCTTCAGTTCTGTGCTCTCAGTCTCAACCCCCTCCGTTACAAAACCCTGCTTCCTCTGCTCTTCTCCTCCTCACTTGCCTCTGGTTTTTCCCTCTTGTCTGGATAGAAATAGTCCACGTCACTACTTGACCGTCCTCCATACGCTCTTTGTCTTTTCATCCAGCTTTCTAAAAAGAGTGACTCGTCCACGTTCTTGCGCCATTAGTCACTCCCCAATCTACTTCCAGAAGAGGAGGTCATTACTGCCTCGTCAGGCATAGTCCCTTCTAGTGGCCGTGAAGTCCTTCCATCCCTGTGGCCCACAGTGGTCGTGCCGTGTACCATGTGACTTGCCACTTTCACTCTCCAGCCTGTGCCACGGCTGACAGCTCCAGAGGGAAGTGCCTTCCATCACAGCTCATCCATAGGCCAACCAGCTATCTATGGCATGGGGCTATGGCTTTAACATACTCTTGTTTTGTTCCCCCAGGGGCGGGTTAATTTGCAACTGAAATGATGAGACACTGGAGCAGGTATGAGTGGAGCCATAAGGCACAGTCAGGGTTTGAGGAGCCATGAAGGGCCACGTAAAAGTGAGGTCTGAAGGAAGCCGGAAATGATGTGTATAAAGGTTAAAGAGCAAGGAGAAAAGCAAAAGCAGCCGGATCAACATAGGTAGCAGAAGGGAAATCAGCATCAGCAGCCAGAGAAGCAGACTGAGTAAAAGGAAAAGCATCAGTAGGAGAAGGATAATCAGGGGTCGAATCAGGAGATAAGCAGCAGAATCAGCAGTGAAAGAGGGGAAGCAAAGGTGGGGCAGAGTCAGCAAAAGGCACAACAGCTGTAGAAAGGAGAAGCACGGGAGAAAGGAGAAGCATGGAAGAAAGG
Source organism: Panthera leo (assembly GCF_018350215.1). NCBI lineage: Eukaryota > Metazoa > Chordata > Mammalia > Carnivora > Felidae > Panthera > Panthera leo. The sequence goes on along the minus strand of NC_056691.1, from coordinate 45,330,943 downwards.
AGAAGCTCAGGCAGACAAGGCAGCAGAATCAGTAGGCACTTAAGACGGGGAAGCAGAAGCAGGGCAGAGTCAGCAAAAGGCACAACAGCTGTAGAAAGAAGCACGGGAGAAAGGAGAAGCTGAGGCAGACAAGGCAGCAGAATCAGCAGGCACTTAAGACGGGGAAGCAGAAGTGGGGCAGAATCAGCAAAAGGCACAACAGCTGTAGAAAGGAGAAGCATGGGAGAAAGGAGAAGCACGGGAGAAAGGAGAAGCTGAGGCAGACAAGCCAGCAGAATCAGCAGGCACTTAAGACGGGGAAGCAGAAGTGGGGCAGAGTCAGCAAAAGGCACAACAGCTGTAGAAAGGAGAAGCATGGGAGAAAGGAGAAGCACGGGAGAAAGGAGAAGCACGGGAGAAAGGAGAAGCACGGGAGAAAGGAGAAGCTGAGGCAGACAAGGCAGCAGAATCAGCAGGCACTTAAGACAGGGAAGCAGAAGCGGGGCAGAGTCAGCAAAAGGCACAACAGCTGTAGAAAGGAGAAGCACGGGAGAAAAGAGAAGCACGGGAGAAAGGAGAAGCACGGGAGAAAGGAGAAGCACGGGAGAAAGGAGAAGCACGGGAGAAAGGAGAAGCACGGGAGAAAGGAGAAGCACGGGAGAAAGGAGAAGCACAGGAGAAAGGAGAAGCACGGGAGAAAGGAGAAGCTGAGGCAGACAAGGCAGCAGAATCAGCAGGCACTTAAGACGGGGAAGCAGAAGCGGGGCAGAGTCAGCAAAAGGCACAACAGCTGTAGAAAGGAGAAGCACGGGAGAAAGGAGAAGCATGGGAGAAAGGAGAAGCACGGGAGAAAGGAGAAGCACAGGAGAAAGGAGAAGCACGGGAGAAAGGAGAAGCACGGGAGAAAGGCGAAGCTGAGGCAGACAAGGCAGCAGAATCAGCAGGCACTGAAGACGGGGAAGCAGAAGCAGGGCAGAGTCAGCAAAAGGCACAACAGCTGTAGAAAGGAGAAGCACGGGAGAAAGGAGAAGCACGGGAGAAAGGAGAAGCATGGGAGAAAGGAGAAGCACGGGAGAAAGGAGAAGCTGAGGCAGACAAGCCAGCAGAATCAGCAGGCACTTAAGACGGGGAAGCAGAAGTGGGGCAGAATCAGCAAAAGGCACAACAGCTGTAGAAAGGAGAAGCATGGGAGAAAGGAGAAGCACGGGAGAAAGGAGAAGCTGAGGCAGACAAGCCAGCAGAATCAGCAGGCACTTAAGACGGGGAAGCAGAAGTGGGGCAGAGTCAGCAAAAGGCACAACAGCTGTAGAAAGGAGAAGCATGGGAGAAAGGAGAAGCACGGGAGAAAGGAGAAGCTGAGGCAGACAAGGCAGCAGAATCAGCAGGCACTTAAGACAGGGAAGCAGAAGCGGGGCAGAGTCAGCAAAAGGCACAACAGCTGTAGAAAGGAGAAGCACGGGAGAAAAGAGAAGCACGGAGAAAGGAGAAGCTCGGGAGAAAGGAGAAGCATGGGAGAAAGGAGAAGCACGGGAGAAAGGAGAAGCACGGGAGAAAGGAGAAGCACGGGAGAAAGGCGAAGCTGAGGCAGACAAGGCAGCAGAATCAGCAGGCACTGAAGACGGGGAAGCAGAAGCAGGGCAGAGTCAGCAAAAGGCACAACAGCTGTAGAAAGGAGAAGCACGGGAGAAAGGAGAAGCACGGGAGAAAGGAGAAGCACGGGAGAAAGGAGAAGCACGGGAGAAAGGAGAAGCACGGGAGAAAGGAGAAGCTGAGGCAGACAAAGCAGCAGAATCAGCAGGCACTGAAGACGGGGAAGCAGAAGCAGGGCAGAGTCAGCAAAAGGCACAACAGCTGTAGAAAGAAGAAGCGCGGGAGAAAGGAGAAGCGCGGGAGAAAGGAGAAGCGCGGGAGAAAGGAGAAGCGCGGGAGAAAGGAGAAGCGCGGGAGAAAGGAGAAGCGCGGGAGAAAGGAGAAGCGTGGGAGAAAGGCGAAGCTGAGGCAGACAAGGCAGCAGGCAATGAAGACGGGGAAGCAGAAGCAGGGCAGAGTCAGCAAAAGGAACAGCTGCAGAAAGGAGAAGCATGGGAGAAAGGAGAAGCACGGGAGAAAGGAGAAGCACGGGAGAAAGGAGAAGCTGAGGCAGACAAGGCAGCAGAATCAGTAGGCACTGAAGACGGGGAAGCAGAAGCGGGGCAGAGTCAACAAAAGGCACAACAGCTGTAGAAGGGAGAAGCAAGGGAAAAGGGAGAAGCTGAGGCAGACAAGGCAGCAGAATCAGCAGGTACTGAATACGGGGGAAGCAGACGTGGGGGCAGAATCAGCAAAAGGACAAACACCATAAAAGGAGAAGCACAGGAGCAGTAGTAGCTGAGGCAGAAAAGACAGCAGAATCAGGAGAGACTGGACAGAGGGAAACAGAAGCTGGGCAAAGTCTGCAAAAGGACAAACAGCTGCAGAAAGGAGAAGCACAGAGAAAGAGGAAAGCAGAACCAGCAGATGCTGCATATGGGGAAGGAGAAGCAGAGGTAGAGTTTTTCTAGAGAGGATACAAAAATGACCAATAAAAATATGAAAAGATGCTCAACATCACTTAGCATTAGAGAGATGCAAATCAAACCACAGTAAGATATCACTTCACTCACATCCATTAGGATGGCTGTTTTTTTGTTTGTTTGTTTAAAGAAAAAGGAAAGAAAGGGGAGGTGGGTGGGGGGATGGGTATTAAGGAGGGCACTTGTTGTGATGAGCACTGGGTGATGTATGAAAGTGATGAATCAATGGATCCTACTCCTGAAACCCACACTATACTATATATTAACTAACTTGAATTTAAATAACATCTTGGAAGTTACTTAACACTCCACAATTGTTGGTGAAGATATGGAGAGATTGGAACCGCTGTGTACTGTTGGTGGGATTACAAAATGGTAGAACGGCTACAGAAAACAGTATGATGGCTCCTCGAAAAATCAAAAATAGAATTCTGGGTCTACACTCCAAAGAACTGAAAGCAGGATCTTGAAGAGATGTTTTTACACCAGTGTTCACAGTAGTACTATTCACAACAGCCAAGAAGTAGAAGCAACCCAAATATGTCAATGGGTAAATGGATAAGTAAAATGTGCTTATGTGTACATAAGCAAAATACTATGTGTGTACATAAGAGTGTGTGTGTGTGTGTGTGTGTGTGTGTGTACACAGTAAAACCTTAGTTTGCAAGCATAGTCCATTCAGGAAACATGCTTATAATCCAAAGCACTTGTATATCAAAGTGAATTTCAAGAATCATTGGCTATGTTGTGATCATGTGATTTTCAGCGTCACGTACTACTCGTATGGCAAGACATCGCTTGTTTATCAAGTGGAAATTTCTTAGAAATGTTTGCTCGTCTTGTGGAACACTCACAATCTGTATACCATATATATACAAATTAGTTTCAACATTAAAAAGTAAGGAAATCCTGTCAGACATTATAACATAAATGAATCTTGAAGACACTATGCTAAGTGAAATAGCTCAGTCACAACAAAACAAATACCGTATGCTTCCATTTATATCAGGTACCTAAGTAGTCAATGTTAATAGAAACAGAAAATAGGGTGGCTCAGTCAGTTAAGTGTCTGACTCTTGGTTTAGGCTCAGGTCATAACCTCGTGGTTCGTGAGTTCGAGCCCCGCATGGGGCTCCACGCTGACAGTGCAAAACCTGCTTGGGATTCTCTCTCTCTCTCTCTCTCTCTCTCAAAATAAATCAATAAACTTAAAAAAAAAAAACCAACCCAAAACCAGGAAATAGAATGGTGTCTACCAGAGATTATGGGGAGGGAAAAAGGGTTTTAATGGGTATAGAATTTCAGTTCTGCATGATGAAAAAGATTGGTTTCACAATAATGTGAATAAACATAACACTATTGAACATATGCTTTAAAAAAATTATACATTAAAAAAATTAATGGGCGCCTGGGTGGCTCAGCCGGTTAAGTGTCTGACTTTAGCTCAGGTCACGATCTTGCGGTCCGTGAGTTCGAGCCCTGCGTCGGGCTCTGGGCTGATGGCTCAGAGCCTGGAGCCTGCTTCTGGTTCTGTGTCTCCCTCTCTCTGTGCCCCTCCCCCATTCATGCTCTGTCTCTCTCTGTCTCAAAAATAAATAAATGTTAAAAAAAAAAAATTAATAACCTTCCAAAATGGACCGTATCAAGCCCAGGTGGGTTCACCGAATTATACCAACTATTTAAGGAAGACATTACACTAATTCTTCCGTATACTAATTATACTAATTTCTCTTTCAGAAAACAGAAGCACAGGGAATACTCCTAACTTATTCTGAGGATAGCATTGCCCTAATACTAAACTAGACCAAGATAAAACAAGAAACCTCCAGACCGATATCTCTCATGAACACAGATGCAGAAATCCTTAACAAAATATTAGCAAAATAAATCTACCAATGTATAAAGAGAATTATAAACTATGACCAAGTGAGGTTTATTCCAGATATGCAAGGCTGGCTCACCATTCAAAAATCGACTGATATAACCTATCACATCAGTAATCACTAACAAAGAAAATCACACAAACAATATCAATAGACGCAGAAAAAGCATCTGACAAAATCCAGCACCCATTCATGATAAAAAAAACTCTCAGCAAACTAGGAATAGAGTAGAGCTTCCCCAAAAAACTCTAGGCTCACATCATACTTCATAGTTAAAAACAGAAGCTTTTTTCACTAAGATCAGAAACAAGTCAAGATGTCTCCTCTCATCACTCCTTTCCAATATTATATTAAAAATGCTAGCTTATGCAAGAAGATAAGGAAAGGAAATGAAAGTTATACAGACTGGAAAGGAAGATGGAAATACCTAAAATCAGAAATAAAAGTGAAGACATTTCTACCAACCTTAAACAAAAAGAATTATAACAGGAAACTATGAGAAACTGTGTGCCAACAAATCAGATAATCTAGATGAAACAGACAAAATCCTAGAAACACACAAGTTACTAAAACTGATTCGAGAAAAAACAGAAAATGCAAACAGTCCTATGACCAGGAAAGAGATAGAAACAAAAAGCTCCTGGGCGCCTGAGTGGCTCAGTCGGTTAGGCAGCTGACTTCAGCTCAGGTCATGATCTCGTGGTTTGTGAGTTCAAGCCCTGCATCGGGCTCTGTGCTGACAGCTCAGAGCCTGGAGCCAGCTTCGAATTCTGTGTCTCCCTCTCTCTCGACCCCTCCCCTGCTCTTTCTCTCTCTCTCAAAAATGAATAAACATTAAAAAAAGAAAAGAAAAGGAAAAGAAACAAAAAGCCCCAACAAAGAAAAGCCTAGGACCAGATGATTTCACTGGTGAATTCTACCAAACACTTAAAGAATTACCATCAATCCTCAATTCCTTCCCAAGAAAAGCAGGAGAGGAGGGAATATAGTTAATTCTTGAACAACACAGCGGTTAGAGGTGCTAAACGCTGTTGCAGCCAAAAATCCACATATAATTTCTGGCCTCCTCCCCAAATTTAACTACTATAATAGCTTACTGTTGATGGAAAGTCTTACCAATAACGTGAACAGTTGATTAATACATATTTTGTATATTAAGCTAGAGAAAAGAAAATGTTAAGAAAATTACAAAAAAGAGAAAATACACTTACAGTACTGTACTGTATTTAATGAAAAAAATCTGCATATAAGTAGACATGTGCAGTCCAAACCCGTGTTGTTCAAAGGTCAACCGCACTTTTTTTTAATGTTTATTTATTTATTTTGAGAGAGAGAGAGAGAGAGAGAGAGTGAGTGAGTGTGTGTGTGTGTGTGTGTGTGTGTGTGTGTGTGGGACAAGGGGCAGAGAGAGAATCCCAAGCAGGCTCCTCACTGGCAGTGCATAGCCCAATATGAGGCTCGAACCCATGAACTGTGAGATTGTGACCCGAGCTGAAATCAAGACTCAGATGCTCAACCAACTGAGCCACCTAGGCGCTCCTCAACTGCACTTAACTCATTCTATGAGACCAGCCTTAACCTAACACCAAAGGCAAAGAAACCACAACAAACATTTAACAAAAAAAAAAAAAGAAAAAAAGAAACACAAAAAAACAAAAAACTACAGACGAGTATTTGTTATGAATATAGTTGTGAAAACTCTCACTGTAACACTGGCAAACTGAATCCAACAGTACATTAAAAGGATTATTCATAATGACCACACAAGATTTATGCTAAGAATGCAAGTGTCATTCAACATAAGAAAATAAATCAATGCAACTTACCACGCTAATAGAATGAAGGGGGAAAAACACATGATAATCTCAACTGACACAGAAAAGCTTTTGATAAAGTCCAACAGCTTTTCATGATAAAAATACTCCAAAAATTAGGAATAGGATGGAATCATCTTAACGTGATAAAGGGCATTCATAAAAAATACACAGTGAACATTATATTCAACGGTAAAAGACTAAAAGCTTTTCCTTTACAATAGAGAACAAGACCAGAATGCCCACATTCACCATTTTGTATTGCACATTCTGGCCAGAGCCATTAGGAAAGAAAAAGAAATAAAAGGCATACAAATTGGAAAGAAGTAAAACTACCTGTATTTACAGATGACATGATTCTACGTATAGAAAACAGTTCAGTAAAGTTGCTGGGGGTAAAATCAACACACAAAATTTAGTTGTGTTTCTGTATCTCAGGAATGAATAATCCAAAAAGGAAATTAAGAAACAATTCCACTTGCAATGGTGTCCAAAAGAATAAAATACCTAGGATTAAATTTAACTGAGGTTGGGGCGCCTGGGTGGCTCAGTCGGTTGAGCGTCCGACTTCGGCTCAGGTCACGATCTCACGGTCCGTGAGTTCGAGCCCCGCGTCGGGCTCTGGGCTGATAACTCAGAGCCTGGAGTCTGCTTCCGATTCTGTGTCTCCCTCTCTCTCTGCCCCCCTCCCCCACGTTCATGCTCTGTCTCTCTCTGTCTCAAAAATAAATAAACGTTAAAAAAAAATTAAAAAAAAATTTAACTGAGGTGAAAGACACATACACCGAACAATACAAACATTGCAGAAAGAAATTAAAAATATACATAAGGGGAAAGATACCTTAGGTTCATGGACTGGAATACTTAATACTATCCAAAGGTATCTACAGATTTGGCATAATCCCTACCAAATTTCAATGGCTCTTTTTTTTTTTTTTTTTTCAGAAATGGAAAAGTTGGTCCTCAAATTCACATTGAATTGTTAAGGGACTCCTAACAGCCAAAACAATCTTGAAAAAGAAAAATCTGAAGAACTCATACATACCAATTTCAAAATTTACTACAGAGCTACAATAATCAAAACAGCATCAAAGGGGGCGCCTGGGTGGCTCAGTCGGTTAAGCGGCCGACTTCGGCTCAGGTCATGATCTCGCGGTCCGTGAGTTCGAGCCCCGCGTCGGGCTCTGTGCTGACAGCCCAGAGCCTGGAGCCTGTTTCAGATTCTGTGTCTCCCTCTCTCTGACCCTCCCCCGTTCATGCTCTGTCTCTCTCTGTCTCAAAAATAAAATAAAAATGTAAAAAAAAAAAACAAAAAAACCAAACAGCATCAAAGGATATTATTGACAAAGTGAAAAGACAACCTAACACAACAAAATATTTCCAAGTTACACATCTGATAAGGGTCTAATATCCAGAATATACAAAGAACTTTTACAACTCAAAAACCAGGGGTGCCTGGGTGGCTCAGTTGGTTAAACCTCAGCTTCGGCTCAGGTCATGACCTCACGGTTCATGGGTTCAAGCCCCGCGTCGGGCTCTGTGCGGACAGCTCGGAGCCTGGAGCCTGCTTCGGATTCTGTGTCTCCCTCTCTCTGCCCCTTCCCCGCTCATGCTCTGTCTCTCTCCGTCTCTCAAAAATGAATAAACGTTAAAAAAAATTTTAAAAAAAACAACTCCAAAACAAAAAGAGAATCTAATTTTTAAAATGGTCCAAAGACTTGAAGAGATAATTCTCCAAGGAAGAGATGCTACAAATGGCTAACAAGTACTGGAAAAGATGCTCCCGCACCATTAGGTATTTGGGAAATTCAAATCAAAACCAAATGATATCGCTTCACACTCAACAGGATGAAAATGATGATGATGATGATGGAAAAGGGCAAGTGCTGGCAAGGATGTAGAGAAATTGGAACCCTCATACATTGCTGGTAGGCATATAAAAAGGTGCGGTCACTGTGGAAACACGTTTTGCAGATTCTCGAAAAATTACACAGAATTACTATATGACCTAAAAATTCCTCTTATAGATAGATACCCCAAATAACTTAAAACAGGTGTTCAAGCACTGACTTGTACACAAGTCTTCATAGCAGCACCACTCATAAAAGCCAAAAGGCAGAAACAATCCAAATGTCCATCAACTGATGAACGGATTGAAAAACAAAACAAAAACAACGCATATCCATAGAATGGACTATTATTCAGCCATAAAGAGCAGTGAAATACTGATGCTTACCACTACATGGATGAACCCTGAAGACGTTATGCAAAGTGAAAGAATCCAGCCACAAAGTGCCGTACAGCATACGATTTCATTTAAATAAAACTTATGGGACAGGCACATCCATAGGGACAGAACGTAGATTAGGGGTAGCTGGAGGCTGGGGGAAACAGGGAATGATGGGGGACCAACTGCTCAACGGGTACAAGATTTCCTTTTGGGGTGATGAAAATGTTCTAGAACCAGATAGCGTTGACGGTGGCACAACACTAAGAATACATTAAATGCCACGCAATTGTAGACTTCAAAGCGGTTAGAACTGTCAATTTTGTTCTGTTTTACAAAAAAAAAAAAAAAAAAAATTAAAAGAACAAAGCCCAAGATGCACAGAAATAGATGAAGCAGTCTGGAGAGAAAAAAACCAGAATCCATGACAGAGATTGACACTGTGCAGCCCCTGAAAGGAAGAGTGACCAAAAGGCTCAGTGCCTGCTATCCGTGTCGGCTCCCGGTCCTCGTGCCACTTGAACTGCCCTTGCAAAGATTTCGATTGCTCTCTAAATGCCACATGCAAGGACACTTCTTCCAATCTTTCATGTCATACTTTCCCACATACAAACTGTATCATGCCCTCGTTCTTGAAATAAATGCTTCCCTACGCTTCCGGGTTTCTCTCTGCTGAGTCTCGCTGCCTGCCTCCGCTTGCTCTCACAGTTTCACATACTATTCGTATATTGACCAAGTAAAGCCACACTTACAACCCAGGCCTTTCCTGATGTTGGACACTCTTATTTCCAGCTAGAGCCATTTCAACAATCAGCCTGTTTTCTCAGGCTAGCCACCAATTAATCTACCTCCGGACCCAAGCCTCTGCCAAGTTAGAAACGTAAAACCAAAAGTGTACCTCCCAGTGATGTTTCTCTCCCCTCCAACGAACACGGTTTGGCTTTTTGAAAATGTTAAAGTTCAATACTCTTCTAAGCTGTGTTACCAGTAACTGAAGCTTTATTTCTATTCCATCTTAAGATGGAATACGAGGAGTGCAGGAAGTCAGGGAATCTACCACTGCTATTACAAAGAGAATTTCTAACAAATAAAGAAATACATACATAGATAAATAAATAAATATATTCATAAAAAAATTCATTCATTCAGTCACTGAGTATCTAGCAGGTACCAGGCACTGTTCCAGACAGTGAAGAGAGTATTCAACACGACAGAATAGATTCCTTCACTAGTGGAGCTTATATTCGAGTAAGAGGATAGACAGACAAGGCAAAATCAGGTATGATCAAAATAAAAACGCTGTGATAGGAATCAACTGGTTGGCTATTTACATAACTGTCTACTGATTACACACAGCAGGTGACTGTCCCTATACAATATAGGCAGCAAATTGGAGTCTTTGATTTCACACACACCCCCAGAAAAATTTAAGCCACATTTTTGGGGTAATTTTGGTGTGTGAATCTTAGAAATGGCTTGATGGGCTGGCAGACGGTACAGTAAGTATCTGTGCATAGAACTGCTTTTCTCTCCTATTAAGGACATGAATCCAAATCTATTCTGGAAATCATTAATTCACAAGCAGATTCCTTTACACTTTTTTCTCAGATCAAGAGTTTTCAAAATTACATAAGATGTTATTCCAGGTCCTTCTACAGAATTCACTACAGAAATTTTGCAGTTTCCAGAGGATCTAGGGAATCAGGGAAGGCATTCACCCTGTCCTCTAATACTAGCACCCAGTGTGAAATATGACCATTTTCTCACACACACACACACACGCACACGCACGTGCGCACACTCACGCGCACACACACGCACCATGTTTTATTGTTTAGACAACGAGCTCTCCCTTGACAGGAGAACAGAGCCTGCATTAATAACCGCACTTTACTATCCATTTTGCATGTTGCTTCCGTATTGACCTGATATACAGCAAGTGTCAGAGACAAGAAGAACCTGTAACATGGAACCCAGGGCTGAAAATCAAGTAAATGCTATGACACAATAAATCTTCCGCTTTTAAAAGGGCAAAGCATCGCTACTGAGTAGCATAACCAGAATCACACAAAATTTTCCGCTGTATTTACAGGGAACTAATTCTGACATGACTGGAATGAAAGGAATTATAGTAACTGTCAGGAATGGAAGAAACACTTGGCAGTTTCACTCGTGCCGGGGGAGGTATGGAAAGAGACAGAGTCCCACAATGGGAGAAGAGAGTCACGTGGTTCCTTCCCCAGAGATCTTCAGCGTCGGACACAGGAACCCAAAGCCAAGTGACGGGAACGATTAGCTCCCTCCTTGCAGTGCTTTGTCTTTTAGGCAAGTGCCTTAGATAAAAGGAAAGTGTGGAATGCTTTATAGACAATGGCTTTGGAACTGAGAAGGCCTAACAGTACTTGTTAATGGGATCCAGATGTTTGAAAATCCAGATACAAACTTGCTTTAAATCTCTCATCCAGTTGACAGCCTCAAAGGACCTTGATATAAATGGCATATCCGAACATAATGCATTACAACAGGACCCATTATCACACATACTTTGGCTACACAGGGGATCACGTCTCAAGGCCACGACGCACATGTGTAAACCCTCCAGTGCAAGTCTGGTAGTAAGTAGTAGGCTGACAGCCGGTGCTTGTCTCTTGCCCATCACAGCATGTCGCTCGTGTAGTGTGGGCATGACTTTGCTTTCTCCATCTTCAGTGCTGTTTAAAAGCAACTTAGCGTAGAATTATCCAATACACACACACACACACACACACACACACACACACACACACACGCACGCTCAGAGCTGCAGATCAACAAGTGTTTGAACACTAGTAAATGCCAAGTACTGTGTTCTAAGCATCGAGGATAAAACACGGATGTTCCTCCTGCCCTTGAGGAAATTACAGTCTAATGGGAAAGACAGACTTGAAACAAAGAACCACAAATAATTAAGAAAATAATGGCTCAGATGTAAAGTACTATGAACAACATATCAGAAAGTGTAACCTAAGAAACCTAAACCAGTCTGGACATGTCACAAACCCCCTCCTCTTCCCCCCACGGAAGAAAGGATGTTGAAACCAAGATGGAAAGGATGACGAGGATTTTTCCAGATGAAGTCCTTAGGAAACAACGATAGAGATATTTACAGCACGGCTTATTTGTGGAGACGAGGAGATGCTTGGTCCCTTGCCAGAAACGACTCTAAAATCAACATGGTAGTTGGAAACAGGTGAGAATTCTGATCGGTCAGTCAGATACTAAGAGTTGGGAGGATGTTGTGAACAGTACTTTCACGACGTTCAGAGTTATCAGGGGCCCCTTAGCACCAGGAAGGCCACCAAGCAGGGTGGCCACCCAGTGGCAATCAGGACCTGAGAGAGAAAGGCGACTTCCACAGGGCTCTGGCCCAGCGGGAACGGCAGATTCTCTTCAAACAGGGTGACTCCAAAAATGAGCAGATACATGGAGAATAACGGAACCAGGCTTCTTACTACCGTCAGAGAAGAAAGTTACAAATACGCAAAGAGGGAAAAGGAGAGTGAATCCTGTGGTGTTAACTGGAGTTGGAGATATTATGAATTCATGACTTTCAATATATATAGCTATAGAAATGTATATAGACATGAGAGACAGAGCAAGAGAGAGAGGGAGAGTCTATTTCCTAACTGTCCACTGAAAGAGCCTGAGAGCAGGGATTGCTCTAGTACCAAGGAGAATTTGTGGCCAGACCTTTGCTTCTAAGTATTGTTCCCAGCGTGCCTGAGCGGCACAGGGAAACACTGTGGGTGGTTCGAGTCCATGAGCGTTGGGATCTGTGCTGATGATGCGGAGCCTGCTTGGGTTTCCGTCTCCCTCTCTCTCCGCCCCTTCCCCATTTGCTCTCTCTGTCTCAAAAATAAACAAGCAAACAAAACAATAAATAAGTAACATTCCCCACTGAAAGGAACCTGACCTAGCCGGCTATTATGGGACTGAAGACGAATACAAGATGAGCCTAGAATGTCTTGTGCCGAAACCAAAGTACTCACAGAATGATGGGGCCATGTCAAAAGGACACAAAGCCAATGTAAAGAGGCTCTCACTATGGAACAATATGAAGGATGAAATAATGAATAATTGAGTAACAAATAATTACACGAAGTAAAATTTTAGTAGTCCATACTAACAGAGAGTGAGAGAGAGGGAGGGAAATGGCAGCTCTTCCTTAGAGAATGCCTACTGAAAAACATAAATGGAATGAGGGAATTTTAAGAATCACCTTTTGGCAGGGGTGCCTGGGTGGCTCAGTCGGTTGAGTGTCTGACTTCGGCTCAGGTCATGATCTCACAGTTCGTGAGTTCGAGCCCCACGTCAGGCTCTATGCTGACAGCTCAGAGCCTGGAGCCTGCTTCGGATTCTGTGTCTCCCTCTCTCTCTGCCCCTCCCCTGCTCACACGCTGTTTCTCTCTCTCAAAAAAAAAAAGATTAAAAAAAAAATTTAAAAATAATCACCTTTTGGCAAACATCATAGGAATAATTCAGGCAAGAAAACATTCATGGACAATGAAACTCATGGGCAAAAGCAGGATGAAAAACCAGATAATCCTAAAGTCTCAAAACAGCTCCACAAAGAATATTTACTGATGATAAAGGGAAAGGAGAACTTACTAGTGGAGAGGCCCGGAACATAGCACCTTAGCCAAGAGATCAAAATCAACATCCCCAGTGCAGAAAGACATCATGAGCCCCCTGGTGGGATGCCGTGAGAGGGGCAACGCTCCGCGTCTGTGATATTCCTGCCAAGGATGACTGACCTACCCTCACATGAGCAACCGCAGGCAAACCGGCAGATCCAAACAGCTGAGTGTTCTATAAAATAACTGGCTTCTGGGGCACCTGGCGGCTCAGTCGTTTAAGCAGCCGGCTTCTGCTCAGGTCACGATCTCATAGTTCGTGAGTTCGAGCCCCATGTCAGGCTCTGTGCTGCCAGCTCAGAGCCTGGAGCCTGCTTCCAATTCTGTGTCTCCCTCTCTCTCTGCCCCTCTGCCGCTCTCACTCTGTCTCAGAAATAAACCTTAAAAAATTAAAAACTAAAAAAAAAACTTTAAAAATAAAAAAATTAAATAAAATCACTGGCTGCTAATCTTAAAATACTTTCAAGTCTTGAAAGGCAAACGATGACTGGAGAACTGTTCTAGATTGAAGGAGACTGGAGGTGGGACAGACTATATTCCGGATTAAACTCTTTTTCTGCTAAAGACATCGTTTGGACAGTTGCTGAAACTTGAATAGGGTTCTCTGGCAGTTTTCACTATTTTATAAGTTTGGAATTACTTTAAAACAAAAAGAAAAAAAGGTACAAATTTTGGGGGCGCCTGGCTGGCTCCATCAGTAGAGCATGTGACTCTTGATCTCAGGGTTGTGAGTTCCAGCCCCACAGTGGGTGTAGAGCTTACTTTAAAGAAAAAAAAAAAGCACACATTTAAAAAAATAAGTGTTCTAAAATTTAATTAAAACGTAAACCTTGGGGGCACCTGGGTGGCTCCGTTGGTTAAGCGTCTAATTCCTGATCTTGACTTAGGTCATGATCTCACGATCTGTGAGATCAAGCCCTGCATCTGGCTCTGCGCTTATAGCATGGAGCCTGCTTGGGATTCTCTACCCGCCCCCCCCCCCCCCCGTCTCATTAAAAAAAAATAATAAACTTAAAAAAAATAAACTTCTTGGACAGTAAATATATGCAAAAATGTTCATTCCTTCTGGAAATGAAAGGTTAATTAAAGCAGTGTCAAGGTATGATTTTATACCTGATGGATTTTTTATTGTAATCGTGTTTATCTATATATTGGTTTGCTTTGTAATATGATAGCTAGAAAGGGTTTCCTCTTTATTTTTTATTTTTTTAAAATTGTTTTCTTACGTTTTTATATTTGAGAGAGAGACAGAGAGCGAGTAGGGGAGGGGCAGAGAGACAGACACAGAATCCGACGCAGGCTCCAGGCTCCGAGCTGTCAGCACAGAGCCCGACGCGGGGCTCGAACTCACGAACCGTGAGATCATGACCTGAGCCGAAGTCGGATGCATAACTGGCTGAGCCACGCAGGTGCCCCTTTATTTTGTTTTCTAAGCACTGTTACATAAAGTGACTCATAAACTCATAATGTTTATCAAAACTCTATAAAGATTCAATTATTCTCTCCACTTTACAGAAGTAATTGAGGCTTAGGGACGTAAGCAGCTTGTCTGAAATTATACAGTAAAGTGGTGTGTGAGCCCTGGCAGCCTGACCCCCATGCCTTTAACCTCTGTTGTGATCTCCTGCTTTGCACATGCATCCAGGGCTGAGGTACCCAAACCTGGTATAACCCTTTTGAAGAACAAAGAAGCCAAGGAAAACCTTTATGCGGAAGAGCGACATAAAGATGTTCTCCATAATGGCAATTTTTTACATGACCAATAGATAAATGGCTAAAATAATTATGATCCATCAACTTGATTGAATCCTCTACAGTCATTTAAAAGTGATAATTATGGAGATATATGAAATGCAGGGAAATGTCAATAATAGAAGTTAAAAGATTCAAAGCATACGTACACTGGGAAGTATGCAAAAATTATGTGTGCATAAAAACAAATTAAAAAGTAAAATTCAAAAATGATAATAGTGGTTAGAAAGTCATGGGGCAATTGGTGACGTTTTTCCTTCCAAATATTTTTGATGGTGTTTACAATCAAAAATAGCAATCAAACACTCCCAAAACACATCCCAGGAACAAATGCAAGGATTCTTTTCACATCTTCTCGCAAGCTTCTTTCTGGAGGAGATAGGTGGTGATTTTGTCCATTTACATGAGAAGTCAGTAAATTTTTAAAAAATTAGAAGGCAACAAAATAATATACATGTTATGATTCAATATCACATAACGCACACACATCCAGATGGACGTAAGGTAGAATATCTATTGTGGCTATCTCTAGGTGGTGAGATTATAGGAGATTCTTTTTTCTTCCTTATACCATTTTTGAACTTAGTGTTATATACAAGTATTCATTTTTAATAATACTTGTTAAAAGATCTGTACAGGTAAACTATCACTAAACTAAAATGCTTTAACACAATCTCGGTAATCAACTCCGTAATTTCATCAGAAAAATAGGACAGCTTTCCCATATTGTTTATTCTACACCCAGAGTTTACTAATCCTGCTTTTGACTAGACTCATCATATAATTACATCTTCTGCTGGTTCAAAATTATATATCTGATGGTTATATATCTTCTGCTGGTTCAAAATGATCAACTGAGAATATGTCTATCTACAGTTCATTTAAGAACCCCATACTTATGCACATAGATCACTGACCAATGAATTCCTATCAAGAAGGAAATGCCAGGGGCGCCTGGGTGGCTCAGCTGGTTAAGTGTCTGACTTCAGCTCAGGTCATGATCTCACAGTTTGTGAGTTCGAGCCCCCCCCACTGGGCTCTCTTCTGGCAGCTCAGAGCCTGGAACCTGCTTCGAATCCTATGTCTGTCTGTCTGTCTGTCTGTCTCTCTCTCTCTCTCTCCTCTCTCTCTGCTCCTCCCCTGCTCACACTCTGTCTCTCTCTCTCAAAAATAACTAAACCTTTAAAAAAAAATTTAAAAAAAAGGAAATGCCATTCATCTTGACTTTATTAAAAGGATTTAAATAACTTTCTGCAAATAATACTTCTTACTGTGAACTTTAAAGCCTAACAGAAAAATACAAGCTTAGAAAGCCAGTCGAATTCCCCAGGAAGAGAATGATAAGAAAAATAATCCTAAATTATTAGGTAGAAATATGTGGTGTTAGCAGCAAAAATGAATCATTACTTTTCTTAAGTACTTCTAATACATTTTAAGTGTTTTATAAAAGAAACAGATACAATCTTGGTGAAATCTGAACATGGCTAGGAGACTGAGAAAAAGCAAAGATCAGAAGTCAGGAAAAAAAATGAATAGAAAAGTAGCAAAAATCAGAGTCAAAATTTAGAGTCCCTTAAGGGGAAAAAAATAATTCCATGATAGGATGAATTAGATTGTGAGTAAATTTTAAACCTAGCATAGTTAAGAAATGTCCGTAGGAATAAATAATACATCATAATGATCATGACATCTGCTACGAGGGTGTCAGGGCTATTAGGGAAGAGAGGAGAATGTTACAGGGCAGAAAAAAACAAAAACAAAAACAAAAACAGTTACATTCGAAACTATTAACTGAAGCTCTGAAAAACTAGAAGCACTTTGTAGTTTTGGTTTTCAAATTTAGGCCTGTATGAAGGAATGGATGTTATCAACATCTCGTGTGTACTATCATGCGGATATTAAAGTGAGGATCCAAGGTGAGAAAAGCCCTGAGCATTAGAAAACAGATTAATAGGGGCACCTGTGTGGCTCAGTCGGTTAAACAACTGACTTCGGCTCAGGTCACGATCTCACAGTTCATGGGTTTGAGCCCCGCGTCAGGCTCTGTACTGACAGCTCAGAGCCTGGAGCCTGCTTCGGATTCTGTGTTTCCCTCTCTCTCTGCCCCTCCCTCGCTCACATTCTGTCTCTCTCAAGAATAAGTAAACATTAAAAAAAAAGAGAGAAAAGCCTTCAAAAAAAAAAAAAAAAAGAATGAAAACAGATGAATATATTCATTATCTCAAATTTGATTGGCTAGAATTGATGGTCCCCAATCTCATCCTGGCATAAGTGTGGATCAGGGATAACTCATCCCATTTTTCTTCCTCTCAGGAGTTATTAAATAGCATACAGAGACAACGAAGCCAGGCCATCCCTAAAGTCTCCTCTCTCCGGCCTGTGCCACGCATGATTTTTATTCTCTAAAGCCATTTCTTCCTCAAAAGAGCTCACCAAAGTCGTCATCCTTCCTATCAGCAGCCCCACTGGGCTCTAGTGAGTGACATCCAGACATTTAAACTCAAAAGCTGCTTCAGAAGGGAGTTATTAAAATTCAAATGAGCTGGGCATATTGAAGAAGAAAACACTCGTTTGCATGCACACCTCCGCATTTGGCCACCCCATTTAGACCCATAGAGCAGGGTCTGGTTTTGTTTTTGTAAATGGGCTTCGGAGGCGGAGGTCAGCCTCCCACGGCCCCCACTCCTCTGGGGTCATCGTTAGTAATGTGTAAGGCTGAATAGATTTTCCTCTGAATCTAGTCAGCAAACCGGACAAGAAGGCAGCCCTCTCCCACAACCTGAAAATGCCCAAAATCTGATTGGTAGCATGGCATTTTTAATACTTCATTTATCTGTCTGAAAATAGCTTTCAGCAAGATTGCAAATCACGTCACTGATGCCAGTTCCACCTGATTTTTCAATTTTAGAGCAGAATATTTCCTGTTGTGCCTTGACTGTGTAACACAGAAATGTTATGTTTGACCAAGAATTTCCCACAGGATTCAGAGAAAATTCACGTCTGCTAAGAAATATGGATCTGGGGAGTCAACATGACATTTTATTCACTAGAAAAGGAGTATCTGTCATTTTATCTTACGAATTTTTATTTTATTTCTCATGGAAATACCTCACATCATCATCATTTAAAATTTTTATAAGATACCAGGGAGCAAACTAAGAAAAATGAGCCAAAATATGTATTCCAAAAGTTATTCTAGCCATGGAAATTTAGACGCTCCTTTAGTAAGAATTCAATTTCTTACTAAGGAAGACATCTCTATTATGAGATCTAATATAAAGAGACTTAGTTTATGACAATATAAACAGTGAACTCTACATTACGTGTAATATATTACATGACTATATCCAAATATATTACGTACAACAATGACATAACTATTTATCTATTTTTCATAAGGGTATATAAAAGCAGTTAGACTAACTCATGACCCTAAAATAATAGTACAATCTCTTGAACTCGAGGAAGCAAAGGAATTTATCTCTGAACTATGAAGCCAGTTGAAATCTGGCAACTCCTGGGATTACTGTACCTGGTGGGAAATCAGATGACATGACCTTTAATGTCCTTTCCAACAGTAAGATTTTACTCTTCCCTGACCTTCATTAGTCAAACTTGCTTCCTCCAGATTTCTTCATTTGAATTTAAAAACTTTATTTTCCCCTAAAATTGGAACGGTTTTGCCCAGAATGACCTAACCAGGCCAGGGAAAAGAGAAAGTAGCAAATAGCATCAATGAAAGAATATTACATCAATGAAACGGTTTCCTAAGCCAAGATATTTTCTAGTGAGATACATTTTCTCTCACAGCATTGAAGAGTATGTGTATCAGTAAGGGGCATTTATTTTTAAGACTTATATGGCATTATTCTGACTCCAGTCAAAAACAGAAGGCACTTGGAGCGCCTCAGTGGGTTAGGTGTCTGACTCTTGATTACGGCTCAGGTCATGTTCTCATGGTTCGTGAGATCAAACCCCACGATGGGCTCTGTGCTGACAGAGTGTAGCTTGTTTGGGATTCCCTCTCTCTCTCTGTCCCTCCCCTACTCATTCTCTCTCAAAATAAATGAAATAAACATTTTAAAAAAAGGCACTCAATCTCTGTCTTCAGGTTGCTTGTGCTCTAATGTGGGTGGCAGCAATAAAGGATCACGAAGGGACAAGGCACCTGGGTGGTTCAGCCGGTTAAACATCCGACTCTTGATTTGGGCTCAGGTCTTTGCGGGATCCAGCCCCACACTGGGTTCCACGCTGATGGCACAGAGCCTGCTTGGGATTCTCTCTCCCCCCCCACTCTGTCCCTCCCCCACGCACATGCACGCTCCTTCTCTCAAAATAAATACACATTAAAAAAAAAAAATCACAAAAGAACAACTGTTTGCAGAGAAAAAGAACACACGCTAAAATTAGGAACTAGAGCCAGTGATCCCAACAACAAAGACTGATCATTCAAGGTTCAGGGAGAAGGCGTATTTCCTAGTCAGGTCCCAGGTGTGTTTCCTCTTTTATGGTCACACCCATTCGAAATTGACAAGAAAAGAAATGTACATTCATATTTTTGAAAAAGCCAAATGAAAGTTTAAGGTCTTCACAGATTCCCTGCTCACCGCCCCCCCCACAACCCCTAAGGTCAAATACGATTACACAGAGTATATGTTTACATACCACCTTAGCGTAGTTGGTCTCCTGGTCATTTCTGTTGCAAAGATGGTCTCGCAGAGGAAAATAGCCACTCCTTCAGATTTGTTATTAATTCTACAGAAGCAGGCTCAGGGCACACAAACCCACTGCGTAGAAAGAGTGATAAAATTCGAGAAACATGCTCACTTGCCTTTTTTTCCTCCTGTAATGAAGAAGCCAATGGCTGCTCTAATAAAACTGCTCTCGGGCAAATAGCTATAGTCGGTAGGAACTGTAGAGACAGAAAATGATCAAATTAACCAGTGAACTCGGTGGGACTAATGAAGGAAAGATAATGATCTCATGCTGCCATATCAACCTAGAGATAAAGCGGAGATGTTTATGCCATTAATCTCAGCACAATACTCTGTGGTTGCAACTAATTCTATTAGATTAAGTGACTGGCCTTGAAGTAATCACTTAGGCTATGCAAGCAATCTAAAATGGGTGGTAAACCTAATAGAGACTGAAAAATCACAGGGGATGAAAACTTTACTGATGCGGTTAAAAAAAAAAAAATCCTTTCCAGGGGCGCCTGGGTGGCTCAGTCAGTTGAGCGTCCACCTTCAGCTCAGGTCATGATCTCACGGTTCATGAGCTCGAGCCCCGTGCTGGGCTCGATGCTGTCAGCACAGAGCCCATTTCAGATCCTCTGTCTCCCTCTCTCGCTGCCCCTCCTGCACTTCCACTCTCTCTCAAAAATGAAGAAACATTAAAAAATATATATATTTTCCACATGTTCACATCAATGAGCCCCGTCCAGTTAGCCTCAGCGTCAGCAAGGAGTCTGCTGGGCTTCGAGGCTGAGACTGCCATGCTAGGAGCAACTTCAGGACATTCAGAATCAGATATATGAACCATGGAAATACAACAATCAGTAATAACAGCGGCCCGTCTCTTACTTCATAAAGCAGGGACCTCTAAGTGACCAACACGTGCGAATAACCAGATGTGGCTGCTGACCTGGAACAGTGAAGCAGTGACTTTTATGCTGGTTGTGTCTGGGGAGTTTCCTAGATTCTTTTCCTCCCCATCCCCCATAATTGTTTCATGAGATGGTTTTCACCACAACAAATGGCTCGACTGGAAAATTCCAACAGGAACATGCCGCTGTACTTTTCCAGACACACAGTCATTTCATTTCAAAGAACCCGGGTAGAAGATGATTCACTGCCACCTGACTTGAGTATATGTGGGCCAGAGCACGTAACCCATAACGTAACAATTAAAAGTCTATGTAAAAAAGCAAAAGCCTGACGGAAACTTGCTATTTTACCAGGGCATTATGAGAACACTGCCCTTCAAAACCAGCATTACCTAAGGTTTCCGCTATGACTAAGTTTTTTTTTTTTTCTTTTTTTCCCCATTTAACGTGACAGCTTCCGGCTGTCTCGAGTTCATTATATTGGGAGCGCTGCAGAACCGTGTCCTATTTCTATAGCTAAGGAGTGATTGAAAGTGAGGGAAGCAGTAATTACAGTGCTACATGTTCATGGTGATGCTGTCCGCAGACTACCTGTCAGGGCATACGCGAAACTAGGTTTTAATGAGAAATCTTTGGTAGCTAAACCTCTCTGGCCTGGGTCCAAGAGAGCCAGGGGGTCAAAATTCTATAAAGAGCAAAGAGCAGATTTAGGTCCCCGTGTAGTGCAGTGATGCCTTCCTCGGAAAACCTCCAAGTGCAAACATACATTAGGCAGGTGAGAACTGCAAATATTTTTTTACTGCTTTTCTCCAAAATATGGAAATAGAAAAGGAAAAAAAACTCTTGTTATGTTAAGAGCTAGGATTTCAATTTCAAGGCCAAGTACATACACACCTTTGAATGTACTTACCCCACTATTTTCTTAAAAACAGGGGCCAGAAGAAATGCAGTCATATATGAAGAGGCTTTCAGTGAAACTGGAGTATTATGCAAAGTGTGACTCCATAAAGTAAAAACAAAAAGAACTCTCTTCCAAGCCTCAAGGACCTGGTGCCTACTCCCTAGATTTGTCACCACGCTAACGCCACTTGGAAGTCACGTTATCTTTCTAAGCCTCAGCTTGCTTTGTGAAATACGGGGTTAGGCTGAATGTCTAATCTCCTCTCTGAGGGAGGCAGAGAGGAAGAAGGACGAAAGCCTGGGCTGGGGAAGCCAAGCGATGGCAGGTCAGCTGCGTCTGCAACTTACGGCCACGTGATCCTGAGCAAGCCAGGAAGCCTCTCCACAGAGCATTCTCTCCTGATGTAAAATAGGGATGGTAACACCCACCACTTACGGTGGCTGCAAAGATTAATGCTCTTAACAAAGGACATGGCCTCCAGTCAGCAATCCCTCCTTCCAGCTCCAGTGTTCTAAGAGTCCAGCCTTACCGGAGGTCCTACTTTGACTCGAGGACAGAGTAGACAGATGGAGATGGCCCAGAAGCCAGAGCGCATTTGACTGAAGACCAATCACTCCAGACACGCTGATGACCTATGGATGGAAACGAGACAGTGCAATGATCGGGCAAGATCCAAACTCCACTTAATAAAAGGTCACTCATAGAAAGTCGTTTATCTTTAACGAGGTGGTAGCTTGTCTGGTAATGACAAGCTCTATGACAAGTTGTAAGGTCACATGCGTGTCTTCTAAACCCTGGACATACAGCTGATCAACAACTATTGCTGAATTAACGAATCAATCAGTCAAACATGATAGGAGGTAGCACTGGTGGTCTCAGGTTTCACCGAGTCAGCTGGTCTCAAAGGAATATTTTTAAAAAGGAAAAAAAGTCCCGAGAGTGGGGAAAAAAAAAAAAAAGGTGTTAGTTATTTAAGAATAAAATACCTTTAAGGATGGAAGGAGATGTTATTTTGTCCTCTAAGTAATGTTCTATTACTGCTTTATCACTCATCATAAGGATTTTGTTCAGTAAGAGTTTTCATTTATCGGTTTTTCTCCCAAGTGGAGCAACTTAAGTTTCAGCATAATTCTTTTCTTGAGAATTGTGTTCATACATTCACGAGAGAGTTTCTTCTGTTTAGAGATTTATGTTTGCTTTAAAAATTTTTTTTTGAATGTTTGTTTATTTTTGGAGGAGAGAGAGACAAGAGCGTGAGTGGGGAGGGGCAGAGAGAGAGGGAGACACAGAATCCGAAGCAGGCTCCAGGCTCCAAGCTGTCAGCACGGGGACCGACGCGGGGCTCGAACTCACGAACCGTGAGATCATGACCTGCGCCAAAGTCGGACGCTCAATCGACCAAGCCATCCAGGCTCCCCAGATTTATGTTTGCTTTTAAAAGCACGAATCACTAAAACTTGTTTATGTGGTAGGTGTGATAATCAGCTGTATTTTACAATAATGAGAAAAAAGTATGCTAAATGCAAAGACTACTTGAAAAGGCCATCTACAAAGTTCTATATGTACTAAGAATGCCAATTATGCAAAGGAACTAAGAATTCTTGAAAAGATTTATGACCAATTTTACAAACACTTGCTTCGAGTTGTGAGGACCATCAGTGATATTTTTTTCAGCTTCTTTCATTCTGTACTTTCACATTCGAGGCAATGAAATTAGTACATTTTTAAAAGTAAAAATCTTAAAATATAAAATCATTTCTCAGCCGATGAACAGACTCGTTCTCTAGCCAAGAGTGCTGACAATGATTTACCCAAATAGTTTTATCAGTTACATGTGAACTAGTGCCTCTTGACCATTCTACTTCGACACGGGCCCTTCCTTTGGTCACCCTCCATTTTACTTTGTCCTTAGGACCTAACACTCCTTGCAGGGTCAGGTTTTAAGTTTTAAAGGCAACCAATGCCAACTCAAGTTAGCTCAAACACGACCGCTTTTTCTCCAGAGGCAGTGGGTGTTTGTTGGCAAATGCAGGGGCATAAGCCACTCTCAACGCTGCTTGGACTCCATGTGAATGACCAGCGATCTCCCCATGTTTCAAGCAAAAGTCTGTATCATCAGAGAAAGGCAATAAAAGGGAGTATCCATTTTCCCATCCACGGATTTTAAATCCCTCTTCTCACCTGAGTTACAGTTTTAATGACTTCATTAAGTCTGGCTTGAAAATGAGAGGTCTGGATGGCTTCTGCCTTCAGCTGAAAGAAAAAGAAATACCCACGCCAACATTCCCCAAAAAGTAAACGATGGTATTCACAGTGTATGAGCTATCATCTTCTAAGCTATGCTATAATTTGCCATTGCGTCTTTACATCTCAAAAACAAAAGCTATGGGCTCCTTGAGGGGAGGGCCCAAGCTGTATTCATCATCGATTTCCTGGAACCGGTTCCGTAGCACTCACTTAACACACCTTCACTGTACGAACACGGGTGCTCCTTAGAATTACTTGTTAACTGAAACATACATGTGTCCACTGTGGACGTAATATACTAGATAGAAACTTAAATATGACAGATACAAAACGTAGTTTCTTACGGATGACTTAAATTTCTTACGATCTGGTCACTTTTCTCGAGCAGGGAACTTTGTGGAAAGTACATAAGCTAAGTTTAATTCCTATACACCGGATACAAAAAGGGAACAAATATCTAACAACAAATTCTTAACCCAGAGCGATTTTCTATACATCAAGGCACTGAAAAGCCCAGTACAACCATTACTGTGACCATGTATTCGGTCCTTAGCATACTGAGATACTGGGCATGCTCCTCTTGCCGTGGCTATGTACACATTCAGATTCCTCCCCTTCTTTTGTTGTTTTTACCTGCATTACATCCCCTTCAGAGCCCACCAAGGCCACCATGCCATGAAGAGCTGCAAGGCAGAGCATTGTCGGAGTGCCCTGGAAACAAAGCATCGGATATGTCAAGAGGCAAACGGTCCTTGGGTTTGAATTCTAAAAAAACCTATTCTATCACAGAGAAATACGGGTCAAAATGGTACTAAATTTCTAGGGTCAACATAACCCGTATCCCTAAACCAAAAACAGCAGCAGGCTTGAATAAAGTAATAGGTTGAAGTTATTAGATCATAGGCAGCTTCTTGTTGGTTTTTATTTTTCAAAACCCCAATGCGCCTTTAAAATGAAAACACTGAGAAAGTAGCCTCTTAAAAAAAAAAAAGCTGTCATAGTTGACAGGATAGATCATTTATAAGGGATTAAAAGTTCCTGCATCTCTTTTGTTTGAAATTGCCTATTCTTTTACTGTTCGGCTGTGTACCTCAGCAGCACCTGTAAGTGGCCTAATAAAATAGCTCTTTTCTTCCTTTATAAAAATATAAAATAACATGCAGGACGTGACCTCCTACCTCTGTCAGAACAATTCTGATCCAGGCGGGGAGCAGCCGGTGGCCCAAGTCCTCCGCTTTTCCGTGTCCACACACAGACAATCCGTGAACCAGGTTTCCTAACGCTAGGGCAAAACCTGACGTCTGCATAAGCAAGGGAAAGACAAAGGGTAAGGAAACAGAAGAAGAATGGAACGGATCAGGAACTCGATAGACAGCAACCAAGCACTTCTAGGGGCTCCCTTTCCTACTGACACCTTCTCCTGCCATCTGAAAATCAGAGATTTGCAGATTTTTTTTAAAATCAAGACTTCTGGTTTGCAACAGAAACTGCAGTCTCACTAGGGAATTCAGCTGCAGTGAATGGTTTCTTTTAAGAAAGTAAGACCGGACTGTTACAAGACTTGACTCAAATGATCCAAATTTTCAGAAGGAATTAGGGTGAAAATACCAAGGTAGATCATGTAAGCCAAGTCAACTCCCAAACAAGAGGAGAGAAAGTCCCGAAACGAGTACAGCATATGCAAACCTCCACGTTTTGGCGTTGCAAGACCTATTCTGAATTTAAGTGTGCACTCTTATGACCGTAAAACAGTAACAACGCAATATTAGCTAATAACCAGCAAATCCTGCAATAATTCACGATGGCCAAAATCGAGACCATGGGAAACCTATAAAAATCCAAATGGGGAAGGAGCATTTTTTTTTCAATTTAACTGTCGTAAAATATACATAACATAAAATTTACCGTCTTAACCACTTTTCGGTGTAAGTTCAGTGGCATTAAACATATTCACACTGTTGTGCCACCGTCACCACCATCCATTGCTAGAACTTGTTCATCCTGCAAACTCCAACGTTATATCCCTTAAATAAGAACATCCTATTCTCCCTCTCCAAGCCCCTGGCGACTACCTTTCTTCTTTCTGTCTCAGTGCTTTTGATTACTTGAAGTATCTCGTGTAAGTAGAATCATACAGTATTTTTCTTTTTGTGATTGGCCTGTTTCACTTAGCATAATGTCCTCAAGATTCACCCACACCGTGGCATGTGTTTGAACCTCCTTCCTCTTGAAGGCTGAATAATATTTCAGAGGGAACATTTTAAGGGTATTTAATTTAATTGGCAGGTTTGTTTGTTTGTTTTATTTTTTTTAATGTTTGTTTTTGAGACAGAGAGCAGAGAGCAAGTGGGGGAGGGGCAGAGAGAGAGAGGGAGACAGAGGATCCAAAACAGGCTCTAGGCTCTGATCTGTCAGCACAGAGTCCAACACGTGGCTTGAGCCCACGGACTGTGAGATCATGACCTAAGCCGAGGTTGGAAGCTCAACTGACTGAGGTACCCAGATGCCCCTTTAATTTGCAGGTATTTAAACTGTCACATGCGTATCCGGTCATGAACAGGGGTTCTCTGCTTTGAATTTGCTGAGGTTTCATGTTATCAGAGTCCTCTATGTGTTTATATCTTTACAAATTGTTATCGCTAGCCTTACCTTCCCCTAGCTACATGTTTTAAGATTTTATAAATATAGAACAATACATGGGGAGAGAGAAAAGTCTTTCATACCCAAAGAACATAGAACATAAGGAGAGGAAAAAAAGACACTTCTGACTGTTGGCTAGAGCAGTGACAAGAGAGAAGAGTTAGAAGTTCTTTAGTTCTGGGCACAAAAGAAAAAAAGCCCCACTACAGTCCAATTCTGAGTTAGCCAAAATTAGGACTCAGCAGCAACAGGAGACCCCAAGAGAGTTGTAATCACGGCACGCATTCCAACCTGTTGGTTGTTTTCTACCAACAGCTGAAGCTTGTTCATGATATCTTCAGCCTCGGTAGCCTCAATGATTCCGGCACTGAATGCTGATGTGCATACACAGCTGAGGGTATAGGCAAGGACCTAGACGAAAAGACAGCGGAAAATGTTTCTTCATGAGTGCAAACAAAAGAACACAATTTGGCTGACACCGATGTTTTGCCAAACTTCTCCCCGGGATAAGGAATGGATTCAAGGACACCAACCATAGACCGGGCACCGTTCCGCAGCCCAATTCACGTGTCCCAACAACGTTAGGAGGTGGGTGTCACGATTCCTGCTTTACAGGTACGGACTTTGAGGCTCAACTACATACAGCTTGCAACTGACAGAGGCGAGATTCATACCTAGGTCTTTGGACTCAAAATCAAAAAGTTCCATCATGATCTCATGGGAGGACACAGCATGAATCAACAGCAGAGGCAGATTTTTATCCCTAGTGAATGCCATCTTCTAATAGCCATGTGCTCTGATCCAAGGCCAAGCAGGAGAGGAAATTCAAAGAAGTTAAAACCCTGCTGCATTGGGGCGCCTGGGTGGCTCAGTCGGTTAAGCATCTGACTTCGGCTCAGGTCACGATCTCGCGCTCTGTGAGTTCCAGCCCCGTGTTGGGCTCTGTGCTGACAGCTCAGAGCCTGGAGCCCGCTTCAGATTCTGTGTCTCCCTCTCTCTCTGGCCCTCCCCCGTTCATGCTCTCTCTCTGTCTCAAAACTAAATAAACGTTAAAAAAAAAAAAATTAAAAAAAAAAAAAAAAACAACCCTGCTGCATTAAGACTGTCTTTTAGGAGGAGTGGGGCATAATGGACCAGGCACATGGTTTTTAGGGTCACATAAATTGTGTAAAATAGAGGTAATACTACTTCCCACAGAGCACCGGGGTGCTAATTTAATAAATCAATGAATAGATAAGTAAACGAATATATGAATTAATTATAAGTGAAAAAGCATGCTGGGAGTCGAGAGCACGCACACTGAGGTGTAGGTCCCCAGTCGACCATTTCCGGGCTAAGTAACTTGGGGCGGGTCACTCGATCTATGTGAGCCTCAAGTTTTGCACATCACGGTTCATCATCCCCTCCCTGCTGCCTCCCACTTTCCTCTTGAAGCCCTCCTTTACAAAGATGCTGTTAAGGCCCGGTGGAAAGGTTCAACTCCCCACCGTGGTCGGTACGGCGTGAAGAAAGGAAGCCGTTTCCAAGGTAGAGGTTGGATAATAAAACATCAGAGGTGGGGAAAGACAAAAGTGCCTGCTCAAGCCTTATGAATCGAAACATCAAGGCAGGCCGACGCAGCAGTTGTAAAAAACCTTGCCCTCCTTTCACTAATCACGTTGCCCCTTGGTGGCAAAGTTTCCTCCGTGGGCTTACAAAAAAATACGTGCTTTCAGCCCGTGTCCTGCCACTGCTTTCAAAATGGAAATGCGGTGCCTGTGTTGGAACAAAACTGCAACCCTCCGTGCCCCAAAGAAATTCACCGATTCGACAAGTCCCATTGGGGAAAGCGAAGGGGCCGAGCAGGGAAACACAGCAGCCATTATGTAACTCATCAATGGCTCCCGGGCAGGCCCGGAGAAAACAGAATCTGCTCTAATGAGACAGAGAATCCGGCCAGGCCAAAAGGTCGTCCCCGGGTCCTCCCAAAGAAGAACACAAGGCGGTTCAGCTTCACCTGGGCACAGAGACACGCGCCTCGGACGGTCGCTCGGGACGCGGGGGACACGCGCAAGCTGCGTCACACAGGCCGCAGTTGTGCGTAGTTTCGCGCCGCGACAGAAAAATCTTTTCGTGAAGTGTGGTAAAGGGAATTTCCTCAATGATTTTTCATGCTGGCTGACACGAAGAAAGGGGAAAAAAAAAAAAAAAAAATCAAATGCCTTTTCGCTCTGCAGTTTCTTAGGCTTCTTCCGGGCCATCTTTTATAGTCACATTTGGCTGGAGCGTAATTCTAAATATCTCCATTTAACCTTCCTGCGGAAATCGCAGCTCTTCTTAGAAAGTGCCTTCTGGCGATGCTGACTTAGGTTTTTGCATTCACTAAAGGCTCTTATCTTCTATGCCACATTTAAGTCTGAGTTGATTTAAACAGCTGCACAATTTGAAACCTTATGATCTAACATAGGTTGTTTGCCACTCAGATTTTTCTCCTTATCCTGGCCTGAAACTGAGGAAGAATTTAATTTCAGGGTGACCAAAACATGAGAAGTAGAAAATAAGCAGCAACAGGATCACAAAAAACAAAGAAAGCCGTCACTTCCGGCTCCTACCTCCTGAAATGTTCTGCTTTGGCTCCCACTGTCATCCAGGTAGGTAGACAGCTTCCGAAGCGATGCTGCCACATGAACTCGAGACTCCATTCGGCTGCTGTGACTCATGAGGGACAGAACAAGTCCAACTCCCAATATACAGCCCGTGCTTGGATGCAAAGAAAAACAAAACAAAACAAAACAAAACAAAAACCCACAAAAAATGAGGTGTTAAAATCACCAGAAACCCACATCACCACTCTTCACTTATCACGCGAGTTTATACTGCTCTTCAGCCTGAGGTGAGATGGCTGGCTTCTAGATCCGCTGCCTGGGATATAAGTGTGCCCCATGAACCACGACAGGTGCACCCACCGCCCCCCTCAAAAGGAAAACTATATATTCAAACAAGTGTCCGTGGCCCGCATTAGTGCTGTGTACCCACTGGAGAAGAACAAACGAAAACATGAAATAGGTTTCACTTAAACTCTAGGGTGAGGTAGGAAGACAAATAAAAAGTCAGGTGAAAGCAGCTCTACGTCTACCCTTAGAGAAATGCCATGGTCCTCTGCACCCTCCCTCTACGTCCACATATTGAGTGCACCATGATTAACTGCATGGGAGAGAAGACTCCGTCTCAGGATGCGAGCTGAGGACCTCTAATAATGGGGCAGGGGGCGGCGGGGGGCGGGGAGGGGGACGCATTGCGAGGCATGATGATGAGCAACTAAGTGCTTCATGTTTCCTAGTCAACATCCACAAGTGGAATTTCGTCCTTAAACTATGTATTTGTCTGTGCACAATGACATTAGTCCTCTTCTCCCCTCTGATCCCTCGGAGTACCACTGGGTCAGAAGAGAAAATGGACAAATGACAGGCTTGTCAAAAGTTACCCCATGTGACAATTCAATTGGAATCTTGGGCTTTGTGCCCCAATTCTCGTGAAAGAACACATATCCATTTGAAGGAAAAAACCAAAAACTTCTCCCGGAAAACTTCTGGTTAGGATGATAAGATCATGCAGCTGGAGGGCGATTTTCTACTTAAAAAGAAAAAGAAAAAAAAAAAAAAAGGTTTTGGTCATCATTGTGTTTTGAACTGAGGAGATGCCGAGCGTTTCAGAAATCATCCCGATTCTGGTTTGGCTTGCCTCGCACAGTATCTGCTGCTTAGGACGACGTTCCAGGGCACTTCTCCAGTAACATGTTTCACTGCCCGTAGGCTCTGTCAGTTTGCTCTCATATAGTAACTATCTCCGTGGCAGGTGTCAAGAACACTCACACTGCTTCTTGCACATGTTAGTTACTTCCCCCAAACACCTCTTGCAAACGAAGCATCGCACATCTGATAAAAAGACACCCAAGAGGAGAGAGACGCTGCAGGATTTGTTCAAGGCCATATGGAGAGTTTCCAGCAGATGACGGCCAGAAGACAGAGGTTTCGGACTCCCAGCCTTCTGTTCCATCTGCCCAATCCCAGGCCCCTCTCAGTGTCCCGTATGATGGCTGGACGAAATTGCCTATGAGAAGGCACCCTATCTAGAGCACGTTATTCCAGGTTCTATGGCGTTAACTATCTGGCATTAGGAAATCCTTTGCAAAGAAGCTACTGCAGTAATAATCCATCATTACTCAGGCAGAAGTGCTGTTACAGCTTACATGAACTTAACAACTAGCTCAACTAGCATAATGCACTGCCAACCAGTTAAATCAGCATCTAACATCTGAACGCTGCGTGCTTTTGAGACAAATCATGTTTCTGAAAGAGGAAAGGCACTCTTCATTGGTATGGATTTTTTTTTTAATCTTTTTTTTTTTAACGTTTATTTATTTTTGAGACACAGAGAGACAGAGCATGAATGGGGGAGGGTCAGAGAGAGGGAGACACAGAATCTGAAACAGGCTCCAGGCTCTGAGCTATCAGCACAGAGCCCGATGCGGGGCTCGAACTCACGGACCGCGAGATCGTGACCTGAGCCGAAGTCGGCGCTCAACCGACTGAGCCACCCAGGCGCCCCTTCATTAGTATGGATTTATAGCCCTTGTTTCTATTTAGGATCGACAGGGAAGGTTTTTTTTTTTTTTTTTTTTTTTGCTTTTGTGTGTGTGTGTGGGGGGGGGGCTATCTTTCTGTACCGATGCATATAAAAAATTGACCGAATTAGAATCAAAGATAGACAAAATGTGATTAAGGGACACCTGGGTGGCTCAGTCAGTTGAGCGTCTGACTTCGGCTCAGGTCACGATCCCCTGGTTCGTGAGTTCGAGCCCCGCGTCAGGCTCTGTGCTGACAGCTCAGAGCCTGGAGCCTGCTTCAGATTCTGTATCCCTTGCTCTCACTGTGTCTCTCTCTCAAAAATAAACAAACATTAAAAAAATTATAAAAAACTAAATAGCAGGTATCTAAGTCTTGCTTTTGGCTATTCTGGGCATGCCAAAAACCTTTATCCTCTGGACTGAATGAAGTTCCTCTTCATCCTGAAGCATACGGGCACAAAGGCTTAGAAAAAGACATCCTGGTTTCTAGCTCACATTTACCTAAATATTATCACAGCATAATTATTCTTGGGCAAGGTTATCATTAATGATTCTATCCGTTGCTACAATGGTAGATGTCTGTTGTCATGTGTGAATACATAATCTAACTATGTATATCAGTGTGCCAATATAAATATGCTAGAGTGTATGCATCTATTGACCTCCTAAACTCCTTCTACTCTGTCTCATTTTTCCAGCATGCACCAGGAAGGCAGTCCTAAAGCTTTACTCCCGATGTTTTCTTCTGATTTCCAAATTATCCATATTTTAATGAGCTTATTTTTTGTCCTAAGTCTTAAAGATTCTTCTAGGTGCTTAGGTCAGCATTTCTGCACATTTACCTCATTTTAGCTTCCCTTTGATATGTTTGCCAGCTCTAAACCAAGAATGACTTGGGCAGAGGTAGCTTTCACAGCTTTCTCTCCAATGAAAACAAAAAGGAGTTCCACAGTGGTGCCTCAGACAGATAAAATAAAAACATATTATAATATTAGGTGTTAATTTCAGGTTTTGGAATTAATAACATGAATCTCTAAGAATACTAACAAACGATAAAGAGAATTTAAGTTGTAAAATCATATGCCCTATTATGTCCTGACTTACTTGAATCTCTTGTTCAAGCATACTAAAATATCACTGGCAAAAAGAAAATCTACAACTTCAAAGCTGTGCAATTCTGCTATGGGTGTTGCTATACCAAATGAGATATAAAGATTATCATGACACATTTTTTCTAAAATTAACCAGATGAATCTTCAATTCCTTACTTTATTGTGGGCACTCCTGCAGATTGAGTACGAGGCCATCTAATAATTAGTTCTAATAACAGTTAACATTTGTATAGCGCTTTGCCCTTTACAAAGTGCTATACAAATGTTATCGTATTTGTAAAAGCTCAATAGTAATTAACCAATGCTCAGGTCATCGATGGATGGCAGGACTGCTTAAGGCTGGGAGGACTGCAATGGCACAGTAATTACCACTAGATGGCAGCAAAAGGTAAGCGATTGGGCCACGAACACCGACCAGACCAGGTGCAGGGTTCTCTCAGCAGGGACGTGTCCATTAAATCAAGGAAGCGTGGTGAATTTGCTCTGGGTGAATTCTACCACTTGAGGTAGCACGCTCCCAGATCTATTAACTACCCCCTGGTAATGCTTCCACTATTTCACTTGAGAGAGGACCGCCCTAGACTCCTGAATCTCATTAGACAGGGGAATACTTTATGCCTGGGCCTAGTTAGAATCTCTCTCTCTCTCTCTCTCTCTCTCTCTCTCTCTCTCATAGTGAGACACACCCACATGTTAAAAAAAAAAAATAGTAACTACCATACTATCAGGTGTCAAATCGCTTTCTTTCTACTGAAATGTGTTCTCCACACAGAACTAGGCAAGACAGAAAAATGGCTTTGAAGTCCGACAACATAGGCTTCTCCCCCAGCTCTGCTACTTACTGTGTGACCTTGAACCAGTCTATTTGAGACTCATTTTCTTAATCTATAAACCAAAGTGATGAGTATTCCTGTTTTAGTATCAACGTTTAGACTGTCACTGGGGCTTCATTACACGAGAAACGGGTGTGAAAATGCCTAGCTACCTAAGCACTAACAGCCACAGAGCATCAGGAATGACAAAATACTAAACTTCTTTAACTGTAGGAAGAACAGGAGTTTGGAGAAGATAGAGGGAGAAGTTCTTGAAGGATCTGGGCTTTTAATTGAACTCTCTGAAAAACAAGCAAGACTTCACTGAAGGACAGGAAACTTCTGATGGCTCTATTCTATTTAATTCTGCAGCATTAATCCCTATCTAGGCCCATCCTTCCCTCTCCCAAACATGGTTCTTCATTAAGGAGGTAAGAATCATGAAAG
Organism: Panthera leo; assembly: GCF_018350215.1. NCBI lineage: Eukaryota > Metazoa > Chordata > Mammalia > Carnivora > Felidae > Panthera > Panthera leo. Next base: position 45,297,693 of record NC_056691.1, on the reverse strand, counting down.
AAGAATGAAATAAGAATCTTATCAATATAAAAAGTTAACTTTAAAGCTAAATACACTTAGACATAGGAGGTTTTTATAAGCATAAATACCCATACTGTGGACAATTCAGTTATCTCTATGGTTCCCCTCACATTGAAACAAACTTCCTGCGGATTAGTGGAGATAACATGTGAAAGTCGTGCCTGATTGTTCCAACTGGCTGAAAGCCTGCAACATGTTAATGCACAAATGTGTACCCAATTTTATAATACCCTGAGCTACAGCCATGATGGATACCTGTGGGAAAAGGTAGGACTGAGGTGGCAGGTGGGCGTGGGGAGAGAAATGTATCTTACTCCTTGGTTGTAAAAGGCAACACCACCAACACACGGATTGGACTCAAAACTACCAATTCTTCATCAGACCCAGCAACGGTTAGATGGCCCTATCCCTTCCATTAAATCATTTTTGACATTCAAGAGACTTCCATCATGTCACCAAACTCTCTTTTCCCATATTCAAAGTCATGCTCTTAAAACATCTCGTTTCATCTCTAACATGTTTCATGATAAACTGGGTGGGTGTCAATGATTCTTATCTAATCTCAGCCTGCATTTCAGAGAAGACCCTACAACTACCACCTACAAAGTGAAGAGTTCATGTTCTACTCATAATGAAATAGACGATATAGGCAGTTACTTCTAGTTACTTTTGTTAGTCTGCACTTACTTAACAGGCTAGATGATACGAATGTCACGCCAGATCACAAGTTCCTAAAGAGCCACCAATGTAAACACTCATATCTAAACAGTGCCCATAACAGCAAAAAAGTAAATGAGTTCATAAACTGGAGGTTAGTGCTTACAATTTGTTGGGTTTTTTAATAATAATGAACCTCAGAGGATCTAAACCGGAGGTTCCCAAACATGTGGAAGTCCAAAAAGATACAATGTAGTCCTCAAGTGTGTCAATGTTTCAGAAAGCCTAATAAAACTACCTTCTCCCACACAAACACAGACCAATTAAAACATTAAATGTCTCACTAAACAAGTATGGTTAGCCTTGTTTTTTGAGGGTTTTTTGTGGGGGGGGGGGATTTTCGTTTTATGTAATCTCTACACCCAACACGGGGCTCAAACTCACAACCCTGAGATCAAGAGTTGCCTGCTCTATTGACTGCGCCAGCCAGGCACAAGGTATTGTTTTCTAAGTATTCTGTTTTGGTTTTGGTCACCTTTCACAAATTTTAAGATATTTAATAGACAAAATCTTTAAAAAGCATGAGATCTGAGGCGAGACAAGGAGAACCTATTGACACGGAGGAGGTTGGGACCCCCTGATATAACCTATGTTTTGCTTCCATTTTGATTCCTCAGTCATTGGGTTTCACAAGGGAAATCTAAATCATGGGTCAAAGGCTCCCTTCACCCAATCAAATTCAACCATTCAAATTTCCAATCAAATTTCAACCATTTAAAAAGGTTAAGTCATGCACATAAGTCTCCAGATACATGCTTCATATGATAACTACAAGACAGAACTAAGGTATTAGTAACTTAACGACAGCCATGAAGTGACGTGCATTGCTCTGTATTGAAGCAAACTATTGCTGAAACATGGTTTTTAGAAACAAGTAAGCTTTAAATTTTTTTTTAATGTTTATTTATTTTTGAGACAGAGAGAGACAGAGCATGAGCATGGGAGGCACAGAGAGAGAGAGAGAGGGAGACACAGAATCCAAAGCAGGCTCCAGGCTCTGAGCTGTCAGCACAGAGCCCGATGCGCAGCTCGAACTCACGAACCATGAGATCATGACCTGAGCCAAAGTCGGACACTTAACTGACTGAGCCACCCAGGCACCCCAGAAACAAGTACGCTTTAATTACAGGTTTTTGATAATTACTGAAAAACTCTTTGTGAACGAATTCGAGATCAAGTCCTATGAATACTTCACGATATAATGCAAAATTCATGGCAGAGGAAGATTTGATGCCTAAATATCAGAGAGGAAAGGAAATCAACATACTTATATTCAAGACTAGCATCAAAGCAGCAATTTTCCAGGGCATCCAAAGACTTCATCAGAAGGAGGTTCATCTGTTGGCCAGATATATCGCTAGGCAAAGCAAGAGGAAAAACTGAATTACTGAAAATAATTCACATGTCCAAAATACCATTTAATATTTTCCTCTTAATATTTTAGTGAAAATACATTTTGTTAAAAAAAAATAAAAGTCACAGTATTGATGACTCACATATACTTATTTTGCAGAGAATTTAATTATTGAGTTTCCGTACAGTAGCATCACTTGTAAACCAATAAACTCAAAAATGACTACTTTTGTATTTCCTCAGCCCATTCACATTTTAAATCACTGAAAAAGACCAAAATCGGAATTCCAAAAACATTTTCAAGAAGGCCAATGTGATTTTCTTCGGAATATTTAACAGCCCACTAAGCTGATATTATCAATAATCATTGCAAATCTCTTTTCTTGCGAGGACTGTTACTTCTGATTTCATGTCTCAATTGGGAAGGCTGGTAAGCTCTACTCCTTTTTTCAAAGGCGGGGAGGGGAACCCCAGTCATTTATTTTCCCTGCCTTTATACAGTAATTGATGTGGTTTTGCAATAGTCTTGGTGAGGGCTATGACTTCTGTAGTAAAACAAAACTTACAAGGTCATTCTGTGGCTGTTTTCTCAGGCAGAGTTGTGGGTTTCATCACCAACACTTTTTTTATCAAGGGGTTTCTAAGATGTCACTTCTCCTGCTGCCCCCTCGGACCACGCTAAGAGGAATGCGGCCCCAGGAATGCCAAACGGCCAGAGAGCACTTTAAATAAGGTCTTCCCAAACCAAAAATATAGTACTTTTGCCTGTGGTGAAGGATTGCATTTTGCAGCGAGAATACGCACGCACACACACACACACACACACACACACACACACACACAAACACACACACACACAGAGTTTTAATAGCTTTGACTAAATAAGTCCTTATTACAGCTGTTCTCTGGAGTAAAATATACTTAACTATCCTAAACAAATGCTAAAGAGATCCTACCGGTATCCTCTGGGAGTTATGACAGAAGCAAGCTTTGGAATAATATGCTTTTCTGAATAAATTCTAGACTGGAATTTAAATTCAGGTGACTTTCTCCTAAGCCTTAGCTAAAAATGGATGGCCATGATTCTCTTCTACAGGGTGATTTTTCATACTTGAGACCAACATACTGTCCTAATCCTGTTCCCCTGACGGGTCATACTGGGCAACTTATTTGATGGCACTGGCTATTCAGGGTCAACAGCCCTCAAAATGCTTACTTTAATTTTAGAAAAATGGAAACTTCCTCCGAAAACGTCATTATCTGGTGACACCGTCATTATCTAGTAAAATATTTCTTGGCACCAAAAGTAAACACTTCAGGTTCCTCTCCTCCAGAAAATTAGGAAGGTGGGCACCATGAATAATTATACCACTGGCTACAGTGTGAACCCACTGACCAAAGGATGAAGCGTGCTATCCAGACAGATTATTAGAGCAAAGTGAAAATTTGCACTTATTCTGAGGGCTTTTGGCCTTGGAAAACACTTCCTGGTGTCCTTCCCCAGGCTCTCCAGCAGGTGCAAAGCCAAGTAAGACAGAGAGGGGTAGAAGGCGATCTAGGAACCGGTTTCTCAAGGTAGCATGATTAAATTAACCACACATGCGAGCTTGTCAAGCCCTAAACCCAGCAGCATCTCATCCTAAACTAATGAAGAAAGGAGCCAGAGCCAAGATGGGATGAAATGAGTTGCCTGGAATTAAACTGCCATGGCTCATTTTTAGTTGTAAAACATGTTGCTTGAAAGATACTGAAGAAAGAGCATGAACACAGATGGTGAAGAAACTGCCATTTGTAGCATTGTAGCAAAGGGAAAAAAAAAATCACTTTCAAGTTTTAAGCCTTTCAAAAATATGTTGTGTTCTGTCGCACACACAAGATATGTAACAGTCAATTCACATGCAAAGGGCAGCTTTTTGTTCATGTCCAGAACCAGGCCTATAAATAATAATGCTGGTGAACAGACCAAAATGAACATTCTAGAAACGTTTCATTTATGATCACAAAGACTAAGCCAATCTTCCCAATCGTCTGACAGATGTTTCTAAGAGCTGAAAATGATCATCTGAAATCTAGTATTTCCCTAGATCAATAGCAGTTCTCCTAAAGGTTTCACATAATGGTGTTTGCACAAAGCTATGTAAATTACAAATGCAAACTTAACCACTGGTTTCGAACTGAAATCTAAATATAGCGTCATGTCATCCAGTTTACCCACACTGACACCGTTTCTTGGCTTTGGACAGACCGTTAATTTCTGCCAACCAGGGAAGTTTAAGGACATCGAACATCTCAACAGGATGCCTCTTCCGACTACCCTATTTCCAGTGCAGGAAAATGGGGCCGAATTCCAAGTCAGCGACATCTAAATATTCATGATATTCAAATATTCATGTTGTACCACACTACAATCAATCTGGATATATAAAATTCTAAGATTTGTTATAAAATAAAGAAGAAATATAATGAACAACACAACCAAAGTAGATTTATGCACGAGACAACTTTTCCATCTAGTGGAATTTTCCACTTGGGTCTTTGCTATTCTGTTAGGTCCATTCAAGGGTAAAGCTAGCAGTCCAAGATTGACCAAACTGAGTAAAGCACGCAGTATAATATGCACAGATTAAGACTCTTTAAGGATTACAAAAATGTAGCCAAGGCACAGGATAAAAGCAATATTTAAAACTGGGTACACGCAGTTCTCAGGTGACTCAGGTAATTCCCAGCACCTCAGGCATAAGGGATACTCCAATCTTCGTCTCCCATTTTACAGTGATCCCAGTAAAGGATCAGCAATTATTTTCACCCTCATGAACCAGGAAAAAGAGCAGCTTTTTCATTTTTAGCACCAGAAGATTACACTTTTCCTCATATCTATTACCTGGGTGTATCCTGGGCTCTCATCTAAGGACGGAATGATTTTCAAGCAATCGTCACCTTAGTAAGAGCAGCCCTAAAAACACATTCATGTCTTCGCGATGGCGTTGGAGGCAAGCCAGGTTCCCTCACAAAGGAGAAGAAAGGCCCAACTTGCCCATGTCAAAAAGTTTGGCGAGCACACGCGGCTCAGAGAGCGCGTGCGTGCGCGCGTGTGCACGTGGGCCACGTCCTCTGCCTACATCACAAAGAGGAAAAGGAGGAACACGCGAACAAACCGTACCTGAGTTTCTCCTCACACAAGCGGGACAGAAACATCCCCAAAGCAAGGCCCATGTGGATTTGCACGGCTTGAGACTCATCAGCTCTTGGTTTCCCAGGTAACCTGGCAGTCAGCATGTTGAGGATTTCCTCAACCTTCTCTTTGCAAGAGATAATGAAAACTTGCACGAGGAGAGACAAAGCCGTGGCGGCAGCCGAGCGGGCAATGGCACTGGCTGTGTTTTCACCAGAATAGGATTTCTAGGACATGCCAAAGAAAGAAAACAGGGGGTTGGCCTTTTGTTTAAAACATGAAGGAAGCATACCTATCACCAGAGCACGAAATGCAACAATATCAGCTTCTCTTAGATCCGCTCCTGCTGGTGAAAAAAATGCAATTAAAAAAAAAATCTATTTCTGGGCTTGTCTGTAGGTTACCTTGTCACTCTTCCTTACTGAAACGATTTTCGACTGAAACAAGCAGCTGATTAACAATATCCTTTTAAGTATGGGGAAAAAAAATCTTAAGTGTCTTCTCTTAAAGGCTGTGAACTCCCTCACTATAAAGCCTGAAAAAAATGTCAGTGTTTTGAAAGCCCACATGCGTATATAATAAAGAACCCAAAGTGAAGTTACCCAAGCTTGGAGAAACCAGCAAGCCACATTATAAATGTGTACAGAGCTAGTTTTCTAGGAGAGAAAGAAAGAGTGTGCGTGCGCACACGCTGCAGGACGGGAGGGGGAGGGGGTGCGGGGGGGGCAGGAGGGGGGAGTGGTTAAAGTTTAGTATGAAGGAATAAATGTAAGTTCAGCACAGGGATCTATTGGCAGATCTCCCAAAATTTTTGGTGGGAACGCTTCCCAGTAGATGGATTATTTCCTACAGGGGGTTAATTCCTTTTAATTAAAAAGGAAGTTGAAATCCTAAAAGCCTCTGGTTACAAAGCAATAACCAGCTATTCAAAATGAAATGGGGAGCTCTATATGCGCCTTCCTATATGTAATTATGGGAAAAGAAATGAATAACAGCCCTGATAAAATGACAGGGCAGCTGAATATGAACAGCTTCTCCAAGAATCCCATGTTAGGGAGCTCCAACAGACGTTAAATACACTTACAAATACGTCTCGAATGGGGAAGAAAGCCCATTTATCACTCGGCACTGTCATCTACTTCAACTTTTCAGACACACCATAAAGGCTGTGCTGTCCCTTGCAGTCAAAGCACGTTAAAAGGTGTTTTTAATTCTGCACCCATTTGCTAAGCTTTAGCACTTTTTAAGGATAAAAATCACACACGTGCTAAGGTATTCTTTCAGCTAACATGGTACAATCGTAATGACAATACTATTCAAAATGACCCAGCTGCTAGAACACCGAAAATAAAGAAAGTGACTTTCGAATCAGGGCTTTGAAGAAGCACAAGAATGCAAAAAGCACAAAGGTAAGAGGCAACCCTGAGCTGGCTACGAAAGAGATTATTTTTATTGGTTTGCAAGAACTAAGCAGCGTTATTAGAAATCTCAGAGAATATCCTGTCCTGGTGAATATCAGAACCAGACAGCTACTGCAAAGACCTCTATATAATCAGTTTTTCATCCATCATTAAAGGAGTAAGAACACGTCTGACAGAAAACAAACTATCATAAAGAAATTACTTCTTTGAGTAAAGTCTACTTTCCAATTTAATTCTACATTATCTAGAAGTCATTTTTTTTTTGGTCCCCAAGTATAGTTTAAAATTCTAGTTCTAGACCCTGAGCCCCAGATGAATACGTACCAGGTCCTCCCAAAAGGAGGACACAGAGGCACAGAGAGTGTTGTAGAGAGAAGACCTAAGGCAGTGGAGTTTCAGGCTAAAATCACAATCTTAGCAACAGTTCATGACCTGTGCTATATTTTTATTCGAATCAACTATAATCCTCCGCCGCTCAGCTGATTGTCCCATGATCACTATAATTCCCTAAGCACTGGAGACTGATAAGGCAGAACCAGAATAATTCCATGCAGATCCCCGAAATAAAGCATGCACTAGAGCCAATGAAGGGAAAAGAAAACCTCAACAAAAGAGTTGTATTTTCAGTTTGTTTCAAACTCTTAGGCTATTAGCAAGAAGAAAGAGAGTGACTCTTAAGTAACAGGTACTTTTTTTTACGATCAACAACAATATTACTCTGTACGTGAAGAGTATTTCACAGTTTTCAGGACATTTTCCCACAAATGGCATCATGTGATCCTCACCAATCTTTTATGAAGTTGGCAAAGCATTAGTTTTTACCTTCATTTTACAGGTAAGGAAAACAAAATGGTGGGTGAAGTATCAGGTCAACTTTCACAAAACTAGTAAAGGGTGGAGCTGAGGCTAAAATCACTACTGATAATACTGTTCAACTGCCTGGTTTACACACAAGGAAACAAAGGTCCAAAGAGATTAAGTGAACTGCCCACGGTCACATATCCTGAAATTAAAAAAAAACCATGACTAGGGGCGTCTTGGTGGCTCAGTCAATTGAGCTTCTGACTTCGGCTCAGGTCATGATCTCATGGTTTGTGGGTTTGAGCCCCGAATTGGGCTCTGTGCTGAAAGCTCAGAGCCTGGAGCCTGCTTCAGATTCTGTGTCTCCCTCTCTCTCTGCCCCTCCCTCACTTGTGCTCGGTCTCTTTCTCTCTCTCAAAAATAAATAAACATTAAAACAAACAAACAAACAAACAACTATGACTGGACACTCAGGGACAGCAATCTTCAACTAGTGTTTATTTCACTACAGCTGTAGCTCTTGACTCTGACTACACATGGGAATAATCCAGAGACCTTTCCAAAGACTGATAACACCCAAGACCTATCCCTAAGCAATTAAATTAGAGGAGAGGCCTACAGGTCAGTATTTATTTTTTCTGGATACATCTATCTATCTATCTATCTATCTATCTATCTATCTATCGAGAGATAAGATATAGATGTCTATCTAGATGTCTATAGACATATATAGACATAGATACATATATAGACATATATAGATACACATATACATATATATATACTTTAAAGTGTGTACATATGCACACATACACATATGCACACACTTAAAACTTCCCCAGGTGATTTTAACATACGGCTAAGACTGAGAGTAATTACCCCACAGCATGGCTTTCACGTGAACAACTAATAGGAGACAACTCAACCCTTGGGTTTTCCATCTTCTTTTTTTTTTATTATTATTTCTCTTATTCTCAGACTTACATAATAAAATGAGGAGAAGATTTGTCCTCTGGGTTGGTGATGGCTATCCACAATGACCAGGAGAGTATCAGACACCATGGAAACCCACTCTTTCATTGAAAGGAAATTAGGATGAACCTGTAAATGAAGGAAAAAACCATGAAATGGAAATGGAAAAAAAGAAAAAACCTAAACATTATTTCTAGATCCAGGGTACAACCCCCTTCTGTTATTAAAGAGTAGAATGCTCTTCTCAAAAAGTAAGCTTCCCTGGCCAGGACTTTGGGAGGCAGATAAGTATTTGACAAATACACATCCTTGACCTGTGCCCCAACAGGAGTACGATTTACCTTTTGTTCAAGACAGGCAGAGGTGAGAGTCTGGGGGCTGCAGAACAGACCACATCTGAGAGCTCTCCCTGTGCTTGCCTGTGTTTAGTGAGGGTGATGGGGGGTGAAAAAGAGAGATGCACAGAGAAAAGAAACTCACAATGTCTCATTTCAATGACTTGCCATTTCACCAGGGAGGCACTGAAGCAGCCTACGAAATTTTCATCACCATCTTTAGCATTTCTGCTTACTATCACCATATATTTATCATTTTGAATCATCACAACAATTGCCTAGCTAATTAGGTATGAAAGCATGAATGATCCTTCAGTTGGGAAAAGAGGAGGAAAGAGAATGCAAAAAAACGAAAACCAAAACCAAAACCACAACAAAATCCAACTTATTATAAAGAGAACTTGTTTTTCAAAATCATTCATGACCATGGATGTCAAAAGCATTCATTAACTCACATGGTGATGACACTCAGGTGGTACAAATGATAAAGGTCAATGCGCTGTTAAGTATCCTTGAAATTAATTCCTTGACTCAAAGAAGGCCTTCTTCCTAAGACCTTTAGTTGTTAGTCATATGCAGCTTTGAACAGAGTTTGAAAACTTGAATTTTAATCAGATAAGGAGGTCTTGAGTTTGTACTGAGGCATAGCCAAAGACAAGGTCATCAAGAATAAAAGCAAAGCCCCGTCTTTGGCTTGTGTGGCTTCTCGATGTTTCATCTAATATGTGTTACAGCACAGAACAAAGGGTGGGGGAGGGCGGGGGGGTAAAGAAGATGATGACTGCCTGAAACTCCACCTCTGAGCTAGAACCCTGGTTATTACTGGGGCAAACTGCCCCAAACAAGGAATCCTAGAAAGGCACATTCACTTTTTAGGCCGTAAGATTCTACTTAGCATGTTGTCTTTGCTAAAGTACTCCATGGCTCTTTCAAGGATATAAAACATTTCCTCTCGTAAAAAGTTTCGTCTTAAAAATTAAAAACAAAAAAAAGGGGGTGCCTGGGTGGCTCAGTCGGTTGAGCGGCCGACTTCAGTCCAGGTCATGATCTCGTGGTCCGTGAGTTCGAGCCCCACGTCAGGCTCTGTGCTGACAGCTCAGAGCCTGGAGCCTATTTCCGATTCTGTGTCTCCCTCTCTCTGACCCTCCCCCATTCATGCTTTGCTCTCTCTGTCTCAAAAATAAAATAAACGTTAAAAAAAAAAAAATTTTTTTTTAAATAAATAAATAAAAGCACTATGTCCTTTAAAAAAAAACAAAAAAAACAAAAAAAAGTTTCATCTTGCTCATCATTAAAATAAGATTCTGGATTTAAATTTTCATACGGTAACTACCCTTTTATCCTTCATGCAATAATTCCTTGGCCTCTTTGCCTTCCCCACGTGAAATGTACATTTGTAGCTTTTGCCACCCAGCGAAAGCACCTGTGCTCTTGTTCAGTGGTGACAGCACCTTTGGAGAATCCCCTCCTCCGTGATCTGAAGCTTGGTTAAATGCTCGATGAAGCTACCCATCTGACCCGCCCAAGGTGTGGGTATGAGACCCAGGGGACCCTAAACCTTAAGTGACCATCCCAGTGGGGGTAGTCTGCTCAGATGGTTCTGATATCAGTTCCTGTGCCTGATGTCCTTCCCCAAACCCAGTTTTCAGCTGTGCCTTCAATCCCACGGGCTTCCAGATTCCACATCCTTCTGGTTCCTTTTTTACTTAGATGAGAGTTGGTTCCCTTGCTTGCGACCAAAAAACTCCACCACGAAAAAGGAGTACAGATGGCCCACAAGCCAGACACGCTGACGGAACAGAGACAGGCTGAGTAACATTGAATAAAGTCTAGTTTTTGCATCAAGAAGTCAGACGATGGTTACTATTGCCGGGAGCTTGGTATCTACCGGCTGCTGTGCTCTACATACATTAGTTCCTTGAATCCTCGCAAGAGTCCTTGCTGGTAAGTATCGTTATCCCCATTTTACAGATGGGGGACCAGGCTTTGAAAGGGGAAGTTACTGAAAATAGGCCGCAGAGCTAGAAAGTGCAAGTACTAGGATTTAGATAGAGGACTCTCCTATTCCAAAGCCTCTGCTTTTTAACCACTTGGCTATATTGTCTCCAGATAATGCAAGCTACTAGATAATGGGGCTTAAAAGAAGAATAAATCCATGCCTTTTTATTTTGACAGATATGAATTATCTGTAAAAGCACATTGGAAATGAACATTGGCCAGCTCGCCACATGTTTAATTAAGAAATAAACGCCTTGCAAAAATGAATAGGCACTTTGTCATTGACATCTACAATTAAAATGCAAAGTACGATTTTTTTTCAGTCGGTAAACACTGCTTATTTATCATTTTTTTGACAGCATTGTTCACTTTCAGTAAGCCTAGTTAACCTCCCAAGATTGGTTACCACTGATGCAATCACAGAAAGACAACCCCTGTTGCATAAAATTGGTACCTTCAAATGGAAATGACCACTTAACTGTGATGGAGAAAGCAAAACAGAAAAGCAGCAAGGGAAAGTGTCGTAGGAGACCCTCAAGCTCACAGTGTAAAGGCCCCTCGAGTAGCATAACTTGGTGCTGTTGCAAAGCATAGACTCTAACCTCGTAAATTCAGGGCCAGGCTCAAAGACACTGCTCACTTTTCAAACGCCGCCCAACTGGTTCAAGTCACCCTTAACTCACCTCCGGGACCCCCTCAGAGTCAGAGGAGAGGCTGGCTTCGTGTCTGGATACGACGACAGCAAGGCTGCTTAAGGCTAACAGCGCGTTGCCCTTGACCACTGGGCTCTCCCTGTTTTAAAAAAAAAAAAAAAAAAAAAAAAAATTCCAAGAGAGGATTTGGGGGCATTAACCGGGAGAAGAGAAGGCGTTTTTACAGAGAAGGCAGATGAGGTCAAAAACACCTCTATCCCTTCCCCGAGCTTCACCAGCGCGCGTCTGCTTGTTCCCTGAGGCCTGTGGCTTTTTTTTTCTTCTCCGGACACTCGTGCTGAGTTTTCACTCTCCTCATACACGTATATGCTCATTGTGCTTGTCTTGCAACCTACAGACCTGAGCTCATGTATCTGAGTTCTTTCCTTCTGAAATTTTTATTTCATCATTTGACACTGCATTTCCTAAGCTGTCTCCTTCTGTGTCATCTCTGGCCCACAGAACTCTATCGATTTGTTCTGAAAACACAAGCGAGGGCAGTTGCGTGAATTAGAGCAGTAGAATGGAATTGGCCTCTGGCTTTTCTAAGGCACTGGTGTGTGGAAACAGCTTCTAGGGAGCCACTCGGATAGTGTCCTTCACCAGCCACCTGCCATGCTCGCAGCTTCTGGCAGTCATCATATTATCCTCCCCTTCTTTCCCTTGATATGCCAAAGCCAGCAACCTTCAAGTTAGTTTGGAACATAATTTTAGAGACCCTAGATAAGATGCAAAAATGGCCTGTTTTTATTTTATTTTGATTTCTTTAATGCTCATTTATTTTTGAGAGACAGAGATAGCACGAGCAGGGAAGGGGCAGAGAGAAAGGGAGACAGACTCCGAAGCAGGCTCCAGGCTCTGAGCCATCGGCACAGAGCCCGACGTGGGGCTCGAACTTATGAACTCTGAGACCATGACCTGAGCCAAAGCCAGATGCTTAACCGACTGAGCCACCCAGACGCCCCAAAGCCTGTTTTTAAATTATCTGGATTGAGAGTTGTCTTTTCTCATTATCCAAATGGTGTTTTCTTTTTAATATTAGCAACAAAATCTTAAATTTGACTTTTTTTCTTAATTCTAGTTATGTACTTTGAGAGAGAGAGAGAGAGAGAGAGTGTGTGTGAGCAGGGTAGGAGAAGAAAGAGGGGGAGAGAGAGAATCCCGAGCAGGCCCCACGCCATCAGCAACAGAGCCTGACGCAAGGCTCAAACTCACAAATCGTGAGATCATGACCTGAGCTGAAATCAAGAGTTGGAGGCTCAACTGACTGAGCCACTCAGGAGACCCTTGACTTCTGAAGTTAGTATCAAGAAACCTGAACCTTTTATTTTTTTAAGTTTATTTATTTTGAGAGAGAGAGAGAGAGAGAGAGAGAGAGAGAGAGAGAGACCCAAACAGGCTCCACACTGTCAGCACAGAGCCTGACAATGGGCTTGATCTCACAAACCATGAAATCATGACCTGAGCCAGAGTCAAGAGCTGAATGACTGAGCCACCCAGGTGCCGCAAGAAACCTGAACCTTCCAAAATATACTTACCATTTGAAAATGAATGTTTAGCATTATTCCATAATTCCAAGGTGATTCTACAGAATAAAATCTTAAATGGACACTGATGCGATACTCTTGGCTTGCCACCTGTGTCATAACAGAACTCAGGCAAGAGGGCACCCGTACCATCACACTTCAGTTCTGGCCTGGTTGTGGACTCCCATACAAACAGACAAAATGTTTCCCAAAAACTGGACTTGAGACTTGAACGTGAATCTGTGTGTCCATCCGAGAATGGCTCCTGTCCAAGAACGACCCCAGCATAGGAACGGAACAGGTATGTTAGATGAGGAAGACTTTCGGCCCCGCTCCCCTCGCGAGCTGAGGACCTCCAGACCCAGGCCACAGGCATGACTAAGCATGTGAGCTAGTGGGCATTAAAAGGTTAGTATTCACACATGTTCTTGCATTTTTGCTTCCGTCTGGTAAGAATGGGACTGAGCTCCTCCTTCGTCCTACACATCTAGTCCCTCCTGCCTTCTCGTTCTCCCTCCTTGGGGTGGTTAAACTCAGTGAAAGCTTGCTCTGCCCAGTGGGTCATTTGGTTCACTCATCCTTAATTTCTTCCACTATGAGGCCTGCCATAAGTGGATTAGAGCACAACATTTACATCAGGGGATGGGATGGAGGGAGAAAACAGAAGGAAGGCTTGAAGGCTAAGCAGATGCCTTCAACCCAGGTTTTGCTAGAGTTTTGCAGTGAGGATTACTGGGAACTCAGATAGCTAATAATAAAACACCAGAAAGCCAGGCAAGGTCTGGGTATTCCTGGGTGCCCAAGCCATACATTACATTAAAAAAAAAAAAAAAAAAAAAAATGAAATCTTTTATTTCTAACATTATCTCTTTCCTTTAGCTGAGAATATCCTGAAGCCTGTCCTGCTACAAAATGGCCATGAATCCCTAAATGAAAAAGAAAAAAAAAAGAAAAAAAAAGTTTTAAATTCTCAGTGTCAAGACTTCGATCCCCAGTGGTTATCACCATAGAGAAAAGCTCGGATGGTCCCCAGGAATAGGATATCAAATCTTTTTAAAACAAGGGTATTAGACAAGATGACATGAAAAGCACTCTTATAACTCTGAAATTCTGAGAGAGCATTATTTAGCCTCAGTTCCAAAACCGTGCCCAACATGGTTTTGTTTCAGAAGTCTTACTGGCCTTGACATTCCTGAACATGTATTGTCCTTGTAAAATGGAGAAAAATGTTATTTAAAGCCACTAGTAATGAGACCTTCGGTTGCGGACTAAATGTGTATTCGGACATTAATCTTTGAATAGAAAAAAGTATTTCTCGGTCCACATAATGCATGCTCAGACCACGCTGTACATTTCACAAAGGTACTGTGACCGGTTTCTCTTGGTCGTCTCTGCATTCCCTACTTGCTGCACGCAGCGACTTATGGAAAGGAGACACTCAATACGGATTTCGTGAAACAAATTCGTGGAGGAGCTGGCCAGGTAAACATCTACAACCAGTTCAGCAAATACTCATCAGCTTGTTGATCAAATAACTATCCCCCCCCAGCCCACCCCCCCCGCCCCGCCCCAGTCGGGCAGTAGTAACTAATTTGCATAATAACATGTCAGCATCAGTACAGTATTTATCTAGGCAACACCACTAGCATTTTAATTAAACTGTCCTTTGGAACAAACTGATGCCATTAACCTAATTAAAAAGCACAGGGAAGGATGAGCTACAAGGATGCTTTCTTTGGGACAAAGTATTACATTACATATTAGTAAAGTGACCCAGTCCTTTGGGGATTTTCATCTTCGGGTTCAAATCTATTTAATTAACAACAATGAAAATGAACTTACATCAATCATCAGGTTTTATCTGTTCTCTGATTCTCCCTTAGCCCTATCCTTGATGCTTTAAAACTGCTCTTAAGTGAGCAAATCAGTCTAATCCTGCGACTGGTGTTTTACTTCCTGCATTTAACTTACACGGCTCAGAACAAAGTAAGTCTTACAATGGCCCAAACCAGCCTGTGGCGGCCATGGTCCAAAGAAGGCTAAGCTGGCAGCAGGTGGTGGTGGGGTCTTCACATGGTTGGAGGAAGCCAGGGGGAAAAAGAGAGAGACGCAGAGTGATTCTTCCCCCCCCCCCCCCCCCCCCCCCCGCTCTATCATTAATCTCTCAGCCTTTGAACCTGACTTGCTGTCATACCTACTATTGTCAGCATTGCTTTAATAAGATAAGGTCTATAAAATACTTTGAAATTTTTGATGAAAAGGTAACACTATGAGAACATGAATTATTTTTACTCCGTGCCACTGAGAATGTGAAGACACTCTTCGTAGGCATTTCATGAAACGATGCCTGGCAAATCGGAAGATTAAAATCTTGTTGAAATAAAATTTTAGAATGGAAAATGCACAAGCTAGTAGAGAGGCAAAATGATAGCTTGTTTTAATAGAGAGCTGCTAGATTCTTCAGCGTTCCACGTTTTTTTTCCCCCCTGCAAATGTCAGAGCACGGTTTTTACCAGGATATAAGTAGATTACATAATAGAACAAACTATGAAAGGTGGGCTGAAGACAGTCCCCCCCTCCCCGCCCCAGCACACCCTCCCCTCCAACAGGCAGCTGAGCGCTCCGCTCCCCCACTGTGTCTGCAATTCACCAAACTAGATAAGCAGACACAAATGAGTCCCTATCGAAGCCTCTCTGTACTTTAGTTTTCATTTTGTCAACAGATATGTCAACAGATATTTCCCAATGCCTCCCACAGAAGTGGGTGCAGGGGAGGATTACCACTTCTATTTCCCTTTATTCAGAAGGCATTAGGCTGAGTGGTGATCGTGTACTGTGATTAAGGCAAAACCTATTTAGCCACAGAAAGTTCTGGAACACGATAGGGATAAACTATATTGAAATGAATTATGTCTAGATAATATGGACACATGAAATCCTGTAGGTCGAAGGTCTATTTATGTTATTTGGTGGATAAGAAGAAAGGCAGCAGCTAAAGGTGATGGTGGAAGGCAGAAGCAGACATAACTGACGTGTAACTTACTGCCAGAAACAATTACTCAGCTTGTTAGCAAAGGAACCCGAAGAGATTGTTCAAGCAAGTTCATTAGGGTATAATTTTCTGTTGAGAGTTGGCTTAAGATAAATAAAAAGCCTCAAAGTAGTAATACTCGTTATTTTTGTTAAAACAACCATAAGGATATGATTGAAACTGCCTTTTTAATGGGTCATCACATTCATTTTTAGCATTTAAAAATTCGGTTTTTAGGAGAGCCCGGGTGGTTCAGTCAGTTGCGCATCCGGCTTAGGCTCAGGTCCTGGTCTCACAGTTCGTGAGTTCGAGCCCCGCATCACAGCCGGCTTCTGATCCTCTGTCCCCCTCTCTTTGCCCTTCCCTTGCTTGCGCGCTCTCTCTCAAAGATAAATAAAATCATTTAAAAATTCAATTTTTAGATATCCTGGACCCCATAACACAAAGAGAATGAAAGGAAGTACTACTGTGATTTATTTCCTGGCTCACAATTGAGATTTAATAACCTATTTGTAGAACCTACATAATTCACATTAGCAAGGAATTCTCTTTCAAACCACAACACCCCCCCCCCTTCCCCACCCCAAACTAAATGAGAATCCTTTAAATCTAAGTCAAAGCACAGGGCATTTTGTTAGGTGTACGACAAGGGCACGACCCCAGCGATTCTTGATGTGGAAGTCATGTTTGTATTGATTCCTCCGTATTCTCACAAAAAGACATTAACTTAAGAATTAACTTAACATGAGAGAGGATGACAATTGATTTTTTCTTTCTTTCTTTTTTTTTTAATAATTGAAGAGTCCTTTAACGTTCTTAAAGTTAGGACATACTCTAAAGGGAGAAACTGTATGCACCCGCCAGGAAAAAATAAAACGTTCATAGAAAATTTTGGGTAAGAGAATGAATGGATCTTACTTCACAGCCGTCTTGGTGATCTCATCAGTCAACATGTCTCGGACCCTGCAGTAAAGATTGGAAATAGGTGCAAGAGTTTATGTTAGAATAAGAGCCCAATCTTTTTGCTTATCCATCAGTTAATAAGACCCTCTGGCAATGACCCCAGGTCCTAAAACTGTATGTGTGGAATTGTAGTGTAAGGTGAAAACACTATAATATGAACTTTATTTCAAAGTTTCCTCTGCCTATTCCTTAGGTCACTTATCCGAGGCGGGGAAGAAGGTGCCTGTAGACACACAGTGTTGTGATGATGTCATCTCTTAAACTGAATGGTGGCTCTACTAACATTCTTTATATTATATTCTTAGATGAGGCCTTTGGGAGGTCCTGAGGGTGGACCCCTCATGCATGGGTTAGTGCCCGTAAGAAGAGACACAGAATGCTTGCTTTCTCTCTCTGCTTCCCAACATGTGAAGACACAAGGAGAAGGGGACTGCCCGCAAACAAGAAAGCAGGCCCTCACTGGCACAAGACCTCTGATCTCGATTTCTCAGCCTCTAGAAGTGTGAGAAGTAAGTTTCTGCCGTTTAAGTCAGCCATCCAGTCTATGTATTTTAGTTACAGCAGCCCAAACTGATTAAGATATTCTCTCTTTTTACGCAGAAGAGCTCACTAAAACAGCAATTTACTATTTCCAAGTTGTAGATAAGGGCATAGTTGCTATGTACGTATGTAAAATAAAATTTTAAATGTTGGTTATAAAATCACTCCAAAGTTGAAAGAAAATGATTCCACTTGTGGATCTGAAGATTGTATACTCAATCCAAATATTCAGAAAAATTTTTTTTAATATAAAAGCCCTGAGATATAGAAAAGAACACCCAGTGACCGCCAATATTTACATTTTGAAGAAGCAACCACAGATAATTTCACTATATAGTTTCATAAACTCAAAATTTTTATAAATACGATAAAATTTCCACAAATATAAATTATATCGGCACTCTTACTGTCACCAAAAATACTTAAAAATCTTAGTTATTCAGCCCTGAGAATGACTCAATCTTAAGAGCCAAGTATATCTACCATCTTCAAAGAAGAAAAAGCTCTCCAGCAATTGCCTCATTTCATTCCTTCTCATGCATCAGAACTTATTTAATAGTTCATCTCCTTCCACTCTCTCTAGACCCCTCTACAATCTGGCTTTTGTCCCCACAGCTCCACCAAAACAGCCCCTGTCATGGCCGTCAACGACTTTCAGGAGGCCAAGTCTCTCCTAGTTCTCAGTCTCCACCTTTTGCAGCCTCCCAGCACCCTCTGACACAACTGACTGCTCCTTTCTTGAAATATTTTATTCCCTCGGTGTTCAAGATTCCATTCTCTCTTGGTTTTCTTCCTCCATCACCAATCACTAATTTTTCGTGTGCTTTGTCGGTTCCCTCTTCATCTACCTCACGTCTAAATGTTGAAGTGTTCTGAAGCTCTTCCCTCTGACCTTTTCTCTATCGCTACTCATTCCTTAGGTGATCTTATCCAGCAATCAGGATTTTAAATGCAGCTGATATGCTGATCATTCCCAAATTTCTATTTCTAGCCCTGATCTCACCCCCTAACTCTAGATTCATATCGTCAACAACATACCTGATTATCTCCAAAGTGGAGGTTTAATTATGTATCTGAGGCTTAGCAAGTTCCAAACCTGATTCTTCCCCTACGCAGACCTGCTTTTCTATCGTCGTCTGCATCTTAGTAAAGGGGAAGTCCATACTTTTCGTTATTCACGGTCAAAATCTTGGAGCTATCCTTGACATTCATCTATCACATTCTTCCTTCTGTCTCTATCTATTTTGGAGAATATAGTCAATATGCGACTATACATTCACCAAATTATCATTTTTAGAAGATGAAAGTCAAACTTTATGCAAAAGATCGTCACAAAGAGGAAGTGAAATCCAAAGTCTTAACCTCTAATTTTAAATTCAATGTCATAATGTTTTAAGCTGTGTTGCTATTTTTAAAATAAATCTAGAAAATGTCACTTAGAATAGAATTATGTAAATATACACACATGCACACGGAGCTCCTGCTTTTCTACATACGCCAATTATCAGTAAATAAATCTAAACTCAAGCAAGCTTTGAATAGATTTTTAGATTAAAGAAACCTGTGGCTGCAGGTAAAGCAATTTAGATTCTGGGCACTTTACCTAGATTTAGGCTGCTGCCACATTAATCTGACAAGGTTTTCTTCCTAACCCATGTAACAATTTAAATTGCTTTTAATGTTCCAGCACTTACACATTTCTAGATAATACAGTGGGAATTCACCAGGGGACGTCTGCCAAAGAAATTAAAGCCCTGATGTGGTAAAGTTGCTCCTAATAATGAAGATGTCTTGGGGAGAGGGAGGGAGCATGGGAGCAGAGGGGTATTCCTCGACTAAATGTGAGTTAGGAAGACAATGGATTGAGTGGGGAAAACAGAATCTTTCACTTGAAAGTATATAAAATAATCAGTTATGGGGGGGGGCGGTGAAGGGAAAAGCAAACCATTTCCACGCTGCTGTAGAAAACAATTTAAAGAATAATTAAGATTTATGAATAAAACTCTACTTGTGATAGCCAGGGAGAGGGTGGAAAATCCACCTATCAGATTTTTGGCCTCTCCCCCTTCGGGCAGGTAGGTAAGTGACAATTCTTTGCACACGCCTTTAAAGCGGCCACGTTCTCCCTCATCGTTCATTCCGCATGGCGAGCACTCATTCCCAGCAGAACAGCATCCCCTTACCAGAGCCAGGCTGTGCCTTTTTTGTACTGCACCTCCTCGGGTCCTTCCTTCCCATGTTTCAACTGCAAATCCAGTTCTCCTATTCTTCCCTGCAGGACACACAGCATCAATCAGCATGCAGACCCCGTGGCCAAAATGACCCTGAAATTTCTTTGTAAGACACTGAGAACACACGTAGCCTTTCTCAGTTGGCCTTTGACGTTCCTAATAAAACGTTAGATTATAAACAAGGATGTGTGAGGAGAGAGGATTCTATCACTGCTTTGGTATTTCAGTGCTCACCAAAGAAGTTTATCCTGGAGAAGCTGTGGGTTTGGGAAATTTAGTGCACAGCACTTCATTTGGGAAGATCTATTAAAAGCAGATTTGAATTCCAAAGGTCTGGTTAAAAAAAAAAAAAAAAAGAAATCCCCTTTCTCATAATGATCTGTGTCCTCAGCGGATAATTTGAACTGACACTGTACCAAGACTGGGGTCTGAGCACCAGTATTGTAACAGAATGGTAGAAAAGGAGGGTAATCACATGACACGTAAGAGGTAATCTACAGGGGCACCTGGGTAGCTCAGTTGGTTAACTGTCCAACTTCGTCTCAGGTCATGATCTCACAGTCCGTGGGCTCGAACCCCACATCGGGCTCTGTGCTGACCATGCAGAGCCTGGAGGCTGCTTCGGATTCTGTGTCTCCCTCCTCTCTCTGCCCCTCCCCTGTTCGTGCTCTGTCTCTGTCTCTCAAAAATAAATAAAAACGTTAAACAAATAATTTTTTTTAAAGATTCAGGTAATCTATAACCAAAGCTATTCTTAAACATCTGCACGTTGCATTATTTCTTGAACTTATAAAAATTGGTATGTTCAGCTTCTACACATAATAAAAATGTAGCTACTCTTACCCCTTTAAGACCAAGACCTCCAGATAGTTATTATTCTATTTTCTTTTACACTCAGGATCATTTTGATCAGCTTCATTCCCCTCTAGTCTATCAACAATTACATTATTTAAATATACTGAAAATACTGGCTTATTGATGAGCCCTACATTGGATGAGAACTTCCTGTGCTTCGTGTTACTGAGTGATAGCTCCCACGCCATTTTCAAAAGTGGTCGTACAGCCTGCGTTCTCACTAGCAGCCAATAAAAGTTGTAGCTACTCCACATTCTCACCAACAACTGGAATTGTCAGGCTCTGAATTGTTCCCGTTCGGGCAGGTGTGAAACGGTGTTCATTGTGGTTTTAATCTTCACTTCACCGTTTACCAAGGAGATGTGAAAACCTTTGCACACGTTCGTTGACTTTTAGATTTCCTATTGGGCCCATTTTTTTATTGGCTGTCTTTTTTTTTTTTTACTGATTTTAGAGTTCTAAGGTATGTTTCACAGAAGAAAAGTGTATATCCATATATACCCTAGAGGGAGAAGCAATACAGCTTGACGAGTAAAGGAGGTAGGCTCTGGAATCAGAATGCCTTGTTCTAAAGCCATGTCTAACTGCTTGCTGTATACATTCGGGCAAGTAACTTCACCTCTCTAAACTTCAATTTCCGCATTTGTAAAATGTACCTAACAACTATCTCGTGACATTAGAGCATGTTAAATAACGTGCAGAAGTGTCTCTTTCGAGTAACTACCATTACCAGGTTTGTTGTTAACAACAACCAAAAAAATCCCACCTCCCTTTATCATCGTCTTATGAAATGATCTTTCATGAATATATATAAACTCTGTTACCACCAGTGCGTGAGCTCACTGAAGGCAAGGACTGTTTGTCAGTCTCAGGGGTCCTTGTACTTAGCACAATATTGATATTGGCCTCCCAGGGGGATAGGCAAAATAGAAAATCGTATTTATTGCCTGTCTCTGCTAGTTATGCTTCTTAAATTAGCCTCTTTACTCCTAGGAACATTTACTGGCCACAGTGCTTTTCCAAAAAAGATAAGCAGTAGGGAAGGAAAAGGCTAAAATCTGCTTAGAAATAAACTAAAAAACAAAAGAGCTTTGCAGTATCTGCACAGCCTATTGAAAAGACCTGCTTTTCTCTATCTCCGTAGCCATAACCCACTACACCATCGACTATAACTAAGTAAACTTCGTATTTCTTCTTCCAAAATCTCTTGCTTCTCTCAACCCCCTCTTCTGGAAGGTCCTTCTCACCCTGTCCACCCAGTCCATGTTAGGCTGTTTATTCAGAAGCACTTTGCCCCCTAAGTCTCTGTCGGTCACTGAGGTGCAGAGGTGAGAGAGCCTCTCTGTCACCTCTGCTTCTGTGGTTAACGGGCAAAACCACTCACTGGGGGAGAAGACACTGAAATGATCACCTGAATTGAGATTTCGGGATTGCCTGTAGATGCCGATTATTTATCGATCCTTCTTGCGTTTTTGTTAATCTTCAGCCTATGTAACCAAGAGCTTGCTGATTACAGTGAGTAATTTCACCTAGCTCCAAACCTACACATTAGAAACAAACATCTCTTACCCACGGTCAGAGAGAAATCTACCCGGGTCACCATTCCTGACCCTGGTTTTGATTTTCGATTATTTCACAGTTAGCTGACCAACTCAGGAAGCAAAAGTCTGCAGTCGGCCTGCTTTAGAATTCCTCTCTCTAGTCTGAGGTCATATTCACAAGAGCCCTTTATACAAAGGCTGGAGACCTTAACCAACTCAGCGTCCCACAGGGCATCAAGGGAAAGATGGCTATAGAGGCCTCCTTCCCAAAATGGACTCTGAATTGTCAATCGCTTGTGTCTACCTATGTTTCCCGACCATAGTGATGTCGTGTGGACCATACTGATACGCTTAAAATGCAAAATCCGACGTTCTCGTGGAAAAAAATTAGACGAGGCTGGACGTCGATGCCCAGGCAGAAGCTACCTGTGGTGTCCAAATCTCAAACTTACCCCCATCACAATCAAACCCCCAGGAAATAAGGTAGAATGTATCTTCCGGCATATCTCTTAGGCTTAACTGAGTAAAACATGTGCCTCCTCTAAATGATCCTCTGGTTTAATGCTACAAAATATGTTGAGCACCAGATGGAAGTAACTGTAACTCTTGTACAGAAGAAGTATCCTCCAGGGCAGAAATTCTTGATATAGACTGGGAGTCTGGCACGGTTGCTCTAATTCTAAGATACCATAGATTGTGTTGAAGTGTGGGGGCCTGTTTCAAAAAACTCAAACACTTAATATGCATCCGTGTGCATGTTGCCTAAAAAGCTTCCCTGTACCTTCAAATCATACTGAAAATCTTAAAGCCTATACTTTCAGTTTCATTTCTTTGGTCACCTGTTCTCAGTGGAACTGGACCTAACCAGAAATGCAAAGTAGAAGGATCTTTTTTTTTTTTTTTTAATTAAAAAAAAAAAACAAACTGTTTTAACGTTTATTTGTTATTGAAAGACAGAGAGAGAGAGAGACAGAGCATGAGCAGGGGAGGGGCAGAGAGAGGAGACACAGAATCCGAAGCAGGCTCCAGGCTGTCAGCACAGAGCCCGACGCGGGGCTCGAACTCATAAACTGCGAGATCATGACCTGAGCTGAGGTCGGACACTTAACCGACTGAGCCACCCAGGCACCCCTAAAGTAGAAGGATTTTAAATGATAAATAAGCAGAGAGGCACGCTATCACCCACCACAGGAGAAAGGCAGGATAACTGACGTGCATCCCTGAAAATACTCAGCTGGCTTTTCATGCATAGCCCTATCCTTCAAAATATTACACCGATTTGCATTATTTGTTGTTGCAACGAATGACAGTGCCAGGGAAAATGCATGCTGCAGTGGAAAAGGCTGAGGCTCAGGGGTCACAGACAAATCCTGGTGTAAGTTTCAGTTCCTTCTCAGGGGCCCAGTGGTTTCTGCCTATTGGGGTTTGTACCACTGCCTTGCTTTCCTAGCTAACCCTGCTTTTTCACCTGTAATCCCATCATACATGGGGTTAACAACACCCACTTCAAAGGGTTTCTGTAAAGATTCATTGAAATAATACGTTAAGTGTTGGACACACACTAGTGACTCAATAAATGGTAGCTCTTATTATAAGAAAAAACCGTTTTCTTTTTTTAAATCAACTGTAAGTCATCTGCATGAGTTATACCATAATCCTGTTCGATTTAGCCTTCCTTATGCCGAGAGCTAAATAAAATTCTCAGTTCATTCTGCGGGAGGAGGAGTTATTCTTGCCTTCTTTCTCTGGGCGCCCATAGGACTTTGCACATCCTCTGTTAAAGCCTCAGAGATGTTGTACCAACATTGCTGATGGACATGTCAGTCTCCCACACTGGCCTGGGAGCTCACTGATAGGAAGGAACGCTTTATTCTCCTTGGTACCCCACGCACCCCACACAGAGCCTGGCCAAAGGTGCGCCACAAATGTTTACTGAAGGAAAACACTGCAAAATTGCATAGAGAAAAGGCGATGGGAGAAAAAGTGCCTACTCTGGCCTGCACTCTCACTCTTCTTGAATAAAAACTATAAGTGGTTTCAGGGTGTGTATGAGTAACACACAATCCTTCACTCACACACCTACTCAAAACTGAGTGCCCAGATGCCACCCAGGACAAAAGAGGCGTGGAAGCCGAGCCAAAGGAGATCGTGTTTCTAAAAGAACATCTTTAAAATGTGGACTCCAGGGGTGCCTGGGTGGCTCAGTCGGTTAAGCGTCCGACTTCAGCTCAGGTCACGATCTCGCGGTCCGTGAGTTTGAGCTCCACGTCCGGCTCTGGGCTGATGGCTCAGAGCCTGGAGCCTTCTTCCGATTCTGTGTCTTCCTCTCTCTTCGCCCCTCCCCTGTTCATGCGCTCTCTCTGTCTCAAAAATAAATAAACATTAAAAAAATAATAATAAAATGTGGACTCCAGTGTAGTTTGGGGAACCATCTAAAACACTGCTGCTCAGAGTGTAGCTGACAGAGTAACTATGTTGAAATTACCCGACAGCTTGTTCAGGTTCCTGGTCCCCTCCTCAGTTCTGATGAATCAGAACCTCCGAAGATGCATCACTGTTTTATACATCTTAGACTCAATAAAATATGTTGCAGCAAATTTTCAATTTGAGAACACCCATGCTAAAATGCTTAATCATTCTTTCCCCATCTCCTTCCCACTCTTCCCCCCTCCATCTTTAAAAAATAATTTTTGGGGGGGCGCCTGGGTGGCTCAGTCGGTTGAGCTTCCGACTTCAGCTCAGGTCATGATCTCGCGGTCTGTGAGTTCGAGCCCCGCGTCAGGCTCTGGGCTGACAGCTCAGAGCCTGGAGCCTGCTTCGGATTCTGTGTCTCCCTCTCTCTCTCTGCCCCTCCCCTGCTCAAGCTCTGTCTGTCTCTCTCTCTATATCAAAAATAAACATTAAAAAAAAAATTTTTTAAATAAAATTTATTTATTTTTAATAAATAAATAAAGCGGGGGAGGGCCAGAGAGAGAGAGGGAGACACAGAATCCGAAGCAGGTTCCAGGCTATGAGCTGTCAGCACAGAGCCCGACGCGCGGCTCGAACCCACGGACTGTGAGATCGTGACCTGAGCTGAAGTCGGACACTTAACCGACTGAGCCGCCCAGGCGCCCCGAAATAAATAAAATCTTTAAAAGGGGCAGGGGGGGGGTCTAAGATAGCACAGTGGAGGGGCATGTAATCCAGTTTTGGAGGGGTGGGCCTCATAGATGCCATCTTAGATAAAATGATCTAAAGAATAAGTAGAAATCAGGTGGGCCTTGAGGGAATGGCAGTTCCTGTTACAGAAGGAACAGTGTGTAAAAGTCAAGAGGTTAGGGTAGACGTGCTGGGTTTGGGAAACAAAGAGGTTTAGCAAGGCTGAAACTCAAAATTCAGGGGAAGGGTTAAGAGATAAGGCTGGAGTTGTAAACGAGGCCAGCCCGAGGAGGCACAGGAACAAGGGAGACGATGAACTCCGTCTGGGACACGCTTACGTCAAGGTGCTATGGGACAGCCACGGGGGTCACCTGGGCCATCTAGGAGATCTCCGAAAGCAGCAGGATGGAGGAGAGGAGCACCCGAGAGGGAGCTCCGGACAGGCCACAGGGGGAAGACATCAATATTTAAGCCTGACATGCAGCTGGGGGCCCGAGGGGCTCAGTCGGTGAAGTGTGTGTGACTCTTGACTTCGGCTCGGACCATGAGCTCACGGTTCGTGAGATGGAGCCCCCGTCGGGCTCCGTGCTGAGTGTGGGGTCTGCTTGGGATTCTCTCTCTCTCCCTCTCCCCAACTTGCTTTCTGTCTCCCTCTCTCAAAGTCAACATTTGAAAAAACTGAGTGCCATTATGTACATAACTCACATTCTTTTACGAGCAGAAATAAGCACTGCGTTGTCCTAAGGGCTTTTATATTAAATACGTGTTGGCAGTGAAATGTGAGATACAAAGGAGACACTCGCTATGGCAAAGGATCCTACGGTCCCCTTACCTGTAAAATGGCATGGTAGGCTCGACTCATATACGCCAGCCAGGCCTGTGGCAGGAAAATCGCACGGTGCCACTCAGAAAGCTGGATGTGAACCTGCGGGGGAAAAACACACCGCCACGTAAGTTAGACTATGCAGTATGAAAGCAGAATGAAATTCTTCCCTTCCCCTTATTTAAATGATTTAGATCCTAAAAACAAACCGAATGAGTCTAGGATCAGAACCACAAATAAGATCTTTTGGCTGCTTTCAAAGGAGAAGGGTTTCGAGCCCTGTAAAGACAAAATAAAAGCAGCCTGGAATTTTCTAAATTAAAGCAAGGAGAATTCTACAACAGTAACAAGTCAGGACGCGTGCGTAATACAAACGTGTCCCTGAAAGTTAGGGGGAAACCCTGCGAAGCCTCTTGCCAGTGTCAGGAAACCAGGTATCGTCTAGCCAATCCCCCCCCCCCCCAACCATTTTCAATGAAAATAAATATTGCTCACATCCCGGATTTCCAATAGGACAGTTTCGGAAGTAATGACCTGAAAGGGGCGACGGAAACATCACGCGTAGAAACCACGACAGCAAGAGGTGCAAACGGACAAGTGCACGGGGCAACCGGGCACACCGCTAGACCGGCGCCCTTTCATCAGGGTGGGTGAACAAGAGAAAGAAGGTATGTGCCAACACCGAAGCCTTGTTTCTGAAGAGAGGCCCAGACAAAACATCGGGTTTTCATAGTCATTTCTGTTTTTCCCCATTAGTACAAGGCTATCTTGCAACAAATCTTCCCAAGGCCTGCTTCTGTTAAAGGAAGATCGCTCAAGAACAACAGTCAGCGTGCATCGCATTTCACATTTCCTGTAGCTCATCTCATCCAAACCCAAACACCTGAAACGTCAGCGTGGGTCCCACAGACCAAAGACGACGACAAACAACCAGGCAGGCAAGTGTCCACAGAATTGCCCCAGAATCATGATAACTGGGAGTGTGTTAAGGAGATTTTGCTGTATTAGAGGAATTAATTTTCTCAAGGGCTTTGTGATAGGGAAGCGATGAGCCTCTCTGAATACAGCTCGTCCCCAGGGCCTCTGGTATTTTCTGTAATCCCAGTCTTAGTGCGGGCCTACTATACACAAGCTACTACGAAAGGGCTCTGAGGATTATCTTTTTTTTTTTTTTAATTTTTTTTTAATGTTTATTCATTTTTGAGACAGGGCATGAGTGGGGGAGGGGCAGAGAGAGAGAGAGAGAGAGAGAGAGAGACAGCATCTGAAGCAGGCTCTAGGCTCTGAGCTGTCAGCAAAGAGCCTGACGCAGGGCTCAAACTCACAGACCACGACATCTATCATGACCTGAGCGGAGGTCGGACACTTAACCGACTGAGCCACCCAGGTGCCCCAAGGCTAGGATTATCAACCGATCTATGTCTGCAGAGATCTTTCTAGCGGGAGAGTCAAAAATGGGCACAGTCAGGTTATAAGGCCAAAGTATGAGGAACCCACGAGAATGAGAAGAACAAAGAACATTAACTCTGTCTGCTACCACTTCTCATTCCACCACGGTTTAAAAAAAATTCTTTTTGATATTCAGACAGTATGAAAAAGATACAACATGAAATGAACTTTAAACAAAATGATAAAGACAGGTTTCTTCTTTTTCTGATTAAGTACTCACTGCATCGAGTAGGGTAGGGGGAGCCGGGTCACTATGTCAACAAAAATCCTTGAAGGGGCAGGCCCAGGGCCCTCTCTTGTTATCCAGGAAGGAGACTACAACCTAGGCCGCATTTCCAGCTGGAGAGGCATTAATCAGTCCTTGGCCCTGCTCTCTTGTTTCCAAAATGTGGGGAATTTTCCTATCGATTCCATTTCCGTTTCATAAAGTACATTAACTATCAAGTCCTATTTTGAGACCCGGATTTAACAGAGAGAACGCTCAAACACCGCAACCAAAACTTTTTTCTCTTCTCTCAGAGCCTCAAAATAGTTCAGTATTTTCCTGCCAAAGGATCCATGGACATCACTGCACTACTGAGAATATCCACGGTCTCAGCAAATTGCCAAAAAGAGCACTGGATGTTTCTGGAAGGACAATGGTCGCAATTGCTTCTCAAACCTGAGTTAAAAAAGGAAAGTATTATGGGAAAAAATGTGAAGGAAAATGAGCAGATCAAACGTTGAGCTTCTAAGGGCAAAAGCACTCATGCCCGGAAACCTGTTTAAAAGGAGGTTAGAAACTGAAGGTGAAAGCCAGTACTCCAGCTGCCACTCCAACCACATCTGAAGGTGGGTGCGGGGACACAGCAGAAAGCGTGAGCCCACACCCCAGCCTGAACTACTCATGTTTTATGAGATTATACGTAGTCTCGGGGTTCTCTGGAGTCAGCCGTGAATAAATCTCCTTAAAAATGCACTCTCTTGCTCTTTCCCTTACTCAAGAGAAACTTAGGGAAACAGTTTAAAGTGAGTCGTGCTCTTACATGCCGGTCGTGTCACACGCAAAAGAGACTTCCTTGACCATTTTTAACAAAAACACATTTTAGGAGGCTACTCTAATTCAATGTATAGCCACCCAGGTAGGTTATTGATCCTCGGCTGAAAAATACAATTAGCATTTCTAAAGTATGAAAAGTATGTCTAATTTGCTACAACTTTGAGAAGTCTCTGAAGGAAATCCAATCGACAAAATTAACCGCAAATCATGAACTTGCAACCTCATCATGCGGCGGATGGTAAAGCAGGGCGCTCAACCACCGTGGCCAAGTTGCAATGGATGTGAAATTTACTTTTGCTTTAACTACGTATACCCGTGCAATGACAGGTGTGTGATGGGACTGTTGACATGAGCAGGTTCTATGATCTGGGGATGACTAAGAGTTTCTAGGTGGAAGAGGTAGTAAGTATAATGAAACGTTACGCTTGTGCCTAAAAAGAGACCACGTTAGAGAAACAGACACAAGTAGGGGACGGGGGAGGACACTGGGGTGAGGGCAGGGACGGGAGCACATTACAGGACTAAATATAAATCGGGTTGTCAGGGTAGACCTCGCTGAGAAGGTGAAGCCTGAATGAAGACCTGAATGCAACGAAGATACAAACACCCAGATAAGGCAGCACCTACTCGGTGGGCTCAGCATTTGACTCCATTTTGGCTTGAGTCATGATCCCAGGGTCATGGGATCGAGCCCTGTGTCAGACTCTGTGCTAAGCATGGACCCTGCTTATGACTCTCTCACTCTCTCTCTCTCATGCTCTTTCTCTCTCTTAAAAAAAAAAAAAAAAAAAAAAAAGGAAAAACCCAGGTAAGTGCTGATGGGAATATAAAACAGTTCAGTTATTATAGAAAACAGGTCATTCCTCCAAAAAGTCAAACACAGAATTACCCTTTGACCCAGCAATTCCAATCCTACGTATATACCCAAAAGAATCGAAACCATGTATTCAAACAAACACTGCACACGAATGTGCATGACAGCACTTTCACAATTAGCCAAAAGGTGGAAAGAACCCACACGTTCAATGAATGAATGAATGAATGAATGAAATATATCTACAATGGAATATTCAGCCATAAAAAGGAATGGCATACAGATGCACGCTAGAATGTAGATGAACTGTGAAAACATTTACATGAAAGAGAAAGAAGCCAGACACAAAGGTCGCATACTATATGATTCTATTTATATGATATATCCAGAGTAGGTAATCCATACAGACAGAAAGCAAATTAGTGGTTGTCAGGGGAGGGGAAGAGAGAGGGGAAGGGAAGAAGGGAGGGAGAAATGGGAAGTGAGAGTTTGATGCACACAGGGTCTCACTGGAGGGGGATGAAAATGTTCTGGAACTAGCTAGAGGTGATGGTTTGCACACTGTGACTACACTAAATACCACTGCGTTAAGCTTTGAAGGTTTTAGTTTTACGTTATGTGAATTTTACCTCGATTGAAAACACACAAACACACAAGGTAAGGCAAAAGTCCTACAGCAAGCCCATGGCTAACCTGTCTGAGGAACACATAGAAGGCCAGTGTAACCAACCAACCAATCATCACAGACAGAGTGAGAGAGAGAGAAGGTCGGAAAATTAACAGGGCACTCAGGGAATGCAGGGAAGTGACTTCAAGGTCACGTTCCAGGACTTGTGTTAGTATTCTTAGGAAAGGGGGAGCCATTACAAGGTTTTGGGAAGAATGACATGACATAGTGAATAGTGTAGAAGATCATGGTGACTGCTACGTTGAGAACAGACTGTAGGGGGCAAAGGTCAGAGCAGAGACACATCCTCGCAGGCTACTGCAACCATCCGGGTACGAGAGAACCATGGCTCAGAGGTGCGTCCGCAACCTGCAGGATACTAGTTTTCGAATATTTACCTATATAATTCTTCCACTCACCCCAAATGTTCAGTAAAATGCCAAGACATAAAACAGAAAATAGGTAAAACTTGTCTCAGTGAAGTGAGGAGGAAGGCTGGGGGCTTGGTGTTCAGCCCTCTTGCTCATTAGATGCGACTGGTAAAGGTCCCTGAGATGCCTGAAAACACAGCTTTAACTAGAAGGACATAAAATAGATCAGTGGTTGTCAGGAGAAGGTGGGGAGGAAAGGGACTGACTACCAAGGAGCATGGGGGAATTTTTAGGGTGACAGAACTGCCCTTCTTTTGACTGTGGTACCGGTTCCATGAACGTGTGCACTTGTAAAAATCCATACAACTGTGTACTAAGAGACGAGAAATCTACCGTATGTATATTATGCCTCAACACACACGCAAGATTAAAAGTACATAGTTTGAAAGTCGCTACTTTCAGATTGTAGTACTTCTCAAACCCTCTCCTCCCACCATCTATGACACTCTGTACACTTGCCATCAGCATTGCAAATCCACTCTTCCTTTTACCGTTCGTGTTTCTATCAATACCACCAGCCAATATCCCAGTCACCCAGTCACCCAGGTTGGGAACTTCTGACTTATCCCGGACTTCCTTCTTGCCCCCAACTCAACCGTCAACTCCACCACTGAAATGTTTGTTCTATTTTCCCATAGTTTCTGCTTCACTGCCTTTTTCCTAATTCCTGCCCAGAGTACTGAGGCCCCTAACTGATCTCCCAACAGCCGAAAATCTTTCTTCCTTCTAATACATCCTAAACGGTGCTGCTACTCTTACATTAACTCGGAACTTCTTTTCCCAAACCTTTGATGGTTCATTAAAGAATACGGTCCCAACTCTTCTGTACTAGGTTCAAAGCCTTTTAGAATCAAAAGCCCACCATTTACTTTAAGAAATAATTTGTTCTCATGTAAGAACTCTGCTGGCCAAGATCCCCAACCAATTTCCCCAGATGATTTCCTGGTCTTCTCTTTCATTTAACCTGCATCCTGGCTGAATTGGGTTACAAACCAATTCCCAAGTCAGTCGTCTACTCTACAGGACTACTTCTAGGGCCTGGGATGCCCTGTCCTTCTCTCATCTCTACTCCCTGAAATAATTTCTTCCATCTCTATGCTTCCAGGATGCTACCAACCTCTCCTATAACATTCGACCGATTCCCTGTTAGATTATTTGTGTATGCATCTTACCCTCAAACAATGCTAAGGGCAGAGATCACATCCTGTTCCTCTCGGAATCCCTCCCACGGACCCATAAGAGTGTCTTGTGTTCAAGTAAGTACCTGCTGAGTTTAATCAGATTTAATGCACAGTATTGGCTTTAAGACAAAATTCTGTCATGAGAAAACTATATGACCATAAACAAGTCATCACAGAAAATCATGAAGTTCAACTTTCAATCCCTCTGGAAACAGTGTTAGAACACTTTTTTTTTAGCAGACACAGCTAAATTCAAACACAAGTT
The DNA here is from genome assembly GCF_018350215.1 of Panthera leo. Lineage (NCBI taxonomy): Eukaryota > Metazoa > Chordata > Mammalia > Carnivora > Felidae > Panthera > Panthera leo. The sequence goes on along the minus strand of NC_056691.1, from coordinate 45,265,714 downwards.
GTTGAGGACACAGTTCTAAAAGCATGTCCAAAATGTTCTGGCCAGGAAAGGTTTAATTCCAGCTGAAAACACAGTGAGTGACAAAGCAAAATTTTAAAGCGGGTTTTAGGAGCAGAGAGAGAGGGAGACAGAGAATCCCAAGCAGGCTCCACACTGTCAGCTCAGGGCAAAGCCCAATGTGGGACTCGAACTCATGAAGCATGAGGCCATGACCCGAGCCGAAACCAAGAGGCAGATGCTTAACCAACTGAATCCACCCAGGCGCCCCAAGAAAACATCCATTTTAACAGACTTTCATTAAATACTATAAATCAAGGAAGACAGATGCTGGTGAGGTTGTCAGATGGCCAAAGTAGAAGGAAATAAGGTAGGGTAACATGTACAAATTTACCGATAAACTAGGTGCTTACTATTGATTTTAAAACCTTAATTTCACAAAGTAAGGCCTTTCCATGTTCCCCAGATGTATATATATTATTATCAAAAGAATAAAAGTATTTAACTTCAGTTGCTACAAAGACACGCCAACACTGAGCCACTACATTTAGTCTGTGATGTGCCCACACTCCTCCCACATTGCCAGAAGAAAAACCATTTGTACTTAGTGTTCGAGACCCCAAAAGCCACTCAATGTCCCATTGTTTATATATGAGATATAATAGCCTTCAATTTTCTGTCAATAGTAATCTTGTTTGCACAAAAATAATTTTGTTATTCCTGTCTCCTGACAAATGGTGACTGGAGGACAAGAAGGGAGGGCTTATAGAGGATACATTTTTAAAGTAAAATGACACTCGTTTCTTTGTGGGTGCTTTCTGGACATTTCAAAGTCTGACTCCCCCCTTCCCTCCTTCGTCCTCTCTCTCTTCCACAGCCTATCTCTCTCTCCCCGCTCCCCCCCCCCCCCATCAGTATAACATTAGCTTGAAAGCTGACAATTCAGTCACATCTCAAGCAACCATTTACTTACTCTGTTATTTAATAGGAGGGGGGAAAACCCAGTTACCATAACAACTCACATCACATGGCAATTATGGAGTCTCTAAAATACAGCAAACCATACTTTTCACAGTGTTTTCTAAGGGGAATGTGTAATAAGCACAGATACCACTTCTCCCAATGATTATTCTGAATTTCTATCTAATTGTTTCATATTGCATGAATGTTACTGCTACTCCATATTCTTCATACGAAATATGTTTTTAAGTAAGAAGGAAGTGAAAGAAAAAGGCAAATATATTACTTGTAGTTCAAACGATGGGGTATAGCCCACCTATTTCTGGGCATCTGGGGGGGGGGTCCATAGAAGGCAGAAGAAAAGCAAGATTAATTTCTAGAGGAAAAAGAATCAAATGATGATCAATGAGAAAGGAAGAGAGGAAGGAAGGAAGGAAGGAAGGAAGGAAGGAGAGAAAGGGCGAGAAAGAGGGAGAGGGAGAGAGAGAACGAAAGATTGATTTCATTCAGAGTAGTGCTACCAAGAAGTCCAGATAAGGTTTCTCTGAACTAACAACGAAAAAAGAGCTCATTACCTAATGCAGAGGCAGAAATATGGTCGGGTGGCAGCAGCAAGATTGGGAGAATTTGCCTGTGTCCAAAGATGGAGGAAATAATGAAGCAAGACTGCCATTCTCATCCAGGGACAAACCACCATCATCCAATTTAGGTGAGAGTGTCATGTCAGAGTTAGAAATGCCAAAGGATGACAAGGCAGGCAGCAAGTTTCAGGGAAGGAAACTGTCATTCACCTTCAGCTTCCTCATCAACAGGAACCAAGTTCGTCTCAGGATGAGAACGTGTAGTTTAAATCAGAACAGAAGTGGGGCACCTGGATGGCTCAGTCGGTTAAGTGCCCGACTTCGGCTCAGGTCATGATCTCGCGGTCTGTGAGTTCGAGCCCCGCATCGGGCTCTGTGCTGACAGCTCGGAGCCTGGAGCCTGTTTCAGATTCTGTGTGTCTCTCTCTCTGACCCTCTCCCGTTCATGTTCTGTCTCTCTCTGTCTCAAAAATAAATAAACGTTAAAAAAAAAAATGTAAATCAGAGCAGAAGAGGACAGTCACTTGAGCTTGGAGAAGCCCTACGAGGTCTGGAATGACCCCTGGTTATCCCCTGTTCAAAGGAGCGGAGAGAGAGGACCACTTCAGGTTTAGAAAGCCCTAAACAGGACGATGATGACACAGAACTCCTCCCGGATGTCAGGTCAAACTCAAATCAGACTCACGTATCTGCGAGTCTTCCAAAAGTATCATGGGAGAGTTTCACTGTAAGAAGAGTCAATTAAAAAAAAAATTTTTTTTAAGTTTTCAAAAAGAAGACAATACAATAATCTCCAAAAGAATTCATCACAGGTTAAATTAGTAGTTCATAGCTAGTTTTCCACAAAATGAAAAGTTCCTTGGTTTACTAAACCTAGTTTTCGGGAAATATTGACAATTACGAGAAGCAAAATACATGTCGGAACATGAAGAGCAGAGCATTTGGGACATTTGGGACATTCAAAACAAAGTTCCTCCACCTGTTCATACACATCCACCCACCCACAGTTACAGGCATTAAGAAGGCCATAGCATATCCTACAAGTATACGTCATCCGTGGGAGGAAGACAAGGCTACCTCTATCTACTCATATAAATGAAAAGTGACATAAAACAGTGCATAAGAGCTATTCAAATTATAATAATGTCATTTCTGGAAGCCCTCAATAACCGTTAGATTCACCATCATGTTAATTACAACATTCTGGAAAAAGGAAACCATCATACCACGCGCACATACGAAGTCTAAGGCGCATCCATGTTTCAAAAGGATTAAAATCATCAAGTCAACAAATGTCTACTATGTGCCAGGAATACTGGGCACGCTCGAACTACAGGCGACCAAAACCAACTTCCTGATTTTATAAACTTTACACCTCACAGAAGGGGACAGACCCCAAGCTTCAGGATTAGTGGGAATGGATGGATAGATTGAGTGAAGAGCCTCATATATCAAATAAATTGAATTCACAGTTAGAAACATTCCTAAAGACAACTCCAAACAGTTTCCAAATTTTCACTGGAAAATTCTATCAAGTATTTAAGGAAAAATTATTTCTTAGGACAGCATTACACAGTAACACATCAGGCAGAGATAATACAAGGAAACTACAGAACAAGATCCCTCATGAGCACAGATGCAAAATTCCTTAACAAAATGTAATTAATAAATCAAATTCAGCAATATGTAAATAGGATAATACACTATGATTACATGGAGTTTTTCCTAGGAATGAAGATTTGGTTCACTTAGACAAATCAAAATAATTTGTCATATCAACAAGTTCAAAAACTATACAGTCCTATGAGCAGATATAGAAACAACCCATGTGACAAAATTCAACATCATTTGTGACAAAAACTCTCAGCAATTTAGGAATAAAAAGAAACTTTGTCAATCTGATAAAGGATAGCTACAAAATCTTTATACTAAAATAAGGTAAATATAACATATTCAATGTTAAGACACTGAATGTTTTCCCACAAAACTGTGTATGAGATAAGAATGTATGCCCTTACCACTCCAGTTCAACACTGCTGGAGGGCCCCAGGCAAAAAGACCAGAAAAAGAAATGAAAGGCATACCGATAAGAAAAAAAAAAAAAAAAAATTAAGACCATCTCTACACACAATGTTACCATGAAAAACAAAAAGCTACAAAAAAGTAACAAGAATATATAAGTAGGTTTAGTAAAGTCATAGAAAAGTATCCATTATATGTTTATATACTAGCAAGGAGCGGTTGGAAATTAAGACCAATAAAAAAAACACTTTGAGGCACTAGCATCAAAATACTTAGGGACACACAACACTCATTAAATTTAACAAAATACGCACAAGATTTGTAGTAAAACACTGACCTAAAATAATCGAAAGATATACCCTGTACATGAGTTCAAAGACTCCATATTAGTAAGATGTCAATTCTCTCCCAAATTTATCTACACAGATTCAATACCTCTCTAACCAAAATTACAGCTGACGCTTTTTTTGTTTTTTGTGGTTTCTCAAAGCTGATTTAAAATTTACATGGAAAGGCAAAAGGCTTAAGACAGTCAAATTTCAAAACAACAAAATTGGAGGACTCATATTGCTTGATTTCAAGACTTCTTATACAGCAACACTAATTAAGCCGTATGGTTCTGATTTAAAGCACACACATATAGATCAATGGAACAAAATTGAGTGCAGAAATAGACCCACACATATGGACAAATGATTTTCCACAAAGGTGCCTTGGTGAAGAAAGAATGGTACATTCAAAAAATACAACCCATACCTTGTGAAAAGTTAAGTTACACAGATCATAGGCTGAAATGTAAACTGTAAGACTTCTGTAAGTAAACACAGGAGATCATCGAGTGACTAATGGATAAACTATATATAGTATGTCCCTACAATGGAATATTATTAGGCCATAAAAAGAAATAAAGTACTGATACGTGTGACCGCAAGTACAAATTTTGAAAACATTATGCTAAGTGAAAGAAGTCAGACAAAAAAGACCACATATTGCCCGATTCCATTTACATGAAATGTTCAAAATAGGCAGATCTATCAAGACAGAAAGTGTGTGAGTGGTTGCTAGAGGCTAGGGAGAGAGGAAAATGGAGAGTGGCTGCTGATAGGTACAGAATTTCTTTTCGGTATGATGAAAAAACAGAAAATCTTTGAGGCTTTGGGTTGGAGAGAAAGCAAGAACATAAATAGAAAAACTTGATAAACTGGAATTCTTTAAAGCTAACAATTTGCTCTTCAAAAGACACTGCCAAGGAAATAAAAAGACAAGTATACAGATTCAGTATAAATTTTTTTTTTTTTTGCAAAACACATTTCTAAGAAAGAATTTATGCCAGAATATATAAGGAACTCTCATTTGAAAACAATAACCTGTTTTTTTTTTTTTAAAAAGGTAAAACAACACAATACTTCATGGAAGATATGAATGGCAAAAAATGCATGAAAACATGCTCAACATCAATAGTCATTAAGGAAGCACAAAACCACAAAGAGAAACCACTATCCATGTATGAGAACGGCTAGCTTTTAAGAAACTGGTCATACTGCGCATGGGCAAAGAGGCAGGGCACCCGGGACTCCCTTCCATTGCTGGCGGGGACTCAAAATGGGACAGTCACCAGGAAAAGTTTGCTAGTTTCTTATATTCACTTACCAGATGGCTCAGCAAGCCCAAGCCTACGTCTTTATTTACTCAAAAAGACATGAAAACAGATGTCCACACGTACACCTTACGAGAACTGCTTATAGCAGCTTCAGTCATAATTGCCAAAAGCTGGAAACAACCCAAGGGTCCATCAACGGCTGAATAAACCAACTGAAACTCTCATGACAGACTTTTTTTTTTTTTTTTTTTTTTTAAATAAAAAGACCCAGAAGCAGTGATGAGAAACCCAAGGCAAGTCTGAAGGAACTTGAGCTGTAATAATACCAAAAGGACTGCAACAAAGCAAATACTAGAGTCATCTTGGGAAGACCCAAAGGTATTTTTTAAATGTTCTCTGCTTAACCTGGGACTAGGGAGGGTAGTTCAAGGACCACCCTGAGTCACACTGCTGGGATCAGTTTCCAGGCTCCTCTACTTACTAGTTCTGTGATGTCGAGCACAATAGCTGTACCAACCTCACAGTGTCAATGTAGAGATTAAAGGAATTTAGATATAGGGGTGTCTGGGTGGCTCAGTCACTTAAGCGTCTGACTTTGACTCAGGTCATGATTTCACGGTTTGTGAGTTCGAGCCCCACATTAAGCTCTGTGCTGACAGGTTGGAGCCTGGAGCCTGCTTCCCATTCTGTATCTCCCTCTCTCTCTGCCCCTCCCCTGCTCACACTCTGTCTCTCTCTCAAAAAAGAACAAACATTTAAAAAAAAAAAAGGAATTTATATTTATATATATAAATTGCCCCCCCCCCCCACACACACACGGCAATTTTTAAAACGCCTGAGCTGGTTATTAGCTATTATTATTCCAATTATTATTCTGATTAACCAGATCTTAAAACTCTTATTTGTTGTTGCCTAGTTTGAGAAAATGGGTGATTCATTCTCTATCTCTGCCTTTTTTTTTTTTAATGAATTACAATAGGATGAATTCAAACAAAAATCCCACCACAGGTTTGACAAAATTCTATCCAATATATCTTCCAGCTGACTTGTAAAAAAAGATTTCTCGGGGCTCCTGGGTGGCTCAGTCAGTTAAGTGTCCAACTCTCGATTCTGGCTCACATCATGATCTCACAGCTTGTGAGTTTGAGCCCCGTACTGGGCTTTACGCTGACAGTGTGGATCCTGCTTGAGATTCTCTCTGCCTCTCTCTGTCTCTCTCTGCCCCTTCCCTGCTTGAGCACACATGCGCGCGCGCTCTCTCTCTCTTCTCTCTCAAAATAAATAAATGAATAAATCAATAAATAAATAAATAATATGAAAATGAATAAAATAAAATATTTTCTCATCTCTTTGAAATTTTCTAGGCATCTACAAGACAAGCAACAAGCATTTTAATCCAAATATTTTCTCTGTTCATATCCAAGCCACACCCCATAAATTGTGATGCCATTTGCTGAATTTACTAGATTGCCTTCTGCTATTCCCTGTGTTAACAATTTTTATTGTTTCTGTTCTGATGGTGACTTTTAAAGTCAGCTTTCCATTAATACTTAACACTGTGGTTATCCTTCAATCTCCTAGGTGCACAGCGTAAAAATACAAAAAGGCACCAAACTCTACCTTCTCCGTAGCCAAGTAATAAGATGTCAGGGAAAACAAATCTAGAAATCACCTACGTTCTCTCTTTCATGAAATTAAACCTCTTTTCTTCCCGGATCTTCATTCCCTCCTCAGTTAAGTGAAGACACTGAATTAGACTAAAAAGGCTTTGAACCAAGTATTTACATAATTTCAACTCTAATTGAATATATGAAAGAACACGGTTGCATAGGATAAATATAGGTCTCTAAAAACTGGCTATGCTAACTGGTAGGATGCAGAATATAATCCGATGAAACTCTGTGATGCCAAGATATATAAATTATGCACCAAAATGAGATTTAGTACAAACATCCAGTAGGAGCTCTAATTAATTTGACATCAAACTATTACATGCTTCACAATTTTTATCTTCATTTATAACTGACTGATGTTAACCTATCATGTCTTAATTATATAAAATAAGCCTCCTTGCTATATTTTGTTATTCATTTATATATTTTAATTTATACACACCCGAACAAGTAACTGTCATAAAACGTGCAAAGATAACACCAAAGTACACACTGCCCATGTGCTCTCTAGCCTCCCTCTTCCCTCTGGTGTTGTTATGATCTGCAATGATCAGACTTTATATAAATCATCTCATGGCATCACATAACTTTATTTTAAAAGGGTAGCCTAGGGGCGCCTGGTTGGCTCGATCTGTTAAACGTCCAACTCTTGATTCCAGCTCAGGCCACGATCTCACGGTTTGTGAGGATGAGCCCTGCATCAGGTTCCGTGCTGACAGCGTGAGGCCTGCTTGGGATGCTCTCTCTCTCTGTCTCTCTGCCCCTCTCTGGCTCACACTCTTTCCCTCTCTCTTAAAATAAATAAACTTTAAAATTAAATTAAATTTAATTTAATTAAAAAATAAAAGGGTAGCCTAAAAAAAATAGAATAAACACTAAAACCAAAGGGTTTTTCTCCCCCCTTAAACACTTTTATTTACTGTTCATTCCCAAAATTCACAACATATATAAACACTGGTGCCCTACATACTTGCAAAGGATTCAAATTAAGAAATAGGCAAGATTATTTCTTTAAGTAATAAACTAGCATTTATTTTGAACAATAAGAGTTTAACAACAATGAAATAAACCAAATTTGTACGTACCACTCCCTAATAACAAGGCTGGGCAATGGGAGAAGCGTACTAGTTTCTTTCAGAAACACATCCAAATGTTTTTTTTTTAGTAGTGAATCGGGTCAACTATTGTGATTGCCTTAAAAAAATTTTTTTAATGTTTTATTATTTATTTTTGAGGGAGAGAGAGAGAGAGAGAGAGAGAAAGACAGAGCATGAATGGAGGAGGAGCAGAGAGAGAGAGAGGGAGACACAGAATCCAAAGCAGGCTCCAGGCTCCGAGCTGTCAGCACAGAGCCCCATGTGGGGCTAGAACCCACAAGCTGTGAGATCATGACTTGAGCCTAAGTCAGACACTTAACTGACTGAGCCACCCAGTCGGTTGCCTTTAAAAGCAACTTACGTTAATCGTGATAAAGAGAAAAATTATTTCCAAACACACATTAAATTACAGGTAAGGCAAGGCACCTACCTCATGCACAAGAGCAAGCGAGGTCTGCTTGAAACTTCGCCCTCTACTGGCCATCAGTCGATTCAATGGTTTGCCATCTTTACTCTGGTACGTTGAAATATCGTAACAAAATAACATACCACCTGAAAAAAAAAAAACTTATAAAAACACTTCTTATGGGAAAAATTCATTAATCATATTCTCAATAATCCGTATTCACTCAACCTGGATAGAGGTATTTAGAAATGAAAAGAATTTACTAAGCAAATTATGATTTTTGACTATTGGTGTCTAAGGAAAGAAAAAACAGAAGACATACAAGACCTCAGCTGTTACTCTATTCAAACTATCACTTATTTACAAGCCTTATTCATTTGTAAATAAGTGAAGAAATTTACATTTCGCACCTTATTTTAATCTCTAGAAGTAACCATTCACGAAGTTTAAGTTTTTAAGAATAAATTCCAATAAGGGGCACCTGGGTGGCTCAGTCGGTTAAGCGTTAAGCGTCCGACTTCGGCTCAGGTCATGATCTCACAGTTTGTGAGTTCGAGCCCCGTGTCGGGCTCTGTGCTGACAGCTCAGAGCCTGGAGCCTGCTTCACATTCTGTGTCTCCCTCTCTCTCTGCCCCTTCCTTGCTCATGCTGTGTCTCTGTCTCAAAAATAAATAAACATTAAATTAAAAAAAAAAAAAAGAATAAATTCCAATGAATGAGAAATGCTTGCACCAATACCAATCTTCGGGACCTCCTGATAACAGGGGTCCCTTTCGTTTACACCCACAAGTGGACAAGTTTTCTTTCATCCCTACACTCACCGTGTATTCACCCTCCCCTTCTCCCTCCTTCCTCCTCCTCTAACCCTTGCTATCCTCCCCACTTGGGTTAACTAAGTTCTTGAATTGAACTCCCCGTTCTGGCTGGCCCCCAGTGTCAACTGAAAAGCAAAGACAGGCAGCCAAATGCTAGACTATGAGTGAGAGTAGTCTTGGAAGCTCTCTGGGGGTAACTGAGCCAATGAGAAGACACACTCAAGAACTAAGATAATTTAAAACACAAAGATCATTGCATTTTTAAACCTTTCTTATTGAAGTATAATATACAACACAGGAAAAGTGCACATTGAGCATACAGCTCAATGAATTCCCACAAACAACATATGATCAGCATCCAGATGAAGAAACAAAACATTATCAAAATCCCAGAAGCCTTGGGGCGCCTGGGTGGTTCAGTCGGTTAAGCGTCCGACTTCGGCTCAGGTCGTGATCTCGCGGTCCGTGAGTTCGAGCCCTACGTCGGGCTCTGTGCTGACAGCTCGGAACCTGGAGCCTGCTTCAGATTCTGTGTCTCCCTCTCTCTCTGACCCTCCCCCCACTCATGTTCTGTCTCTGTCTCAAAAATAAATAAACGTTAAAAAAAAATTTTTTTTAAATCCCAGAAGCCTTTCTCATGTCTCCTGCTGGCCACATCCACCCCCACCCCAACGGTTACAACCTTCTAATGACCATTTTGTCTACTTTGGTACTTTATGTAAATGGAATCAGACTGTACATATGCTTTTATATCTGGCTTCCTTCACTCAAATAATCATTGCGAGAATCAGCCCCAATAGTGGCAGTTGCAGAACGCTCATTCTTGTTGCGGAGTAATATTCCCTCATGTGAATGTAACACAACTGATTTATCCATTTTACTGCCAGTGGGCAAGGAGATAGCTTCCAGGTTGAGGGCTACTCAAAGAATGCTCCTGTGGACCTTAGAGCATGTCTTTGGTGATTTCATCTCGGTTTATCCCTGAGACTGAAATAACTAGGTAAAACAGGATCTGAACTGGCTCAGAACCAGTTTTCCAAAGTGGTTGCACTAACTTATGAATATTCCCAGCAGCTGTTCTGGTTGTTCCACATATTAACCGATACTTTTTATTTTCCATCTCTTTTCACCTTAGCCATCCTGCTAATGGTATCTTATTGTGGTATGAATTTGGATTTTTCTGATAAGGAAGTTAACTATCTACTCGTATGTTCACTGGACACCTGAATTTCTTCTTTTGGAAGATGTGTTCAATTCTTTCTCCCATTTTCCCCCCCATTCATTAATTGAGTGACTTTCTTATTGATTTGCAAAAGATTCTCGATATCATCTAAATTGAGTCCTTCACAAATATGTATCATAAATACCTTCTTTGCATTCCGTGGCCAGCTTTTTCACACTCTTAAAGGTAGATTTTGGTTAACACATGATCTTGATTTTAATATAATTCATTACTATTTTTATAACTTGAGACTTTAATTATAGGACCATTTGTTGAAAAGATCATCCCTTTTCTTCATAGCAATGCGGTGCCCCTTTGTAATAAATCTGGTGACCTTGACACGTGGGTTTGTTTCTGGATGCTCTATATTCTTCATTGGTAAATCTGTCTATCCTTGCAACAATGCTGCACTCTCAATTTTTTTTAATTTTATTTAAAAAATTTTGTTTTAATGTTTACATATTTTTGAGAAAGAGACCGAGTGTGAGCGGGGGAGAGGCAGAGAGAGACAGGGAGACACAGAATCTGAAGCAGGCTCCAGGCTCCGAGCCCTCAGCACGGAGCCCAACACGGGGCTCAAACTCACAGACTATGAGATCACGACCTGAGCCGAAGTCAGATACTCTACTGACTGAGCCACCAGGCACCCCACTCTCTCAACTATTGTGGCTTTATAAGAGGCCTTGATATCTGGTATTATATATCCTCCTACTTTCTTGCTATTCTTCAAGATTACTTTGGCTATTTTTGGTCTTCTGCATTTCCACACAAATTTTAGAATCAGCTTGTCAATTTCCAAGATCTTATGTGGGATATTGCTTGGGACTGGATTGAATCTATTAATTTGAAGAGAACTCACATTTTTACAACTTGGTGTCTTCTAGTCCATAAACATTATGTATCACTTCATTTACTAGGATTTCTTTAAGTTTTCTCCATAATATTTCGTAGCTTCCAGTGCAAAGGTTTTACACACTCTGCTAAATTTATCCTAGGTAATTAATATACTTCAGTGCTATTATAAATGTACAGTTTTAAAATTTTACTTGTTATGGTATATGAAAATATATAATTGATTTGTATGTTGACCTTTGTATGTAATGCAGTAACCCTGCTGAATTCATTTATGAATCCTCTTTTTTTCAAGTTTTTATTTAATTTATTCTGAGAAAGAAAGAGCATAAGCAGGGGAAGGGCAGAAGGGCGGGAGGGAGAGTTAGAGGGAGAGGGAGAGGGAGAGGGAGAGAAGAGAGAATCTGAAGCAGGCTCCACACTGTCAGCACAGAGCATGACACGAGGTTTGAGCTCATGAACTACAGACCTGAGCTGAAACCAAGGGTCAGACACTCAACCGACTGAGCCACCCAGGCCCCCCATTTATTAATCCCAATTAGTCGGTAGATTATTTTGGATTTTCTATGTACTACACAGTCTACTACACATTATCTGCAAATAATGACTATTTAAATAATCACAAATGCCTATTTTTATTTTTTTTAAACTAAGCTTTATGCCCCCCATGGGACTTAAACTCACAACCCTGAGATCAAGAGTTACATGCTCTACTGAGTCAGCCAGGCACCCCACTAATGACTATTTTAATGTCTAATTTGTCATCTGCAAATAATTACTGTATTATTTCTTCCTTTCTAATGCTTATGACTTTTATTTCTTTTTCTTGGCTTATTACATTAGCTACAGTCTTTATTAAAATACTAAATAATAGGGGCGTCTGGGTGGCTCAGTCGATTAAGTGTCCAACTTTGACTCAGGTCGTGATCTCACGGTTCTTGGGTTCGAACCCCGCATTCGGGTCTGTGTTGACAGCTTGGAGCCTGAAGCCTGCTGTGGATTTTGTGTCTCCCTCTCTCTGCCTCTTGCCTGCTCACACTCCATCTCTCTGTCTCTCTCTCTCAAAAGTAAATAAACATTTAAAAATTAAAAAAAAAATACTAAGTAATAGTGCTTATTTAAAAAATTTTTTAATCTTTATTTTTGAGAGAGAGAGAGAGAGCATGAGTGGGGAAGGGGCAGAGAGAGAGGGAGACACAGAATCCAAAGCAGGCTCCCGGCTCTGAGCTGTCAGCACAGAGCCTGACATGGGGCTCGAACTCATAGGACTGCGAGATCATGACCTGAGCCAAAGTTGGACGCTGAACCAACTGAGCCACCAGGCGCCCCTAAATAATAGTGCTTATAACAAACATCCCTATCTTTTTCCCAATCTCAAGGAGTACAAGTTTCAATCTTTCAGTATTAAGTACAAAAACAACATTGTAGCTGTTCTTTATTAGAAGTTTAAAAATTTCCCTTCCAGAGGCGCCTGGGCGCCTCAGTTGGTTAAGTGTCTCTGGGGTTTAGTCTCACACTTGGTGAGTTCGAGCTCTGTCTCGAGCTCTGCACTGACAGCGTGGAACCTACTTGGGATTCTCTGTCTCGGTCTCTCTCTGCTCCTCCCCCCCCTTTTGCTTTCTCTCTCTTTCAAAATACATGAACATTTTTTAAAATGTTCCCTTCCATTCATAGTTTAACGAGAGTCTTTTTTGTATCATGAATGGGAATAAAGCTTTTCAAAGGTGTTTTCTACATCTATTGAGATCATCTGAGGATTGTTCTGCCTTTTTCTATTAATGTACTGGATTATACTGATTTTCAAACATTGAATTAACCCCACTCAATTGTTATATATTACCCTCTACGTATTGAATTCAGTTTTCTAACATATTTTGGGGTATTTTTGCAACTATGTTCAGTGGGAGAGGTTGGTGTACAGGTTTATAATATTCCCTTCTGGCACTTGGTATTAAGATTATGCTGACTGCATCAACAGTGTTCCCTTCTTCCATTCTGTTAGAATTTATGAAAGATGATTATTACTTCCTCCTTGATTTTTGTGTAAGAACTAACCAAGGAAGCCATCTGCACTTAGAGTTTTCTTTGTAGGAAAGTTTTTACGGATTTAATTTCTTTAATACATATTGAACGATTCAGATAGTCTATTTCTCCTTCTGTTTTCCAAAATTTTATATTTTGATGAATTTCTACATCCTGTCCCAACTGTGAAACTTATTGGCTAAAAGTTCTTTATAATATTCTTTTATGATCTTTTTGAACGCTGTAGGGTCTGAAGAGGCATCTCCTTTGTTGTTCCTGATTAGAGGTAATCCATATTTCTCTATTTTCTTGTGTAGACTTACAATGGCTTTATCAATTTTATTAAAGTTTTCAAAGATTCGATTTTTGGCAGTGATTTTCATTATATGTTTTTTATTGTTTTTCTTATCTTTATTATTCCTTTCCTTAAGCTTAATTTAGGTTATTCTTGAAATGGAAGCTTAAATCATGATTGTCTTCCTGTCTTATTTTTTTAACATATGCACTAAAGAAACGAATTTCCATGTCATGCTGCTTTAGCTACATCCCACAGGTCATGTGGCTCATCCCACAGGTCAATAAGCCATGTGGCTTGTTTTCATTATGATTCAGTTAAAAATATTTTCTGATTTCCATTTTTATTTTCTCTTTGATCCATGGATTATTTATAAGTATACTGTTCAATTTTGAGGCTACTGGAGACATTCTAGCTATCTTTTTCTTTATTTTTAGCTCAATTCCACCAACATCAGAAGACAGGCTCTAAATAACTTCAATGTTTTGAAATTTCTTGCAGTTTATGTCTGTCATATATATGGTCACTTTGGTAAGTTTCCCAAGTACCGTTAAGCAACATAAGAATTCTATCACTGTAAGTTACAATGCTTTTCATGTCAATTAAGTAAAGTTTGTTCATAGTCTTATTCAGATATTTTGTAAATTTACTGATTTTTTTTGTCTGCTCTTTCATCAAGCTATTTAAAATAGGTTTTTTGTTTTTTTGTTTTTTTTTTTTTTATTTTTTTTATTTTTGGGACAGAGAGAGACAGAGCATGAACGGGGGAGGGGCAGAGAGAGAGGGAGACACAGAATCGGAAACAGGCTCCAGGCTCCGAGCCATCAGCCCAGAGCCTGACGCGGGGCTCAAACTCACAGACCGCGAGATCGTGACCTGGTTGAAGTCGGACGCTTAACCAACTGCGCCACCCAGGCGCCCCTAAAATAGGTTTTAAAGTGTCCTACTTCTATTGTAGGTTTGTCCTCTTCTAAAATTTAAATTCCAGTTAGCTAACATACAGTGTAATATTACTTTCAAGTATACAATGTAGTGATTCAACACTTAGATACAACACCCGGTGTTCATCACAAGTGCCCTCCTTAATTCCCATCACCCATATAACCCATTCCCCCACCCACTTCCCTTCTGGTAGGTGTGCCTATTTGAACTTTTAGCTTTGCTAATTTCTTTCATATATTTTGAAATTATGTCATTTTGTGCACCCCGATTAGAACTGTGAGATTTTCTTAACGGAGTGACCTCTTTATCTCCATGAACTGTCCCCTTCATTTCAAAGTTTCTTCCGTTTTCGTGTGTCCAGGACTTTTTCATCATATACTGGACAGTATACAAAGGAACCACAGGAAAATCTAAACGATATTTTTTAATCAGAGAGGAGCTGTCCTCCCCCGTCAGACAGATACAGTGAAGGACTGATCATGAAATTGCATCAGAGATTGAACTGGATTAGGCTTGATTATAGCTTTGGTAACTCTCGGTCTACCTGAGAGTCCCTGTTCCTAGGGAGCACCTCCCCCAAGACTTTCATCTGACACCCTACTCAGTCTCCTCAATACGGAAAGCTTATGAGAGATTCAGATGTGTCACAGGTTTTTGGCTCACCTCTTTCATTCCCATCCCATCAAGCTTCAAAATTTGACAAATATCGTGACGGAGAAATAGACTATGTGTCGAAGGCCTGCAAGTCTCCAGTTTTGCCATGCAGGCACCGCGTGAATGACAAGATCTCTGTTGGTTTCTCTGCCTCCTGCACCAGCCTCTTGTCAAGGTCAAGCCTGAATTTCAGCCTCCAGCTGAGGCAAAACAAGTTAAGTGCACCCAGGTGAAAAGAGCTGTAGATCATCATTATCAATTCACTGCTTGTGTGCTTTGTTTTCTGTCCCGTTCTCCCTGCTCTTCTTTGTTTCGTAAGGCTGGAGATTGCATTTTGCCTCTTAGAAGCGCCAGCCTTAACTTTCAGCGCAAACTCGAAATTCAGCCAGATAGCTTATTAGATGGCTTATTCAGCTTATCAGCTTATGAGCCAGAGTCTTCGGAGAACCAAAACCAGAAACAGAATCTCAATCAATATAATATTATATAAGAATTATATAAGAATTGGGTCACAAGATTATGGGGGCTAAGAAGTCCCATAATCTTGTTGTCTGCAAGCTGGAGAGACCCAGGAAAGATGGTAGTGTAATTCAGAGATGGATGTCCTAGCCAAGGAAAGAGCAAGTTCACCCCTTTAATAGTCTTCTGTTCTCTTCAGGCCATCAGTGAATTGGGATGTTGCCCACCCACACTGGTGAGGGTAAACTTCTTTATTCAGTCTACTGATTCAAATGTTAGCCTCTTCTAGGGGCGCCTGGGTGGCTCAGTCGGTTAAGCATCTGACTTTGGCTCACGTCACGATCTCGCGGTCCGTGGGTTCAAGCCCCGTGTCGGGCTCTGTGCTGACAGCTCAGAGCCTGGAGCCTGTTTCAGATTCTGTGTCTCCCTCTTTCTCTGACCCTCCCCTGTTCATGCTCTCTCTGTCTCAAAAATGAGTAAACGTTAAAAAAAAAAAAAAATTCAAATGTTAGCCTCTTCTAGAACGACACTCACAGACATCCAGGAATAATGTTTTACCAGCTACCTGGATATCACTTAGCCCAGTCAAGTTGACATAGAAAATTAACCATCACATCACTCTAGACCCATGCCACCACTAAAAGCTCCACTAGTTTCTCTGTACTCCAACAGACCTCTTCCTAGGCCAAGCCCCAGTCCCAGCCCACAACCGAAATCACTGTCTATCTTCCACGGGGCAGTGGGGGGCACAGTTCTAAAATGTTCTTTCTCTCCCTTCTGTGATTTTAATCTACTTATCTCTGCCTCAATAATTCTCCAGTGCCTTTACAATGTGGTTTATCTTTGCCATTTTATCCAGTTGTGTCTAAATGTTAGCAGCAGCAGCACTCTGCCATGACCCATCACATCCTTCTTGAAAGTGGAAGTTAAATCATGACATTAAAAACCTATACCTTGGGTCTATCCAACAAGAAGATTTAATTATGGTAAATATTTATGCCCCCAACTTGACACCACCCAAATATATAAATCAATTAGTCACAAACATAAAAAAAAAACTCATCGATAATAATACCATAATAGTAGGGGACTTTCACACCCCACTTACAGCAATGATCTCTCAGCAGAAAATCAACAAGGAAACAATGGCTTTGAATGACACATTGGATCCAATGGACTTAACAAACATATTCGGAACATTTCATCCTAAAGCAGCAGAATACACATTCTTCTCAAGTGCCCATGGGAACATTCTCCAGAGTAGATCACATACTGGGTCACAAATCAGCCCCTCAATAAGTACAAAGAGATCAATATCATACCATGCATATTTTCAGATCAAAACGCTAGGACACCTGAAATCAACCACAAGAAAAAAATGAAAAAGTCCACAAATACTTGGGAGATTAAACAACATCCTACTAAAGAATGAATGGGTTAACCAAGAAGTTAAAGAGGAAGTTAAAAAGTACATGGAAGCCAATGAAAATGAAAACACGACACTCAAACCTTTAGGATACAGCAAAGGCAGTCGTAAGAGGGAAGTACATAGCAATCCTAAAGAAGAAAGAAAGGTCTCCAATACACAACCTAATCTTACACCTCAAGGAGCTGGAAAAAGAACAGTAAATAAAGCCTAAAACCAGCAGAGGAAGAGAAATAATAAAGATTAGAGCAGAAATCAATGATGTCGAAATCAAAAAACAGTAGAACAGATCAACAAAACTAGAAGATGGTTCTTAGAAAGAATCAATAAAATTGATAAACCCCTAGCCAGATTTATCAAAAAGAAAAAGGAGAGGACCCAAATAAATTAAATCATAAATGAAAGAGGAGAGATCACAACCAACACCATAGAAATACAAACAATAATAACAGCAGTATGGAGATTCCTCGAAAAATTAGAAATAGAACTACTCTATGACCCAGCAATTGCACTGCTGACTATTTATACAAAGGATACAAAAGTGCTGATTCAAAGGGGCACATGCACCCCAATGTTTACAGCAGCATTATCAACAATGGCCAAATCATGGAAAGAGCCTAAAAGTCCATTGACTGATGAATGGATAAAGAAGGTGTGGTGTGTATATACAATGGGATATGACGTGGCGATCAAAAGAATGAGACCTTGTCATTTGCAACAAAAGTGGATGGAACTAGACTGTATTATACTAAGCAAAATAAGTCAGCCAGAGAGACAAATACCTTATGATTTCACTCATATGTGGTATTTAAGAAACAAAACAGATGAACACAGGGAAGGGAAGAAAAAATAAGAAAAATACAGAGAGGGAGGCAAACCATAAGTGACTCTTAAATACAGGGAACAAACTAAGGGTTGCTGGAGCCGTGCTGGGTGGGGGGATGGGCTAAATGGGTGATGGGCACTAAAGGGGACACTTGTCGGGATGAGCACCGGGTGTTATATGTAAGTGGTGAATCACTAGATTCTACTCCTGAACCTATCATAACACTTTATGTTAACTAACTTGGATTTAAATTTTAAAAACTAAATTAAGAATTAATTAATTGATTAAAATACAATTAAGAACGCTTCCTAATTAAAACCAAACCCGCTACCTTGATATTATGTAGTGCACTCACCTGCAAGGCCAGGTTTCAAACCCGGTTGCTTGTTTGTTTCATACATTTTCAAAATAAAATTGGGGATTCCTGCTACGGTCTTTCCTTGGTCTGAGCGAACACCTCCTTTTAATGCAGAGTGATATACTCCACGGGGCATATTCACCATTTCTTGCTTCACAAGAGACGTAAAAAATTCCTCCAAAGCTGAAAGAGGTGAAAGATCAAAAGTAAACACAGTATGTTAGGAGAGCATCATTCACTCTTAACTCATATATAGTTATTTTCATGCATGCTTGCACACCCACACACACAGCTGTATTTCAGACCAAACTTCACACAGTGAAAGGGAACTCTTGATTCCCATCCTTTGCCTAGTCTTCCCAAATTATAACATGGCACCCAGTTACTCAAGCTTAAAACCTTCATCATTCCCAATTCCTCTCTTTCTCACACTTCGTATACGTAAATCCATGAGCAAGCCCTTGCAGATCTACCTGCAGAAATATACCCTGGCTCCATCATCCATTTCTCTCCATTTTCACCGCTGCTTGCCTACAAAACAGGTTTGTACTCAAGTGTTATTTCCCTAGGGGCCACTAGAGGTTGCCCAATGCAGAAACAAAAACAACGAACACATCTAAGCTAAACAAATGGTAGGCATGGAAAACAAAATGGAAAACCACTGCCTGTGCCTCTCGTAAGAATAAAAAAGAAGGGTCCACCTAACTAAACAGGAATTTCATTCTTAATAGGTCTCAAAGTCCTCTTTAAATGACTGTGATTAAATTGAAGGTGCTCACTGGAGCATCTATTATGCGCCCAGTTCCGTTACTCCTACATAGAACCTTCCTAGAGGTGACCACGCTTCTCCACTGAAAGCCCAGAGAACGCCTGTGTGGGATGTTTTCCACTTACCCCTCCAGACCGGCCCTCTGCCCTCTCAACCTTGCTCTGTACGTTGGGAGACAACCTTTATCGACTACATCCGCAGGGCTCCCTTGTCCTCCGGCTTTTAGTTGGCTTTTTCCAACGGGAGACACTCGCCAAAGATCACAGGTTGGAAGCAGAGTGAGGTCAGGGCATGTGTCCCCAGACACCCTCCTGCAGGACTGTTACAAGTGGCCTGCATCCCTCTTCTGCAGCCCCTGGCTCCCCTGAGGCAGTGCTATCCACGACACAGACGCTCTCCCCGATTCTCCAGACTGCTACATCCCCTTCCTTACCTCTTCAGGCTGGGGGACATTAACCATTCGGGGATAACGCACCATTGCTTGTGAATTTCCTTCAAACCTGACCACACAGCTGTAAATGGTGCCTGTATGAAACCCTCAAGGACTCCAACTGAATGGGCCTCTTCTGCCAAGCCCCTGGCTAATACATCATCTACATGAAAGAGACGCACGACGTCCAGTCACAGGCCACGTACCCCAATTCCTGCATAGGCGTGCACAGGTGGGACTGCTTCACCCTGGGGGTGAGTACAGACGACTCAGAATGTAGCTAAAGATCATGTTTGTGAGGACAGAGGAGCTATGGCGGGAGAAGGTAATTTCACGCTTTCTCAGAAGGGAATCTATTTTGGCAAAAGCTCATCCGTGTCAGGAGGTAAGTACACATCTTCGTGTAGACTAACTCGGGAACCGAACTCTGTCTCCTTGTCAAGGTCTTCAGAGAACTAAGGACTCTCAAATTAACTCAAGCCCCCAAAATGAGTTTAAATGAGGGTAGGACACCATGAGTATGACCAGTGTATATCTTCCCTGGCCAGGAAGCTAGGAACTACGATTTCTTTTCTACTGCTTCGGAGCCTTGCCCTGTCCCTCCAGATGATCAGGTGAGAATTTAAAAGAGCTGAAAATTCTGTAGAACACAGGGTGTTAAATATAAATTTTTAGAACACCCCCCAGTGTCCTTTAATAGGTGAGGGGACAAACTGTGGAACATCCTACAATGGAGTACTACTCAGCAATTAAAAGAAATCGACATAGGCAAGTATTTGCATAAAGATCAAAGTCATTATGCTGTGTGTAAAAAAATTTCTTTAACTGAAAAGTCTATATACTATATGGGGGGGAACTAGTGAAATCCTAAGTCTATAGTGTTTTTTTGTTTTATTTTTTTTTTTTTTATTTTTTGTTTTTTTCAACGTTTTTTTTTATTTATTTTTGGGACAGAGAGAGACAGAGCATGAACGGGGGAGGGGCAGAGAGAGAGGGAGACACAGAATCGGAAACAGGCTCCAGGCTCCGAGCCATCAGCCCAGAGCCTGACGCGGGGCTCGAACTCACGGACCGCGAGATCGTGACCTGGCTGAAGTCGGACGCTTAACCGACTGCGCCACCCAGGCGCCCCTGTTTTATTTTTTAAAGAGAGAGAGCGTGAGCAGGGGAAGGGGAAAGAGGGAGGGAGGGAGGGAGGGAGGGAGAGGGGGAGAGAGGGAGAAAAAGAGAGAGAGAGAGAGAGGGAGAATCTTCAGCAGGCTGCAGGCTCAGTGCAGAGCCCGACACGGGGCTCGATCCCATAGTCCTGGGATCATGACCTGAGCCGAAATCAAGAGTTGGACGCTGAACCGACTGAGCCCCCCAGGAGCCCCTAACAGGTCTATGGTTTAAATAATTGCTTTGTACCAATGTGAATTTCCTGGTTTTAATAATGAACCAAAGTATGTGAGAGGTTATCCCGCTGGGTACGTTACAGTGTACCTGCAACTTCTTTTAAGTCATTTAAGTTTATTTCAAAATAAAAAAACAAAATAAAATACCAGTAACATCCCTATTTAAAAGGCGGCAAATTACTGGATTCCTCTGCAGCTGCTTTTGTGTTTACTTGAAAAGACATCAGGGAAGAAAAGGACCAGGGTTCACTCATGCTCAGTGCAATTTGGTTTTCTGGCTGCTGTAACTAGAGACCTCATGTGTATTACCCACCCTGTGCCTTTTAGGGCGTATGTTCCTAAGGCTGGTGCTTTCTCCTGTTTCTTTTTTGAATTCTCCAGTAACTGCAGGGAGAGGGAGGCCCAGGAAAATAAAGAACTTGGCCCCACGGCGACACGGTTTGCCAGACCCCGGCAGTTTCCAGAGCACCCCCACGTGACGCTACTGAATTTTCTCTCCAACAGACATACTTGCTGAACTCAAATCCTCCCCTTCTTTCTCAGGGAAAGGCACTTGTAACGATCAAGTACGAACAATGTAGAAGAGCCAGTTAATGGCCACCACATCCTGAGAGGACAGAAGCAACAGCACACCTTGGCCACACCATCTCCTTTCTCCGCCACACACCTTGGGGGGGACTGGATAACATCATTTAAAAAGCCCAAAAGGACTAGAACTTCTACCTCTACGGCAATTTGGGGACGCAGGAGGAACTTTGGATAACTGAAGGCTTTTTTCCTTCCCGGGACTCACTATTTAAACCGCAAAGGGATCCTAGACTCTCCAGGGCCGTGAGCTGGGAAACGGGGAAGAACAGAAACGGGGAACAGGAACAAGTCCTTAAGGCTCTTTTCTGGACATCGAGAGAAAAGGAAATGTGAATTCTTTGTCTAAGTTGTTCCATTTCAGTTTTCTCTCATGAAAGGAGGCAGGGATTTGGGACAGAATTGTCTAGAAATAAATAGTATGCATGTGCCTGAATTCCTCAGCTAATCTCCATGGGGGTAAAGCCAAGGGGGAGAAAAAATCCCCTATTATAGGATATGGCGATTATGATTGACAAGATGACATTTCTTGTGTGGGCTGATCTTAATTTTCAGAAGCTGACCTTTTCACATCCATGTACATTCAAGGTAGAATTGGGACAGAACAAGGTAATCGGTGCCTGCTCGGAAAAATGTTGGCTAATACTGAATTAGAATAATTAGATATAATTAGAATAATTTTTTTAAATGTCACGGTCCTAGAAGCTTTTTATCAAAACTGAATGATCATACAATTTAATCCATTAATTTACAGCTTTCGAATATTGATATCATCTTCGGAATAATTCTAAAGAAAGAATAAATTCGTAACGAAAGTACCCAGGAAATCTCTGTAGATTCTAACGATCTTTTCATTTAGCTTATGGAATAAAGAACCGTTATTTGAGCCAGTGACTTAAAGTCCCACTGCAAATTTGTCTCGTAGAATATGGCTTTTGAAATGGATTTTAATTTCTCACTGAAAATGGTGGTTTCAACTGGTTTTCCAGGGCAATTTTATTCGACCCTAACGTTTTTCCGTGTGTTCGGAACACCATCACCACCTCAAGCCGTCCCTATAAAAGAGACACCTTTTGCCTTTCAGATAGAAAGGAAGCTACAATTAAAGTAAACTATAAATATGTACACATCAGAAAAGAACACCATCGGACAGGTAAAAAACACTGACAAATGCTGGCTTCCCCGCCACTGAATAGGAGTCACCTGGTAAAACCGAAGGAGCAGTAAGCGACAATAGTTTGAGATAGCAAGAGCCAGGAATGGAAAGATCCAGATCCTTTTCATCACCCTCATCATCTTCATCTTCTTCTAGCTCATCAGGAATAGGGATTTCTGGTCTTATCTGAAACGACAGAGAAGGCAATAGTAGAACGTCACATAAAATCTTTTCTTTTTCCTTTTTATGCAAAGACTTAAAGACTGAGTTAGACTCGTCGCTCTGTAATGTCAAAAGACCATTAAAAATTAATTTTAAAATACCTGTTCATTTTCAGATTAACTAAATGGTAAATTCTATCTTATGAGATAGAATCCCAGACCCATGTAAAGAACTAGTGGTAATATACTAAGAAAATTACCATAAGCAGGCATAAGCAATGATTATTATAGAGCACTAATAAAATTTTACACCCTCTGACAGTAAAATGCAAACAACTGACACATTCAATATATTGAACTTCTATGGTTTGTAGTTAAATATTTGCCTTGTCGGAATACTTTTTTTTTTTTTTTTTTTAAATTTGTGATTCTGGCCATATCTCTGTGGCAAAGCTTAAAATCTTCCAGTAGAATATATAGTAGAGATCGGAAAAGGATAGAATGCTTTAGTTGACTTTTTCTTAGACTCGGCAGTTTGTTGCTATAGAATATAAAAACACTAAAGTCTGTAATTGGTAGCTATACTTTATTGTGTCTAATTTGCAATTTGAAGATTTTTGTGGTTGCTCTGTGATTAGTTAGGTTTCTTTGAACCAAAAATTTAAAAATGGAAAAAGATTACCGTTATTGTAGCTTCTATAAGATACAACTGTCAAGCAATTAATTAAATTTTTAATACTTTCAATGACACACCATCATAATGCCCACATGGAGATAATTAAGCATTAGGGGAGGAAATCAAAATATATAAAAGTGGTTGCTATAACCATAAAGTGCCAGAACCCAGTCATTACCATTAGCCTGTCTCCCGGAGTTATTTTTAGAAATAATTAACAATTCCTGCAGACTGCCTTCTTCATAGGTCCCCAAAGCACTGTTCCATTTAGGAACTGCACTGAGTCAGGATTCTTGCAGGGGGATGAAAGAAAACAGAAAGGAAATGCTTCTCTTAAGTATAATAACCTCCACTCCAATGAAGCCTTTCAACCATAACTAGTGTTCTCTTCACTAGTGAAGGAATAAAAGCAACCTGCCTAGACGAGCACTTTCCAAGACGAGATTTAATTCTGATTCACTACGGAGTACCCAATTCTCAGAGGACCAAGCCAGCCATAATTACAGAGATAACAATAATGTACGCTCCACATAGGGCACAATGGCGTTTGTTGATTTCAGTGCAAACTGGAGAAAACCCTGGCGCATTTGCAACCCTTTTGGCTCTCACAAGCGGGGTTTTCCAAGTGTCTCTGGTCTGTCTACATACTTTGAGCTTGCCAGGTTTAGTATCATCAGGAGTTCTCTTGGAGATTCTAACCAGTCCTAGTCGTCTACAAAGATCCAGAAAAGGAGTTGGTTCTGGGTCTGTCTGCCTTGCCTGTCCCTTTTACACATCGTAGTACACACTGAAAATGATACTTGAACGGCACCCTGGGGGAAACAGACAGTAATGCTTATAGCTAGAGACTGCAAGGGTAACACCAGCTACCACCCCAGTTATCAAAGCACTGGAAAGCTCGGACACATACCATATCCACAGGTGGCGGGAGGTTTGGGGAGGTGGAACACAGAGGTGACCACTTCAATTAATATGAAAATGCAGAGGGATGGTGAGGAGAGAGAGAAATCAGAACGCTCCTGCTCTGCTGGTGGGCATGTAAAATGGTGCAGGCAGCCCCGTTGACAAACAGTTGACAGGTTCTCAGAAAGTTAAAGAAGAGCTACCCCATGGCCCGGCAATTCGACTCCTCAGTATACAAGGAGAGAAATGAAAACGTACGATCACACAAAAACTTGCACACGAATGTGAACGCGTTGTTCGAAACGGCCAAAAAATGGAAGCAGCTCAAAGGTCCGTGAACTGGTAAATGCATAAACAACGTGTGGCGTATCTACACAATGGAATATTCTTCAGTTGTAAAAGGGTATGAAGTACAGATACGTGCTGGAGAGGAAGGAACCTTGAAAATATGCTAAGTGAGGGAAGCCAGTCACAAAAGACCACATACTTACTGCGTAATTTCATTATAGAAAAGGTTCAGGCTAGGCAAATTTAGAGACAGAAAGTAGATTAATGGGTGCTCAGGGCTGCAGGAGTGGAAAGGAGTGATGGGGATTGACTACTAATAAAATGTTCTAAAATTAGATTGTGGTTGCTCTGTGATTCCTTGCACAGTTCTTTAAATATAGCAAACCCACTGAATTGTTCACTTTAAATGGGTGAATTATATGGGATGCGAATTATAGCTCAATAAAGCTGTTGAGAAAGAGGAAGAAGGCGAGGAGGAAGGCAGGCAAGCTAGAAGAAGGACGTGGAGAAGAAAGGGGAAGGGGACGGGAGGTAGGATAGAGTAAGAGGACGCAGAAGCAGGAAGCTGTCACCACCTTCAGAGGGATTTGGACTGGTGTATGAACTATGGCAAACAACCAAATGCTTCCAATTCCAGAATTACTTAATGTAAAAGGGACATGATTATTTCTGCACACATTTTAGCCTATCCAGTCTTTCTGATCAGTCCACCTAAATTACTTACAGTGAGTCACAGGACCCAGACCATCAATATCTCTTAGACACGCTAAAGAAAGACAGACCTACTAGGTTGGAGATTAAAAAAATAACAATCTATCTTATGTTGTCTAATTTTACATCCACATAACTGGATGCCTCTATTAATTTATCTGCCATGTGGCAAAGAGCATATGTCTTATGTAGTTTCTTAACAAAGAAACTACAGACATACTGTAATTTAAGAATAGCTGATATATTCTGCCTACTTACAACGGTATGATTTGTTTCTTCAAAGGTGAGTTAATTCTGAACAAATTAGCACTTATTGTTGGACCTTTGGTTCCATCTCATTTCCATCCTCCTCCGCTCACCTCTTAAAGAAGTATTTGTCCCAGCTTCCCTGTGCAAGACCCAGGCTTTTCTCTTGCTTTGTGCGTAACTACTGAATTGCGATGAATGGGCGTACAACTAAGAAAAGTCAAGAGAAGTCATCTAAAAGAATACCTGTAAAATTATCACATTTTGGTAATTATATGACAGTAGCTACTAAAAACACCCAGGAAAACCACATATATATTTAAAACACACACACATACACACAACTACACCCTTCCAATTATCGCTAAGCTTTGTTGAAGAAACTTAAATGGAGAGCCAAATATTAAATGACAAATTACTTTTAGAATCTGCTTCAAATTGAATATTGGAAAGTTTATACTACAAAATGCCTCACTATGGGTTCTGAGCCAGATAACCTTTTAACCACCTTTCCTGTGTATAACCCATGAAAATCTAAGAGTTTGTGCATAAACACAGGATTTTATTTAGAACATGTCAAGTATCTGCATACATTTATTTAAAAAGAGAAACAGCTTCTGATGAATGCAGTGACATTCACTTAAATCAAAGCCAAAGAGGTTACACCACATTAATACCAACGCAGGATGCATAATGAGTTCTCTTCCATTACTCACTTCGAAAATTAACTCCAGAAATCAAGAACACAATCTATCTTAAGATTCTTTAATTAAAAAAAAAAACAAACAAACTTAATTTTTGAACAGCTAAATAGTTTTTAATGGACCCAAGTCAAAGATGAGAGTCAGTCTTCTGCCTAAATGTCCATTACTGATTGTTTTACCAGAATAACAATTCTCTATATTTTTGTTTATTTTTGTTTGCTTTGTTTTATTGGGTTGGGGGGACACTAAAGAAGGCCAAAGAGAAGAATAAATAGTTCAACAGAAGAAAGAAATACAAACTAAAAAACAAAAATCATTTCTGTCCATTTCTTAACGTTGGAATCAACAAGGCCTCAAAGAAGCCCCTGAAACTTTTTGACCAACTTCAGATTTACATGTTTCAAGTGATCAACGATGATATTTTTACAAACCAACGAAACATATGGATTCGCTCAACATTCCCAGCTTAGAATATGGCCTCGGGCTTAGTGTATGTCCAATAAATAATTGCTAAACTGATACAAGTATGAAGTGTCTATCAATAATCCCACAGAACTTCCTAATAACAACCTAATGACAAGAAGAGGAGTTCATGGATTTGATATTCAAACCCCTAACTCACATGGTATCTCGTTAAACTCCAGGGCTCATAGACATGTTCCAATCCTACCTTAGGTGGACTGTTTCATTCAACCCAAACTGATGTCTGCCACTCTCCCAACACCTTTTGTTCTATCCATCTGTGAGCTTTCAACAAGTTTCAGGGTTTAAATGGATGTATCAATGAACAAGAAATCTTTCTTTAGTAAATTTAGAGAAAGGCAATACAGTACTTACAAGAGTAGCTACATTATATAAGAAAGTAGTCCTGTTGCTAAGGATACAGTGTATCTTTTTGTTGTTGATTTTTACTTGAAATTTACAGCACTCTCATTTAAAAGATTCTTTCACAAGTTTTCACAGAGAGAATGTGGATGTACTTTCACTGGAAAGGTACAGAGGTAACCTTCAGTTTTCTGAGTAAGTCAAATTGCCCGTCGTGCAGAGTGACTAATCTCTGTCAACAAGGAAGAAACAGAAGTCCCTACCTGGAAGGGACTCTTCAAACCATTGAAAATACGTTTTTATAGAAGAGCCTCAGTTTCACATCACTGCTATCATCTATAAAACAGAGGTAGGGACGTGACTCAGTTGTATCCTTAGCCTTTCGGGGTTTGTTTGGGATATAAACACATTGACCACTTTCTGGACTTTTAGTTCTTAGGTATTCAAACAGCCAAATTGAAAATCAGTAATCAGTGAAAGGAAGAAGAATGCATTGTGCAGTCTTAGAAGCAATAATTCTCCATGAGGAGGCAGGTCGTCTATATCAGAAACTGGGGGTCAAAGACAGACTCTTTCAAATCACTTATGTCCCCTCCTCTTAAGCCTAGTTGAGAATATCCACTGCAGTGAACACTGTTACTTCACGGAGTAGGTCGTATCCCAGAAGGGGGTTAGGGTAGAAAAAAAGTTGAGAAGCACGGCAGAAAAAGTATAAATGTTAGACATTTCCTTTATAGTTCTTCACACTCTAATGGTGAAAACCCAAGCATATATAGAAACCCCAACTCTAAGTATACCACTACCCTTTACATTGGAAGGTAAAAAGAGCTATTTATGTGTCCTCAGCTAGCAGAGGACATTGAACAGTTAGATTAAGAAAGTATCTAATAGAGATGCCTGAGTGTCTCAGTCAGTTAAGCATCAGACTCTTGATAATGTCTCAGGTCATGATCACACGGTCATGAGACTGAGCCCTGTGTTGGGCTCTGCACTGAGCGTGAAGCCTGCTTGGGACTCTCCCTCTCTCCCCCCACCCCACCCCACCCTCGCCTCAGCCCCTACCTGCCGTGGGCACATGTGCGCACTCTCTAAATAAATAAGAAAGTATCTAATATTTGACTAAGCATAGCCCTTAACTGAATCTAAACTCTAATACCAGAAACTGAACATAATGCTAAAGTAGGAAAAGATATAAACATATCAATACCTAAAGAGGTAGAGACTAAACAGCTAGGAATATGTGGGAGTTATTTAATCAAAGCTACTATTCCAAAGCTACTACTCCAAATTTCATGAATAATAGCTAAAAGTAAAGGTAATTATGATGCTGTAATCTAAATTAGCAATTGCTTATTAAAATAATAATAATAATAATAATAATAATAATAATAATAAAAAGTATCTTTCCAGATGTTGTACCCAATTTACTGGTAGGCAGTTGCATACAAAATTTACATGTAGCTTTTTTACCTTTACCTTTTCCTTTTTTAAACTTTTTTGTTTTCTTTCTTTATGCGTTTACGTGTTTATTTATTTTAAATATAACTTACCATCAACTTAGCTAACATACAGTGTATATAATACAGTGTGCCCTTGGCTTTGGGGATTCATCACTTACATACAACACCCAGTGCTCATCCCAACAAGAGACCTCCAGTGCAATCTGAAGTTCATCTTTTTTAATTTCATGAGTTACAGAACACTTTTTCTTAAGTCTTCCCATTTGGGATAGCCACACGACAAACTGGCCCATCTGTCTTTGCATCGTCAACGTGAGAAATCCTGCCTTAGTTAGGATTTGATTTTACAAGAGGCTTTCAACAATCCCTCCAATTCAATTCAATAAACACAAGTTTGCCTTGTTCCTACTGGCAACTAACCTCTATAAAAACTCAGTCCCAAGGAAAAAGTCAACCCATTTTAATGCCTTAGGATCCTAAGACATTTGTATCAAAACTTCTTGAGCCATTTGACCTAAGGACTGATTCTGGGTAACATCAGATGTAACTTCTTCTAACACAATGTCTGCTTTACACTCTAGAGGCATTCAAAAAACGTTCATACGCATTTAAATTAGCAGTAACATTAAATGTGAGATCCATACACTTAGGTCCTTAACATAACCTAGTAACTTAAACCTGGTCATATTAAGTAGATATTAGAAAAGGTTGTATGTTTTCAATCTAAAAACTAAGAGGGACACCTGGCTGGCTTAGGCATGCGATTCTTGGTCTTGGGGTCGTGAGTTCAAGCGCCACGTTAAGCATAGAGCTTCAAAGAAATTAAAAAATATATATATATATATGTGTGTGTGTGTGTGTGTGTGTGTGTATGTATATATATATATATATATATATATATGTATGTATATGCATATACATATACATATAAACTAAGATAATGTCACACAATGTGTTAACTCTTAGAAGAATGATCCTTTCTTCATCCAGTTCCCTGGGACTAACCTATGTATCATTTCACACTAAATGAATTAAAATAGCAGATTTTTCACATGCATCTCAATTTTGTATCACAAATAAGGATCTCTGGCTGCACAGGCTGCCTAAACCTTAGTCTATGCAGGCCATGCTTGGAAGTGAACTACTCCAGGAGGTAGCAAACTGGGCAAAATGGTTCCTACGGTGACACAGATCCTCCGGGGTAAGCCAGGGGCACCGGCATGCAGTTACCTACAGAGACTTCGTCAACACCATACGTGCCTTCCATCTGCTTCCAAGAGATTTAAGTTCATTATCTGTGGGGTCTAAGACCTCTCCAGTCTTTTACAGATTAGACAAATTAATATATGTAAGTTCTCATTCTTTATAGACAACATATCTAGAGTTACGTATGCGTCAGCTAAAAATCTTCAAAGAGAGGAAATACAAATACAGTTATGAACCCCAGCAGTCAAGAGATACCACTGGGAAAGCAGAAAGGCCTACCTCTTCGGGCAGATGAAGAATGGTATGCTCTCCCGCGCTAAAATGTGACAGAGATTTATAGGCAGCGTTTGCTACAATTGATTCCTAGATGGGGTACACCAGTAAAACAAAAGAAACAATATATATTACACATCACCTTTGGAGGAAGAACAAAATTCCCACGCCAACCTCAAAGTGCTATAGTCAGGGCTTTGGAAATGGTATTCATGGCTTGCTTACTAGGTCCCACTAAAAAGAGAGAGAAATCAGCGCTCGGTAGAGAGATCAGAAGCACTGCGTTTTTATCCCAGTTTGGACATTAAACATCAATTCACTCCAAATCGCTCAGGTCCCCATCAGGTGGCATGGTTTACTGAAGCAGTATATGGATTTAAAGTTCGATCCGTTGGAATTAGGTTCTGATTCTCCAGCTACTAAAAAGTTAGCCCTTGGGAATCTAAGCTCATACACTCATGAGTGTAGTATAACGTCACCAACAGACACCCTCTTCTTTGTACTCCTTGATTGGAAATGACATCTAAAAAATGAACTGGACTTTTTGTTCGTTTGATATGCTCGTTGTTGACGGACAGGCAAAGCAGCAAAGGGGAAGGGCCATTAAAAAAATGACGCAATGGCACCAGTCTCTCTTTACATCTGTCAGCTTCACCAGGTAACAAGTGCCTTTTATGACAAAAATGCATTAATGGGCATAAACTGGAAAGAATTTCTAGGGGCACCTGGGTGGCTCGGTCGGTTAGGCGTCCGATTCTTGGTTTTGGCTCAGGTCATGATCTCACAGTTCGTGAGTTCAAGTTCCACGTTGGGCTCTGCACTGGCAGTGCAGAAGCCTGCTTGGGATTCTCCCTCTCTCTCTCCCTCCCTCTGGCCCTCCCCTGCTCATGCTCACACTCTCTCTCTCAAAATAAATAAATTATTAAAAAAATAAAAAAGAAAAGAATTTCGAAAACCTAAACTTACTAATGTCAGAATTCTTTTAAGATCAAGAAGCCATCATTTCAAATTAGTTATATTTTTTTATTCAAACAGTCTTGTTTCACAGTTCTTTCCCACCTGGGTTGCGTTTCACTGACACCCTTGTGAAAGTACCTTGTTTTGAGTGTGGGTCCAGAGGAAGCTGAGGACTTGGACTTTAAAATTCTGAAAAATCAATAAACATCACAATAAATTTTTAAGTCGAAGGCAAAACTGACAACAATCTAAAGCAGCAAACGGTGAAAATTAAATCACTTTCAAAATTATACCGCTAGTGATAGACTTCATCTGTATTTACCCATCATTCAGAAAATGAAAATGCTCAGAAACAGACTCATCATGGAAACATATGGACATTTTAAACACAGTGAGATGTTAGGATTACTAAATTGAGAAACCTGACCATTTTTTGCGGACTTCTCAAGTCCTACCTAGTACGAATGTCACTCCTCTTTCATGCCACGGTTCCCAGGAGGCAGTTCTCCCTTCTCCAAGTGACCATATGGCCCATGGCACGCTTCAGCATCCGGTTTGATTATCTGTGTATGTGGCTAACTCCCTAGTAGATTTACACTCCTTAGGGCAGTGACTGACTTTTTCATTTCCAAAGCCTATACTATAAAGCCCAGGTCCTCAAATGACAAATATTTAATAAGTAACTGAGCTTAAAAAGCCATTTCTTTTCCAAGGCCCACAGTCTTCATCATTTCAATCACATCTAACTTCTTGTCCTTATAAATCATAGAAGGTTCTTCTATAACTCCTTGTCTTTGTATATTCTATTTCTTAGACTTCAATACGAAGCAACATTTTTTTTTTTTTTTTATTCTACAAGAACCTAGTCTTATAGCACCAACTAAATAAGGTTTACTTCAATCCCTCTTAGAATGCTGGCCCCTTCCACACCATACTCTCATAGCCCTTTGATTAAGTGTACTCACCCATCAAATGTTATTATTATTGGCACAAAAACAGACATTCAGATCAGTGGAACAGAATAGAGAACCCAGAAATGGACCCACAAACGTATGGCCAGCTAATCTTTGACAAAGCAGAAAAGAATACCCAACGGAATCAAGACAGTGTCTTCAGCAAACAGTGCTGGGAAAACTGGACGGCGACATGCAGAAAAATGAACCCGGACCACTTTCTTACACCAGATGCAAAAATAAACTCAAAATGGATGAAAGACCTAAACGTAAGACAGGAAGCCATCACAATCCTAGAGGAGAAAGCGGGCAAAAACCTCTTTGACCTCAGTCTCAGCAACTTCTTACTAAACACGTCTCTGGAGGCAAGGGAAACAAAAGCAAAAATGAACTATTGGGACCTCATCAAGACAAAAAGCTTCTGCACAGCAAAGGAAACAATTAGTAAAACTAAAAGGCAACCAAAAGAATGGGAGAAGATATTTGCAATGACGTATTAGATAAAGGGTTAGTATGCAAAATCTCCAAAGAACTTATCCCAACTCAACATCCAAAAAAACAAATAATCCAGTGAAGAAATGGGCAAAAGACATGAAGAGACACTTCTCCAAAGAATACATCCAGATGGCTAACAGACACGTGACAAGATGCTCAACATCACTCATCATCAGGGAAATACAAATTAAAACCACAATGAGATACAACCTTATACCTGTCAGAATGGCTAACATTAACAACTCAGGCAACAACAGATGTTAGCAAGGATGCGGAGAAAGAGGATGTCTTTTGCACTGTTGGTCAGAATGCAAGCTGGTGCAGCCACTCTGGGAAACAGTATGGAGGCTCCTCAAAAAACTAAAAATAGAACTACCCTACCACCCAGCAATTGCACTACTAGGTATTTATCCAAGGGATACCAGTGCGCTATTGCAAAGGGGCACATGCACCCCAATGTTTATAGCAGCTCTATCGACAATAGCCAAAGTCTGGAAAGAGCCCAAATGTCCATCGATGGTTGAATGGATAAAGAAGATGTGTGTGTGTGTATTATATATACAATACACACACACACACGTTCATTCAAAAAGAATGAAATCTTGCCATTTACAACTATGTGGATGGAACTAGAGGGTATTAATGCTAAGTGGAATTAGAGAAAGACAAATCTATGATTTCACTCATATGTGGAATTTAAGATACAAAACAGATGAACATAAGGGAAGGGAAGCAAAAATAATATAAAAGCAAGGAGGGGGATAAAACATGAGACTCTTAAATACCGAGAACAAACTGAGGGTTGCCAGAGGGGTTATGGGAGGAGGGATGGGCTACATGGGTAAGGGGCATTAAGAAAGACACTTGTTGGAATGAGCACTGGGTGTTAAACATAGGGGATGAATCATTGGAATCTACTCCTGAAATCATCATTGCACTATATGCTAACTAAGTTGGATGTAAATTAAAAATACAATAAAAAAAACTTTTAAATGTTATTATAATTATTGTTGCTTACGTCTACCTCTTCTGCCAACCTTTGAGCTCTTGGAAGGCAAGGACTGGGGCGCGCCCGGGTGGCTCAGTGGGTTAAGCGTCTGACTTCTCCTCAGGTCATGATCTCACAGTTCGTGAGTTTGAGCCCCGCATCAGGCTCTCCGCTGCCAGCGCAGAGCCCGCTTCAGATCCTCTGTTTCCCTCTCTGTCTCTCTCAAAAATAAATAAACATTAAAAAAAAAAAAAAAAAGGAAGGCAAGGACCGACAACATGGTGTAATGGGGAAGTACAGACTATGGAGCTAAAAGTTACAGGTTTAGACACCAGCCTTCATTTAGAAACTATAATGTTCGTCAAGTTACTTGCCTAGCATGTGGCAGGTACTTAATAAACATTTAATGAATGGATGAACCTCTTCAAATCTCAGATCCTTTAGCTATAAAATGAAAAATAATACCTTCCTGTGAGACATTATAACAAATTGGTATAAATTAATGGGAAAGGTGCTGGGAATATAATAAACACTTAAAAAGAATATCTAGAATATGTATTAGTGTCTGTAAAGCCTAGCACAGTTTTAATAAATATATCCTGAGTCAATGAATGGATATACAAGCACTTTGCAAAGCAATTCAGAAAATACACTAATGGAAGCATCGTGTCTATTTTCAACAAGCTTATACTTTAATGGGAAAAATAATATATGCACAAACACACATATCTGTAGTATAAAATAGAAATAAATGTTCTTAAAGGTGCCTGGCTGGCTCAGTCGGTTGAGCTTCTGGGCTTCGGCTCTGTCATGATTCTGCGGTTTGTGAGTTCAAGCCCTACATAGGGTTCTGAGCTGACAGCTCAGAGACTGGAACCTGCTTGAGATTCGGTGTCTCCCTCTCTTTCTGCCCCTCCCCTGCTCTTTCTCAAAATAAATAAACGTTTTTTAAAAGAGAAATGCTCTTAGAATAGTATAAAGAATCAAGTCTCTAGCACTAGATTCCCACTTGCACAAAAATTCTCAAAGAACAGGATGAATTCAACCAATTATGTATCGTCTAAAATCAATTTTAAAATTAGAGATGGGAGGGGCGCCTGGGTGGCGCAGTCGGTTAAGCGTCCGACTGCAGCCAGGTCACGATCTCGCGGTCCGTGAGTTCGAGCCCCGCGTCAGGCTCTGGGCTGATGGCTCGGAGCCTGGAGCCTGTTTCCGATTCTGTGTCTCCCTCTCTCTCTGCCCCTCCCCCGTTCATGCTCTGTCTCTCTCTGTCCCAAAAATAAATAAAAAACGTTGAAAAAAAAAAATTAGAGATGGGAAAAAAAAGCAATTCTGACAGAAAACAATGTGCACAAAGGAAATGAAATGGAAAAGTTTGGAGGCAGGAAAAAAAAAAAAAACAAACCATTA
The DNA here is from genome assembly GCF_018350215.1 of Panthera leo. NCBI lineage: Eukaryota > Metazoa > Chordata > Mammalia > Carnivora > Felidae > Panthera > Panthera leo. The sequence continues at coordinate 45,230,917 of NC_056691.1, read as the reverse complement.
CCAGTGGTTTAATTTTCCTAGAGTGCAGGGGGCAGGAAAAAAAGAGTGAGGCCAGATTCTAAAAGACCTGATTAGGTATTTACTGGTTAGGTAAAGAGGGGTTGGATTCCATTTTAGGCAAACACAAGACACTGCAGTGACTGGGAACAGCAACGACCTAAGAAATGCTTTGGGAAAATTATACCCAAACTCTAAGCAGTTAACAGAGAACCCATTATCTAGATACATATAGGGAGAGAGGCAAAGAGGGAGGGAGAAAGGAAGGCAATGGACGGTGAGAGAAGAGAAGATGAGGGAAAAGAGAGGGATGGGGAGAGACAGAGAGAGAGCAAGACAGACAGATCGAGACAAATGGACAGAGGTCTCCTTCTACATGTCTTTATTTCTGCTTCCAAGTGGATATGGTCACTGAAGGGCTCTCTCTTACTGGGAGGAAACTGATGGATGGAATGGCCTCAAAGCAATCTATCTGAGCAACAAGGAACCTCATTAAGATATGCATGAACATTGGGGCGCCTGGGTGGCTCCATCAGTTAAGCATCCGACTTCGACTCCGGTCATGATCTTGCGGCTTTTGAGTTCGAGCCCCGCATCAGGCTCTGGGCTGACCACTCAGAGCCCGGAGCCTACTTCAGATTCAGTGTCACCCTCTCTCTGCCCCTCCCCTGCTAGCACTCTGTCTCTCTCTCAAAAATAAATAAACATTTAAAGAATTAAAAAAAAAAAAAAAAAAAAAAGATAAGCATGAAGATACACCAGAATAAGACACCACTGGAAAAGAATGTACGTTCGAAAAAGAAAAAAAATCAAGTCCCGCCTCCCCACAACAGAAAACTGACAGCCACTGGTAAGCAAAGAGAAGAAACCAGCACAAAAACCAGTTCATAAATTAACCTGTAATAAAATCTGAATAACTCAAAGTACAAGCAATACAAAGGTATAGGAGTTCAGTCCTTGAAAACAGAAAATGAATATACACAACATGTCCTTACTTTGGCTTTTAGTCTTAGCTCTGTGTTACTAGCCCAACAGACTTTCTGATAACGTAAGTATACGTATCATAACGGTCGCCATAAAAAAGACGGTTGGTGAACTACATACTCTAGAGTCTCAAATTGATTCTTTTTTTTTTTTTAATACCCTGAAACAAAAACCCAAATGTGAGAATAAACTCACAGTCCCCTATATTGGTTCAATCATGCATGAACTATTTACTGAATATATGTTATGTGCCAGGCGCTATGCTAGGTATTGTATCTTCAGGAAGGACAAGTTTGATTTCATCCACTGTGCAGCACTAAGAATGATTGGAAGAAGTATTATCTTATAATCCTGCCTTCTCACATAATCTAAAGCATTTAAGAGACTATTATTGGATTCTTACGGGGGAGGTAGTTTATCAAAGTCTGTGAAGAACTAAATCAAACTAAAAGTTCACGAAGACTTCAAGTGAAAATCAATTGCTCCTCTTTAATGGAAAAAGGGAAAAGGTGAGCATGAGCGGCGATATGGCGACAAAAGTCGAGACGTAAATGAATTCGCCACTCTCTCATTTGACTCATTTCAAGAAGAGATAATACAGAAAATGTTAAGCAGAATATATGAATCTTCTAGCAAAGCATCTTCCACCAAGTGTTTCGGGTCACTACAATGACAAATACTGAGCAGCTAATAAGATTATTTTCCTCTCGGGGCGGTGGGGTGGCTCAGTTAGTTAAGTGTCTGCTTTCAGCTCAGGTCATGATCTCACAGTCCGTGAGTTTGAGCCCCGTGTCAGGCTCTGTGCTGACAGCTCAGAGCCCGGAGCCTGTTTCAGATTCTGTGTCTCCCTCTCTCTCTGCCCCTCCCCTGCTCATGCTCTGTCTCTCTCTATCTCAAAAATAAATAAAAACATTTAAAAAAATTAATTAAAAAAATTATTTTCCTCTCCTAAGACAGTTTGATTTTTCAATCATCCTCATTGTATAGACGTTCATAGGAAGTGTGAACTAACATGTAAAAATCAAATCTACGACAAACGTAGAAGCAAAACACAAATGACAGTATGTCTGTACTATGGGAGACTTCTGCCCTGCCTTATTAAAGTCTTTGTGACATTTTTTACAAGTAAAAACACCAACAAAATGAATTTCAACTTTTGGCCTCAGGAATTCTATTACTTTAGAAACACTGTTTTTAACACACTGACTTTTTAAAATCTTGACTATCTTCTCCTAATAAAAACTTGGTATCCTTTAGGTAAATAAGCCTTAAAAAGACAGAATTGATAGGATGGATATTCTCCTACTCCTACGCCACAAAGATTTCACATTCTCAGAACAAAATGTGGTAAAGGAGTTTTGGCAAAGGTTACGAATATCTTCTTCCGTAAGTTATCATAAAGCCCGCGTCTTTCCAAGGTAGAAACAGATCATTTATCGAGCTCCAAGTGCATACCTCATATTCAGCTGTATTGACTGTCAAGGAAGGAACCAGAGAGAACAGTTCACTGAGGGTCTTCAAAATGAGAGGTCTCGTGTCACAGCTGAGCTTCGGGGAGAGAGCATTCCACGTGGAGCGAATGCAAACAACCTGGGAAGCAAATAAAAAAGTCAACACCTAACCAAATCCCAACTGGCAGGAGGCCACTAGTAAAAGGAGTTGCTTTATTATGAGGAAACTAGGAAAGAACAAGAAGAGTATTCCCGGAAGTTAAGATTTGATAAGGTAATCACGCCTCAAAAGAACTTTTTTATTTATTTATTTTAATTTTTATGTTTTCAAAAGAACTTATTTAAACCAAGGTAAACAACTGTTGAAGAAGACGCAGCCTGATTCACACGATGGCTTCTTTACTACTTTATTTTGGTGAATCAAGGAAATAAAACTCACACATGCGTGCACATGCGTAGACACACACACACACACACACACACGCACACCAGATTAGCCATATACATTGTTGAAGAATCATTGCCTGAAACAAAGAAGGGTAAGCCAATGTTAGAACAGTTTTAAAGACAGGTAGGTATGCACAGTTTTTGTTTTTCAGTCCTGCTGAAACTGCATCACCACTCCGAAAATTGAGATGTTAACAGATATAAATCGAACACACTCAAGTCATCTTGCAAACATTTAAAGGAGTCTAGAGAATAAGTGTATTATTTAAAATAATAATGGTGGGGGGGCGCCTGGGTGGTTTGGTCAGTTAAGTGCCTGACTCTTGATTTTAGCTCAGGTCATGATCTCCCCGTTCGTGAGTTCAAACCCCTCACTGTCAATGCACAGCCTGTTTGGGAGTTGCCCTCTCTCCTTCTCTCTCTCTGCCCCTCCCCTGCTTGCTCTTTCTCTCTCTCTCTCTCATTCATAAATAAACTTTAAAATAATAATTGGGGTTCCTAGATGGCTCAGTTAGTAGAGCAAGCAACTCTGGATCTCAAGGTGATAAGTTAAAGCCCCATGCTGGGCACAGAGCTTACTTTAAAATATATATATATATATATAAATATATTGACAGATTGGTAGATAAATTACTTTAAACCTTGGTTATATATAAATATATTGACAGATTGGTAGATAAATTACTTTAAACCTTGGTTTTCAAAGTCTCTACAGATTTTTTTTTAAACTTTTTTTTTTAATGTTTATTTATTTTTTTTGAGACAGAGAGAGACAGAGCATGAATGGGAGAGGGTCAGAGAGAGAGGGAGACACAGAATCCGAAACAGGCTCCAGGCTCTGAGTGGTCAGCACAGAGCCCGACGCGGGGCTCGAACTCATGGACTGCGAGATCATGACCTGAGCTGAAGTCGGACGCTTAACCGACTGAGCCACCCAGGCACTCCTCTACAGATTTTTTTAAGAGACTGTTAAATGATAAAATAAAACTACAGCTCTGGGATGCCTGGGTGGCTCAGTCAGTTAAGTGTCTGACTATTGATCTCAGCTCTGGTCTTATCTTAGGGCTGTGAGTTCAAGCCCTGCGACGGGCTCTGAGCTGGGCGTGAAGTCTCTTTACAAAGAAAACAAAACAACAACAACAACAACAACAACAACAAAACCCACTGCCCAACAAAAATGTTATTTTTAACTTGACCCAATTTTCTAAATCAAGTGTTCTTAGTTCATTTCAGTATCGTTCATTTCAGTATCTCGTTTTCTGGATATTCAAATGTCTCTTAAGTTCGATCCCAACTACAACAGATGATTTCTTCACGTACAGATATTTTATTAAAATTTTAAAACTCAGGCAGGAAGAGTGCCAACACAGATCAATTAGATAGAGTTTAACAAGGATTAATCTTTCTAAAATACTCCCATCTCTTCTCTTAAGCTTCAATTAACACACAATTTATCTCCATCTATAAACTTACATTATTTAGGAAAAACTACATAAGGTAGTAAGTGAAAAGATGTCAAAGATAAATGAATATACTTAAGGACACAGATTAAGGAGAGGCTTAAAGAGGAGATGGCGAAGAATATCTCAGAACAGCTGGAGTTGACGCTTTTGCTCTTATTTTCTTCTTTCCATGAAAGAGCAGAAAAGTGGTCTTTGGCTTGGGGTCCACTACAAATTTGGATCCCGTTAACATATACTAAGGGGGCACCTCGGAGGCTCAGTTGGTTGAGCGTCAGTTTGTGATCTCGAAGTTTGTGAGTTCGAGCCCCACAGAGAAGCATAAAGTACTAAGAGGAACAATGGAATATAAAACACAATCGAACATTTCAAAGAACTTAGCCCCTCTTGGAAAGGAAGAGAAACGTATGCAATTCTAAATTATCAGGAAACAAAAGGTGTATGGTTAGAACCTAAACTGTCTTCAACAGAAAAGAGTTTCAGGAGGCACCGGGGAGTAAAGCTTTGTCTGGGGGTAGAGGTCATCAGAGAGAACATCGAGAGCCAGCAAGCCGTGAGATGGGACTTGAGGAAGGAACGGGCAGAAATCAGGCAGACACTCCTGGAGGAAGTGGAAAGCATTAAGTCAGAACACAAAACACAAAACCAGTGCCCAAAGTACCGGTGAGGAAAGACTGGCACATCAGAGAGTCCCTAGGATACCAAAACAGTTTCAATCAGAATCAAAAAAGAAAAGGAATCCTCCAGGGGTTTCTGAGTTGGGGAACAATCAAAATTAAAATGCCAGGGGCACCTGGGTGGCTCAGTTGGCTGAATGTCCAACTCTTGATTTCAGCTCAGGTCATGATCCCAGGGTCATGGGATCGAGCCCTGCACCAGGCTCTGCACTGAACGTGGGGCCTGCTTAAAGATTCTCTCTCTCTCTGTCGCCCCCCCTCCCCCGGTAAAAACTGAAATGCTACTTTTGAAAGATTCTTCTGGTAGTCTCATAGCCAAAGTCAAAGCAGCCACCCAAACTAATTCCTATTTCTCACTGGTCCCTATCACATACAGAGCCTCAAACGTTTTCCAAAAACCCCATGCTCACTAATTGTCTATGCTTTCTCTTCACTTTAAACGCCTGTCCGATTCCAACTGAGGTGTTTCAAGACCCAGTTCAAAGCCCCGTTCCACAATTAAGTTTTCTTACAATTCAAGCCCTCCTTTTATCCCTTTCCTTTCCTCCACCTTCCAACTTTTAAAACTCTGTACCACCCAATTTAGCATTTAATTATATACTGTCTAGTATTCTTCACTATTTTCGTGAATGTAAGTTGTCTCCTCAAGTAGATATTAAGTTCTCTGAAGACAATGATCATGTCTTTTGATTCTCCTTCCCCACTCACCGCGCATGATAATAAGTATACATCAGATTATCAGTCCTTATCAACGACTCATGGTCCTGGAACCTGAGGAGTACTAAATGGGAGATGGAGAATAAAAGAACGCAAAGAACTAGGAGGATGAATTGGGAAGGGACAGGTTTTGCACCTAAAGACCCGAGTGAATAAAAAGCAACATGTAAAAAGGAGGGAAAAGCGGAAGAAAAAGCGTATCTGTAGGAGATGAGGAGTTCCGTGTGGGAGATGTTTGCTGTGAGTTGACGGAAAGACATCCAGAGAGAAATATCCTGCAAGCAACAGGAAAGGAAAGTACTATGACTCAGATGTGAGGTTGGTCGCCAATAGCTTTGTCGTTTGAATATTTCTACAAATCAAAATACGCCGAGCCAAGTACGGCCGCACAGATGCTCTGATGCACCCTGCCCACCAGCAGAGACGACGTCTGGCCGCCAAGTACAGAAGTACAAAAAGGGCCTTGCCCTTTCCATGGGTGGTGGGTGGGGAGGAAGGCTATATCCTCCAAGTATTGTTAAGGGCTCACAGAACTTTTTTAAAGAAGTCTTCCGCCTAGAAAGTTTGAAAGCTAATGCCTGAAATGGTACTGGACATATGGAAAATATTTCAGAACCCCAGCCATGAACTGTGGCCTTAAACATAAGCAAAGGATACCTGCAGGGAATACTTGTAAATCCGGCTTGCTCCCATACATAATCGGAAACAGGGCAGCCTCTAGTAAAGAAGGCTGCTTTCTCTGACCTTCCCAACTCTGGGCTATTCTTGACACCACATCTCAGAGATCTTCTGACCCCGAGAGCGCCTTAGATTTAATCTGTTACCATCTTGCTACGTGCATCTCGTGGAACCCCGTGAATCTGACCCACACTACCCATTTGACTTGTACAATCTGTCAAATTACATCGGGTTCATCAGTTTACTGGCTTGTTCTGCCTCTACTATGCATCACCCAATGACTTGTCTGTTTTCAGAAAGCAGATTGACTTCTGGCTCTAGCAATGGGATAGGCCACACCTGAAATGGCTGATAATGAAGGAAATTCTGCTACATACAGCTGAGCTGAAGAGGAAAAAAAAGGGGCAGGAGGGGTTGGTGTTAATTACCCAGTGCCCGAAACAAGAAGGGAAATAACTACACTGAGGTTTTTTTGTTTTTTTTTTTTAATTTATTTTTGGGACAGAGAGAGACAGAGCATGAACGGGGGAGGGGCAGAGAGAGAGGGAGACACAGAATCGGAAACAGGCTCCAGGCTCCGAGCCATCAGCCCAGAGCCTGACGCGGGGCTTGAACTCACGGACCGCGAGATCGTGACCTGGCTGAAGTCGGACGCTTAACCGACTGCGCCACCCAGGCGCCCCTACACTGAGGTATTTTAAGAAAGCTGTCAGTTTCCATAACCTCATAGCTTGTGTTTTGAAGTCCACATGGAAA